>NC_053407.1:5075472-5734856 GCF_016859285.1 Xiphias gladius | reverse complement strand
ATCACCGGGCCATCTCCTCTGTCCCCCAACCCAAGGATGGCAGAGCACAGGAAGAGGAAAGAACAGGATGACTGCCTTCAGAAGCAGGTTGCCCAGTTGGAGGAATGCAGGGTGGAACTGCATCAGAGAATACTTTCAAGACAATGATGTTCGAAGTTGACAAACTGTTTGAGATGCAGCAGCTGTAAAAATGAGCAATAACATAATTTAATCTTTTGTCATTTCCTGTTACTGTTTATACACTTACTGTAAATCTGAACAATAGTATAATTTATATTGTGAGTTTCTATTACTCTATACACTTATTTAAAATCTGAAAAATAGCATAATTTAATATTCTCATTTCCTGTTAAACACTTATTGTTAATATGAACAATTGCATAATAAAGGACAATTTTGGGTTGTTTGTACTTTACTCGAGTATTTACATTTGATATTGCTTTATACTTACACTCCACTACATTTCAGAGGGATATATTGTACTTGACACACCACTACATTTATTTGTCAGCTTTAGTTAGTTTGACTTAACCCAGGGGTGGTCAAACTACGGTCCGCAGGCCACATCTGGCCCGTTGATCTTTTTATTTTTTATTTATTTATACAGAATTGCCCAAATCAAATCAGAACATAATTATGAGTGCATTTATTTGACTTTGTCCTGTAATGCCTGGCGTTCCACCAGGTCGAGCATTAGGTGCAGTGATACATTGACTTGATTTTGCGGAGCCTGGGCTACACTCTGTTATTACTCTGCTACTGCTCTGAACCCATCTGCAACAATGAGTGGGCCAAAGAAAAGAATAGTCGACAGTGAGTGCCGAGTGTTTAATAAGGAATGGACAAATAAATACTTTTTCACTGAAGTCTGGTCAAAGGCTATATGTCTTATTTGCCAAGAAACCGTTGTGGTTTTAAGGGAATACAACATCAGCCATCACTTTTCCACCAAGCATGCCAATTATGCTAAAAACCAGTCAACGCGAGCACGGGCGGCTACCGCTCAGAGGTTGGCAGCTAGTTTGCAGGCTCAGCAAAACACCTTTATCCAGCAAACTGCCATCCTAGAATCAAGCACGAAGCAAGTTATTTGCTGGCATTCAAATTATCAAAGACCAGCAAACCTTTCTCCGAAGCGGAGTTTTTCAAAGAGTTCATGGTAGAGACAGCAGGTATCATGTGTCCTGAGAGCAAGAACAAATTTGAAAAAATTAGCTTATCACGCAGGACAGTGACCTGCCGTGTTGAGCTAATTCACGAAGACTTAGCTAGCAAGCTAAACAAAAAAGCAGTCATTGACATTATATTCCTTAGCACTGGACGAAAGTAATGACATAAAGGACACCGCTCAGCTTTTAATTTTTATCAGAGGGATTAATGACAATTTTGAGATTGCGGAGGAGTTTTTGGCCATGGAATCCCTAAAGGGGAAAACGCGGGGACAGGACTTGTATGACAGCGTATCGGGGGTAATCAAGAGGCACTTTGGAGTATGCTCGCCAACGTTACCACAGATGGATCGCCAAATCTGACAAGAAAAAACGTCGGGTTGCTCAAAAGAATCCAGGAGAGGGTGAAAGAGGACAACCCTGAGCATGAGGTAATTTTCTTACACTGCATAATCCACCAGGAAGCACTGTGTAAATCCGTATTGCAGCTTGACCACATAGTGAAGCCAGCTGTAGAACTCATTAAATTTATTCGAGCGAGGGGTCTTCAGCATCATCAGTTTATTAAGTTTTTTGAAGAAACTGACGCTAATCACAAGGATTTGCTTTACCATTCCAATGTCCGCTGGTTAATTTTGGGGTAAGTACGTCAACGAGTTTTGGAGCTCAAACAGGAGATTACCTCATTTTTGGAGCTACTTGAGAAAGCAGACGATTTTCCTGAGCTGAGTGACAGAGATTGGCTTTGTGATTTAGCTTTTGTCGTGGACATACTGACACACATGAATGAGCTGAACGTGAAGCTACAAGGGAAAGACGGGTTTGTGCATGAAATGTACACAAACAAAGCAAATGTCAAACAAGTCATTCGCTCATTTCCCCACACTGGCTAAGCTGAAAGAGGCCCCTCAACGTGAAAAAATACAGGAAATCACTGCATGGAGAATTCTGCTGTTGGTTCTCTGATTTTGGAGAAATTGACAAGTCACTTCAGCTTTTGTCATGTCCCTCCACACAAGACCCTGAAACGGCACCACAGGAGTTGCAGTTGGATCTGATTGATCTCCAATGTGACACCCTCTAAAGGAGTAGTTCAACTCTATTAGACTGGATGAGTTTTATGCTTCATTAAGTGCAGCCAAATTTCCAAACATCCAAAAATTGGCACAGAGGATGCTGGTGGTGTTTGGCTCTACGTATGTGTGTGAACAGACTTTTAGTGTGATGAACACAAACAAAGCCCCCCACAGATCCCAGTTGAGTGATGAACACCTCAGATCTGTTCTGAGAATTGCCACAACAAAACTAACACCAGACTTCAATGCACTGGCAAAAAAGGGTGATCAACAACACTGTTCCCAGTAAAAGTGAATCTAAGTATTAACACTGTAATGCCTTTTTTATGTTTATGTTTATGTATGCATCTGGTGCTGGCCCGGCCCGTCTGTCAAATTTTAAAAGTCAATGTGGCCCCTGAGCCAAAAAGTTTGCCCACCCCTGACATAACCCATTAAAGTTGCAATCTCGAAGAGTTCAGTCTTGGTTGATTTGACTACACCTGTAATTACTGGTGGTAACTGCAAATGTAGTTTAATACTACAGGTCACAGAATTCTTGGGGCAACAAAAGAAACTATTGTAATTTTAATTAAGAATTCAGGAAATAATTTGCATTTTTCCATCATTCTGTGTGCCAACTGTGACCTTATTTTATGCTGCACACGGCATGAGTCTGCGTCGGAGTCTACAGCAGGGCACATTGAAAGGAGTTCGTTACCTTGCTGAGAAGTTGGAGGTGTGCAGCCTGTCGCCTGCAGCTCTTCGTCTAAGAAGAGATGCATTTTTGATGAACGAAAGTGGTAGTACTAAGCTAAGTACTAAGTCCACTTTAATGTCCACAGTGGAATTTAATAATGTCCTTTTTTTTGGCTCTTCGGAATTTTTGATACACACAAACCAGATTCTTACAATTAAATTCAAAAAGAAAAATGATAATCTGTTACTTTTTTCTTGATCCATTATTGACTTTGTGCAGACCTGACAGAGAGTGTGTATGTATGTGTGTGTATTACGTGTGTATGCGTGCGTCTGTGTATATGTATGCATATCTTTGTGTGTGTGTATATATTATGTGTGTGTGTGTGTGTGTGTATGTGTGTGTGTGTATGTATGTATATGTATAGGGGTGTGTGTGTGTGCGTATGTGTGTGTGTAGGGGTGTGTGTGTGCGTATGTGTGTGTGTAGGGGTGTGTGTGTGTGTGTGTGTGTGTGTGTGTGTGTGTGTGTGTGTGTGTGTGTGTGTGTGTGTGTGTGTGTAGGGGTGCGTGTGTGTGTGTAGGGGTGCGTGTGTGTGTATAGGGGTGCGTGCGTGCGTATGAGTGTGTGTGCACTTGTGTGTATGCGCGTGCGTGCGTATATGTATGTGAGTGTGTGTATTATATATATTATATGTATGTGTGTGTATGTGTGTGTATATGTGTATGTATTAACAGTATGCAGTCCAAAAGGGTTTTAAAATGTATTTCCTCGTCTATTTCTCTGTGGCCAGACAAGAAAATAAAATTCACCCTCCTTTTGTTTCATTCGGTTCAGTTGTTGTATGCATCATCTCCCATGACTTGCTGCAGTAATTTCGGTAAAAGCAACTGTTCGGCATTTATTGGCTCCAACTCCAATATGATCCACTCAGTTTGTTTCCATTGTGAAGTGTACGAAGAAACTCAACAAGGTCGCATAGAAACCTTACGACCTATGAGCATTTTGGCAATGTAATTGCAGAGCAACACAGGAACACCAGCGTAGAAGTAACAATGCTCAGAACTGTGTAGGCCAATTGCGAAGGCTACGGCTTAGGCTCAGTGTTAATCGTATGCAGAAACATAAACTGACTACCTATAAACCTAAAACCATGTCTTAACCCTCAAACAGCCCTTTGAAGTTGTGAGGACCGGCCAAACTGTCCTCACATTGATGGTTTCAAACCAAAATTTGTCCACACAACCATAGAAAGACATTTACACACACTCACGCTCGTGTGCGCGCACACATACATGCACACTCAAGGAAGGGAAGTAGAGACCCTAAAGTTACATCCCCCTTGCTGAGGGAGAGACAGTAGGAGAGGAAAAAATAAACAGAAAGAAATTGCATTTTTCCGCGATTTGAATTTTTAGAATTCTTAGGGACTGTGCTTTCCCACTAGCCAAAGCAGTATAATCATTATATAGGTAAACCTTTATTTTCTTGTTGCTCCCTGATGTCTGACTTGCTGTATGACTGACGTCCAACAAATCCAGCATAAAATCCACCTAATACTAATCTGGGTTGAGTAAATCAGGAAATTATTCTTGGCAATGTGTGATTATCTTCCCACAGGGTTTTACGGTCTAAACTACACTACTGGGACTCTAAATGGAGTCCCCTGGCGAGGGAGAGGGAGCATGGGAAAAAGCCCACATCACATTCACAGACCAGCACAGGATTACCCTGTTTTTGACTGTAGGCAGCTCCGTGAAGACCAGAATCGAGGTCTTCATGTTTTCACTCTGAGTTCAGAAATTTGGAAAAAGGAAAAACTTGGATATCCTAGTATTGTCATCTCTAGCCATTTACAAAGATGGGGGAAATTGATATTTACCCTTTTATGGGCATCTACAAAGTTCTCCAAAGCTCTAAGTTATTTGGCCTTCTTTGCCAAACTAAATGTTTGAAATTGGCTGCATTTCCATAGTACATGCCAGTACCAAACATTCTTGTTGATTAACATTTTTTAAATAATTAATGGCTTGTTTGGTGAGATCCTGTTTGATGGCTGTGCGCGTATCTGTTTTTGGAGGGTTTTTTTGGTGACGTGTCACTTGTGCGTCCAGCAGCAGCTATCAGTTTGAACAATCATCAGTCAGAGATTGTGGCTGATAGAGCTTCGCTGAGCAGTAACAGCACTGTTGTATCACTGGGCCATGCCAGGACACACACTCGCACACTCATGCGTGCACATTGATCCCCCAAAAACATGCAGTGCTGTGCCAAGGCTCACTGCATTTCCACTATACACAGCAAAATGTATTTATAAACATAAGCCTGATGGTAGACATGTGCGCACACACACACACTGTGGTGAGCATTCAGTGCACCATCAGCAGGTTCTGGCCAGTCAATGTGTTTGTTCTGGGCCGTAGACATGTGCACGTGTGCTCATGTGCGCACACGCTGTAAAAACTATTGCTGTAGAATTTCCATAGGTCGTGGAAATTCTGGAGTATCATAGCATTTTGAGATGGGTAATCAAGACAGGGCAGACCAGAAAGTTGAGTGAATTCTTGGAAAAGCCAATACTTATCTGGGGAATTTACAGAGAGTTCTCTTCATAGGAATATACCATAAAACATACCAATATATTTTAGTTGTTCTGGAAGTTGCAAATCAAACTTTGCTGGTTAGGCCTTAATCCTTGAACCAAAAAACTACCAAGATACAAAAAAAAAATTGTTTGTAGTCATGTAGTTTTACATCAGCCATGTTTGGAACCTCCAGTGAAAATATATTATGAAATTTCATGTTTAGTTGTATCATATTTTAAGTTAAAACAAACTCTCCTGTGCAATAGATTGTACTGTCTGTGTCAGGTGAGAATGTTTGAGTTGTGTGTGTGTGTGTGTGTGTGAGAGAGAGTAAATGTGGCTCTCCTTGCTGTGACGGATTTATTGTTCACAAAAAGCCATCAGGGTTCTGTGGTGGTGTGAAGCTGTGTGTGAAATCACACTTTGCCTGGGATGTTCGGTGATAAAGGAAGCATTCTATGGAAGCCAGATGGGAATTTAATACATTCAGATAGATAAATAAATAGATATATAGATAGATGGACAGATACGGTTGTTTTTTTATTTTTTATTTTTTTAAATAACTTGATTTTATTGTTACTGTCCATGTAAACATTGGGAGATTAATTGATTACAATTATCTTCTCAATAATTGCCAAAAAATAATGTTTTCATTGGTTTGATGCAGGCTGTAGTCATAAGATTTACATTATGGACTGAGAAATTTCAATCTGTCTCTTCAGTTCAAATAAGAAAATTGAAGACATGAGGCTTGGAGGATACTAGGTTAAGCACACATTTACTCATAAGTGCTGTGTCTTAGGCCACATTCAGTAAGGAAATTTTCTTAAGCAATGCAGCGATTTAAAAACTCTTTCATTATAAAGTGAATCTTCAGTGCATGACATTATTTCTTAGTTGTGCTAAAATTTGCTGACAAATATTAATGATCTCTGACCCGCCTGTCCATGTTTTTGGCTTATTTACTGCATCTGCCTTGGGCCTGTGAAGTGCTCAAACCATGTCAGTTTGGTAGAGCAGTAAAGGTTGAAGTGCAGGAATTAAACATGCTGTATTAGATGACGAAGTCAAAGTCTCAGAGTATAACATAGGTTTACTTGTTGTAGATAACTTAGAGCATGATTTTGTTTTTCAATAGTCATATGCTGGTTTGGGCTACCATTAAACCACTGTTTTTTTAAATATCAGTCAGTCGATAATATTGGCCATGATGCTTTTTCTTCTGCTTAACTGGAAAAAAAAAACATGTTCATATTCTTTTATCTCTTCATGGTATTACCTGACCATATAGCCACAAACTGTCTGCTAATAGCACCTGAAACCTGAAGTTACTGAACTCAAGGTCAGCCTTAAAAAACTCAAATCAGTCAACCAGTAGTACCTAAATGTAACTTGACTCTAATAAGCTGCTGATGTAAAGTTCAAAATTATACATGCTTAGAGTGCATCAGCATAACTAAAGGCTGTATTTTCAGTAATTGGGTAAAAAGAATTAAATTACATTCAAGATAATTATTTTTGTTTTCAGCCAAGTGGTTGTGATATAAGCCATTGTCTATCTTTTCTCTCTCCCACCTTTCCTCCTCATTTTATCATTCATCTACTCCCGCACTTTACCATGTCTTCTCTCCCATTCTTCCCACAATACTTGAGTTTGTTTTTTAATTTTCTTGCTAATTTTCTCCTTTCCCCTCTCCCATCCTCTGCCTCTGTGTTTCCTCTCACTCTCTACTCAGATCCGGTACATCTCTCAAACTCAGGGCTTGCCTGCCGAGCAGCTGCTAAACAAGGGGACCAAGACCTGTCGTTTCTTCTCCAAAGAGTCAGACTCTCCCTATGCCTCCTGGAGACTAAAAGTACTTACACACAAATCACACAAACATAAAGACATATAACAAGCATGCTATATGCAAACATGTTATAGACTTGCAGACACATTGAACACATCCTCCTGTCACCGATCATCACTAGTGCCGGTGGTGGTGGGGACACAGATAAACTGGAAAGATGAAATTTGAACTGAAAAAAAGCACAAGACTGCGCAGCCTCACAGTCAGAAAATTTTTTTAAGTGGCACTGCATTCCCAATAGGGAGCAGCTGTATAAGCTTTTCAAGACAGGACAAAGCTTACACACCCTGAAGAAAGCTCAAGGAAATGTGAAACTGTTGAAACTACCTAGAAAAGCTGACTACAAATAAATTTTAGATGAGTTTAACCTAATATTTATCTGTACATGTACTTCCCGGTGAAACCCCAACTGCCCAACATTTTGACCACACAGATTTGTATGGGAACATAAATACTTTGCTCCCACTACCTGTATTTATTTTATCTAATACTGTGACTAATCCAAAGGTATGGTTCAACAAACAGACATGTTTAAACAAAAGTCTTTACATACTCCACCTCCATACTTTAAATACTCACCTTGATACTTGTGTTCTTCCTCCAGACGACAGAAGAGCATGAGAAAGAGACAGGACTTAAATCCAAAGAGGCCAGAAAATACATCTTCAGCTGTCTGGATGACATAGCACATGTGAGTACAACCAGAGTTCAGTTCATGTTTAGGGCTACAGATATACTAACCATCTTCAAAATTCAAATGCAAACCATGCTTAACAAAAAGGAGATGTAAGAGCTATCCAAAAATTTCAGGCCAAGTTTAGGCACTATTGTGATTTAAAAAAAATGGTCGCTTCATGATTAGGTCTCAAAGAGACATATTGAAACCTAGTGGCTTTGCTGCAAAACACTCAATTTTCTTAATTGATTACGACATGAACTGTTGCTCTCTGTGGTTCACATAGGCAGTGTTTTCTCTTTTTGTGCCTCACTACTTTCATCCATCAGGTGAACTTGGTATTGAGTCCTGATAACAGTGACGTGCAAGCAGAAAAGGCAGACAGGAGGGAGTTTGTGTCTCTGCTGAAGAGTATGCTGTTGATCGATGCTGAGGACAGGACTGTTCCCTCCAGTGTCCTCAATCACCCCTTCCTCAATATGACTCATCTGCTGGACTACCCACATAGTAACCAGTAAGGTTGCCATAGCTGACACTGACACAAATTGTGTTGGCTTGCACATTCTTGTTTTTTTCTGTTTTGTTTTTTTTTTTCTGTAGTAACAAACAATGTACAAAGGAAAGGCATAAATACATTATGGGTGAGTGTAGTCTGAACTCCAGTCATACATTTCCCTCCTCACTCAACAACAACTTCTCTGGTCTCCTCCAGTGTGCAGTCATCTTTCCGCATCATGGACATGTGCCACAGCCAGCCCACCAATGCAGTTTTTGACGCTCTCAACCAGAACACCATTCATTTCTCAAGACCCTCTGTAGCCCCCACTGCCTCCTCTGGCCTCCCTCTGGGCTACAGCAACATAGCAGTCCACACTCAGGTCAGATACTGGAGTTGTCTGTGTGTTTGCCACTAGTACTTTTTTTGTCTTCCTGCACCAGGGCATGTTTTACTTCCATTTTAGTCAGTGCATCAGTAATCTTTAATATCAGTGTTACCAAAGACACCACAGTGAGTTCTTTTAAAAATACTAGTAGTGTCATTGAGCGTTTTAAAGTTATTACATGTCATTCAATATGGCAGTGGATAGATTATTTCAGTTAAAATTATGCCACTACACATTCCCTTGTTGACACCCCATTTTTTCAGGACAGAGAACACAAATAAATTACTATAAATATGTCCAATCTTTGGTAACATAATGTTTTTATGACCTGATTCTGTACTATTGACCTAATGTCGCCCTCTTCTGGAGAAAAGGTGCTATAACATACCATCTCAAAATAATGGTCTTTGGCAGTGTCACATGTGACACAACACTGTCATTGTGCTCAAGAGTTACTCCTAATCTTCTTGCCATGTCTTTACTTTGTTTTTGTCTCTCTTCTTTGTGCTTCACTTCATTTCTTATAACTCCATCTTATGACTACTGTTATCGCATTTCCCCTTTGTCCTCTGTATTCTCTTTCTGCATGCCACCTCATCTCTTTTTATTCCATTCTGCTGTCTTCGCATCACTTCCTCCCTTCTAATGCAGGCTATAACCCAGTCAGCTCCCTCAGTGTTGCATCCAGGGATAGCTCTAACAACTGGGAATGGTCAGTTTGGGTGCAGTGACTCGTTCCCACCTGCTCTTCTTCTTTGTCCTCCCACCATGCAAGGTATTCAGACTGCACCAAAGATTTCATATTTAAAATGTTTTACGGAAAGATTTGGAAGACATCAACCAATCTGTTAAAATATAAAGTGCCTTACTGTAAATGAGTGGTGGTATACCTTCACCAAGATGCTCTTAAATTTAATCATGGCCTTTTTCAGCTATACAAATGACATATGGCTTGTTTTAACTTTTTTAAATTAAAAAAAAATTTCTTTTAAAGGTAACCTTAATCAACCAGCAGGGTATTCTGTTCCCATGGTAACTCAGGCCCCTCCTATACAGCCCCTTCCAGTGAGGCCTGGTGTAATAGCTCAGGTAAGACACAAATTCAGACATGGGTTTCTCTAGATGTTTTGTAACACTGTGCTGAGGCCCACAACATATCTCCTTCTTTCTAACAGTATTTTGCAGGACACCACACAAACTGTTATCCTGCATGTGCATGCAACAGTGACAATAAGTAGAAATTTTTTGAGATGCAGTGACAGAGGCACTTTAAAGCCAAACTTTGGACCAATAGGGACTGTGTAGTGTAGGAAGGTCTATCTCCACTACACAGTCCTAGTCTGGGATGCTGTTGCCACTCTGCCGATGTATCCCTGAGCAAGATTTAGAATCCCCAACACATCTTCCGACCCCGGTGTCAGGCCCAGGTTTGGGAGATCTGGTAGAGATCATACTGACGGAGCTCATGGGATGATCACACATCATCCCTTATTTTCCTACTCTCTCCCTGTAGCAGGCCTGGTCAAGCCGGGGGCAGCAGCTCCTTGTCCCAGCAGCCTGGCAGCAGATGACTCCAGTGGGTCCTCCTCCCTCTCACCCCCCTCCACCACCGCCATCCTCCCTAGCCAACGACACCACAGTGGGCCCACAAAGGATCAGCGACTGGGGGTGAGTTACCAAACTCTTGAGATATGCAAACTAGGGAAATTCCCTATTTCAATACTTCCACTAGTCAAAAATGTTTTTTGTTGCATTCAGTGTGTATACATCCACTAAAGTAACTGGGTTACTGCTAGCTCTCTGCTGTAACATGATTTAATGTAAACAAAAAAATGGCTATAACAGCTGGACTCCTGCTGGAGAAACACATCACAGTTTCTGATCCATGTAACCTTAACCAGGTTTCTAACAGGGTTTTTCCATTTGCACATGTGCATGAAGAGGAATCTGTACATCACATATAAAGTATTGTTTGTGATGTGATTTTATAATTCTTGTTATGAATTGTTAGTTTTGTTTGCTTTCATCAGAGTATAGAATATAATGTATTGATATCACAGATTTTTACTCAAAGTATGTGGAATTATGTTTCTCTACCACCATGTTTTACTTTTTATTTTATTTAACAGGAAAGTGCTTCCCCACAGCAACCACTACAGTTCAGTGATTCAACAGCCTCTCCTGACTAATCAGATGCCAGCCCTCTCTGCCCATCAGCCAATCAACATTGGTATAGCTCATGTTGTGTGGCCCCAGCCAGCCAATAAAAGGAACAGACACAGTCACAACAGGTGAGATTCTGCATCTTAGTCACGTCTTTAAAGTTAAACAGCTCTGCCATTTTATTTATATTTAAAATATCAACTGTTGTGCTAAAAGGAACGTGTCCTACTCCAGTAACATCCACATATCAGTGTGTCGGACCCCAAAGATGGCTGATGTTGTTGGACAGGCAGTGCAAGGAAGGGAGCAGCCTCAGAGGGAGGTGCCTCTGGTGGAAACCAGGCAACTGGAAGTTCAAAACATCAATGAGGTAAAAGATGATGCGGAAGAGGAAGTGAGATGTTTCAAAGAGGTGGTGCCAAATGGTAACAGACAGCGGGACCTGTCCATTCAACAACAGCGAGATGTGGCAGTTCTGATGGGTGACACACCAAGCCCTGCTCCCAGTGTGATCAGTATTCGCAGTGACCTGAGTGACGGAGAGGATGAAGATGAAGACCCCCAGAGGTGCCGTCTGAGCGAGTGAGTAACAAAGACAATTTATATTGATTATAATCAATCTGTTAGATTGATTATAATCAGTATCTGTTAGTTTTCAGTAGCCGAATGTGCCTTTGTAACAGGCAGTGTCTGCTTTAAGAAAAATCTGGAATACAGATTGTGAACTTGGTTTGAGCTTTAAAAACGCTAACCTACACTTTTCTTCCCGTAGGTGTAAAGAGGAGTGTGTGTGTGAGGCATGCAGAGACACCAGTGTGTCCATGGAGAGAGTGTGTTCCCTCAGCAGCCCTGACAGCAGCCTCAGCACCAATTCTTTTGCCTCCAACTCACTTCAGTCCAGCCCCTCTGTCTCACCATGCAAGAGGCACAACAGGTAGTCATTTGTGGATGTGTATCCCTGTGTCCAAGTAACAAAGAGAAATAAACTCTAGTTCCAGTCAGTTTTTTTCTCTTTCTGTATTCAGCATATCTGAGGATGACGGCCATGAGAGTGGTTGTGACACAGTGGAAGGTTCCCCCACGTCCGACACATCAACCTCCCCACATGGCAATAGCCAATACCGTTACCTTGACAACAGTAACCACAGCAACCGCCCACGTTTGGCTTCTGTGGTAGCACCACTGCCTTCCCCTGCTGTGCAGGGAAGGAGTCCCCGTGGTGTCAGGACAATGGTGGTTCCACCAATGAGAGTGCAGATAAGCAACAGTCAGCGAAGAGAGGAGCGTGTCCACAGAACGAGTCAGTAGAAATATTTATTTTCCAAGAAATTCATGTGCATGTGTGTACCTTATGAACTCTAATGCTTATACTTGTTTATTGATTAGCTCTTATTTATCTTATATAGCGTACTGACATTTAAGGAATGTGTTGTATTGAATTTTAACCTTTTACTGTTTGTGCACTAACACTCAGAGAATTTTAGTGCCTTAAATGTGCCACCTCTTGCAACCTTGCATGTGGTCTGTCACCTATGCTTTGGCAGTGTCTGCTTTGCAGGTCATATGGAAGCACTAGGGGCTTACTGCCCCCTAGTTGGTCATAGAGGCTTTAGCAGGTGATCAAGAGACACCAACAAAGAAATGGCCACTGCAGTCTAATACCTCAGAGATGCATCCATAGCAGGCAATGCTCACATTTCCTGTGATTTATTCTTTTATGGCTTTCCCTTGATCAAAGCAGCAGCTTTCTTCAAGGAAAGTTTCCAAGGATGAAAGAGAAAAATCTATGGACAGCAGAGCAAGTGTGGTCGTTCCTCACCTTTTACCCATGCACAGTTAAGATATACAGTGTTTTTTAAATATGTGTACATCGTTAGAAATTTGTCAACCTCTAGTGAAAACTTCAGTGAACCAGTTATATTAATATTGTTATATTAACCAAATTAACAAAAGTTAAATTAACTTTTGTTAATTTGGATGCTTGGCAAAAAGAGTAAAGTGATGGAGGCTGTCCTCATCTGAATCACTATGGCTAATGGTGGATTTTGAGCATTCAGTGAAATCATCCAGTATTTTTCCTTGTTAATCCCATAACCCCAACCCTTCAAAAGAATATCTAAATAACTGCTTAAGTATCTAAAAGCCCTTTTTATATTATCGGAGCGGATATTCAGCATTTTTACGATTATCAGAATCTTTTTTTTTTCCTTTTAAATCTGATTGCAGATAAAATTATTAACTAATTAATTTTAAAATATGCTCTGATGCAGCTGCTTCTCTCTGTGTAGTCACCACTCTGTGGTCTTGAGCAATGTCCCGCCCACAGCAGTATCTGATTGGTTACATGTCATGAGTAATAAGTTATCAACACTGAAGGCTGCAGGCAAAGACAAGCACAGAGAAACGTGTTTGCCAAAATACACACAGCAAGAGAGAGCAGGAGAGTGAGAGGGAGAAAGAGAAGCCATCGCTAACTGCCAAGCTAAAGTAAGTAGCAGATCTGAATAGCGTATAAACAGCAGTGGGATTAGTGAGAGAGTCTCTAAAAGAAGGAGAGAGCTATGTGTGCTTGAGCAGAACTAGTGCAAGTTTAAATTATCAATACAACGGGTAATTATCCGCTAACACTAATAAAATGTGATATATAATGATACATGAGAAAACTATTAAAATAAAGAACATCTTTATGCTACCAGCATTGGTAGCATGCATTGGTATTTTTCCCAGGTGAAAACCGCACTGAAAGCAGCCAATAAATTCCATACAACTGATAAGTACAAATATACACTCAGTTGGCAGTTTATTAGGTAAACCTAATTTAAACTAATGCAGTCTAATACAATAAATAAATGCATTAAATCCTCTATTCATGAAGGTTATACTATAAAATTTTTATTAAAATTGTTTTAGAGAGTAAGGGAATCAACTGTATGATCATTTTGAAGAATGTAGTGTGTGGTGCTGTTAAGTGGGGTGGAAAAAATAAAAGAAACACCTGGACACCACAGCAGGTGTCCATAGACTTTATTTAGCAGTAGTTTTACATTGTAGTTCGTGTTGTTCTTAATTTTGACACCAAGATTTTATTTTATTTTACTGCTAATGGATATCGGTTCATAATATCGGTTATCTGTCTCCTGACTACTAATAATTGGTATTAGAATCGGCCCTGAAAAACCTTATTAGTCGACCCCGAACTAATTTTCTTGTCGATTAAACAGAAATTTGAAATTACACTAAAATTAGTCCAAAAGTAAGAAAACACTCAGAAAACTGTTAAAATTGAGCACAATTGAATCGATAAGGTTATAAATTTTCTGAAAAAAAAAAATTGCTTGTATTTAAGAGACATTTGAATCTTCAGTAATATATTTTAAATCCCTCTGAAATGTGTGGCACTTTGCAACGTTCAGTATGAACATCTGAGATCAGTTTCACTTATCTGTTCTCCCCAGATTTGAACTTGTAATCGTTGAATGAATATAAAACTGATGCAGATCAGAGTACAAGGATCAACTTGGCTGTTCCGAGTGACAACACTCCCCTTTTTTCTCTTTCACAAACTTTATGGATGTTATTGTCTACTTTTATGGTGCAGTGTTAGTAGATTCCCAGCAGTTTAAATGTGAAAGACATGTTTGAACCTTTAATAGAAGCAGAAATTAAAGTTATCATCATTACTCTAGACCACTAATTCAGACATTTCATCTGAAGCAAGTGATTTTCTTGTGTTCATTGGGGTCACAGCTCTGCTTTTAAATGGCACCTAATCCACACAGACGGTAATCCAGAAGGTGTGCAGTAGAAGTGGTCCTTCTTTGGTCGGTGTGTAGATGATCCAGTGCAAGTCTGTTGAATGGTTGAAACATGGCAACACCATCACGTTAAACCGTTTTATTTGTTGGGTTTTATCTAATGTTGCATTAACCTTTAATGCATACTTTTTAATGCAACTATCCTATTGTGTAAGGCCTCACATCTAACCTGTAATTTTTAAATATTGATTAATCTGTAACAAGCCTTTCTTTGTAATAATTCAACTATTAAGCTTGAGCGTTTCCGGTTATTCTCTCCCTTCTACTTAAAATGAGTAAACTTTTGTTTAGTCAACTTCATATTTTGTGCCAATGCTGTTTTGTTAGACTTAATTACTATTATATCTTCAGGTTTGCCTGCTTTTGCTTAGAATGAAAATTTTGTTTGTTAAAAATTTTTCTACTGTGCATTGCATCGACCTCTCAGAAATTTTCAGTTTCGCTGCAGTTTGGTGCTACAAATTAATTAACTTTTATCAGAATTCAGGAGAACGATTTAAAGTGATAAAGATGATAAAGTGAAAATATGTTTATTATTTTTTTTTAATTTATTAAAAATTAGTCAAAAGTCACAATTGAGCACAATTGAATCAATAAGCTGAACATAGTCCGAAAAAACATTGCATGTATTAAAGAAACATTTGAAACTGTTAATTATACTCTTAAGTAACTTATTTTAAATGCCTCTGAAATGTATGGCACTTTGCGCCATGCAGTATGAACATCGCACATTATCCAACATGGCCACAAAAAGGTGCCCTCCTGACATGCTGGGGTAAGCGTATTGTGTCATTTCTGGATTGCTGGCATTTGTGTGACTGGTAGCAAGTTTTGTTGCTCTGCCTATACCCAGTTCATTTTGCTAATTTCTTCATTACAGCGGTGAATTGCCCGCTGTACATTTAAACCTACAATAGTTCTGCTAAAGCACTCTTTCTACTTGATTACACGCTATTCAGATCTGCTAGTTACTTTAGCTTAGCAGTTAGCGATAGCTTCTCTCTCTCCCTCTCTCTACTGCCCTCTCTTGCTAGGTGTGTCTTCTGTTTATTACAACTCTGCCTCCTGCCTCCTTTAGCGATAATAGTACATGTAATAAATGTGAATTTGAATTAATTGGAAGCAAGGCTCCGCATCATGGAAACCAATCATTAGCTGCTGTAGTTAGCTAGTCCCCAGTAGCCGGTGTGAGCCGACCCAGCGCAGCTCCCAATCTCCCCGGCAGCTTCTGAGCAGGGTGGAGCAGGGCAGCTGGGTGACTGTCCGTCACAAGAAGTGTAGCCCTAAGCAAAAGCCCATATTTCACCACCAACTAGTTCAGGTTTCAAACAGATACTTGCCACTCAGCGACAGCACACCTGCTGAGAAACCAACGCTAGGCATTGGCAGCTCTATTTTGAGAAATGTGAAGAGACACCAGTGACCATAGTCAGATGTATTCCTTGGGCCATAACAGGCAATGTTAAATCCTATTTGAAACTCCTGGCTAAGGATAAAAGTAAATACAGTAAGATTGTTATTCATGTCAGTGTTAATGACACCTGATTACGCCAGTCAGAGGTCACAAAAATGAATGTTGAGTTGGTGTGTACATATGCAAATTCAATTTTGAACTCCATAGTTTTTTGCTAGGCCCCTGCGTAACCTGACCAGTGATGACATGCATAGCAGCATGTCGTCATTCACCTGCTGGCTGTCGAGGTGGTGTCCAGCAAGCAACGTGGGCTTTGTCGATTATTGGCGGACTTTCTGGGGAAAACCTGGTCTGATTAGGAGAGACAGCATACATCCCATGGTGGATGGAGCTGCTCTCATATCTAGAATTCTGACTGAGTTTATTAGTAGACCAAAACCATGACAACCCAAAAATGAGACAAGGAGGCAGAGTTGCAGTCTTCCATGCTTCTCTGTGCATCCATTACAGCAGTCACCAAACCAAAACCCCATAGTTTTAATTAACTCAAAAAATAAACAAGAGGAGTTGTACTCAAAAACTTAATAAAAATTAAGACCACCACTGCAAAAGTACAACAAAATAGGAGAATTAAATGTGGACTCTTAAACACTTGATTGCTCTTATCTAAAGCTGTATTAGTAAACGATCTAATATCAGATTATCATATTGATTTATTTAGTCTTACTGAAACATGTCATGATGAGTATGTTAGGCTAAATTAATCCACTCCCCCCGTCATATTACAAACTCACATTCCCCGAGGCACTGGCCGAGGAGGTGGAATTGCAGCCATTTTCTACTCAAGCCTATTAATCAACTCTAAACCTAAACTCAATTATAACTCATTCGAAAGCCTGGTTCTTAGTCTCTCACATCCAACCTAGAAAACATTAAATCCACTTCTATTTATTATAGTGTACTGTGCTCCTTTATATCAAGTTTAGTCCTAAGCACAGATAAAGTAATTTATATAAAGTGATTTTAATATTCATGTTGACGTCAACAATGATAGCCTTGGCACTAGGTTTATCTCATTATTTGACTCAATTGGATTTGCTCAGAGTGTGAATAAACCTACTCACTGTTTTAACCACACCCTTGACCTTGTTCTGACTTGTGGCGTCGAAATTGAGCATTTAATAGTCTTTCCACAGAATCCTCTTTCGTCAGACCATTATTTAATAACTTTTAAATTCCTGTTACTGGAGTACGCAGCATCAAGCAAAAATGTCTTTACTAGATTTCTGTTTGATAGTGCTGTAAGTGAAGAATTAGGGATTGATTCTATCTGCACTTAATTCACTGCCATGTCACAATATAACAGAGGACTCCTATGCTAACTTTAGTCCCTCCCAAATTGATCATTTTGTTGATAGTGCTGTTGGCTCAATGAGAATGACACTCCACTCTATAGTCCCTCTAAAAAAGAAGATAATAAAACAAATTGTGTTAACTCCATGGTTTAACTCCCAAACCTGCCTATTAAAGCAAACATATAAATGAAACAATATGGCGTTCTACTAAACCGGAGAGATCCTGCTTAGCCTGGCATGATAGTCTTAAAATATATAGGAAGGCCCTCTTTAATACCAGTAGCTCTATTGAGCTATGTTTTCCTATAGCTTTTAATAGTGACAACTTCATGAGCTTCTTTAATGATTAAATTCTAACTATTAGAGACCAAATTCACCACCACGTACCCTTAACCAGCACTGATTTATCTTCAAACACGGGAAACTTAGAAACAGCTGTAAAACCTGATATATATTTAGACTGTTTTTCTCCCATTGACCATCAACAACTATCTTCAAAGATTTCTTCATCTCAACCATCAACCTGTCTCTTAGATCCCATCCCTTTAGGCTGCTTAAGGAAGATTTACCCTTAGATATAATCAATCTGTCTTTATTAAAAGGCTATGTACCACAGTCATTTAAAGTAGCTTTAATTAAACCTCTTCTTAAAAAGCCTACTCTAGATCCAGATGTTTTAGCCAACTATAGAACCATATCTAACCTTCCCTTTCTCTCGAAGATACTTGAGAAAGCTGTCGCCCATCAGTTGTGTGACTTTCTACATAATAGTTTATTAGAGGATTTTCAGTCAGGATTTAGAGAGCATCATGGCACAGACACGGCACTGGTGAAAGTTACAAACGATCTTCTAATTGCATCAGAAAAAATGACTTTCTCCATACTTGTCTTGTTAAATCTTAGTGCTGCATTTGACACTGTTGACCATCACATCCTATTACAGAGACTGGAACATTTAATTGGCATTGAAGGAACTGCTCTAAATTGGTTTAAGTCGTATCAGTTTGTGCACGTGAACGATAAATCCTCTTTATAATCAAAAGTTAGCCACGGAGTTCCACAAGGCTCTGTGTGTAGACCAGTTCTATTCACCTCATATGTGCTTCTTTTAGGCAATGTTATTAGGAAACAATCCATAACCATTCATTGTTATGCAGATGATACCCATTTGTACTTGTCAGCGAAGCGTGATAAAACCAATCAGTTAGCTAAACTTCAAGCACGCCTTAGGGACATATAGGCCTGGATTACCAGCAACTTTCTGCTGTTAAACTCAAAAGACTGAAGTTATTGTACTTGTCCCCAAATACCTCAAACACGTCATCTAATGATATACTTGCTCTAAATGGCATTACCCTGGCCTCCAGCACCACCGTTAGTAATCTCAGTTAACTTTGATAAGGATTTGTCCTTTAACTCAAACATAAAACAAACTACATTTTTTTCACCTACATTACATTGCAAAATTCAAGCACATACGGTCTAAAAAAAAAAAAAAAAAAAAAATGCAGAAACACTAGTCCATGCTTTTGTTACTTCTAGGCTGGATTATTGCAACTCCTTATTATCAGGCTGTCCCAACAAATCTGTAAATACTCATTGGCTCCCCTATAAAATCCAGAATAGAATTTAAAATCCTCCTCTTCACCAAATCCTTTAATGGTCCGGCACCTTCATATCTTAAAGAGTTCATATTACCGTTTTACCCCACTAGCGATCATAGAAGGCAGGCTTACTTGTGGTTCCCAGAATCTACAAAAGTAGAATGGGGGGCAGAGCCTTCAGCTATCAGTCCTCTCTACTGTGGAACCATCTTCCAGTTTGGGTCCGGGAGGAAGACACCCTCTCCACGTTTAAGAGTACGCTTGAAACCTTCCTTTTTGATAAAGCTTATAGTTACGTCTGGCTCAGGCCTGGCTTGAATCATCCCGTAGTTATGCTGCTATAGGCCTAGACTGCTGGGGGACTTGATGCACCAGGCTCATCTTTCCTCCTCTCCCTCTCCATCTGTACGAATTCATATCCCATCACTGCTTGTTACTAAATTGGCTTCTTCTCTCTCCTGTAGTTTTGTGCTTTCTCGTCTCTGTCCTCTCTCCTCCTGTTGCTTTCTGCAGGTATGTCACCTCTAGAGCTGCAAAGTCTGGATCTGCTCAACACCCACTGCTTCAATTATTATTATTATTATTATTATTATTATTATTATTATATTTAGTTGATTACGTAAAGGTATAACAAAGATGTATAACAATAATGAGACTAATAATAAAGCTAATAATTAGAATAATAGTAATAATAATCATAATAATTGAAGCAGTGGGTGTTGAGCAGTATCATGGGGGCAGTAGGTGGTTTGCAGACACAGATCCAGACTCTCTAGCACCAGGGGCAGAAATACCTGCAGAAAGTGACAGGAGGAGAGAGGAGAGAGACAAGAAAGTTCTATGGAGTTTAAGTCTGGGCTTTGGCTGGGCAACTCAAGGACAGTCATTGACATGTCACAAAGCCACTCCCGTGTTTTTTTGGCTGTATAATTTGTATTCATCCTTCCCTCAATTTTGACCAGTCTCCCTGTCAGTGCTGCTGAGGAGCACCCCATAGCATGATGCTACAACCACCATGCTTCACCGTAGGGACGGTATTACCCAAGTGTTAAACAGTGCCTGGTGTGCACTGCCCAAAGAGTTCAATTTTGGTCTCAATAGACCAGAGGATTTTTCCTCATGCTTTCAACCCTCAAAACACCCTTTGCGAGCTTGGATTTTGCCTTTTACTCAAAGTGGCTTCCATCTAGCCACTCTACCGCAAAGGCCTGATGGCTGGAGTGCTGCTGAGGTTGTCCTTCTGGCAGGTTCTCCCATCTCTGCACAGGACTTCTGAAGCTCTGTTAGACTGACCATTGGGTTCTTTGTCACATCCCAAACCAAGGTCCTTCTTGCCCGGTTACTCAGCTTAGCCAGACGGACAATGCTAGAGCCATGGTGTTTCCTCCACCTTCCGTTTCACAATTACTGAGGCCACTGTGCTACTTGGAACACTCATGGTTTTATACCCCTGTCCTTATCTATGCCTCGCCACAATTTTATTGCAAAGATCAGAGAGTTCCTTGGACTTCATGGTCTGGTTTTTGTCCTGACATGCTATGTGAATTGTAGGACATTTATATACACAGGGGTGTGTCTTTTTGAACTATGATCAATCAGTTGGCCACAGGTGGACTCCAATCAAATTCTAGACACATCTCAAGGACAATTAAAGCAAAGAGGATACACCTGACCACATTTTGGTGTGCCACAGCAAAGGGTCTCAATGCTTTTGTAAATGAAAGATTTTGATTTTGTTTTTGATTTTTAGTAAATTTGCAAAAAAAAAAACAAAAAAAAAGTTTTCACTTTGTCATTATGGGTTGTTGACTGTAGGTCGATGCACAAAAATGGCAATTTTATCCAATTACAATTAAATCTACACGCAAAGTGTTCAAAAAGTGAAGAGGTCTGAATACTTTCTGAAGATACTGTATGCAGTATGTCATTATGTCTCTATTTTCTCTCTCATATGCATGCTTGTTTTTTGTGTGAAGTGTTGATAGTTGTTGCTCTGTGTCACTGTTAAGTCCTGCAGGTCATGCAATGACTAAACCTGCCATCTGTTTTTGCTCTGAATATCTCTTCCCCTGACACACTTCTTTTCTTTTCTCCGTCCCAGTCTCAGAGTCGTGGTCCCGGTCCAAAGGGCGCTGCAGTCTCGTAGGACAACAGAGCACTCCCTCCTCTGTCCCCCTCCTCCCATCCGCCCCCCTCCTGTCCCGGCAGCAGAAGGCAACGGGACCGCACCAGCCCCCACTGGCCTTTGGACAGGTCAGTTTGGTTATTTTCTTTTCTCTGTTTAACATATGGGGGACTCTGCTGGAGCTGAATCTTTCAAAATCTATTAGGGACCATTAAAGGGATGAAAGTTTTATGACGGGAAGAGGAAACTGATTCAAAATGATTCAGCAGAAATTACTCCTTTTTGTGTTTTTTTGTCTACACTTTTGATGCCTGGATCAAATCTTGTTTCCTTTTTCAAAGACCAGGCCGTGACTTTAAAGGAATAGTTCAACATTTTTGGAGACCTCGTTATTCACTTTCTCACAGAGTTAGGTGAGAAGATTGAAACGACTCTCATGCCTGTGTGGTAAATATGAAGTTAGAGCCAGTAGCAAGTTAGCTTAGCTTAGCCTAAAGACTTGGAAGCAAGGTGAAACGACAGACCTGGTTCTGTCCAAAGGTAACAATTCGCCTATCAGCACCTAAATCTCACTTATAACACGTTACTTCATACAAATTTGTTTAATTTCAAGAAAACCTACGTGTAAAAACAAGTTCTCATTTTAAAAAATAATTTTGTTATTTTTATACTTTGTTGGTAATAAGTGAGATTTAGATGCGTTGGTAGGTCAATTCGTTACGTTTGTTGACAGCCAGGATAGCTGATTCCCTGTTTTCAGTTTGCTCAAGCTTCATATTGAACGGACACACATGAGAATCAGTTTTCTAATGTAACTTTTAGCAAGAGAGCGAATAAGTGTATTTCCCAAAATGTTGACCTATTCCTTTAACAAGCTGTTCTGAACTTGGTTCTTTAACAGATTGTCAATGTGTTTGTTTATTCAATCTCTCTCTCTCTCTCAGATGCAGCCGTATGGTTCAAACCAAAGCAACAAAGAGTGGAACGGCAACTATGGGCCGCTACGACCGCACGCCTACATTCCCCCTACTGTCCACACACACACCTTCACACACTTGCCACACAGCAGCCCCAAGCACACTTCGGCCGCCCCGCATACACACACCCAGGTACTGCCCACACACACCCTGCTGTCTTATCCTCCCAGCGGCCCCCTCACTACCGCCCACCACCCCCACCCCATCCTGCCCTCTCGCCCTCCTCCTCCCCCTCTACTCCAGCACAGCTATGGTCTCTCCCACCCCCAAGGAGGTGCTATAGTTCACCAGGTGACCCTGGGTATCAGCACCCACCCCCACCACCCTGGACATCCCACTCCCCTCCCACACAGGCTCCTCCCCTCCCCGACCATCCATCCACACCACCAGCCCAGCTACGCCCACCATCCCCACCAGTTCAAACCTCCCTTTCCCCCTCCGCCACCCCCTCCTCACCCTTACATGGCCTCCCCCGCTGCCTACACAGGCTTCCCTCTGAGCCCCACCAAGCTCAGCCACCACCCCCAGTTCTCTTATATCTGAGGACCAGGTTGGGGCTGCAGCAGGGGCAGCAGCCCTTTCTGGTGAGAAGGGGCAATGGAAAATGGACTGGGGCTGCGACCTGGGCAGGTAGAGCTAGCAGCAGAGCACCATACGGACACTTGTGATGAAGAAGATGAGGAAGACTAAAATATAGTTAACAAGAGGAGGATTGATAACAATGTATCATAAGGTATTAAGAAAGAAAGAAAGACAAAAGCAACAATGCTGAAGATAATGTTTTATGGTGTTTTGAAGACAAAGAAATTCACAGCCTCTCTAATCTGGAGGTTTAAGTGAAAAGTCAAGAGTAACTTCAGTTCTGAAAGACTTCCTGCGAAATCATGTCAGCCAACGAAGGAAACAATGAGTGATTAAAAGTGCAAAGCTTTATTAAATAGCATTACAAGAGTCAATTAATTCACAAATGATGATGACAAGGAAATTTTAATTAAGAATGTGTCCTTTGCACATTACCTTCTGACATTTATTTTTGAGTAGTGTTCAGAGACTATGAACTAATTAGAGACTGTATTTCATTTGTTGTCATTGCTGTCACATTGCTCAGCCTCCCCTTCCCTTTATCTTTGTTGCCTAGTAGCATGTGCTAGCCGGTCAGATCTGTTTGTTAAGCCATCCCAGTCTGTATTAACCAGGATCAAATGCTCCTGTCTTTGTTTCAGACAGACTTTGCTGCTGCCATCTCCTAGTGCCTTAAAACCAGAGTCTATGGTGTTACTTCAGGAGCTTAGAGATTGTAAATTTAAATGGGCTTGCAGCACTCTGATTACGATGGGCTTATTGGATAAATGTTAGGATATGCTTGTGGCTATGTTTTAATATTGGCAAATGTTGGACTTCAGTATGTTTTCTCACTCAGAGTATGGATTTACTTTAGCTAGAGGCTGCAAATTTAGGGCTTTGACTAGATGAGCTTTTTATGTACATAAAGAGCGATTTGATATTTTCATAATCATTTTCTATTCACTAAAGTACTTAATTCATAACAGTATTGTCACTGTTTACTGTAACTGCAATACAATCTAGATAGCTCCTGGGTTGCTGTGTTTTTATTATTTTTATTTAGGTTAGACATGCAGTACTACATTTTATGTTTTAGATTTCGGGAGTGGCATAGATTAAGAAAAATAAGATTGTTTTATGTTTTTACTTTTAAATGCTTGTCAGTGTTTGAAATAACCTATCATCTTACAGTATCATTGCTGGGCTATTGAGTGTTAGAGGTGTATTGGTAATTGTTTAAAATTTTTTGGTGAGATGAACATTTTGTCCATGTATTCAAGCCTATAGTCAGTTATGATACATTCCTTCAGGGTGGATGCATAGCCTTGATTTTTTTTTTTTTTTTGATTACCAGTGTGTAGTAGAGCTGTGTCTTTACCTGTTGTCATATCAATTGGTGTTTCACTCAAATCGGCACCAAAGACTGTTCATTAATCATTTCTGAGGCATGGTCGATAATATTTCTCCTTTTCACCTCCAGCATGCTGTTGCAGTTATCAAGTTGGAATATATTGTGAGATTCTATTTTAAAAATGAGGTTGAGGTTTTATTTTTCTTAGCTATGTTTGGCTAATTATATTTGGAATGTATAGATAATAAGCTGCTATGTACTGATTATCTGCCACTTCGTAGCTGTGAATTTAGAGGATTAATCTCATTCTAGCCTGCATTCTCTCATTTGTATTGTAGTTCTGATGACTAGATACAATAGAGGAGGGTTTTATTTTGATCATAGAGTATATTGAATGCTATTCCTATATGCTAGTGCCTCTGTTTATTGGCTTTGTTGTTTTGAAGTGATTGTAAACTGCTGTAATGGAAGTTATTAGTTGTTTTTTTTTATTCTGTTGCTTTTTTTGTTTGTGTGTGTGTGTGCGTGTGTGTGTGTGTGTGTGTGTGTGTGTGTGTGTGTGTGTGTGTGTGTGTGTGTGTGTGTGTGTATTTAGCATCAGTATTTCAAATGTAGGCTGGGTTCACTCTTGGATTCTGTAACCGGTGTGTCGTTAATGTATTATTGATTTTCTAGTTTTTCTTCTGATGACATTGCTTTTATTTCCGTTATCGGACTGTATTAAGAAACTCTTCGTACTGTACAACTACTGCCTTTCTTCAAACAAGTGGCTGACAGATGACGTCTTGCATTCATATCAAAGCAGTCGGAAATTTGTTGACTAATTCCTTCTAAGGGGATCAGCTCCTATTTTCACATCACTAAACCCCAAAGTTGTTTTTTTTTGGTTAAGATGAGGTCTGAAAACAATCTCTTTTCTGCAGAATCCCAAGAAAGGAGACGTCAGGGAATGTTTTATTTTGCTCAACAAGAACACTGTGCAGTACTCAAAAAACATAGGGCCTGAATATACACAAATACGGAGCTTTATTCTAACCCCATGAATGTATTTGTGGAGTTCAAGACATTTGGTTTTGGTTTGCAAATGAGTTATTTGTTGCATTTCGGATAGCTACACAGCATTTTCTCACATTTGTAATGGGATATAGTACTTGTATGCAGCTATTACCATTGGTAGGTATCACCATATGTTTCAGTCAGGGGTACTTTCAAAATGCTTTATCCATCAATCATAATCAAAGTTTAGGTCCAAAGTTGTCCAATCCTCATCTACTCATTGTACTACATTGTTATGGTTTTTTTATGTTCCTTAAGTAATGGGTTTATTTTTTGTATTCATCTAAATATGCTACTGTGTTGACAATCCTTAAACGAGAGGATGCGCACTGTTCATCTTAAGGTGCAGTCTAGAATTATAACTGGTAGGTGTGCGTCATGGCACAGTAAATCTGTACTTTACTTAAAGGAAAATGTTTTATTTTGTGCAGTTTCTCTTGTCGATTCCCCATATCTCTATTGTTTTTGTCACCTCAGCAAATGTGATGAGATGAACATATGTACCACCTCAGTGATGCATCGCACCGTAATCCCCCACCACTTTGGATTGATTGCTTAGATAATCCTGTCTCCATGCAGCTTTACACTGATAGTTGCATCATCAAAGTCACCAGAGGGTCACACAGTCCCAGATCCAAAGCTCAACCAGCACATGGAGCCCAGCAGCCTTAAGTGACATAGCAGGCCTAAGGACTCTTCAAATACTTTGAAAACATGAGGGGGAAATTTAGCTCTCTGTGTCTTTAGTAGGCATTAAAAAACCAGTCCCTCTTAACAAATGGCAATAAACAAGAATCTGGTTCTCTCTATTTTTATCAGTGTTTCAAAAACTGTAGTCGGCTTTCAGAAACTAGCGTTTTGGTCCCGGGCCTCCTTTTATTGGTCTCCCATATGTCAAAACTACCAACCCACTAAACATCGGTCCCCTCATTTGGGTACTGGGCTGGAAAAAAAATTGTTAAAATTTTAGTCCCAACACATGTTTTAGGTAGATTTTGTACAACAACTATCTAAATATGGTGTTGACATGTATTATATTTAGACAGAAATATGTAGACATGATTACTAAAATGAAACTGTTACTGTTCTAAATATGCGTAGACTTGTGTGGTTTTATGATTTTTTTTTTCTTTTTTTTCTTCTTTTTCCTTAAATGCTACACTAGTTTCACATGTAGCAATTGCACTGTGCAATATAAACAATATGAGGACTGGGGAAATGATTATGTTTGGATGTAATAATGTGTCTTATCAGTTTGAGGTCATTTTCTTTTCCCCCCTCTAGTTCTCAGTGAGTTTCAAAGTGACCAAGCCTTATGTACTTTGTCACAAAAAGCAGGTCCTTCTTGGTGACTCTTACTGGTGAGTGTCAAATTATGAATTGATGGTGTACTATGTCAAAATTCACTTTGAATTAAAAAAAATCTTTTGCTTCATTAACTGTTTGTTGTCTTTGATATAGAAGTTGTGTATTTTAGCTTAATTGTGAACCAGCAAGCACTTACTGGCATGTAGCATCAGCGAACAAAGGATCAACAGACAAGTATGCCGGTTTTATATCAATGTCAGTACTTTGATATTGATAATATTGACACATTTATAAAGTTTTTCATTCTGTAGTAATTATATTTCTGAACAAAAAAGATACAGTATTATATCAGCAAAGATTAGCCACCTGAAAAATCTGATGATATTGGCTGATACTTTTTTGTAAACATTAACACAATAACATAAACCTTTTGATGAGGGTCTCTTAAATTTGTTTAAGAACTGTGACCAATATAGCTAATAAGCGTGACATTTTTCAATTGAAAAATAAACTTGTCTTTGCTCTCCAGTGAACAAACTATGTAATGTCGTCAGTGTTCCTAAATTATCTTAAGTCTTTGGCTGTAGTTTCTTGTTACTTATTGGCCACCTTTTGACAAGGATCAGCAGCACATTATCACCACAACATGATAAAATGAAAAAGTTTGGGTACCACTGCTCAAAATTTCTGTAACTGAATAGTAGAGTAAGTAAAAGATGAACTGATCTCCAAAAAGCATCAAGTTAAAGATTAAACAATTCTTTAATATTTTAAGCAAGATTACTTTTTTAATTTACATGTTTGGATGGGCCATCTTGCATGCACTGCTCTTTTGAGGTCTGTCCATAGATTTTCAATAATGTTTCGGTCAGGGGACTGTTAGAGCCATGGCGAAACCTTCAGCTTGCGCCTCTTGAGGTAATCCATGTGGAATTTGAGCTATTTTTAAGATCGCTATCCTGTTGTAGAAGCCATCTTCCTTCAGCCTTTTTACAGACGGTATGATGTTTGCTCCCAGAATCTGCTGGTATTTAGTTAAATCCAACTTCATCAGTCCACAGGACTTGTTTCCAAAATGCATCAGGCTTGTTTCAATGTTCCTTTGCAAACTTCTGACACTGAATTTTGTGGTGAGGATGCAGGAAAGGTTTTCTTCTGATGACTCTTCCATGAAGGTTGTATTTGTGCAAGTGACCCTGAATAGGGAGACAGTGCATTACCACTCCAGAGTCTGCTAAATGTTCCTGAAGGTCTTTTACAGTCAAGCGGGGGTTTTGATTTACCTTTCTAGCAATCCTACGAGCACTTCTCTCTGAAAGTTTTCTTGGTCTTCCAGACCTCAACTTGACCTCCATCATTCCTGTTAACTGCCATTTTTAAATTACATTACAAACTGAGGAAACAGCTACCCGAAAACACTTTGCTATCTTCTCATAGCCTTCTGCTTTGTGGGCATCAATTATTTTAATTTTCAGAGAGCTATTATTTGGACAGAGTTTGAGGAGTCAGAGTATCTATAAAGTTTTAAAATTTGCATCCCCTGGCCTTTCCTAATGATGTGAACAAGCCATAGCCCTTACAAGCTAATTAAGGTCTGAGACCTTGGTAAAAGTTACAGAAGGGTTGCAAATTAAAGGGAAAACCTGAAAAATGAGTGGAAAACACGATGATAATGCCCCTATCCATAGGGCATGAGGGGTCACTGAATGGTTTGATGAGTATGAAAATTATGTGAAACACATGCTATGGCCTTCACAGTCACGATATCTCAACCCAGTTGAGATTTTGGACTGAGGTATTAGACAGCACTCTCCACCCCCATCATCAAAACACCAAATGAGGGAATATCTTTTGGAAGAATAGTGTTCATCCCTCCAGTAGAGTTCCAGAGACTTGTAGAATCAATGCCAAGGTGCATTGAAACTGTTCTTGCAGCACGTGGTGGACCAACACCTTACATTACATTTTATGTTGGTTTTTCCTTCTATTTCTCATGGCGTATCTGCTATGAGCTAATATTTTAGCTTGGCAAATTTATCAGTCTACCTCTATTGCTCAGTGCTTAAGATGTTAAGGCACATGTTGCTCTGCCTCTTTGTTTCATCTTAAAAGGTAAAGTACATGCTGACATTTGGATACATTACAGTGTTGGACAGATGACCAGGACAGAACAAGGTTCCCATTTATCAAGGAGAGTAGGAAATCATTCCTACCTGGCCTGAATGACACATATTTTGGTCCGACTTTTAGGCTTTAAGATGCATTTTATCAAGGGTATATCATAGGCTAACAGGTAGCTGAGTGAAATTAACTTGAATCTACCTTTTTCACCACAGACATTTTGACTTATTAAATACAGGTGTAAATAGTAACATTATTAATTGCTGAATCGCATTTTTGCTGGAACGGCGCCATCATAAATGTAATTGTGCTTTTCTGATATAAGTGAAAATGCTGTGAAATGGATTTGATTGGGCATAAATTAGTCATGTGATTGGTGTCTGCATTTGGCAGGCTTTTGGTTGAATGTCGGCAATAGTTAGTGGTAGACTAAAATGTTTTTTTCCCCCTTGTAATTTGATATTCATGCAAACAATTTCTCATTAGCCTTCCTCTGTACAGGTTTAGGCTTTTGGTGACATTACACAGCTTTTACAAATTAAGGGTCTTAGAGGGTGTTCGAGGAGCAAAACCATGATTTCCCCATTACTTCTTTTACAGCATATTGGGCACAATGGGATCAGGTCTAATGATGATTGTATTTCCCCGTTGTGGCAGTCATCTTACTTTGGTGACTGCACAGGCAGAGTGACACTGCCCACAGCTCCTAACATAGGCCGCTTGCCTCTTGCTGAACTCAGATCTGCCAAAAACACATCTAACAGTAGAGCAGCGCTGTCGTCACTGTCTGCTTGCCTTGATTTGCGTCCCTTTAATGATGCAGCGGGCTTCGCATACGGTCCATTAAAGAAGAAAGAAAGACACAAGTGAGTAGTCTCGTCTCACATCACCGTTTTAAGAGGTGGAATAATTAATGACCGTTTGGACCAACCATCTCCTGTCATTTTTATCCATAATTACACCAAACACGAAGGCTGTTTCTACCTGCTAGAAGCCACGTAAAGTTAGACACAAGACCGGAAGTTGGGCAGTTTAGCCATTAAAAAAGAAAACTACTAATTTATTTTGCTACAAAATAATCAATGGCCTTCACAGAACGAAAAATGTATTAAAACTGGGTGAAAAAAGATATGAAGAGCGATGCTCTTGTTGTCAAATGTCTAAAGACAACTTGGACTAAATGTAGCATTAGCTGTCCTCAAATGCTTTAGAAAAGGAGCAAATGTGAGCTACTCAGCCCAAAAAAAGTGCCACTGAATTTATGTCTTCATTGCAAAGGTATTTCCCTATCTAACATGCAGCATTCTAAAAAAAACAACAGTTTCAGACTATATAGGCTGTTGCATTTTACAAGCCATCCTAATTTAAACCCTAGTTTAATAATTAGGACATTAAATATTCCACACAGAAACATAGACATGCTCATCCTTACTAGTAGGGCCTGCATCTGAGTACGAACTATGGACCTTTAACAACAAATAATCAAATAGCCTACTGAGCTCTTTAATTTACCCTACATCTGACTTCATGGGTATACATAGGCTTATGTTTTGTTTTGTTTTTTTATTATATTTTTGACAATTTATTGAACACAAAGGATAATTAAGTATAAATACAGCTGAAATACATATACACACAAAGTGATAAAACTTGTTTTTTTCTTTAATACCTAGATGAGTTTCCTATCATTTGTGTGCTACAGACTACCATACTGTAAGAAAACAAAAACATTGCTCTTTTGGTTATTCCACACCTCTTTGTGTGCCCCCACACACTGAAGTTTAGACTTTTGTTACAGGTTATATTGATATTGTCTATTGAGGCTGAGATATCTTAATTTTTTTGGGATCAAGTTCCCAAAACACTGGACACATTTCCCATTATGCAACTTGATAGCATATTTTGTGAGACCCTCCTTGCCTGTAAAACTTGGACAGCTTTCAAACTCCATGCTCCCAGTATGTAACAGATTTATTTTAAAAATGTGTAATCTCCAAACCCAAACCCGGATAACCCTGATGACATCATCATAGGTTACTACTACAGATTTAAAGCTCCAGTCACATACATTATATAGCTGTTTTCACAAGCTAAACAGTTGGTTTCTCCTACTAAACACACTTGAGTCGATTGAGTGCCCTTTTAACACCACCATGTCAAATGTACATTCAGATAAATCTGCTTTTATTTTGAAAGCAGCAATCAGTTGTTCTGGTATTGTAGCCGTGCATTGACTCATCTTCCAGCAAAGATGGAGAGCGCTTTGAGGTCGCAGTAGGAACATCAGACTTAAGACAGTGCGCCCACACACAGAAACACACACAGCGAGACGCATAAAGGAAAAAAAAAATTTTCTTAAAATTATATCGACCCTCACAGTCTCCAGCAGGCTCATGGAGAGCGGAGCCCTGCTTGTCCGCGCCGGGGGCAGGTTGATCGGATGCCTTTCACCGCAGCAGCGCCGTTAGATGTTTTCCATTCTGGATTAATTGTTTGACCAATGGCTCCCAAACATGCGCTCCTCTCCAGCAGCGGCAGCAGTGACCCCGGGTTCGGAGGTATAAATGATAAAGAAGACCCCTGCTCTTTCTCTCCGACGGCATGGATCTTGGATGCAGGGATGGTTGCCGTTTTCACGCCGAGGAACGGGAAGAGGACACGAGCTCTGAATTTGAGGATGGCCAGGTGCTTTGTTACCGTGCTGATGCTGATGATGCAGAGCTCCTTGGCTGCTGACGGTAAGACACTGATGCTGTGTTATTATCCATCCTGTAAGATTGACCCTTTATTCCCTATAATCATGTATACACCGGCAGTCATTTTGAAGCATCTGGAGCTGCGTTGGTGATCTATGAGGGCTTTCTTTTTATTCATATAGCATTTATATTTTTATTAATTGTTCTGGCTGCATCTTATATCTGTTTATTTTGTATTTAAACAATCGGTGTAGCAGCACAAATGGCCGTATCCGATGTCACATCCCCAAACACACAACCGGAGCGCACTGTGGACCGCAGCGCTGCGCCGCGCCGCGCCGCGCCGACACAACACCCTCACCGCGGCCGCGTCTTTGTATTAAGGAGGAAACTTTTTAATCATTCATAGAGCGTTGAGTCCCGATGTCGTCAACCTCGAACAAGATCCCTAGTCGACGTTTTCATAGTCGACACAGATAAACAATTTATAATCTCTGTGTCCTCAAAGCCATCCAAGGAGAACATAAAAAAAACAGCAAAGATGTTCACGTATCTAAGTCACACTTGACTCTTTGAGAGGACCAAGAATTAATGTAGCCTTTATAATGATACTGACAACAAAACCATACAACAGTTTTTACTTTTGAGCCTAATTTTACATGATTTTTGCTAATGTTTTCATATTTTTTGAGTGTTCGAAGTAGTATTTGAGAAGAAACAGGTTTTAATAAGGGAACATATTTCAGGCTAGTGTAATAGTAACTATAGTCATTATGTTTTAATGTGTTTTAAATCACTGAAAGGTTCCTGTCTGGGCTTTTTGGCAGCATAAACCTCAACTCCAACCAAACTCCAGACGTCACTGTTCGTCATTTGCATTTCATTTTGAGTTGTCTAAACCTTGGAGTAGGCTTTGACTACCCATAGTCAAGTTTGCGTTAATTATAATTTTGAAAATTTCTTGAACACAAAGGATAATTTAGTATAAATACAACTGACATACATATACAAACAAAGTGATAAAACTTTCTTTACAAAAAGCAGAAATTCGCACAATCTAGAAGTAAATGCATCCGAGATTCATTAGGAATCCAATTGTTCAAGCAGGTCCAGAGCTATTCAGAGATGCAACTGGCTGTTAAAGTGTCAATTCACCCAAATGACAAAAAACATCTTTCTCCATGTTTTAACTCTATATAGCTTGATTTGTTGAAGTTTGGGGATAATCACCACTCAGATTTAAATGTCAAATGTCCTGTCTCAGGATGTTTCACAGACAACTGTGGAAGATTTTCAATATGAGACAAGGTGCTGCAGAAATTTTCATAATAATGATTTTTGTTTTACAAGTCTGTATGATCAGTACCTTAGCTGTCAAAATACCATTAATGCACAAATACAAAAAATGGAAGTCAACCCCCACTCCAACCAAAGACAAGAAAAAAACATATATAAAAGCTTTAATTCTTTACCTTAGTTTCTTACCTGAGGTCAGTTAGGTTATATTTGATCACAGCTCAAACAGAATGAATATTTTTCATGTCATGTTTGCTAATAATTATTTTTAATTGACCTGAAAGTAACCCTTGGGTGTTCGCAATATATGGTGGCAATGAAGTGATAAGTGGCTCTCCATTAAATCATTCTTCTTTCTACAAGATCATTGATCTATTAATTGTGAGAAACTTTAAACATCTCACAATCCCAGTGATTAAATGAAGGAGGTTGTACTTCCATCCATTGTGATGATTGGCATTTATGGGCGACAAAGGATGCCTTCTTTTGTCAATGCAACTGGTGCCACCTAGCAAAATATCCTGCCTAAACAGACGGTGTACAGACAATCAGAAGTCCCAGAACACTTTGAAAAATAACATCACTTTAAAGTCTTTTTCTGTTTCTGATTGAATTTCTCAATTATTTACTCGCTGTTCTACTGGCTTGTTGCATTTTATATTTTGATAGTTAATTCAGGGATTGATTTGCTGATTTGCTCATACAGAGTCAGAAAAGTCAGAAGTAGACACTCTCTTACTATCACCTTGGCAACCTCTCTTATTAACTTACAAATTGGAAAATAATGAACACACATGCCATCCGTCCTCTGGGTGTCATTTGAGGGCAATAAAGAAAGACTGTGCCCCAATGTTAAGCACAGATATATCAAATGAAGACTCCCTTGTTAAGTGTAGATTTCAGAATGAAAACAGAGATCCAGAATATGGAGAAGATTGCTGGAGTATTTGGAAAAAGACAGTTCATCTGCTCAGCCGCCCCAGTTAAATCTGAGCAAATTGTCCAAACTCATTCTCAACATGTTCACTTTTTTATCATCCTGATATGCCACTTAAAAGCAAGTGCTTCCATAGCATGCCTTGGGGAGATTTTACTTTCTCTCTCCTTCCTGGTTACTCAAGCATTCAGCTGTTTCAGGTCCTTTAGAGAGAAAACATTCCCATTGTATTTTTGTATTCTCCATCTCCATTTCTAACAAAAAAGAAAGATGTTTTGGGGGCTGATGCCCAGCTGGTGGTAGTGTGATGTATGTATGTGTGTGTGTGTGTGTGTGTGTGTGTGTGTGTGTGTGTGTGATTGTGTGTGTGTTTGTGTGTGTGTGTGTGTGTGTGTGTGTCAAGATTTGCGTCTGCTGGCACATACAGTACGTGTGTGTATAGGTGTTTTCTTTAATAGGTCTACAGAAATCTTAATACTCAGTCAATAGCTGAGATTTATTGGTCCGTGTTACCATGGGAACAAATCTGCATCTAGTACTTTTCTCACTGTGTGTCTGTGTTTGTCACTCAGGGATTGAAATAACATCTAAGTAAATGCCAGTGTAAATGGTTAGAGTTTGTTGCCTAATAATCAGCGTCAGATGACACACCAGTGGAGATAAAACACTCTGAAGCAGCGGCAAGTTTGTGGGGTTTGAACTGAACTCAAACCTTCTGCCTCCAGCTGCTAAACATCCAGTTTTCTGGTCATTTTTGAGTCTTTCACCCCATTCTGTTGTGTTCTTAGAAATAAGCACCACTTGTGTTTGTGACCCTTTTTTTCACCTCCTTCTGTAATAGACACATTTTACAAAAAGTTCAGATAACCAGTACCATGACAGCATTCTAGCGGTAATTTAGATTTACCATTAGTGTCCAGAGGGCTCTGGGAGTACAGAAAGATTAAGAGACTGGACTGCAGCAAGTGTCTAATTTGTTCAAATATAACATAAGCAAGTGGCAAGATGATAGATTGTCTTTGTTTTCATATCTTTCCCCCATAAATCTGTAACAGGGGGAAACAACAGAAGGCTCTCACAGCCTTTCACTTTATATTTAAATAGTCTGAGAGTTTAGTTGTTAAAGAGAACACATGAATATGAGGACATTCATGAAAGAAAAAGACCACTTTACTAATGGTAAGATTAATATACAGTATTACACATCATTAGGGTTGGATATTTTTCAAAAACTTCTCATTCCACTGTCAATACAATACCTGAGTTTGGGTAAGGGTACCAAAACAGTATGTTTTTTAAAAATACTTTGATGTGAAGAATATAAGAATGTTCTCCTGCAAAGCCACATTTTTTATGTAACAAGAAGCAAAAGTTCTTGTATTAAATGTTGTTTAACACAAACAGCTGTACAAGAACTTTGCCAGAATAAGATACAGTCTAAAACTGGCAGTATTATGATTTACATCAGGAATGAGCTGATCAAAGAATAATTAAACACCTAAAAACCATAAAATGAAAAATAGGCATTATAAAATAAAATAAAATATTTTTTAAATTATAAACATTTAAACACAATTTCAACTTCCAGACATTTCTTTGGGTTTTATATCAGAGCCCCTCTTCAGATGACTTGTCACAAAAAGACACTAGCTACCCACCTAGCTACCTTTTTTTACCATAATGACTACCACTGTTAAAGGGGCAGTTCGCCAAAATTCCAATTAAAAACAAATTTTCTCACTTAACTCTAATATTATCTAGCCAATCATTTGACCAGGTTTTGAGATATGTGAGATTTCTGTCATCCCATTGCACTGGAGGTGAATACATTTATTTTAAGCTTCTTTCTACTGTTTTACTGTTCACATTTGTTGAGATGGAAGACAAAATGATTGACAAAATGATAAATTTCCAGGATTGTAAGATCCTGCCTCAGGGTATTATAAACCTCTGTAATCTGATAAAAACCTTCAAATTATGCATGCTACATTTGGTATCTGACAGTTACCAATTTTTTTTTGAGTACTATTCTACTAAAAACATTATGGTCAGTACTTAAAATTTGCCTAGAAGCAATTCTGCTTTTGGGAGAATGCTGAGGAGATGATATATCTCATGTGTCCCACCATAAAAATAGTATTTGCCTAATAGGGGCACTAACAGCAGTGGTCAAGTTTTAAACTAATAAAAGATAAGTTGTTTCAAACAATGGTTCAAATTTTAGAAAACTCATGCTTCTTGGTGTCATGTTATGGTTTTTAAAAATGAAAAACGGTTGCTCTAATGCAGGTGCTGTAATTAAGGGTCAAGATTTTCAAAAACCAAAATTGATATCCTACTTGATGATTTTTATGATATTTGGAATAATGGTTCATCTCCTTACAGGCTGAGCATAAGACATGTTTACTTGTTTTCTTGGGTTTAAATGGAGGAATCAGACAAACCCCTGGAGTCTAATAGACTAGGCGGGACTGTGAGGAATTGACTGGCTAGCCACAAAGTCATTGATAAATCCTCTGCTGATCATCATTTATCTACTTTCATCTATTAAAGTGATCGATTGCGCTGATTAGGTACAGTATAGCCTGGCTCCTCTCTGTCTCCTGTGGTTTCTGAGAGTTGAGGAGTTGGCTGAGGATCAGAGCTCTGAGAGTCGGCGCCAGCACAGTATTAAAAGTTTATTTCCTGTACCCAGAAAAAGTGTCTTGTGATGCGTCTAGTCAGAAGAAAAGCAATGTCAACAATGTTATGGCTGTTGTGTAACCTTCCTTTACAAGGAAGAATGAAAGAGAAAGAATGCAGGTAATCAGTCAGATTCAGACATTTACTGAGGCGGAATTTAAATGTGATGGCAGGGACGATCAAAGTAAAGTTTGGCACTTAGACAGCGTTTTATGCATGCTGCTGCTCTATAAGCATGCAATCATACACATACAATATTTTATATCAGTAAACTTGAGGATATCAGGATATTCAGGGCTGTTACCCTGTTAAAAAACTGATTTGGAAACAAAGCTGTGTAAGAGTCACACATACCAAATCTGGGGTTGCAGATTTGGTATGTGAATTATCACAAGGATAAAATATATAAACATTTATCTTTGCAGAGCTTTATTAAATTTGTGACATCTAGATTGTGTGAATTAAATGAGAAAGAGTTTGTGTATTGTCCTGCATTTGTCAATTTTTAGTAGATGTTATACATAATTGTGGTGAATTCTTCATGGTGCACTTAAGCACAGTGCTTGTGTTTAATGCATGGAGACTGTCAGACTTGATACCTTTGGAAACTCTGATGATGGTGATGAGAACACTTGCTGTGCTACAACCTTCTTTATTTGATGTCAGTTACTTGGCTTCATAAGGATTTTTGCTCACACTTGATCGCTCAGTTCATCGGTTTAGAAACTCTGACAAATTGAATGAATGGCAGCACTTGCTCTGCTTTGTTGAAGTAAATAACATTTCCAAGATTCAATCCAAAACATTCCCGAAATCCGAGGTTCAATTCTGCTCAATTTATTTTGTGTCAAGCCATGTCTCTTAAAATGTATTAAGAAGGGTATGTCACGTGGGGTTTGTCAAGTTATGTTTATCATTGCCAGCCAACACTCATGATCCACAGGTAATAATGTAAGCAGTAATATGCATGAAAATGGCAAGTTTGTTTTCAAAAATAATGGGCAAAAGCACAAGTGTTTCTCACGGTTATTTTCTATTTCAGGATGTTTTTTATATCCACTTACCCAAGATAACAAAAAAGTGAAAACTCTTGATGGCCAGTTGTTTTTGGGTAACATTGTGATTATATTTAGTTTAAGCAACCTGTAAAGCTTAAAGCACCGGGATTGTTGCAATGGTTACCTGCAGTATGACATAGGCTGAATGCTGATTTTGCGGATTGATACTACATTTAAGATTTAAAGAATTAGGCTGGTGATAGCTTGTTTTTTTTTTTTTTTTTTACCATTTACAAACTCCATGAAAAAAAAAAAACAATGATGAATTGATCCTACAAGCAAGTATAGTCTTTGTATTCAAAGGATGATATATCTTATTATATGACTGTGTCATAGAGCTCCATTGTTGTCCAAAATCTACTGAAAAAACACAGCAATTCACATCAATTAGCAACACTGTTGATCTGACTGGTTCGTTACAATGAGCATACAGTTGCTCATTTCGAGTCAGTCCAACATACACTGTCCAGCTGCCATAAATACTCACCACAGCATTAAATGTGCACTAATCTGTGGTTGAAATAGTCCCCAAAAATGCACAATTTACTCTTGCTTGAGTAACATTTGCCAAAAACTCCAGTGCCCAGGGGCCTCATTTATAACTTTGGTGCACAAAATGGGCTTGAAAGATGGAAAGATGAATATGCTACTTCTCATGGAAAAGCTGGAATTTCTAAAAACAAATTTGATGGGAGAATATGCGCACCTGTACGGACACTCTGACCCAGGCGTAGAAACATTTTGTAGACTTGGGTAACTGGCGACACAGATGGTGAAGTAGTGAACTGAAGAAAGATTTTATAATGATCCTTCTCCAAGGTTTAATTTCACTTCATATCAAACCAATAATCATTTTCCACAATGTGATAAATATTCAGGCTTACAGTATTATGTTGTGTATGTGCTAGTAGTAAGACACTAAGTATACCATAAGCACTTTTCTATTTTAAAATATATAGGTCAAATCTTACACTCAAATCTTAACCATTTACATCTGTGATTCATTATTACATTTTTATTTAACAATTGCGCACATCACCAAATTCCCAAATGTTCAAAACCATTTGATTCTACCACTCAGTCCACTCGCACCACACTATGGTTCGAATGGCAAGGATGATGCCAGGATCCGCCGGCTGGCAGATGACCTTTACTCAATATTAACAAAATCTAATAATGTGAATATTTCACCAACTACGATTTTTAATCAGTTTTAGTTTTGGTGTCCCTATGCCACTGCTGGCTGGTCCATGGTGTGCAGCAAAGCATTTAACGCATCCACCTCCATCTCTGTCCACTTTGATTGATTTTGGAAATTATCCTGTTTGTTACATCAACCGTTGCAAGCCCTCAACTTCCAGAGCTTTGTTTGGTTTGTAACACTGTCTCCATTCTCCACAGGAACAATATGTATGACAATATTCATGAGGGATTTGCATTGACCATTTAGGGTTAAATGTGTCAGTGTTTTGGCTGGAGGCTTGCCAAAGTACGCAAATTTTCAAGTTGATTGTGATTTATAAAGGAAAGACGTGTGCACCTGGTTTTATAAATCTGTAAAATGTTTGGCATACGTGTTGTATGGCATTTGTGCACAGTTAAACTTTGGTATGGACACTACACACAGTTTTATAAATGAGGCCCAAGCTGCTTTAGGAAATTACTGAGTGTTAAGGGTAAGCTAGTGAACACAAGTGCAAAGCAAATAAGGCGAGGATACTGGAGTGGAAGAGAATGATATTTATTGCTAGGTTAAAGGAATGAGATTTGACCTGGGAATGAGCAGGGCAAAGGGGAAGTGAAAAGCTGGGGCAGAGCTGAGCAGAGTGTCTGCAGAATAGGAAGCTGAGCTGAGCAGGGTCCAGGGCGGAGGAGCATGTTTGACAGGACAAGGGGCTGGAGATGGGCTGGAGCAGAGCAGATGGGACTGTAAGGAAAGGAGAAAAGGTTTAGTCAAAGAGTAACAGGCAACAAGCAAAATACATCTTTGAATAGCTTGAAGCTGGGTATTTGTAGAGTATTGACTGCAGGACGGGATGCAGGCTAGGCTCTGCAGGCTCGTGGAGGGTGTGACACTTAGCTTTTCTTTAAAAAAAATTAAAGAGTAGCTTTTGCCTATTTTTAAAGATTTACAGAACAAATGGGCTTGTGGCGGAGTCAGACAGTATTGAGTTGGACTAATGCATTGGTGTTGGTCTTTTCATGGGATTTGTGGACAATAAGAAAATGTAAATAATGATAATATCTTTTAAGGCAGGTCGACAGTATCACTGGTTCAACCGCAGTTAACAGATTAGTCAGTTTAACCACTAATTCAGTGTAAAGCATCCACATTGTTGCAATTGTTACTAATTGTTACTAAAGTTGGGTCTAATGTAACCTAAGACACCATGAGTGTTGATTAAGAAACAGTGGTTAAATCGGTGATCACAAAATATGATTTAAATAGACACCTGACTGCCAGTCAGAAGCAAGTATTTTTCTTGGCCATGGTATCCTGCTCATTTACACTTTTCTTATTTGCATCAACTTGGCGTTGGGTTTCTGTTCGAACCATTTATTGTCTGAGTGGTTAAATGTTGCCACTGAGCAGTAAACACATGGAAACAAAAGGAGAAAGTAGGGAGGAAGGAAGTTAAAGTAAATCTAAATTTTTAGAAAATAGTAAGTGTCAGTGTTGGTTTTTTATTGTAGAAAGGCTGCATGCAAAAGTTGGAACAGAAACCTGACAGCAAGGGAGGAGGACCGGACTATCAATACTGTTCCTGCCTCAAAGATAAAGGTTTCAATTTGTAGCTTTAATTTATGGCAGCTGCTCATGATCAGACATCAGCTGTCTATCTTTGCATCATCATATTGTCGCTCCTCTGCTCTGTTTTTTCCTGTGTTTGAAGAGGTCAGGTGATCAGAGGTGTAGCAGTACATCTAAGAGGGTTCTGGCTAAAATCAATCCAATGACAAAGACAATGCATGTTGTCACAGAGGCAGGATGGGGGGCCAAGCTCTGCATCATCGCTGCACATGTTCTCAGCATTAAAGCAGCAGTGGCTCGTTTTGCATTGCTCTGCTTGGCTCTACTTCTCTGTGCTGCTCTGATTATGCACGGCTGGAACTCTTCACAGCAACAAGAATAAAAAAGGAATCTGGTGGAAGTTTGGCTTTTACATATGACATAGATTTAAACCAGAATCATAAGAATATCCTGGCAATGGAAGGCAGTGGAGACTTAATTATACAATCCACATCAGTAATTGTATAATGTGCTGTGAAAAAGATTTTTCACAATGAAATGCTCCATTTTCTCAGTGTTGTCAGTCCTCTTTGCAATATTTGTCATGTACGACGCATTTGTACCTCAAAGACTCTTCTTCACTGCAGGTAGACTGTGTAGTGATGCTTGCTGTCACATTAAACGTCTCTACTGGCAGGGCTTTTGACTCACTGTTGGCAGATAGAAACACAAAGAAGCAGCTTTATTATACAAGTAAGATAAACTCAAATAATATGATTGACACAACTCTCATCTGAGTTACTACTCTAATGTTATTGTGATTGTAACCAAACTCACCGAGCTAAACATCACTAAAAGTGTCCTTATTTGAGCTGTTATGCACTTTTGCCTTTTCCCCTCTATTATAGACATAATGGCATGAAAGCGTGCACACACTCATGCCCACACACACACACACACACACACACACACACACACACACACACACACACACACACACACGCACAACGCCACACTCAGTTTAAGAGTAACAGACAGATTCTTTGTGCTGCACGCTGGAATTAATCATCTATTTATGGAATATGTGTGAGTGTGTGTTTGTATGTTTGAGTGAGGAATATTGAGAGAGACGACGAAGTCAAAGAAGGAACGAAAAAGCGAGAGAGTTTTCGCATGCAGATTATAAATACTGTATTTCCCCATTTTCTACATTACATTATGCGTGGCAGGGCCCTGTTACAAGTCATAAGAGGTAGGCAGTAGTGCTTTTGGATAAATTGGCTTTATAATCCTAAGTACCCACACATTGTATTTTTCTAATCTTCTGGGGATCTGAGAGGTTGCATGTTTCCTTGCTGGTGTGTTTTAGGAAGGGTAATCAGTTTCCAGTTGTCTCAGGAGCACTTTGACATGAGACATTTTTCTAGTAGCTGTTCAGAGCTCATTTATGTGTGCCCACGGTACAAGATATGGATTCTTCTACATTCCTACAAGCAGAAGGATATTTAGCAGCAGGTATTTAAAACCAGTTATACTGTATATATATATGTGTGTGTGTGTGTATGTGTATATATATATGTGTATATATATATATATATATATATATATATATATATATATATATATATATATTATGCTTCATAACAATGAGGCATAATTTCTCACCATTTGGGGTTTATTTACAGATGTTTTGAGATATCCAACCCTTTTAGGTAGAATATGTGCTAAAGACAATGTGCACATAGAGATAATAATGTCAAAATAGATTTGATGATGTTCCGCTGTTCCCCCCAGTTTTAAACTGAATGTAAAGCTACACCTCAAAACAGCAAGTTTTACTCCACAAATGATTTATTTTGTCTGTATTTTGTCTGGATCATTGATACTGCAGTGTCTAAAGCTGTCAGATGGAACAGGTTTCCTGTAGTATAAATTCAGAGACTGTAAGGGTGGATGACAAATTTTATTGCCTCCAGTAAAAAAGTATTTCATTGCAATCTTGTGAAAATTGTGAAAACCATATATTTATATGTATTTTAACCATTAATTAATATGTACACTGTGTCTGTGTTCAAAATTCTTCCCCCATTCACTCATTCATTTTTGCATCAGCAAAATGAAATACATGACATGGCATTGTGGGATCGTTAGCAGAAGGTAGTATACATGCCATCAAAACTATTTTTTGTTCTAATTTTTTAAGTTGCTACAGAGGTCGAATTCTCTAAATGCCAAGGAAAGGACATTCAGTGCTTCCTATCTAATCTCCTTTAACATAGGATACACTGGACTTTGCTTTATGAAAGGAAAGGAAATAAGGCCCGTCCCACAATCGCTTGCGGCATCAACATTCAGCCATTCACAAAAACAAACGATCATGACTGACAAGGGACGCAGATCATCATGTAAGTTACCCTTACTTATTAACTTTCATCAATGTTATACTGACAGGTGAACTGTGGATGTTACGCTGCTGTTGTAAAATTATCAAAGTGAAGTTAATGTTGTAGCATACTTATGCTCAGTCTGTGTTAGTTATATATCCTTATTTTGACCATTGTTGTATATGCCAGCCTTTAGGAATATCATTAATTATTTGTTCTTCAGTCAGAGATGCCAAAACCCTTGCCTTAATAAATGAAAGGGGTTTGACTGGATAATCTCTTAAAATTTTTAATTCAACATGTTTGAAACCTGAGAATGATGATATGTACAACAGTAGATTTGCAGGCCTAGCATGTTACGCCTGTCTTGAATAAATTTAACAATTATTTCCATACAGTCATGCTAATTGGAATATGATAATTGTGAGTGGACAGGAGGGTGAGCCTGAGCAACCATTCTCAATGTGACAACCATTTTGTTTCACTTTTGTGACTGGTAACTTATATTCCTTTTTCATTTCAATTTCAATCTTGGTAATGAAGTAATATTTTTCACCAGGATGTCCACATTCATATAGCATTCATTAAACAACAAGGTAAGAATGCATGGGGAGAAGCATCTATGATGCACTTTTTATAGTCCATTTTCAGAACCTTGTAGTGGCAGACCCACGTCAATAACATCCACCGTAGCATAATTATGTAGCTTAGTGTAAGTACAGTTGGATCCTCTTAGCACCACAGTTGTCTTTCCTAAGTCCTTATGAATTCTCCTTCAGAGCTTTCCTTGACCTCATGATGTTTTCCATTGAGGTCAAGTATCTTTTCATTCTTGTTTTCTAGATTCAGTCTGTCAGCAGACATGAACAAATTCCCAAGAAATTCGATGGACAGAAGGAACAATTGAGTAAATTTAGCCAATGACCCAAATGTGAAATGTCAGTCGTTATTTCATAGCCGAAGTGGCACTAATGGAAATTCGTTTCCAGATCCTATTAGTGATTTTTCAGGGTCAGAAAATCAATTTCATAACAGCGGGTGGGGGAATTATTCCCTCTGGAGCAGTCAGGGTGGAAGTGTACACACCCGGATGACAGGGCTGAAAGACAGCAGTAGTTATAGAAGCACAGAACAAGTTTCATTACCTGATTGGTTAAATATGAAGAAAAGAGACAGGAACTATCAAATTTGGAAAAAGACTGAAAGCATGAGGGAAAAAAATGGAAAGAGAATGAGTAACAGAAGCTGACTTCCTGACTCACCTTAGCTTGCGAAGAAAATATAACAAAAATGTAACACTCACTTGATAGAAGCACTGTCGTCATCACCACCATTGTTAGCACTACTCATCATCACCGCTCTAATGGCTGTTTCTGTTCAGAGAAATTAAATCCAAAGATTTCAGTCATATATAATAGGTAGCTAGAGCTGAAGAACGGCTCAATCTTTCTCTATTCACAGTCTAGAGCTTTCTTTTCACACAATGTGGCCTTAGTTGAAGCCTTTCGCCTATAAAAACAGAATTTTCTCTGAAAGCGAGGCTCCTTGAGCTGTTTTTCTGTACTCGTGCTTTCAGCCTCAGGACCTGTGAAAGAGAAAAAGTATTTTTCTTCTGTCACTGAAATGAAGTGAAATAAAAATGAGGTACATTGCTTTTGTCTGAACTCCCTGCGGTTTCTTGTATGGCTTTTATGCAATCACACCAATTGTGGAGTGTGTCTCCATTGCGCCGATGCTCACTCCGCCATCCTGTCTTCAAGATGTGTTTGTATCATCCACTCGAGCACAGTCCCAGGTTGTTCCGCTATTTAATTTAAACCTAGCTGCTTCCAAAATCTTCCAGGACACATAAAATGCAATCCAGCTTTGTGATGAATGTGAGAAGAATCAATTTGTGCAGATGAAACTTGTAGGGTAGAATATTTATTAGCTAGATGAGTTCCTCGTACCCACAGGAGGTTGTTTCAGCCTTCAAACAGGCCAACAGACAGGCAGCAGGGATTTATTGGTACTGTAGCATCTGAAAAAGAAAAGGAGGGGGAGAGGAAACGAAAGCGAGAGACAGAATGAAAATTTAATCAGCCTCTGCTTCTTAAGGGTTGACTGGGAGAGAGAAGGATTTATAGCTGCTTGGCCTCCTCTCCTTCAACTTACCATGTATCACTGTAGCTGCTCACCTCCTTCTTGCACTCCATCACTCAGTCACTGCTCTATGTGTGTGTGTGTGTGTGTGTGTTTGGGTGTGTGTGTGTGTGTGTGTGTGTGTGTGTGTGTGTGTGTGTGTGTGTGTGTGTGTGTGTGTGTGTGTGTGTTTGTGTGCGCCCGCCTGTCCAAGTGTCTTTCCATTTCTGTGTGTGATGTGTCATGTGGCCTTGAAGGCACAGTTGTGTTTGTACAGCTGCATTTTTTCTCCTATATGAGGATGCTTTTCAGTCCTAAGCTTTATTCACTGCAATTATTGCTTAACTCAGTGAAAAAGTGGTTGTACAAAAAGATAACTTGGGACTTATTTAAGTAATTTTATCTGCAAAAATAAAATTGTATTCACCGAGTTAATTGCTGAGGTCTGGGAACATCTTTAATGCAGACTGTTCTGTGTTAGTCGTTTGTTGAAATACCTAAAATAACCTGTTCAAAATGCATTTACAAGTGACATCTTGTGGCCCTCCATTTTATGTAGTCATTCCTCAAAAGCGAAAGGAAAATCAGCATGACTTTGTCATACTCCCTTAGGAAGGGGAGTATGGGGCTGATGGTTGGGCAAACAAATTTTTTTACACAGGAGACCACCGTCTGCATCCCAACATCTACAAACTGTCAACATTGGTTTCTATTGATCAAAATCTTTTCCTAGTAATAATCTAGCTGTTTTTGTGTCCAAACCTTACACGGTAGTGGGACGTCATAAAACGGTCATGTGCATCATTTCTGGTCGTTCTTTTTGAACAGTTTTGTAAAGCAATGACAAACAACCTATTTTGTCATTCAGTTTTGATAACTTGTTGCAAAGTTTAGCATGCAGTTTTTCTGTGCATTGGATTGGATTATTACTGATGTTTTGCATGTGCTCACTTTTGGTTTTATCTCCAGATAAAATTTTGCTGATCTGGTAAAATTGTTGGCTTGACAGACTGTTGATTGATAACATTGTTAAAACAATTTAGTTCTCTGCATGCTACCTATGGTACAGTTAAGGATAGGAACAGTCCTTATGGTTAAAAGGGGTTTAAATTGCCATTAAAACAATAATAATCAATATTCTTACTATAGCAATGGATCATGGGTCTCTAATGTGCAAGGAGTTGCTCATGACAAACAAACAGATAATTATTACCTGCCTTTACAGTTTCCCCAAGGTCTATGGAGCATGTTAGCATCTTTCAGGTCAGTGTTTTGGTTTTATAGCCTGCAAATTTACCTTTTTGGTTCAGTATCACCGCTTAGCATAGTTTCCAGCAGAAGCAGTTGCAGCAGCAGCCAGCTGTTTTCAGTAAAAAACGTTCTAATAAACCATGGTGCTCAGCACCAGCACTTGCCCCGCACCAAATAGCCGACAAAATGAGCAAGTAGCTGATGAGAATAGCGGAGCATTTAGCAGCTATAGACCCAGATATTTACCTCACGAGTTGGTGGAGACCAAGACAGAACCAGGAAGAGTGAATATTGGTCTTACATTTGTCCGGTGGCCAGAAAAACAACTCCAAGTTAATGCTAATGTTGCCCAGGTCTGCTGGATGTGTAAATAAGCCAGTGTTTGGCTTATAAGTTAGCCATATCAAAATAATAAGTTGATAATATGCCAGTGCTTGTTTCTGCTGCACCCAAGTAGCCCAAAAAAATCAGTAATGCAGGTTTGACTATTAGATTATGCGTGAAATCCTATCTCCTGTATGGCAGTTAAAAGTGCTGCACACCCATCCACCAACCTGACCTTTACACCTTTACTTCTGTCCTCATTACATAAAGGGCACACTATTTCCTTTATTGGCACTGAACATTGTCACTAGAGGTAAATTATGCTGCTCATCCAAACTGAATATAATTCCTAGGATACTGGGCTATATTTACAACCTGTCTGACCACTCTTTTTTTTTTACCCCCTGTTGGATTTCTTATTCTGAGTTTGACCTCAGCCAGGATTTTGGGCTATTATCCTGCACACTCAGTGCATGTAAATAGCAGCTAAACCTAAGTATCTTCGAAACCAGGGTAATGAAAGCTGAAAAACGTTTGGATGGCAGACAAAAAGAGTAATAGTCATACGTTATATTGTGCTTAAATGATGACAGAATCGTTGAAAAAGAATAATATATTCTTTTGCATGCATTTCAAGTCTTTTCATTTGTGGTTGAAAATCAAAGTCCTAGGATCAGCCGCAATTAAATGAATCCTTTTCCACATGGTAGCTTATTTTCCCCATTATGTCTGTCTGTTGAACTAAAGTTGCATTGCTGTGTAAATGGAACGATTGCTTTCGATGAGGAAGGTAATTATTACCCCAGGGTAAATCAAAGTCAACTCACATGGTTATGACCTCCCCACACTATGATGTCTATTTAGCAGCCCAGAGAAAAAAAATCTACATAAAATATTCATAGCTGTGCATAATCAGACATGCTGTCCAAGACCTAGTATAGGTGTTAGGAAGCTGTAAAATGCACATGCACTCAACAATCCAGATTAGATTCTGGGTTTGTGAGAGGGAAATGTTTAAAACCAGTGCACCCGTTTGTCCAGATAGCTGTAATGAAACTGTGGAGAACATTATCTTTGGTTTGTATTTTTTATACTTGAGGATTGAAGTAAAGAGCTGTCGCTGATCTCTGTGGTAAAATCACTTTTTTTTAGAGCCTTTAAAAGTCTGTGATTTCTTCTTAATTGGCAAACCTGTCAGTGAAAATGTTGATCTCTGCTTTGTGTGTATATATGATTTTATGGTTCATATGGTTACACATCAGGTAGAGAGTAATTAGTGTAGACTTAATTCTCTTTACTGCAGTTTTAAGAATTATGCAGACTTCATTTTCATCAACATTGACATGTTAATTGTCTCATCATCATTGGGGGGAGGCAGTGACTGATATGAGTCAGGTTAAGGATAATGAGAACTGCACTCAATCAGATTAATGTCTGTGATTTCTACTGTCAGTAATGAAATGACACTTTCGACTCACACCATATGTGATTTATAAAACATACACACTAATACACACACCACAGGGGACACAGTAAGGACAAACACACATCAGGCGCTCAGATCCGATCACATTCACTCGGTTCACTCATTGGTTTATGCACAGTCACATGGTGCATCCTAGAGCATTTTTGGCATGTGTTTTGCTGGAAGATCAATACTGCTTCACACATAACCACGCGTACTATGTAAAGACTCATATAGACATACACACTCATGCAGTGTTTACAAATCATCAATCAAAGTGATGATTATGCTTTCACATAAGCATGTATGCGTGTGTCTGGGTGAGTGAGTGTCTGAGTGTGTATGAGTGTGCACTTCTGTGATGACATGAGTGTGTGATGTGTTCTTTTTTGAGGGAGTACTTGAGTTAATAGGAATTCATAAGCGAATAAGGGCTTTGAACTTCCCTTACTGTGTGTTAATGTGTATAATACAGTATGTGCATGTGTTTGAGATGTGTTTGTGTGTCACACTACAAAGAGGCCTGTCCTCCTTTCTAACAATCTACAAAGGAAATGGCTGTCTTCAATCAAATGGCATCTTTTCAGGTTTTGAGAAAAACGGCAGTTTTGACAGCCATATGAAAACACAACCTGATGTGGCTGGATTTGAAATGGAATTCAAACCTGTAGTATATGATGTGCATGTAAAAGTGTAACATTTATGGCTCATGTGGGAGAAATGAAATTGTAGTAATAATTTTGTTGTGATTGCATAGTTTGCATAGAGTTATACATTACAGTTACATCATTGGTATTCACACAGAAACACACACACTAAGAATTATAGTTTTGACACTGTACAAATTAAGTAAAATTATCTTGATGTCACCTACAAGAGTAAACTTTGAAATTAAACTTTAAAACAAACTTTTTAAATATTTTCTGCTGCCATCTGGCTTCATGTGTTTATGCAACCCCATAACTATGATTTGTAAAATCATAGTTTTTTTTCTAACTTCATTTTTCAGTTTTCAGGGGTGGAAAATAAATTTGCTGAAGTAGTATTCTTAAGTACAGTTTTGAGGTACTTAAGTATTTCCATTTTATGCTACTTTACACAAAGCATATATTATGCTTATATAATATGATGCATTGTTGTAAGTCAAACTACTCAACAGTATATGGTCAAAAATTGTTCTACCTTCACCAGCTAAAACATTAAAATTGTGCTCACACACTAATGCAACAGTAATAATAATCCAATAATATTACAGTATGAATGCAACCATTCAGCTGCATAATGGGAACTTCTATTATAGATACTTAAAGCTGCACTAATTATTTTTTTATATAAAGAATGGATCAAATGACTATATGTAATGTAAAACTATGGAGTGTTTTAGCATCTTTCAATTTATTGTTTTGGTTCTACGGTCTGCAACTTTATTGCTCTCATTCATACTATCTATCACTTTATCTCACAGATCTAGTCATCATTTCCAGCAGCATCTGGCAGCAGTTTAGAGCAAAAAAGCTCTGATAAACCCACTGTACACTAACTGCCTACCACCAAAGAAGAAGCCAGACAAAGTTAGCAACTAACTGGTGAATACAGTGGAGCATCTAGCAGCTAAAGAGCCAGATACTTTTCTCAAGGGATGGTGGAGTCCAAAAAAGAGCTACCAGAAGAGTGAATATTCAGACTTACATTCACCAGGTGGGTCGACACGGCCCCAAAAGCTAATGTTGCTCCGTCTCTGATAGAGGTGTAAACAGGCAACCTTTAGCTGACATAGTCACCACAACACAACAGCTAGTGTTTACAGCTTGCTGTACTGCGCCCAAGTGGCTAAAAAAAAAGAATGTAGATTTAAATGCATATTTTGCTGGTACTTTTGCTGGTATATAAGAGAAATTATGAGGACTTGTAGTAGTAATTAAGCTAATATATTGGTACTTTTACATATATAAAATATCTCAATACTTCTTCCATCATTGTCAGTTCTGTTCTCATATTGAAGTTTATTGACGCTTTCTTCAGTTAAGTAGCATTTTATTTCAGTAACAGATACACTGTTTTGAAAACTGAGAAATGTTGTAGGTACAGTACACCTTTGCAAAAATTTTAAATAAAACTCAATGCATTTTCAATGTATTTCAGTATCCAGTATCTGTCTGAAATCACCTTGTCACCGGCAAGACCATGTCAAGCAATAATCCATTTTACAGGCAAAACTTTTTATGCAACATTGTGTCACTATTTGTGGTTATGAGGTAAAATTAAAGCACCCTCCACTGGTGAGCAGAAACTGAGCCACTCAAACTATTTTGTTACTGTATGGCTTTGATATTGCTGCCCTGATACAATAAAACTGGATTGAATTCCCCCCAAATGACATTACTGTGCTCCAAAAACAGACACTATTTGATCTAACAGTGTGTGGCTCTCCATTATACCTTTACCAGGGTTGAAAATTGAAATCTAAACATAAAAGAAAAACTGCAGAGTGTGCTGTTGTGTGAATGCAGAGCAAACGTAAAAGTCACTTAGAAGTATTTTGGGGTGTCAAGTGACCCGTGCGAGGCATGGGAATCATCACCTGCTGATTTCATGAACTCATCAGAGTACAAGTTAAAACTGTCAGCTGCAGCTTGGATATACACCGATCAGCTACAACATTAAACCTGTAAATGTTTTTAATGTTGGGGCCTACTGGTGAATGTAGTTGGTAAAGTTACATTTTCTACATTTTTTGCCTTAAAAGTCTCTTCAACAAGCAAAATTGTTGGAGTTAAAGTTTTATTCATCAGCGTTGCTCACTGTCTTCCTCAAATGTAGTTAGGTGTCACTTTTGAACTCCATTTCTAAGAAAATTCTGTTCTACCTCAGCTGCTCTATGATGCTTCTGCCACTTTCACATCATAAGGAAGTTGTCCTAGTTTTTAATTTTCTGACTTCCTTCCCACATGATGTGAACAATGCATTTATGCTACCAGGGATGTTGAAGGAAATGGAGTCCAGTTTTGTCTGGACTAAGCACTTCTCCCTACTGTTCAGTAAACAGATTAGACTTGTCATTTTGTGTGGATGGAAAAGATTTCCCAACAGTAAACATACCCAGCAACAAACTTCAATTTGAGCAAACAGGCAACACAATGGGCTGTCATATAGACAGGAATGGTTCCAAACTTGGGAAATCTTGCAAGTGATAGCTTGTTAAACCTGCATTTGCTGTTTCTTTGGCCATTTGGGGGCAGCAACAAAAAGCTGTAAAGACAATACTGACATACAGTACTATCATATAAAGTTGATATGGTGTACCTGTTAGCAGACAGTTACCTATTTACACATCCAGCAGATGTGGATCAACATTGGCATCCATTTGAGATCATGTTTCTGGCTTCCTGATGAATATAGGAATATAATATCCAGTCTCTTTTTAGCTCTGCTTTTGGCTCTTTAGCTGCTACATGCTCCACTATGTTCACCAGTTAGTTGCTAATTTTGTCTGTTTGCTGTTTGATGCTGGGCAGGTAATGTACAGTGAATTTTCAGAGACTGGGCTAGTTAAATTGTGGGCAATAAAACCAAAACAATGAGCTGAAAGATGCTAAAACACTCTTTAGAGGTGAGGTGAAATGTACAACTGGGTGATAATTATCTGTGGGGTTGTCACTACCCCCACACTCCTCTCATATACACATAGTCATTTGATCAATTTTTAGTGATACAACACTTCAAAACTTAAGTTTCAACATGTTCAAATAAAAAGACATTGCAAAAAGTAAAGTTAACATATACATGTTTTAACTACATCCTTTAAAACTTTGAACAAAAATTTATGACAAATCTACAAACTCCACTACCCCTAAGACGACACTATTTAAAATGAAAAACAATACTTTGACATTCAATAATGCAACCTGGATATATTCATAGCTGTACACTCAGTTGGAGTGTTTCCAGTTTTTTATTTTTTTCACAAAGATGTGATATACCAACTGACCATGGCAGCAGAAAGGTCTTGGGTCACTGCTGAAACTTTGGAAACATTCTTTCTTTCTATTTAAATTGAACTTTTGGACATTTTGTACATTTGTATGGTGTCGACACATAGGTTATGAATCCCTTGAGGTTTCCAAAAACTTTGAAATGCATTTTAGTTATATTTTACTCCTCTGCCACCTTTTTACCATACTGGTTGTTCAGTTTGAACAGCGCTACAGTTGCTTTGTTCAGAGTCAGGGACTGGTCCTGGTTTCAGAGGATTCACACTGTTGTGAGAAGTGCTGACCAATGATACACTGGGCTCCTCTTTCCTCCTTAGTTAGTGGTACCAATTTCACTGTTCTGCTTCAAAAGTTGCTCCATTTTCTCAATCCTCTTCTTTTATGTCAAACTGCAGAGACTGTTCATTAAAAATCTTACCTCTGCTCTAGAGCAAGTTAAATTTCTCAGCTTTTCTCACACAGCTCTTGCCTTTTGCTTTAATTATAACCTATTTACAGTTTGGTTACATTACATTTGCTTAAGTCTATTTTTATTCATATCTTTTCCTGCAGGGGTTGTGATAAATTTTGTCTGAAATGCCAGGTTGCCTGACAGATTTAATGGTACACAGCACTAAACTGGCTTCACATAGTCCACAGTTCTGCTGTCAGATTGTTGGCTCGATCCAAATGTGCGTTTCAAATCTTTCCTGGCATTTTTATAGGCTTCCTGTTTGTTTTAAACTAGATTTTAAAATTCTTTACAGACTGTAGATTCATCACCAAAAGAAATACACTTCCCTCCTCTCTCACACATCTATTCAATCATGTTGACTGATGGTTGAGTCCCTTTGAAACTTGAGAAACCTTCAGTGTTTTAGTTGAAATGCTGCTGAGACGGAGGACTTCCGGTTTGGAGAGTATCTAGTAGGCATGTTTTCCACCAGCTCCCACCGTCAAGTTACAAATTTTAAACTATTAACCAATTTTTCTGTCAGCAAAAAGAGCATTTTTTGTTACTGTTTGGCAACTCTAACAAATTGCATAAGATGCCTAAGGCAGGGAAACAAGCCAAAGAAGATGAATCAGTCGGACCTAGAGTTGCAAACGATAGCATAACAATGCCGACATCCCCAAGCTTCTGTCCAAACACAGGTTGGTGCTTGCCGTGGATCTCAAGTCCTCTTTCTAAACTCTGGACACCAAACTTGACAAAATCCAAGCTGCAGTTTCTGGCCAGGAACAGCGTATGACTGCCTTGGAAACAAGCGGAGGATGCCAACCAGTGCTTAGACCATCTCAAAACCACCTGCTCTATGCTAGTTCAAGACAACAAGAGGCTAAAATTTAAAATTTATGATTTGGAAGAAGAATCAAGAAACAAAACATCCGCATTATTGGCTTACCTGAGCTGATATAAGGTCCACACGCAACCAACTTTTTCTTTCAGATGATCAGTGGTCTTTGGCGGACAATCACTCCCTTTACCTCCTGAATTAGACATCCAAACTAGAACTCCAAGACAAACCAGGTGCGATCATCATTGGCTTCCACTGCTAATAGATGGAAGACCTAGTTATGTCTGGAGTACAATGGCCACAGGATCAGATTTTATGAGGATTACAGCACTGACGTCCTGAAGCAACGTACCGAGTACAAAGAATATATGGCTGAGCCTTTCAAAAAAGGGACTCCGTCCAATGGAGAGAAGAGGGGCATCAGTCAACGGCAGAGAATGCCAACTTCTTCTGGACCTTGCAATAGGATTCGGCACAGTGTTCTTAACGTATTGGCCAATTGTTGGTTACATATCTTGGTCTGAGACTGTTGGGTTGCAGTGGGATATATGTATATTCCTATGGTTAATGTGTACGTCTCAGGATTAATTTTCCAATTGCGTGAACGAGTGAGCATGTAGGAGAAGGGGTAAGATAACCATTGGTTCTGTTATAGTTTCTTTATTTTTTTGCCTTTCTGTCTCATATTTTTTCTTTTTTGTTTGTTCATTCTGTTCTGTTGTTTATTTTTTCTCATTGGAGGAACTAGTTTCATTCCCAGTTGATAGCGTAGTGAGGCTTTGCTGCCTTTTCACTTATTGCAGACCCTTCATAGATCTATATGGCTTGTAATCTCGATTTTATTACCTGGAATGTCAAGGGACAAAATCATCCAGTAAAAGGGAAATTAAGTTTTGGCTCACCTTAAGCAGTTGAGGACAGGAGTGGCCTTTCTTTAAGAGATTCACCTGTATGTGTACACGTATTGTCACTGATAAGACTATACCATTTGAAATATCCAATTTTATTATTGTGTTAGGAAAACTTTACAGCAAGGCTGTGACTCTGGCTAATGTGTATGCCCCTAATTCCCATGTTCTCTTTTTTAACAGTTTTTTCTCCTAGCTCCCTGACTTGAGATCCTTGTTGTTAATTCTTGTCAGAGATCTCATCTGTTTTTTTAGATGCAGTCCCAGACAACTCCTCCTCCAAACCCACCTCTAAATCTGCTACACTCAGTAAAGCTTTTCTCATAGATTATGGTCTTTTTGACCCATGGCATTATTTACACCTTACAGGTAGAGAGTACTCCTTTTTCTCTCATGTTCAATGGACCTACAGCCACATAGATTACTTTTTCATAGATAATGGTTTTCTCCCTAACTTAAGATAATATGCCTACGAAAGTATCATGATCTCAGACCATTCGTCTTTTGTTCTTCAACTAGCCTTCCCAAATTCTAATTTAACAAGGAAGCACTGGAGATAGACAAAATGTAGTTGAATGATGAGCACTTTTATCCCCATATTTCCTCTCACATTAATTTTTTTTTCAAGTACTAATGTAACTGGTGATGTCTCCAGTAAAACCACATGAGAGGCCATGAAAGCATACATAATAGAAGAAGTGATATCTTTTGCTGCATTTAAAAAGAAATGCTCAAGGCAGAAACAAATGGACATTTCCAATCAAATTTTAAGCTTAGATCGATCATATTCTAACCCTCCCTCACCAGACTTATACATGGAATGCTTAAAACTTCAGACAGAGTTTGAGCTTCTCTTTTCACAGCAGATTGAAAATCAGTTACCCAGGAGCAGGAGTACGTACTACGAACACAGTGATAAGGCTGGAAACATTTTTTCTAATCAACTGCTTGGTTTAAGAGCAAAACAACTCATCCAGGGGATTTGATTAGCAACTGGGGAAATCAACTCAGTACCAGAAATGAATAAATTACAAATTCAAGAAGTCTTTTATTCAGAGTTATATACTTCTGACAATACTCCGAATATCAAGGTTATGAAAAACTTCTTTGATAGTCTGGAAACCCTTCCCTTCCTGATTATCTGCAAGCTAACCTTAAGACACCTATTAACCATGAGGAGATCGTAGCTGCCATTTCTTCTATGCCATCTTCTACGTCCCCAGGCCCTAATGGATTCTCCTAAGATTTCTTAAAAAACATTTCTAACCTATTAGCCCCATTTTAGTATCTATCTTTACTGAATCCTTTAAAACTTGCTCCCTCCCCTCTTCTTTTAACCAAGCTTGCATCTCTCTCTTATTTAAAACGAATTAAGATCCCTTGAACTGCACCTCTTATAAGCCAGTTTCCTTATTAAATACTGATGTTAAAATTCTTGCCAAGGTTTTGACATAGAGTAGAGACTGTCCTCCCCAAAATAATTTCCCCCGATCAAACTAGGTTTATAAAAAAAGGGCACTCATTCTTCAATATCTGTTGGTTAATTAATATTTTATACCCTCCAAAACCTTCAAGCCTGAATGCCTTCTTTCTATGAATGCAGAGAAGGCATTTGATAGAGAAGAATTGAGTTATCTTTTTATGGCCTTAGAAAGATTTGGTTTTGGTTCTAATTTCATTTCCTTAATTAAATTATTATACACATCCACTTCAGCCTCTTTTGTCATGAATGGTCAATATTCCAATACCTTTGAAACACATTGCAGGACCCATGAGGGATGCCCTATGAGCCCACTCCTGTCTGGCCATTGCCACAGAACCTTTTGCAATCACTATCTGTAATAATCAACAAATAGCTCAGGTGTGGACGGGGGGTATTGAACATAAAGTTTCATTGTATGCTGACAAATTACTTCTATACTTTTCTAAGCTTGCCACTTCTCTGCCAGCCACCCTAGAATTATTGGAACTTTTCAGTAAATTTTACAGTTACAAACTCAACCTCAAAAACCTCACTTGGCGGCAGTGGCAAGGAAAAACCCTTTAACAGGAGGAAATATTGAACAGAACCTGGCTCATGGTGGGCGGCCGTCTCTTTTTACCAGTTGGGTTTAGAGAGAAAGAGAGAGGGGGAGAAGGAGAGGATGGCAACCCTAACTAAGGTTAAAAATTTCGTTGGGATGGGGTCTAAGAGACAGGTTGATGGTTTAGATGAAGAAATTGTTGAAGTTAGTTGGTGAAGGTCGATAGGAGAAAAACAGTCTCAATATATATCAGGTTTTACTGCTGTTTTTATGGTTCCTGTGTTTGAAGATAAATTGAGAGCAGGAGGTGGTTAATTTTTTCTCTAATAGTTAGCATTTTGCCATTAAAGAAGCTCATGGAGCCATCACTACTGAGAACTATAGGAATACATTGATCAATAGAGCTATGACTCTGTCAGGCTGGCTACAGTATTGAAAAGAAATCTAGGGTTGTTTTTATTTTACTCTATTAAAGATGAACAATAGGCTGCTCTGGTATTGCAGAGTGCCAGGCTAAGCAGGATTCTTTCAGTTTGGACATTTTTGTGCAACGCCTTATACCTTTCACAACCCTATGGATATATTTCTGTAGCCAAAGGGTGTTCTTTATTCTTCCATTTCAAACTGATGCTGCTCCCTTTTGTCAACAATTAGGACTGCATGGGAACAGGACCTAGATTTGAACTTTTCAGACGACATTTAGGACTTGGCCCTTAGCAAGATACACCCCTCTTCTTTATGTGTGTGTCATGCACTTAAACAGTTCAAAGTAATACATTATAATCATATTTCCAAAACAAAAGTCAATAGCATTAACCCTGAGATGGACTCTATCTGGGACAAATGTAAACATGCCACTGACTCATTTCTTCATATGTTCTGGTCATGCCTTTGCCTAGCTGAATTTTGGAAATCAGTGTTTTTCTGGAATTTTTCTGTCCCATAGAGCCTAACCCTTTGACTGCTGTCTTTGGCATCCCCCCACTAGAACTGATGTTGCCCAAAACCAAACAATGTGTGCCAGACTTCACCTCTTTACTGGCTCGACTCGCTATATTATTCAGATGGAGAGTTACTGCACCTCCCTCTCACTTCTGCTGGATTATGGGTATTATGCTATGTTTGAAACTTGAAAAAACTGGTCACTCCACTCAAAATACTGGGGGTTCATGTGTAGGTTATTATGTGTCTGTTTGTGCAGGTTTAAGTCATATGCTTGTGTCTGTCGTATGTCAGCAGGATGCCTGGGGTTGGGATAACAGGAAATATGTAACTTGTGCAAGATGTTTTTTGTTCTGTTCCACACTGACATTCAGTAAATAAACCTTGGGGGAAAAAAAAAGAAATGTTGCTAAAACAAGGTAAAGGCTAAAAAGATCCAACCCTTTAAATTCATCAGAGAAACAAACAAGGTAACCAGCATTCATCCATTCACCTTACTGTATACTTCACACACACTTGCACACAAACATAAACTCATATGCACACCCCCACAGCGATCCATTGTCATTTATCATCATAAAGCTGTTGTCATGCAAGCTAGGCCTCAGCAGCAGCAGGTTTGCTGTGGGAAATGAAGTGAGATGTGGGATCTGAGCTTGCATATGCTTGGGTGTTTTTCTTAAATTTGGGTGGGTTTTTTGTTTAGTGACTGGTCTTGTCCTCGACCTGTCTCGGTTCTGCTTGTTTGTGTGTTTGCATGCATGGATGCATGGGTTCCTGTGTGTGTGTCTGTGCTCGTCTGTTGCTACAGTTTTGTGTATGTCTGGATATGTTATTGTCCCTGTCACTGTGTGTGTAGCTGTCTGTGTGTATGTGTGTTTTTGTGCCAGAGTTAATGGATCTAGGCAGATGATTTAATAGTTTTTGTCCTCTTGTGTGTTGCTCCACATGAGCTAAAGGCTCTGGAGTTCAGTGTGAGGCAGACACATGCTGCGCATCAGTGTATGAGATGGATCTTGTTTAAAAAAAGGCAAGAAGATACTCAGTTTTGTAAAACCATAATCCCTAATTGTTTAAAGTGCATTATTAAGATGCAGAATTTCATCATCAGCGTAGAATGATGCAGCTGAGGTTTTTGGTTTATTTTCAAGAGAGTGTGTATGAACTCAATGGATACTGACAGCAATACTGTAGACCAATGTTACTGTTTAATTTCTGAGGCCAATTGGTATGTATTTTATCAGCTATTAAAACCAATACATAAAGCTAAATTAGCATAATTGAAGCTGACGTCACTTATTGCCTAGGAGAAATAGATGATATCCTTCATCCTGAACCTTCATAAAGCTTCCCAGTATTTATTGGCTTGCTGCTCTGCAGTCATGGAGCTGCAGTGCTTAATCGTCTCCTCTGTTTAGGAAAAGACACCTAAATACAAACTTACATCTCATCTTAATTAATTTAGCTTTCAGATTTTACTACAAAACTCTGATGCTTATGACCCACAGTGCAGCATTTCTATGTCTTGCAGAAAGACGAGTTTAGGGAGCAGATTAGAATACATCACAAATAATCATTTGGACTTCAGTTGCTCCCATATTCCATAGCAGTGTGGATAACATTTACATGATGAAGAGGGGATGGTGCCACTGTATAATATTTCAAAAGATGGAGGAAATTAAATTCAAAATGGATGTGCCCTTTGTGTCTTTGTGGGTTTGTGTGCTTGTGGGTGAGGCCGCTGCAGATAAGTGTCAGTAACTTGACATGAGCATGAGTTTATCTGCATGGAAAACAAGAGAAAGAGCTGCTAGCATGACTGTAGACTCTTGTTTTAAATTTTATTCGCATATTTTGAAATATCAACTTAGAAAGTTCAGTAGTTGCTAGTAGAATTCTCTCACTCCAACAGATGCCCTGTGGTCTTTATGCAGGTCACTGTCCATGTAACATCATCTGCTGCATCCAATCAGTGTAATTTCACCCATTGTATAAAATTCTTTCCTCTGTCTCTTTGACTGTTTCCTCCCCTCGACTGCACCCCTTCTAAGCCATGGACCACTCTGCTTTAGTAAGATGTTTTTTCAGCATTTCACTTCATTAGATCTTTAGATCTTTCTTCCTGTAACAGCACAGTGCTGCTCTGATGATGTGTCATTGGTGGCTGTATTTTTTCTAAATGTTTCGAATCCCCTAATACAACTACTGACAGTGCTTCCAAAAGACAGGACAGCTCTGTGGTGAAAATCTTTTTATCTGTTCGAAGGAAACTTGCCTTGTCAGCAATGCCAGTGATCAAATCTCACAAATACACACTTACTCATAAACATGATGTTCATCAAATTGAAGCAAGCAATTGGGGAAAAGTTTGTGCAGTTACAAGAGTTTGGTAAGTCTGACTTAAAACCTTTAGAATACAAAAATACAAGGCAACTGCATTATATTTTATTAAACAAAGATTTTTACAGAAATACCCTAGACAACTTATCCTCACCGTGTGTAAACCTTATATCCAGAATTCCCTCAACCTTTTTATCTTACTTATTCTCCCCTTAGGGGGGAGGTAGCTTTATGCTCACTGGCCATGTTAAAACTCTGATCGGCACTGACTAAAGGTTAAAGTTATAGTAATATATTTCACAGTGGTACATAACTTTGTGCCGATCTTACCTGTTCTTTTAATGTACATGCACCATTCCATCATACAAGTTACAGATACAGATTAGTTACTTCTGTCTTATAAAGGTAATAAGAATGTCTGCAAAAGAATAACAGAAGACTAGTCATGATGTGATTGGTCCAAATTTTGATGTTCATCAGTCACCCAATGGTTGTATGGTACTGTATTATCCTATTTTCTCACCAAAGTAGATTATAAAACTATACAAATAGTGTATTGAAGTAAAAATAAATTAATACCTGAAGATATTAAAATGTTAATCTCCACTCAAGCCACTTACTGATTTGTTCTGGAACTTTTGATCCTATCACACACTCTTCAAATAGCTGTTGTCATGAAACTGTAAATTCAAACCTTCCTCTGTTCTGAGCACAGTTGGGCCTTTTCATTCTTGTTGGCTTCAGAGTTATCCTTTTTCCAAGATCAAGAATGAACTGTTAAAGCTCAAATGTTAAGCTCCAGAACAAGCAAGTGTACCTTGAGAAGAGAATATTTTGAATGGACATTGTTTTGTTATCTGCTGTTTTCACGGTGAAGAATGAACTGTCAAGCTCAGTATTCAAAGGTTAGTCAAAATAAGAAAAAGCCAATATGATCTGAGAGGAGTGTGCATGTTTAAGGCTCGTGATATACAGAACCTGCTTATTACCAACGTGCACACATTGACAAGTAACTTCAATGTGAGTGGCATTTTTTCTTTTACATACTTGCCTATGTACCTATATATATATATATATATATAACTATATCTATAAGGGGTCAGATCAGGGCTGAATCATTCAACAGACACTAGAATATCTTCCTTTAGAACTTCAGATTTTTCACAGTTTAAACATACAGTAGCTAAGTATTGTGACACTGGTAGATGTCACTATATTTTTAATGCTGACAGCCTAAAAAGAGCCAAAAAAAAAAGAGGAATAAGAGATGAGCTCTATTAGTTTCTTTTCAAAACTTTATGCCATTGTTACTTTTGCTACTGCATTGCTACTTTTTTTCAGTCTGCTGCTGACCTCACTTCAAATACTGTCCCTGGTGTTCATTCATGTCCTTAATGGCATCTTGCATACACATAACATTAATTTCTGAGGATGCACACAACCACTCTTCAAAGGATAAAGGATATATGAGGTAGTTATCATGTGACCACATCGTTAAGAGCAAATATTTCAGTGCTTTAAGAAATAAAGAGTGTTAACTTGTGTAAAAAAGTCAAGTCAATGTAACCTTTGCTGAACAACGGCCATAAGGGCTACAAGTGACAACTATGGGATGATAGTAAATTCTAAAACATAGCACAAGGAAAAAGAGTCATCAGGTATACAAACTGATTCAATAATGTTTTTACACAGCAATTTCTGTGTAAAGGTGGCTAACGTTACCTAAGATTTGCCACTATACCTTGTCATACCAGACCAAGTAAGGCTATAGCAGCAAAACCCCTGAGTTTGCTGAAATGAGCAAGGATGTGTTAAAATGGTTTTTAATTGTACAACAGAACTACATTAGCTTATTTTTTCCTTATTTTTCGTTCAAATTGTCAGCTTACATGTAAAACGAAATGTCACTTATTTTCTTCATGATCACATATTTGAAAATGCATAATGCAACTGGCTGTGTAGTGTGTATGGTCTATTAAATGTTTATACCGTTGGAGCAGGATATTGGATATCAACAAAGACACACAATTAGTGAAAAGGTGCCAAAATCTGTTGAAGAAACAGATAATTAGCTCTGATGTTGGAAGATTCTCCCCACTGTCTGTGACGCACTGTTGGTTTAACACCAAGTAGTGTCTCAGGTGGTCATTAGACACAGCAGCCACATCACAGCAGCTACAACACTGGCCAGATGGGAGGTTGTTGAACACAGTACCAGCATTAGCTCCAGCCAGCTGGGAGGGTGTTGAAAACTGTTTAGGAATGTATGAAGAGTCTGTTGCCTCTCTGCTTCACAGCCTGAGCTCAGTCTGAGCATTTCGTACACATCTACAACTAATCTCCAATCCTGCTGGAGATTGGAGATTTTGCTATCATGTATGTTCAAGTTAAGCAGCTTTCAAGGTTTTTTTATAGTAGCTTCCCAGAGTTTTTGTTTTTCCTACCTATCCATCAATAGGCTCTCTGCGCTTCATCTCACTAGTCTCCTGAAAAGTTTTTATTGTTTGTCAGTATTTCAGACTTATTACCACAAAATGGAACAGGGAAAAACTTACAGCCTTACAGTCAGTGTTTGTTTTTTACTCTATGTCTGGCTGAGCTACCAGATGGTTACTTTCTAAGTCTTGGTAAATGTGCCTCTTTATACAGCCATCACTGCACTGCTGTGGCTGTGGTGCCACTGTGGTGTGTGTACAATGTGTGTGTGACAGGCAGAAAGAGGAATAAGTGGAGACAGAGTGGTTTTTTGTGTATTTGTCTGTTTATATCTGTGTATAAAGTATGTGTGTTTATGTTTGGTCCATGAAAATGTGAGTCTTATATTTTTTGTGGGTGCCCGATTGTTCCTTTACTAGAGTCCTCATCTGCACATCTGATAAATGCTGGCTTGTGTGAGTTTGCGTGTCTGTGTGTTGGCAGTGCATGTGTCAATTAAGGCCTGTGTGCTCATGTGCACATGTGCTTACATACTTGTCGAAGCAGCCCAGGATATCTCCCCAGCTGTGTTTTTGCTAGAATGGCTGACCTGCCGAGTGCCCTAAAGCTAGTCACATGACTGTGTTAGCCAGTCACATGGGAATCTGCGAAAGAGCAGCACAGATGAGGCGCAATACTGCCTTCTGCTTGCCTGCCTGTGTGTGTTTGTCTTAATTATTGCATGACTGCATACTTATATATTGCCGTACTGATATTTCAACTCCTTGTGTGTGTGTATAAAACTTAATCCTAAAAAGGTAATCTCCTTTAGGATTAAGACATTAAGGTTGTGTAAAAATATGTGATTTCATTTTTGTATACAAGTGCGTGTTTCTCATCTTCCATTGGCTTGTAAGCAAAAGATGTTAAAATATTATCTAACAAAAGATTGAAGGGTATCAGTGTGTTCCAATTAGATGTTACTGGTCAGAAAATGATATATCCCCTTTAGACCAGTAATATAACATGACATTCAGTCTGAGAAGAAGTGTTCTTTCTCTCAATGATGCACTTAGTTTCTCTTATTTGGTATACAGTACTTCCTTGATACATAAAATGGATCACTGAGGATATTAAAATGTATTTGTTGCAACTGGTAAATATACTAAACTGCAATGTGTTTGCTAACTTATGCTACTATGTTTAAGTTATGTTATATTTTAAAGCAAGAATATGTATTGTTCTTTATCTCTTACAAATGAAGAGTTAAATTCATAAGAAATGAAACAAACCCTTGCTCAATTCAGTACACTAGGCCTTGCTGATACAACCTCTCTCGGTCCAGTATGACTTTGTATAGATTTTGCTGTGTAATTTACATTACTGAGTGTCTTCACTGGATTGACTCTTCCATGACTTTTCACAACTCGTGCTACTGTTACAATAGGCTTCAGCATATGACAAACATTTTTAACGCTTTTGTCAAAAAGTAAAAATCAGAAGTAAACACACTGTACCCTACCAGGGGACATAAAGTATTTCCTGCTTTTGGTCCTGTTCCACTGGCTCTCAGTCAGGTCACCAAATAATGTTGTTTTTAAAACTACTGACCTCAAGAGAATCTTGAAATGAAGAGAAATTCAAGACCCCATTGTCTTGTAATTGCCACCTGTCTCTCTAGGGGTCAGTGAACAGGGGGAAGAGGAATGATGCAGGAGACCTTGGGTGGGCAGTTCAGGGGCAGACAGGCAAAGGGAGAGGCGAAGGTAGGACTGCTCAGGAGGGCGGAGACAAAAGCAGGGTCAAAAGCAGGTCTGCTTCAGACAGGGAGACTGTATTTGGAGACCAATGCGAAGGTAGGATCTCCCTGGAGGCTGAGGAGGGGGGCGGCATAGAAGGCGATTCCCCTCTGGAAGCCTAGCAGGATGGCAACAGTGGGTCCCCTCTGGAGGCCGACAGAGGGACCCCTCTGGGGGTCGAACAGGAGGGTGACAGCGAAGGTCAGACCAAACAGGAGGTCTAGGGAGGGTGTTGGTGGAGGTTGGTCCCCTCGAGAACAAAAACTGGAGGCCGACCAGCCTCTCTGGATGAATACTTGGAGGCCAGTGCCATAGACGGGACTGCTCTGGAGACTGACGAAGACACAGGTGAGATAGCCAGTACCAAAAGATACAGTTGCAGATCAAGGCAGGGTTAAGGGCAGGAGCTGTCAGCTGCAGGTTGGGGAAGGATGCAGGCAACTGGAGATCAGGAGCTGGGGTCAGCCATAGTGCCGATGGGTGATCAGGAGCAGGCTTGATGTCAGCTGACTCAGGGACAGGGTTGATGTCGGTTGGGACAGGAAAATCAGCAGGGATGGACGACTCAGAAACAGACAGGATGTTGGCAGGAATGGCTGGCTCAGGAACTGGCGGGGCATCGGCTGGGACCCCTGATGTGGGAACAGGCAAGGCCTTGGCAGGGATGGCCGACCTGGATGCTTGCCGGAGGCTAGCCGACCTGGATGCTTGCCGGAAGCTCACTGAATGGGAGGCAGGATAGAGGCTAGCAGTCTGGAAGATAGCTAGCTGGGAAACATGAGGCTTGACTTGACAGGTGATTGAGGTGACTGGCTCAGAAAGAACAGGACACGGAGCAGAGTTGGAGTGGGAAAAAGCTATCTGCTTAGCTAGTTTTGGAGCATGCCTCCAAAGAACAGTCAACAACTTAATGAAGGCAAAGTCCTCATCAAGAAATCGGTGGTTAGACACATCAAGTCCTCCCAGGTAAATGGCAGGCTACAATGGAGCTGGTCTGCTGGGTCCATATTTTGGTCGATTAGTACTGTCACAGTGCAGCCAGGACCTCAAGGGAAAGGATTTAAACGCAAACACACATGAAAGCAGGTAGATGGAGTGATGATACTTTACCAATACTATTAAGTGAAGTATGCTTACGGTCAGTTTGGTGAACCAGATGGCAGAAAGGAATCCAGGAGCATGGTAAATAGGAAAAATATACACGAGGAAAACTAAGGAACTAAGACAGGAACAGAACAGATAATCCATAGCAGGTAGTAAATCCAACAGGAAATTAAATAGCACGAGAAGAACACAAGGGATTACACAGACAAGCTGACAAGGAGTGAAGGGACCATAGAGACTTAAACACACAAGGGAGGCAGGGGTAATTGGGAACAGGTGAAAGATATCAGGGCGAGGCCAGCAATCACAAAAGTGGGAAAAAACAAAGACAGGGAGTAAAACAACAAACCGACACACAAGGGAGTAATTTCAAAGTAAAACAGGAAATAATGAGAGTCCAAAGAGTCACACAGGGCAGATTGTGACAGTAATATACTTTTTTTCCCCTCTTTCTGTGACAGAACCACTGCACACTTCCAGCTCAGCACCAGTAGCAGATGGATGCAGTTAGTTTCTTGGTGAACATAATGGAGCATTTAACGAACTAAGAACCGGATAGTTTCCTCAGGAGTTGGTAGAGACCAAAAAACAGAGCTAAAAGAAAGTGAATATTGGACTTACATTCATCAGGTGGACAGAAACTGAAGTCTTCTGAAGACTATTAATTATTCTGTGACCTAGCAGCTTTCAATGAAAGCATAAACAGCATTACCCACTAGCTGGGCTGTTATTGGGCAGCCTCCTATGCTGTTGCTGATATCTGGCCTGTCTTTCTCTGCCGTGAGCCAGTCACAGGTGATGAGCACACTATACCTTGTTTCATTAACTAGACAACTAACTAACTGGGTATCTACAGGTTTTCAAACAATATAATCATTATAATAGGTAGCAAAATGTCATGTTAAAGCATCAGTAGGAACCAAGCAGGAGAAGGTAGCAGCCAGGCTGCCTAAATAATAACAGACAGTGCCGGATGTCTGATAAGCAAAGCAGTACAGGGCCAGTCAGCCAGGCAGACAGATACTGGGCAAGCAATTCTCTGATATCCCAACTACTGCCATGTATTATTTTGCTTCCTGTTAGGAACCTGGCAGTTTCCAGCAGCCTACAAGTGGATATTATTATTACTTTGCTTCCAACTTTCTGACATTTCAGAAATGCAGTGTAATAATAATCTGCCACTAGCTATCTGACAGCTGTATTTATTCTGACTGCCAACATTGCTGTTCTACCTTAAAAAGACCTGAATCACTTGAACTGCAGTTTGTATTTTGTTGAGCCTCTTTTGAGTTTAGGTCATTTAATAACATGTCAGCTCTTCCCTTTCTTTCTGCTGTCTTAATCTTTCTAATGAATATCCAACTTCTCTTAATATATTGTCCTACCATCTTATAGGTGTCTTTCTGTTTGCAATATAAGACCCACAGCCTTATTATACACGCTTATCTGGTAGGATAGATTAACAGTACCCAAAACCAGGTACACTGGCTAAAACAACAAATTACTGTATTTAAAAAATAAAGGATATTTACCTACAGTATGTAAAGTATGTGCCTTTGATTGGTAGTGTATAGAAAGATGTTACCAACTGTTTTCAAACTTTAAACAAGGGTAACAAAGATCCTGAGCTTATTCTAGTACCACATAGATCTTGTAGAATGCACTTGAAACAATTCAAAAGGTTTTCCTGTGTAACTTGTTTACAGTGTTACTTGAGATTCAGTCAAGATAAATCAAGCATACATGGGTAATTGTTTTAATAAGTTGCTAAATCATAGTATGGCCCTGTAGTGTAGATTAAGGCTGTTACTATTGGAATGTACAATTCAAATTTTTATCTTATCTAAGTCTGTTATAGATCATTTACCCAAACAAAAGTTTTCTCTTTTTTGAGTTTAAAAAAAAATGTATGATATGTTTTTCATGTTAAGTTCTTAATGGTGCTTGGGGTTTTTCTCTGGAAGCACAGGGTCAAATTGATTTTCCAAGGTCATCAATACATCAAACATGTGATAACACGTGATGTAATAAATTCAGTCAACCCATACTGCAGTTTTTGGGGCCATCGTTTGATATGTGTGCAGCGCAGTTGCATTTGAATTACATTTAAACTGTATCACTATCATACATTGAACATTTGAACCCAATAATCCAATTTACCATGAGTTGATGTGGTGTAGTAAATCTGTTGTTTTTTGTTATATTGTTGATCCTCTTCACTATAGCAGAGCAATTTGTCCAGTCAAGAAACTGCTTGAAATGGTGAAATCTTACTATTAATGCAAATTTATTTTTGACATTACTAAATCCACTTTCAATCAGTTTGGTGGATCTCAGGAGCAATAAAAAAATCCATGTGAGGAAAAGTGTAATTTCAAATGGTATCAAGTGTGTTACATTGCCATATACTTCATGGATGGTTGGATATTTTGATGTAGGTCGCCATGTAGGGGCGAGAACCTACTGAGCCCACTGGCCTCTTACATCAAACAGAAGGTCATACAGCCTAAGGTCTAAATACAATCTACAGCTGAAACCTACTCTTATTAGTTTCGTTTTCCTCACCTCTGACACTTCCTAATAACATATTTCATCTATAGCTTCAGTATAACATTTAAACATTTATTATTTTTAAGAAATTTCAAATGAAAGCAAACATTTTGTTTTCGTCTGTTCTGTCTCTGTTGTGTCCCTTGTTCATGCAGCCAACTAATGCTTGTAATTCCCCAGTGATCATAATTTTATTATGATAGATGAATAAAAAATGTATGGGTCAATTTATCATTTATCTTTTTGTACTGTTGCCAGAGGGTGTTAAGTGTGTTTTCATCATGTCATTAAAAATACTCTCTAATACTGCTTCTTTACATAAGCTGTGTAAATGCAGGGCATTGGTGTGACTACAGATTGTGGGCGATTGTGATCATATGGTTTATTCTGAGTGGAAGCTGAAGACTGTCTGTCAAACAAATGAATAAAAAATCTTGTTTGCTGTTTACGTCATTTTATCAGCAGATAATTATGGTCCATAAAATCCTTGTTAGTGTAATTTCTCCCTATTTTTTAATGACATAAATTTATCTTGTGCTCTGCCCACTTGCAAGAGTTTTTGCTGGAAATTGATATTGTGTTTGTTTTGATAACATCATACCACCTTCTTACAGCTTCTTATCATTGCAGCTTTATTTCAAGGCAATACAAGACAGACAAGACAGACGTCACATAAGCAAATAACAGACCCTATGGTAATGATAACCCTGGTGACAGCATCCCTGTGGTTGCTGTGGCGACCCAGCAGCAGAAGTAGCCCTGCTGTCAGGCTGAATGGGGCTGTTGATTTAGTGTTACCTCAAATATGTTCAGTCTCTGCATTGTTTCTTTTCATCGACTGACTGACAGTGTATTTCGGTGGCATTAGTTTGTTGTTCTATGTTTTGATGTATAAGGTTGAAAAACACACATATTGAAAGCAAGTCTAGTAAGTTTGCTTAATGCATATACTGTAGGTATAAGCTGGGATCTCTGATGATTAGCATATTATAAGACTTCTTTCTTTTTTTCTTTAACTCTTTGATGTGGAGGATATTAGGCTATCAAAGCTTTGTTGAGTGTGTCATGAAGTAGAAACTGAACATGAATGGTTCAACAAGCTCTCAGGTTCTGAATTTGTTCATGATAAAACATGCCTGAAACCAGAGAGGCAAAAAAGAGCAATTATCCAATACTTTTTCTGTCATTTTCCAGTTACTGCATGACCCATGTTTTCACAGCAATTCTTTTATGTTTAGCTCTGAATTGACCCAGACACCCAGAATGTTCGACTTAAATAGCTTTGAAGATGGCATTTCAGCTTGACATTTTGTGACTTTTTGTGCTCCCCCACCCCTATTCAAAGGCGACACAAACACACACACACACACACACACACACACACACACACACACACACACACACACACACACACACACACACACACACACCGAGGCAGAAAGGCACACACACACACACACACACACACACACACACACACACACACACACACACACACACACCCAGACAGATGGATAAACAAACAAACACACACACACACATGCACACACATGCACACACACACACACACACACACACACACACACACACACACACACACACACACACACACACACACACACACAAACAGTCAAAAAAGTAGACAATCAATGTCATATACAGTATATTGATGGTCTATGGTAAGTAAAATATTCATCATCGCTGAAGTTAAATGATTCAGCATCTTTTGAACTGAATAACCTTTATATCCTACTTTTTACCCTTGGTATTAAGTAGGTTTGATCAGAAACATTTATTCCAGTAAGTAACATTTATGCAAATCACATCAGTGTGGAGTATGATAATTAAGTGATCATTTCTTTCAGTCTCACAAGCGTTCCTATTCCAAATCAAATCCCAAATTCTCGTGCAACACCTGACCAACTGTCAGGCCAAGTTCAAACCAGCTAAAAGAAATTATGTCAAGTCACGTGTAGTAAATGATGAGTGATGAGTTGAAGTCAGTTACTAAGTTGTTTTTTAAAAGAAGGTCAAGAACAAGAAGAATCCTAAGACATTTACTGGGGTTTGAGCACCTGTGGTGCTTTGGCTTTTCATATCAATTTAATGTAGGAATGTCTATGTTTAATGCTTTATTATTGATTAGACTAGATAATAGACTACACTATGTGTGTGTGTGTATGTTATATATATGTATATGTATATATATATATATATATATATATATATATATATATATATATATATGTATATATTTATATACATATACAAAACCCTAGAATATAAAACACCAACAATCCAGTCCAAGACTGGACCGGAGGAAATTTAAAAAGGTCAGACTAATGACTAAGATTAAAGACTAAACCCCCCAAAAAATTAACATGAAAAACACTTCTATGTGTTTGTCAGTATAGACCTGACTCTCATTAGTTATACCTCTTCCACTGTCCTCCATTGATACCTGACCATCCATCCATTGAACAATCCATCCAAATTGTTTCCTTTTCTCACCTCCACACAGATAGACAGATGCCCTAAATAGTTGCAGGAAATGGTTACATGTCCATCCTGTTGGATAGGCCTCACTCTTACACCCACTCAGTCTTGTATCACAAATCGAGTATATCAGCGCTTTTACTTGCCACCAGCACTTCCATTCTAAAAACAAAAGCTTTATTTGCAACAAATTTTAAAGGGAAAAACTAATTCAAACAAATTGGCACTGAAAAAAAACATATTTACTCATCCTCAAACGACTCTCTCCTCAGTGAATCTGCACACATGGTTTGATGGTATGATCTTCACTTTCTGCGCAAAATGCAACGGTAGAATAAAATAACCTTTCAGAAATTAACTCAACTCAGCTTGTCACCTACATCTTAAACAAAGGCAAGAAGTTTATGTAAAATATACCTGCCTATCTGCAGTTTTATGCAGCTTTTACTCTTTTAGCCTCTTTTAGTTCATTGTTTTAGTTTTACATATTTACTGTATAGTTAAGTCTGAGCTGTTCTCATAAGCCTTACATATTATACCAGTAAGCAAGTTAATTGTACCCTAGCTACCAAGCTTTTATAGTTTATTAGATGGTGTTGATGATGTGAAGAGGATGAAGGAGACTCCGCTGACACTGTCTTGATTGCATATAAAGGTTTATTACAAATAATTACAGCGTCAAATCAGGCATCTGCAGATCTGCTTGTGAGAGTGTGTGAAGCCAATGAACCACTCTGAAAATCAGCCTTGACCAACAACTCTTAAATAGGGCAGTTGTTTTCCTGAAAAATGTCACTAACCTATGGCTTTACGTCCAAGCATTTCTTCCTATTTAAAATGCAAGGCACCCTCTGAGGACCTTTGACCTAGGGCCTTTGACCTAGGGCCTCTATTTAAACACATAAATTCAGTTCTACATATTCGACCATACACGTCACTTGAAACAGCAGAGAGACAAGTACTGTAAATGTGGCTGGTAAAAAAAGTTGGGTTAGCAAGCTAAATGCCCCTATATTTTTCTGAGGAGTTGTGGCACCAAACTAGAGTTAAACAAAGAGTGAATACTGGACTTGGATGTTTTTTTTCCTCCTAGTGGTCAACAAAACTAACAGTCTACAGCCATGCCAGTGGCTCTGTGAGGCTGCACTTAGGCACAGTGGTTCTTAGAGATAAATAGTCATGTCAACATGCCAGCATGCACACATTGAAAATGCTAACATTCTGATATTTAACAGGCAATGTTTACCATGATCACCATCTTATGTTAGCATGTTAGAATTCTAACATTTGCTAATTAGTACGAAACACAAAGTACAGCTGCGGCGGACAGGAATGTCAATAATTTTGCAGGTATTTGGTTATAAACCAAAGTTCAGTGTTTTCAAAATATTGTGCTCTGCACCAACTGACCAACATTACCATCCTTAGAGCCATGCTGATAGTGTAGCTAATGCAAATGTAAATTTTGGTGTTGGCTGTGGTCACATCTATACCTACATAAAGTTACAGCTCATTGGGTTCCCTTGTTTCATCTTGTTTCTGAGGCTAGAAGATTTTCTGCCAGTGACCACAACTAGACTAATGAGGTGAAACTACAGTGTTTTCATTGGTTTGGACAAGGGCGTCGGATTCATTTCAGAGGTGGGGGGGGGTGCAAAAAGTTTGTGCTACCAATATGCGCACAAAATCAATTACTTTATTTTTTGAGTATTTGGAGCTCTATGCATGGCTCACCACTTAAGTCACACACCTCCAGCTGCTGCAGAGACCACAACACGTGGCATGCATGCGACAAGGGGGAAGGCATTTGTCATGCCGACTTGCCCCTTGCATCTGTGGGATGTTGCCAGTGGCTGGCTGCAGATAGCGAATTTAATAGCCAACCTGGTACTCCACAGGGCTCCAGATTCTCAGCTGAACATGAGAGGCATAGAGATGGTTTTCGGTTCTCTCAAAGCCTGCATTTGGCCGCACCACTTTAAAAGTGGTTTTTGATGTCATATTACTTTGATCAGTCAATCAGTCAAAATCTTGATAAATGCGTGGTTAAAATTAGGTTTACACGCTATCATCTTCAATTTCAGAATGAGTAACAGGCATGAGGAGACATCATTGAAACCCAACAGGTGTCTTGTGTGTAATGGCAAACTTTGCTTTTGGCAAGCGGGAAGCTGGTCTGTAAATGTGCCTAAACCAGCTATAATAAATATCCTTCATGTGCAACAATGCTTCTTCTGTCAAACACAGCGCTAACATGTCTCATTGTCAGGGCTGCCGACATCAGTGGAACAGCGGAACAGTTGTCAAGAGCCGTGGGTCGAGAGAGGGGCCAAACCTCAAACTTTTAAATAATCTGCTGCAATAATTTCTCAAAAATACGTATTTGGGAAAACTTTATATAGTATTAGTCACATAAAAGCTTGTTTTTATCTTCCTAATTTTCCTTGACAAATTCTACAAAAACTATATTACTTTCCCTCCCTATAATGAAAAAAATGGTCTGTCACGCTACTGTAAGGTCAAAATTGAACATCTAGCCAACCCCTTCCCTCCTCCGGTAAAAGTTCATAATGGCCAGTTGTCAAAAGTAATGGGCTTAGAAAAAAAGAGAGAAATGAAAAAGGGAAAATGATAGCAGAAGTGCCAGGCATTTGAAAAAGGACATTGAAGTGGAAGATGCAGCTGCAACAAGTACAGCTACACCTGCAAGGGGGGTGGAAGGAGCAAGGTGAGACATCCATTTAACTAGCTTAAACATCTGGCAAACACAGCCACTAATAGCTACCAGCTAGCTTTTACTTTAACATATTAGCTTGTATAAAAGCTTAACACAACGTGTTCTCTGACAGAAACAACTGAGTCTGGGGTTGGAAAAAGCTGCGTCACAGAGGAGAGACAGAGAGGAGGAGAAACCCAGCCTGCAGATGAGAGTGGGTCAGGGGAGGCTAGCTACACCGGAGAGAGGGAGGGAGACACAGTGTCCGCCCTGGAGTCAGAGTAGGTGTATGATGTGAGCACAAGCGAATTAGCATCAGAGACTAATTTTAGTGTTGTTTGAATGACTAAATTTCAGTGGTGGGGCTACCCTTTAAGTTAGCCTATATTTAGATTAAATAATATGTGGGAGAGGAGCACTCTATTACCATGCGCAAATCGAACCTGCATTGTGCCTGTAGAGACCATCTTGTCCCAGGCAGGAGCAAGATACGTGGGCTTGATCATTGTTGTGAACGGCATACCTGAGTCACTTCCATTCCATTTTAGTTCCAAAACAAATGTACAGATGTGAAGCACACAAAGTGTAGGTTTTGAAACACTAACCCCCTGAATGACTTCTGTCACTCATGTTGCAAAAGGTTTCTGCTGGTGAACTGAGTCACTGAGCGTTGGGTCTTTCAGTCTCTCCCTTTTCCCTGCAAGCTGAACCTCTTATCGGGCGCACCTGGCTGCTTTCCCACTCGTTACACAATATCCTCTCTGATATGACTGGATTGAATGGATTAAAATTTAAATATTCTTCACATTTTATGTTTGCCTGCTTTATTTTACTTAATGTCTTAGAATCAATGAGAATGATTGAATTGGGGGTACACTGATCTGTGACTTCAAAAGAATGTTGGAAAGCGCGTGAAGGGGGGGGGGCAATGGCCCCTTGGCCCCCCTACTTCCGGCACCCTAGGTTGTGGATCATGTGATACTCTCTCTACTGCAGCCCAATCTGGTGTACTTTCATAGAAAAATCTTGCCTGTTAAAGCTCTAAAACTGAGTTTAAAACATGTATTATATTTAATCTGGCCGTTAGTAATTACTATTGAATGAAAATTTTCTACTAGTCAGCTAGTTGGCAGATTAAGCTACCCAGACTCCCCCTCTTCACTTTTCCCTCTGAGCTTCACTAATCTTAAAACCAGTTGGCTCAATACCATTCTCACACTTCCTAACCACCTGTCCTGCTTAGAGTCAGGGTGGCATCATGGATTAACTCGGTTTGGCCCACAGCTCCAATACATGACTGATGAGGGCAAAATCATGCCTGTAGCCCATAAACATTTACCATTTTATGATCAGAGGCACCTGGGAACAGCTATTTTGAATAGTCAGAAAGCTTGTAGTGACCTGACAAGGCTTTTCAAATTTGGGTTGGCATGTACAGAGTTTCAGCAGGGCATCAGTGGAAACAGTGACAGTTGGCAAGGTACTATGGTCAATACATGACATGACATTGGTCTAAAGCCTTGTAAATGGCCAGTAGTGCTTTGTGTACCATTTCCATGTGGTGATTCTCATAATCTGCTATAAACTGAATGTTCTAACACAGAAATAGACAAAAAATGTCCTGTGTGTTTTTTGCAAACAGATCTGATCCAGATTTATCCATCCTTAATCCACACTTTCTGTTCTACCATCCATCAACTCATCCATCCATCCATCCATTCATCCATCTATCCTGTTGATTCTTGTTATCAGTGGATCTTCTTTCCTAGTGTTTTGTCAGAGGTCTGATGGCAATCACATATGTTGAATGCTCTGATGTATGCTCTCAGCCAGAGCAGGTGGTGAACTGTTGGAGGATTATCAACCATTATCAACCCAGGTATATTGTTATTCATGGCATATATTAGGTCTCTTTATACAGTTTGGGTTAGAGTGCTGGAATGACTGTAAGGAGAAAAACATATACGCAGGGCATGGATGGATTTTAAGTAAGTAGAAATATAAGTACATATAAAAAAATTCAAAAAGAAATCATAAAAAGAAAAATCAAATAGAACATAAAAGTTGCATAGGAAAAATATTTTGGCTCTCTAGCAACATGCCTCATAAAAAAATAAGCATTACTTAAAGGAAGAGTAAGTGATTTTGGAGAAAGACCTCAATGCTCCTTCAGAAGTGCCATCCCCCCAAATTCATGAATGTGCATTGCCAAGGCAGCAACACAGTGGTGGAGTCCAGGGCGTACTATACGGTGTGGATACTCTTTCTCATAGCTGAGGCAAAATAAACCTTATAATATAAAACATCAAAAAAATGACATGCATGCAAACACGGCATTGACAAAACAATGGAATACAAACTAGCCAGAGTTAGTTGTTCAGATTGTTTTTAAAAAACTACAGTGACAGAAGAAAAAAATCGTAGGTTTGGGCAAGTAATTTAACGTTAAACACCTTTAACGTGGACACACAAATGTGACACAGGTACCTGCTTGCTAACTAACCATCTCCATGCCTTTCAACTCTGCGTTGGAAAACCTCGACGATGTTAATGCGGCTCTTCACCCTTGTTTGATAATAGTACTTCTTTTTCATTTTTTTTTTTTCTTCTGACCTTCTCCTCTTTGGCTCTTCCTCTTCCATCTCTCCTTCTTGACAATGGGATTATTTTGTGGAGTATGCGCCATGGTAGACATTCCTTCCATGCACTTGCCTTAATGTTGCCACTGGTCTCTCCTCTGCAGTCACAAGCATTTCAAAACTCCACATGGTCTGGTGGTTAAGAGTAGACTGCTCCTTCTCCTCCCACTGGTAAAGTGGGAGGAGTGGGTAAACTATCCGTTAGCATGTGCCAGTTCCCAGTGCCTAGTTTCCCCCATCTCCCCTCTTCTATTCTTCCTTTCCCCTGTCCTGTGCATGAGCACAAATACCCCCTGTTGCTGATTGGATTGAATAGTTTTGTGTGGCTCGGTCCAAGCCACTTTGTTTATTTCCCATTAAAAGAAACAAGGCTGTGTATGCACACCGTATTTTTTTTCAGATGATGACACATAGAATGGACAGCTAGCGAACTGTGAGGAGATATTCGATGAATCTTGATATTCACTGAGTGTATTGGATTAGACTCTCTTCTGTACCTTTAAAACTATATTTCTTAATTTTTTTTGGCAGCTCTCTTGGGGGCATCAGAACTGGCTGTTAACACAACATTAACATAATATCACCATTTAGTTGTTATGCCGAATGTTAGCAAACAATTGCCTATTTACATTCATACATCATTAAGGAACACTGAGCATTCAGAGTTGTGTATCTGGCCACCTGATGGATATAAATCCAATTTTCTGTCATCTTTTCGCTCTATTTTGATCTCCACCAGCTGCTGATGGAAAAATCTGGCACTTTTAGCTGCTAAACGCTCCACTATGTTCATCAGCTAGTTGCTAACTATATTTTTTTTGGCTTTTGGTACTGGGCTTGTTGTGTACTATTCATTTATCATAGCCTTTGCTGAAAAGACCTACATGCTGCTGCTGAAAATAAGGTTGATGAGAGTAGAATTTGTGTACTACAAAAAAACAAAACTATGAGCTAAAATATGATAAACTGACCTGTATAGCTGAGGGGAACTGCAATATTGGGTGAAAATTCTATGTAGGATCATCACAACAACTCCTTTATTAGTAAAGATATTTATTTGATACAATGTTTATAAACAAAGTTTGATTAGTGTAGCTTTAATATCCCATTGGTTTAAAATAACTGTGCTTGGTATTTTTAGGTAATTAGTATGTACAGTAATTTCAGTGCAGCTTTTATTGAGGGCCTTTGAAGTTAGATTGTACATAAAGGACAGCTGAATGAGCAGAAGTCTTTATCAATGGGTGAGATATCCACAATTTGTCCACATTTTTAGCTAATACATGGAAATGCTGCTGCAGTATATATAAACAGAACAGTCTTTCTTTAAAAATATAATAATTTTTTTAAAATTAGTTAAATTCATCTTGGCAGGGAATCTTTACTTTCAGGTGGAGCTTACTATCAGCATTTATACCTCTTTGACATTATCATCTGTTCAGAGCCAGTGAAACACTACATGATGAAAAGCTGTTGTGGTTTTGGATGAGATGAATTGGAACAAAAAGAAAGATGACTTTTCAGGCAAGTTTAACAAACATGTTACTCTCCCTGCCATTTCTAGCTTTGTTGTTTCCCCTTCTCTCAAAAGGACTAATGAATACTGGCACTAACACAAGATATAGGCCCTGAAGAAGCCAAAACATAAATTGTCAGTGGATTAATTTCCTCTTTTAATGACATTTATGATATCACGTACTATAACAAGCAACAGATTACTCAGTGGTGGTACTTAATAGCGTGGTGGTTGAAATGCTTTGTAGCAGGTATCCAGAGGATACACAGCAGCTAAGCCCGGAGCTGGTCCTGTAAAGCCTCTCTTGCTCAGATTCACTGTCTTTTAATTAACCAATCCTCTATAGAGAGATGGGGAGTGTGGGAAGTGTGTGACACACACATGCACACTTAACACATTTTCAGGCTCAAATGAGCATGTGCTTAATTAAAAAAAAAAAACTCTGCTCAACATTTGACTCCCTCTTGGGTGGAGAAGAGAAGAAACTCAACATCAGCATACAGTGAAGCCAAAGCCAAACCTTTCTTCAGAAGAAGTAAATGAGCAGATGCAATATACCGTGTCACCCACTGAGGTGGCCAGCGAGGCAAGTCAGACGGTCAACCTTGTTTTTTCTCATCTTTGAATTCCACTACGGCAAGGTGCCTTTGAGACTTAACATATTAGGCAGGATAATCGCCTGAGTCTGCCAAACCTTCAGGCTTTGTTGAGGCTACAGAGGAGATGAAGACAGTTCATGGAGATAATGGCTGAAGATAAATGCTTCGACATAATGTTATCTTTGCTGCTCCATTTCCATGTATCTGTCTCATTTGGTGTCAAATTTAAAAAATGACAAATGACTCTATAAAACTGTTATTGCTTACAAATAACTCACACTAAACTTTGCTTGGGCAATATATTTCAGTCTGGGCCATAAACTGAGCCTGCACCTAAGAGGTTGTGTATTTTCTAGGAATAATAAATCCAGGGCAACCATGGCTAACCTAACAGATCAGATTAGTGTCTGTGAACAGCTGATTAGGGGTGTGTGTCTATGTGTATGTGTCCTAATTTATACACTCTGGAACATCTAAATTAATTCCCTATGCTTTATCCTCTAAAAACATAGGTGACCTACTTTAGACATTATCACTCTTTTTCCACAGTCACAGTTTTAGAGTTTTTTTTAAAATCCCTTCGGATAAGTGTGCGTGAGACAGAGAAGAGAAGAATATGCATAGTGTGTTTTTGCCAGAGAGCAGAAGTGTGTATGCTCTCATGATGACTGTATGTGTGAGTGAGAGCGGAGTAGTTATAAATCTCCTGGCAGTTGGACAGTTGGTGGCATTATGAAAACTAATGACTTGAGTATTGCAGCTGTGTGTGTGTGTTTGTGTGTGTGTGCATGTTTGTGTTTATGTTTATGGAAGGCCATGTTGGATGAATTTCCAAAGAAGTCATTGCCCGGCTATGGGACTGATGAATCAAAGACTGCTCACAATCTTACCGCTTCCCAGATCTCCTAACTAAACACTATTTCTGCCTGTTCTTTCACCTGCCCCATTCTCTCTCTGTCTCTCTGTTTCCTACAGCTGAGGGAAGTCATCATGAGTCAATGAGGCAGGCTGTATTGCCTCTGCACATTGCCTCTCCAGTGCCCTCCAACCTCTCAGCCACCTCCGGGATTGTAGACAGAGCCGGTCCTGGAGCTTGGCCCGAGGGCAAAGTGTTTGCTGAGGCCAGAACAGCAGTTTGGACTGAAAGAGAAGCAGGAGTGCGTGCTGGAGCAGGTGGCAAATTCTTTGCAGAGACTGGGATTATGACGGGAACCGGTGCCTGGGCTGAAATTGGGGCTGAATGGAGGCCAGTGGATAGGGAAGGGGGTGACCTGCCAAACATGACCAGGGACCCGGCTGCCTGGTTGGGGCAGCAGAGGCTGCATACACATGGAGAGGGGCAAAGAGAGCAGGCAGCTTTTTCATCAGTCTTCACCATGCTGGCAGAGACAGCAGAGCTACAAGCACCAGCGGTGGGAAAACCTTTAGGGTTGCTGTCTAAAGCTGCTTGGACCAGAAGCTCCTCTTCATCATCATCCAAGGCTTCCTCCTCTTCCTCCTCCTCTATGACAAAAGCATCCTCTTTGCCTTCCACCTCCTTATTCTCCACCTCCCCACCCAGTAACAGAGACAGTCAGACAGCAGGATCAGACAACTTCTCTCCGGGTGCTGTCAACAGCAACTCTTCAAACAGCAACAGCAACTTCAGTTTGGGTATGGTGCCGCTATGTCTGTCATTTAACCACCAGGCGTGTCAAGCTTTTTACACATGTTGAAACAATGCACATGGTTCTGTAATAAGAGCATAACTCTGCATTGGGTGAATTTGTAGGGTTGTGTCTTTTTTTAGCCTTTCCAAAACAAAGAACACAAGCGCAAAAGTGCAAGGAATTGATTAAACTGTGTGTATCAGCACTAACATAAGCTGCAAATTTTAGCCTTTTCAACTATTTAGCTTACTACTTTCTGAAACATACAGCACATTCAGAAAGTATTTAGACCCCTTCACTTTTTTCTCATTTTTTTTACATTGCACCTGTAGTTTATTAGATGATGTGAAGAGGATGAAGGAGACAACGTGGACACCGTCTTGATTTTATATAAAGGCTTATTACAAAGAAGTACAGCGTCAAAACAAGCATCTGCAGATCTGCTTGTGAGAGGGTGTGAAGCCAATGAACCACTCTGAAAATCAGCCCTGGTCACCGACTCTTAAATAGGGCAGTTGTTTTCCTGGAAAACCGTCACTAACATATGACTGTAGCATTACCTCCCTTTTCAGACTGCAAGGCACCTTATAAAGGACCTTTGACCTAGGGCCTTTGACCCATGCCTCTATTTAAACACATAAATTCAGTTCTACATATGTGACCATACACGTCACTTGAAACAGCAGAGAGACAAGTACTGTAAATGTGGCTGGTAAAAAAAGTTGGGTTAGCAAGCTAAATGCCCCTACACCTCACACCCTTATGCTAAAATTGTTTAAATTCATTTTCCCCTCATCAGTCTACACTTAATACCCCATAATAACAAAGCAAAAACAGAATTCAAGAAATATTTTCCTAATTTATTAAAAAGAAAAAACTGAAATATCACATTGACATAAATTCAAACCCTTTGGTATAACACTTGAAATTTAGCCCAGGTGCCTCCCCTTTCTATCATCTCTGGGATGTTTCTAGACCTTGATTGGAGTCCCCTAGTGTACTATTCAACTCATTGGACATGATTTGGAAAGGCACACACATGTCTATATATACCGGTCAGCCACAACATTAAAAACAGTTACCGGGTTTAATGTTGTTTCTGAATGGTATATATATATGTGTGTGTGTGTGTGTGTGTGTGTGTGTGTGTGTGTGTGTGTGTGTGTGTGTGTGTGTGTGTATGTATATTTAGCAGCACTCCACTGATCTGGGCTATGTATAGAAGAGTGGCCAGATGGAACCCTCTCCTCGTTGAAAGACACATGAAAGCTCGCTTAGAGTTTGCAAAAAAAGCACCTAAAGGACTTTCAGACTGTGAGAAACACAGATTCTTTGGTCTGATTAAACCAAGATGAACTGTTTGACCTCAATTCTAACTGTCATGTCTGGAGGAAACCAGGCACCACTCATCACCTGCACAATAACATACCAGTGGTGAAGCATGATGGTGGCAGCATCATGTTATAGGGGTGTTTTTCAGCAGCAGGGACAGGAAGACTGGCCAGGGATAAAGGAAAGCTGAATGGAGCAAAGTACAGAGATATCCTTAATGAAAACCTGGTCCAGAGCGCTCGGGACCTCAGAATACTTATATCAGTGTGATATTTCAGTTTTTCTTCTTTAATGCATTTGCACTTTGTCATAATAGGATATTGAGTGTAGACTGATGAGAGAAAAAATGAATTTAAATGATTTTAGCATAAGTGCTAAAATCCTTTAAATTCATAACAAAATGTGAAAAAATTGAAGAGGTCTGAATAGTTTCTAGATGCACCGTTACTTCCAAATCCAAGAAGTATGTTAGTTAGCAATTTTATCTTTTACAGAGGAATTGCTAGACTCCTCATCCCTAAAAGTCTTTCCTCTTGAAAAAGTGACAAGTGAAAAATGTTGTTTTGTAAGTATAAATCTAATAATTTGTGTTGTTTTGCCATCAATGTTTTTTATAGTTAGCATCCAAACAGGGAATTACATTTTTATTTCTAATATTGTACTGTAATAGGGCTAATTGACTTCACCCTGCAATACAAGAACAATGAGGCTCCTTAATTCCATGTCCTACAGGAAATAATCAAATAGTGAAGATGCTGACTCTTTACCTTGGACAAGTAGCTTTAGCTGCAGTCTTTTAGCACAATATTATATAGCCATCAAGTAGATGTTTTGTATCCCTTTACAGGGGTTGTTTTGTTAGCATAAATCTAACATTTGTGTTGTTTTTTTATAGTTAGCATCCAAACAGGGCAGTATTACAAGTCAGCAGGGAAAATTAAAAAAGTTAGCCGTCACTTTAAACCAACTCACAGAGTTAGCCTTAATAAGCTAGCTAGTTAAAGCTGATAAAATCTGCTCGCAACAGTCATTTCATCCATCTTCGATAGTCATTGGCTAGAAATGTTTGCCTGCTTTTGTTTCAAAAATGACCACTCAGTGTGAGACCAGCAAGCTTGACAAGTGTAGCAACAGTAAGTAAGGGGTTTGGTGCATAGTGAACAGTCAATTAGCTATTTTTGTTCAAGCTTCAGCTTTTTTGAGTACATAGAACCTTTAGCACACCTTCACACAATGAACTTTGTAAAATAGTATTCTTCATCAATCTTCATCATTAATAACCACAGTCATCCCAATGTAATTTTCAGCATTACTATCATTATGGCTACCTAAACAACCATCATCTTTATCAGATTGCCAGCATGATAATTTTGTCATCGCCTTTATCATATTTCCATCATCACCATCATCATCATCATCATCATCATCATCTTTGTCCTCTTCCTCATCCTCACCATTACCATGTCCTGTCCATGGATATATTATAGGAACTGGTTACCGGACTCACTTTTGACAAATGTAAAACCTCTATGGATTATTCATAATAGAATGAGCAATGGCCCATCTTCATTGCAGTTTGAGGTGTCCTGTCAACAGTTTTACAGACATCTCTTTTACACTGGTGGCCTATGGGGAAAATGCTTTTTGGGCTGCAAGGGATTTTTTCCTTACACTGTGAGTGTACAAATTGACACAAATTGGCAGCAAGGCGCAGTGGTCTTACATCAATGATCCTGTTTCATTCCACCACCCCCATGTCTCCCCACTTCCTGTCACGGCATCATCACAATAACAATGACATCATTACAAGGTAATTATGCCACATATTTTTTAACTTTCATCACAAGATCAAAAGCTAATATCTTATTGCCTAGTATTTCCTATCATACTAATTCAAATCACAGTTACAATACAGCATATATTCATGTGGTGATGTGAGGGGAGTATAAGAGGGAATGTGGATCTCTCTCAATCTGAAAGGATTGATTGTGTCCCTCTTGTTCACTCTGGACTCCTTAACACATCTCATTAACATGCATCATGTCAGTATTTTGTCTAGAGATGATTTACATGGATTAAATGAACCCTTGCCATTAAAATGCTTCCCTGGTTTACACATTGAAATTGGATTTACTTTTCCTATGCTGTGCACTTCATCTTATGTATTATCAAACTGACAATAACCTTTTCATCTTCTCCATATATTAGATTCCTCTCTGAGCAAAAAATGCCATAAAATGACCAGAAACAGTGTGTTAGACTGTCTCTCATTCTTACAGATGTAGTTTAGTTTTTAAAAGAGGCTAAATCATTTCCTAAAACCACTGGCCCACTGTAGTTTTTAGTAAACATTTATCAAATAGGAGTAGAAAATGCATTTGTTGGGGAACTATTTTCACTCCAGGATATTTCACTATTTTCATTTTAATACACACTTGGTCTAATTCGTATGTATAGCAGCAGGATGATGTATGTATTTTGGATTGATTCCAAATAAATTTAGACTGTGTTCATGGTAATGAATGAACATGTCACCCAGTGCAATGATGTGGGTCAATGTGCTTTTGATATTTTTTGGACAAAAATGGAGCTCTATGGCACAGACAAATAAGATACTGTATATCAAGCTTTAGATACATAAACAATAAATAGTAGGATCAATTCATTGTTGGTTTTGGACTTTTTATGGGATTTGTTCACAAAAAGAAAAATATCACCAGATTTATCCTTTTATATATTTTTGATCTCCATTTGTTTTCTCCCTGCAGAGGAGTCAGTGAGCAGCCTGCCAGCTTGGGATCTCCCCACTGTCCCTGATTCACTCCTGTCCACAGTGGGCGACCATGATTTCACACTTCCTGCCAATGTCACCAGCCCTTTCTCCACCCACCAGTGGAACACCACCATGCCTGTGCGCACCAGTAACACCTCACAGCACAACATCACCATAAAGACATCTCTATCACCCACCACCACGTCAAATTTACCGTTGTCCACCACGGCAAGAGCACAATCACAACCAGAATCCACCAAGGCTTCAAACACCACAAGCCAGGACACTGTGACCAGCGACAGCCTTCAGCTGACAATAGTAACCATGACGACGCCCTCAACAACAAATCTTACTGTAATTCCCGATGATTTGACATCGCAGGCAGCGACCACTGTGAGTGCTGTAACATTACACCCAAATATAACTGCTGCTACAACCAAACAGGAAACGACAAGGCTCAAACTGAGTACAGTGGCTACTACTCAGCCTACAACAACAACTACAACCACACCTGCCCCTACTACCACCACCACTGTACCCTCAACTACCACCACTACTCCTCCAAATACTACTACTAGTACTACTACTGCTATTACTACTACTACTACACCTGCTACTACTACTGCTGCCACCACTACTACTACTACTACAACTGCAACTAAAACAACAAAGGTACCTGTCACCACTGTGTTCATCTCGGGCCACACTACACCACTTCCTACCCCCACCACAGGACCTCCGTCCAGTACCACTGCAGAGGAAAGCCCCCTACCATGCAACATTACTGAGAAGTACTGGGTCAGAACAGGTATGAGACTAATGTCCCATTATTGGGATTATTGTGAGCAATGATAATAAATTGATGACGTATTTCTCAAAAATTGTTGAAGTTTGAATAATTTTAGATGTTTGGGAGACAAAGAACAGAAGGTGAACAGATTAGGATGAAAGGCTAAGACATCAGGTCATTCTTGTAAAAGAAACTTTACTGTTACTTCAGGTGTTGCATGTCCCTTATCAAATTACCTACAACATACTCAAGGCAGGCTGTAGTCATTCTTGTGGGAAAAACAATTACAAAGTAATGACGAATACACATGAAATACCATTTCAGAAGCTTAGGCAAAATGTACCTTCTGTGACCAAGCTGTAATTACATGCACAAAAAAATTAATTAAAACTTGCACAAAAGCAAGGACAGATTTTCCTCGAGTGTAAACAGTTAGATTAATAAGGAGCTGGAGACTGAAGCCTTTGATTGCATTAACCAGAGATGGTGTCCTATTACTAATGTGTGGGATTCAGATTTCCACAGGCACCAAGGACACGTTTAAGCAAAGGCCAAGCTCTTGTGACCACAGATGCATCTTACTGAAGTAAATATCTTTGGGGCTATGGGGCATCACTAAGATGTGGCACTACTTTTTTTTATGCTATAGGTGTTCTCAAAGTGAGTTGAAACCCATGGTACAAACAGAAACAGTTATCAGTTGTCACAGAATACTAACAAGCCACCAAGCTTTAGTTTTAATATGTCCTTCACAGTTTTGTCCATTGAGCTGCGCAGGAACCGCCTGGACCTAATCCTTAAACAGAATCTCTCTAAAGGACTGACCCACGCCTTGCAGAGAGCCTTGAATGACTCCACTGCCTTCGCACAGGTCAGTCTGTTTTACAAGTTCAGTTATACTAACCACAGGTCAGTGGCTAATAAACGCAGTTTACTGGCTTGTAACCACAGCTCCATGATCAGCAAACAGGTTAGTAGCTAATAAAGACAGGGCAGAAGTAACACATTACAGGTCAGCGGGTAATAAACAGATTTGTAGTAGGTTTATGTCAGCAGCTAATAAGCACATTGCAGTTGCTAGCAAACACAGGTCAGTGGCCAGGTGCATGGAGGAAATTTATCAGGATTTCATAGCTAGGTCAGTGGATAGTAAAGTAGCTACCCCACATAGGTCAAATTAATTTTGTATGTAAGCAGAAAGTTGCAAGTATCCAGTAAACACAGGTTGCATTTTAGTACCCACAGCTAAGTGGCTAGTGAACGCAGTGTAGTGGCTCACAGGGAATTCATTGCATTTTGTGTTTGAGCACAAGGTTGCGTCATCAGTAGTAGATACACTCAACTTTCTTATAGTATACCCATTGTACTTTTGTGTCTAGTATACTCATCGGTGTACATGCTTTAAATGTAAATTATTTGTAAAAGTGCTTTTCTATCTGATGCTAATGAGATAAAACTAATCTTTACATTTTAATTTTGCCACAGTGTTGGCTCTTCATGTGTGCTAAGGTAATCGTATTCCTGAGAGTGCCATCACTTTACAGTATTCTACAGTGTTCATAATTTTCTACTCCTGCTCATTCACCTCACAATGACTCATCTGAATGGTGCTAGAGACAAATAAAGAGAGGTGACAAAAGCAGACAGTATTCAAGTCTGAATAGAAAATACCTGTTGAACAGTAAGGCAGTATTTGCTTAGAGAGGTTATAACACACACACACTCATACTCTATCTCTCTCTCTCACATACACACTCACGCATGGTAATAGCAAATAAATCTAGAATCAATGATGGATTTTTTCCTGCCTCACAGCAGTGCAGTCAAGTGATCTTTCTGTTCTACTGCTCTTTTCTTTTTTGGCCTTTTTTTTCAGTTGTCCAACCTCTCATGTCTTTTTCAACCGGGTCTATTTCGTAATTTTCTGTGTCTATTCTCTCTCTCAAACAGTAACTCTCTTGCCCTCTTCCTTCATATTTCTCAATATTTACATTTCTTTTATCGCTCCCTTCCTCTATCTCCCCTATCTCATTGCTCCCTCGGTTTAAGTCGATTGATGTTCTGCCAACCTTTCTGTCTTCCCTGTCTGTTGGTCTGCCTGTCGTGCCTGCCTCTCTGTCTGTCCACCTGCCTTGCTTCATCTCACTGTCTCTCTGTCTTCTGTCTTTATCTGCCTGCTTTTTCTATTTTTATCCAGTTGTTTGTGAGCCTGCACTGGGAGTGACTTAGTGTCTCTAAGCTCCAGTCCACTTTCATTTACCCCCTGCCTCACACAGACACAGATACACACGCACTCACACACACACACACACACACACACACACACACACACACACACACACACACACACACACACACACACACACACACACACACACACACACTCCTCAATTCTCATCCTACCCATCAGATATTGTAGACTATTATTTGGCAATCTGGATCAGTCTGTTTAGAGACAGCAGAGACAACAACAAGGTATAAAAATAGCCAGATGCTTTAAAAGCCATTATATGTAGGCAGTGTTTTGAGGCATTGTTGATGGGCAAATATTGGCCTCAGGGTAAGGGATTGTCAAACAGCATGAAATTAGTGGGCAGCTGTATTTAATGTGTTGCATTTTTGTACAATGTAGTTAACCATCATTGCTTGGAAAATTGGCCAGTTTTACAGCTTTCAAATGTTGGTATGGAGAAAGAATTGACATTACAGGGCAAGGCTGGGTCTGGTTGGCTTTATTTGATATAACACTCTTGTTCAAGTTTCCAAAGCAGAAGTGAAATAAAAACAACCCAGCAGCTTCTCCAGGGTGCAAACTGGTTAACACATTATTTTTTAGCTTAAGTGGTATATAAACAATTAATCAATGGTTTGTAACATGCACACATTATAGTGTAGCTGCAAATAGATATAAGGATATTTGTAAGTGTTCATAATGTATTTGTAAACAATTTCACATTATAAAGCATCTGTTGTTAATTGCTTTATAACAGTATATTTGTAATGTTATATATTCAATATCTTTAATATATATTTAACATTTAATTTATTATTTATTCTCATATGTCCTGATATATAATATAATATATAATATATATAATCATATATCCTTCTTAGCTTTGAATACATTTATAACAGTTTAAATCTGTATTTTTATTTAAAAAGAAAAAACATCTTAACTAATAAAGTTTGTACATGTGCTTAATTGCTAATAAATGTGTTCGTATGATATGATTTCATATGACTGGTGATAATCATAACTCTATTGAACTGTTTTACATTGGAAAACAAAATATCTTTAATGATTGGAGGATTGTATCACAGCATTGTGTTAATTTTCAAGAAAATACGAAATCAATCATTTCATTTTCTAGAGGCTATTGGTGTAGGAGGACATGACATAAAATCCCTTACAGTCAGGACATAAAACATGCAGCACATAAAGAAATCTAAAGGAAATTGTTAAAATTTAATTCCTCACTCATTACATTTGCGTTATGACTTAACATGAAAGATCAGAAATCTCTCCTTTTATTTTCTAATGAAATGCAAAACCCAAAAATGGGTTGTTGGAATGAAAGAATATGTCGCTAAGTATAATTAAAAACTAAAGATCTGCTTGAAAAATTGGGGCTAACGCTTTGGCAAGTGCTTGCAACAGAAAAAGGTTAAATAAAGATGGCAGGTAGGTAAATTTAGAAAAACAGTGAGTTTTGTTTAATAGTTGTTGGTACAAAGACAAGAGCGCAGAGGAGGGGGAGAGGTAATGAGATACATTTTCACCAAGAGGGATGTGGTTTTTTTAAGAAAAAAACTAGCCATGGGCAGCGAGCTAAAACTTACAGAGGAGAAGATAGGAGAGGAGAGAAAGGATGAGGAAAGAGGAAAGAGTCATAGTAACAAAAGCCACATATTTTCAGAGTGGTTGAAGCTAGAGGTTAGAGAAAGGTGGGCGGTTTATAGTTCCAGAAATACAAGCCTTGACTCACTACTGATTGTTTTCTGTATGTGTTTATCCAGGGCACAGTTAGTCAGATTTATGACTGTTGAAGACTCAAAATGAAATATGCCCTCGAGGCAGATTTGTTTTTGTTTTTTTTTTAAAAAGAGAAAAGAACAACATGTAAGAGAAAAGGATGCTTTATACTTTGTCTGCCTTACAGTCTTCAGAGCTTGTTTCACCTGGTAGCTCTGATTCCTTCTTTGATACTATTTGTATGGTTCTTTGCAGAGTAGAGTATGTACTTTGAAATAAGGACACAAATGATCTAAATATACTAGCAACACCATGTTTTTAGGATATATGGCCTTATAGCCTTTATTGGAATACAGATGTAAATGTAGTTTAAAAAAAAGGCTACAACCTTAAATTTTCCTTTCTTTGTCCCTCTGTCACAGGTGGAACGTGATGACTGCAGCCCCCACAACGTGACGTTGGGTTATTACGTGACCAGTGGCAAAACTGTCTACATTTCCTCCTTGGTGGTTGAGGCGCTAAATGTTTACGGTTTTGACAAGCTGCTCTCGGACATCAGGCAGCACACCCCATTGGTTAAGGCAGTTCTGGTTCCTGTGACAACCTGGGTGCCCACTCCGAGCATTCACCTGCAGCTCAAAACAGGTGATAAAACTTGATGGAAAATGAGATAAGATAAACCAATCTTTTACATAAGCAAATTTGACCAAAAAGCTTGATAATGGTCTGATGATGTTCATACTGGAGTGTGAAGGTTAAATAGCAGAGGTTAGAGATATACAGAGAGCAGTAGGAAGAGAATATGAGAAGAGGGTGAGCAAAGAGATAGAAAATGCAATAAGAGTACTGGGAGACAGAAGGGGAGACTAGAGCAGAGACAAAATTAGAAAATTCTGATTAAATATCTGCTCTCCTTTACTCTTCTCTGATACCCTAAATCCCATACAAACTCCCATGATTGCAGAGCAGAAAGAAATTGGTCCATTCATTTAGTCAGCCTCTTAAACCTCTTAAAAATACACATACACACACACACACACACACACACACACACACACACACACACACACACACACACACACACACACACACACACACACACACACACACACACACGCAATTTACAAATTGTTATGCATGTAACAATAGATGCATATGCAGATTGCCAGACAGAATTTGTTAAATTTGGATGTGGTGTTATGTAATGTATCAAAGCCACAATGTGTAGTTTTTTCACATGATTTTATGTTTTTATATTATAAAAACGGTCAAATGATGACATGTAATATGAAAGGGTAGAGACAAACCGACAAAGAATTATCACACAGCTCTGCTGTTCCCTTCAGCTCTTCAGAGTGTTTTAGTGTTTTTAAGTTCATTGTTTTGGTTTTATCACCTGCAACTTTAATGCTATTTCATTTTCAATGTTCTTATCTGTCTCGTTTCCAACACCCTGGGGAAGTTTTTGTGGAACAACTCTGATAGTCCCACTGTAAATTACCAGCCCAGCACCAAACAGCACCAAGTTAGAAGTTAGCTGGTGAACACCGTGCAGTATTTAGCATTCAACACAGATATTTTTCTCAAGGGTTTGTGGAGACCAAAACAGAGCGATAAGGAGGGTGAATATTGGACTTACAATCAAACAAAATTAGACCTACATGCCCTCTAGATGTGTGATTAGGCAACTGTTTTCCAACATGTTCACCATATCACTTTCAAAAGCTACAATATGTCAAACAGGTGTGTGATGTTCAGTTTGTTGTGAAATTCTGCCTCCCACTCACCAAACATAACTGATTAGTACTTACAACTACAATGATCAATATAAATATTTACCTCATTTATGCTTATAAAAACTGTGTGTTATAAAATGTATTCGGGAATACCCATTAGGTGAATATGAATTAAATTTTTGGGAGACAGGGTTCTTGTGAATACTCCTGATTGGTTGAAACGCAACAGGACTAAAGTAAAAAAAGCTATTAGGAGTATCTACAGTAGTATACAATCTTGTATTTGCAACTTGTTTTGTTACCACCAAGTGGCCAAAAAAGAAATTAATACTGATAACACATTTTTGTTATGCAGTCTTGTATTTTGGATCCATGTAAGGGGGCATTTTTTAAATATTACCACACACTACCCCTGGCTGGTCTCATAGCTGGAAATTTTCAAATCCTACACACAGTGGCTATAATAATCACAAACAATCATGAAAATCAATCAATCTAAGTCAGTGGAAAAGACATATATGGGTGCTATGTCATCAGCGTTTTAATACCAATTGGACTATGATACATGGCCACATGACACATTTTGTTGCTTATAGAATGATTTATACTGCAGTAAAGACTCTTCCCATGTTAGTGTGTAACTGTGTATGAAGAAGGCACTTCATAACAAAGTGGAACAAAAATCCACTTCTGTCTTGTTCAGTACATATACCATAAATACACAGTATATACCAATTTACCATCCACAGCACAATTTGCATAATATTACCAGCCGGGTGAACAGTGTTTGTGCCTGCAATGTGTTGCAGACTAAGAGACCATTGAAGGCAGAAAAAAGACTAGTCTTTTTTGCCTTTTTTTGGGGATGAGCACCACGGCATTTTGAATTTAGGTCAGATTATTGTTCCTCCTCTCCTATCCCAGTCCTTTTAGCGTTTTTTTAAAAAAAAACAGACAAAGACATAGTCTCAGGAGAGAATGGATGGCAACTGCAGTAAATGGACTGAGACCACATTAATAACATTCTCTATAATCTACTGATGGACTTTTTACCCTGTTCCACCCGGTGTGGAGCTGTGTGATGCTGAAAGACAACTCTTTTTAGTTGTTCTCATTCTAGATAGTGGCAGTAATCCTCTTTCTCTGTCTGCTTAGGTTTATCGGTCACACAGACGACATCTATCTAGAGTGCTTCTTTCTTTAATGCTTAAAACCCAGCCCCAGATATAGATTCCAGATACACCTTGATGAAGTAGATTGTTATAGAGTTTCTAAATAATTTCTCTTCCTCCAGCTCTATCCCACTGCTTCAGTTTGTAGTTCTGACATCAGATATGTGTTGTTGGTGCTGCAGATACTTCATATTAAAATGTAAAAAATAATAATAACTAAAGTACTTCACTGGCATTGATGGAACTTGTGGAGGAAATACCAATAGAAATCAATAGAAAATAACAAATATACAGTGAAGATATTACTTGAGGTCAAAAAGCATTTGTTACTATTGACCATGATTACTACTGGAAAAATTAGAAATATATGACATTGGAGAGATCGCACACTCCTGATTAAGTAGCTACCTGAAAAAAATGTTATCATATGAAATGTATCTAAACATAAGGTATGTTCAGATAAACACATAATGTATTTTTAGATGAATACAAGTAATTCAAAAGTTTTCAAATTAATACTGGGATTCCTAAAGGCTTAGTTTTAGGCCCATTATTGTTTAATTTGTACATGATTTATTTATGTAAGATTTTCAGGTATTAAAATTTAAATTTGCTGATGACACATTTATTTTGTTGTGGTTGGAACTTTTGGATACTATGGAAAAAGAATTGAGACTTCTACATTTGATTAATAATATTTCAAAATTTAAGTAAGTAAATTAATCATGTTTGGTAGTTGTGTAACAAGTTTACAAAACAAGCTTATAAGTAAGGATGAATTTGAAAAAGTGTCTGAAATCAAACTTTGATGGTGATAATAGATAAATATTTGTGCTGGAAACCATATGTATATTATGTCAAAGCAAAAATGTCAGACTTTCCTAAATCAAACTCCATTATACACTCTATATTGCTCACATATATTTACCTGTATAACTTACTGTTTGGAAGTGTTAGAAATTGAATATATATGCTTCAAATGAATGCTTAAAGAACTGTTAACAAGACCACTAATGACGAATCCCTCCGCTCCGCCCACCCCGCAGTGTTGAGGTTCGTCGGCCCAACAGACAACATCTACTCCTGCAGTTTTGTCCAGATGTTGGAGCAGAGGCTTGAGAATGCCTTCGATGAAGCTCAGGACAAAGTGCTGGAGACCTACAACAGGCTCACTGTGGAGGTACTGAATGGTTTTATGGCAGGCTATTCTTATCACAACATGCAGGTAGCCATGTATGTCATTTTTGCACATAGCATGCCAATCAGACTAACATGAGTAATAAAGTTCTTGGTAAAATTCTAGACACTAACAGAAATGAAACTTTTTAAATGCCTGCTACATTGTGGCTACACCGTTGCTGCTCTTCCACCATGCAAGCGCTTTACTGCAAATTAACACATAAAACACAAAAAATGCTATGTAGTTTATCAATCTAAGGTAAAAAAAGTCAGAAAACTCCTCCGTCATCCAAGTCATGGTTATCCAAGAAGAATTGAACTGAGGACAACTGGACTTGTATATCTTGAGGACATTTCACCTCTCATCCAAGATGCTTCTTCAGTTCTGACTAACTGGTGGAGAGTCCCAGGTATTTACCCTCTGTTGGGGTCATTATCAAGACTATTGATGCCACTTGGTTCATTAGTGCTCCCTGCTGTTGTAACAAAAGTCGTTAGGGTAGTAGGAGTAACCAGAGGCCAAGTATGTAGGACAGTCGCTGGAGTTTGAATGGTTGCTAAATATCCTGGGAACGGATGAAGGACAGCATTGTAGGTGGTGGATAAGTGGTATCGTAGACCTCCTCCTTTTTTGAGAAGTGGTTTTTCACCTTGAATGTAGATAGCCTCCTTCACCCCTTTTTCAAACCAAATGTCCTCCTTACTCAAGATATGTATACGTTTGTCTTCGAAGGAGTGTCCCTTATCCTTCAGGTGTGCGTAAACTGCTGAGTATTGACCTGAGGAGTTTGCCCTCCTGTGTTGAGCCATGTCTTTGTTGAAGGGTTGTTTAGTTTCACTTATTTATAAGTCTGTGCATTCCTCACCGCATTGGGCTGCATTACAATAGATTGCTTTTCTTGTGTTTGTGTGTTCTTTCAGATGGACCAATTTCAATATGAGTGTGTGGCTGAGTTTTAAAAACACAGGGATGTGGTGCTTTTTGAAGATCTCCCTGATTGTCTTAGATACTCCAGACACGTATGGGATTACAGTGTTTTTGCGTTTATTCTTTTTTTCTTCACCACCCACAGTGTTGGTGTTCTTCCTGGATCTTGTGGCTGTTTTCATTAAGGTGAAAGTCACAAAGGTCAGAAAATTTAGCAATTTCAGTTATTTCATTTCTCTTTCCTCCTTTTGCTCTCTGCTTCTTTCCCTCATTCTTGTTTTCTATTTCTTTCTCTCTGGCTGTCAAGGCACTCTTATAACTGCAGGATATACAGTACATGCACACACCATCATGACCCTGTATTAGTTCTTAGCAAGCAGAAGCAGATATAGGGTCCATTCATAATTCATCCTCTGAAATATTAATGCTGTTGGAGGAATGTGATGGGAATTCCTCGTATCTTGTATCATCATCCACTTTACTATGGTGACTCAGTCACATTATTTTCAGAGCACCACGCAGGTCTTATTATAGAATGAAAAAATATTGTTCATTCAGAGTGTCATGTTGTGTTTGGAGCTCTTTTATGCATTCTTTATGGGCATCTTAGACATTTGGTATGATACCATTAGAAATTTCTTTATGAATGTATGAATTTTACATGTGCCCACTGCTTCCAGTTTGTGTGTTTTATATAAATAAAGAATTGAACAATCATTCCAATATTGTACCTATGGGGCAAATAGGGACTTATTTGATTGGTTTATTGAAATAAAATTTTTGAAATCTTATTGTGTGTTTATCCTCAGATCCAGAGTGTGTCCCAGGAGCCGGGCTTTCCATCAGTCGCTCTGGTGTATGTGGTGAAGAATCAGGATGTGATTCTTAACGGGACAATCTCTAGTGGTCTCCTCAACCAGCTGACTGCTGAGCTGGTGGGCTACTTCCTGTTCTACCCACCCCTGGTCATTGCTGAGCGTAAGTAAACCCAGAATGCAGCTAAAACTCCTAAGGGACAGCTCTGGTGATGACACATAGATCTAATTAATGATCAGTATATTTGAGTTTGATGTCAGCTTCATGGTTAATCAGCTGCCTTCAACTCATCTGTGCAGTCATTCTTTAGCTAGTATGGCTAACAAATTAATTTTAATTAGAGGTACACTGTGGAGTTTTCTTTTACACAAACTAAAGTTAAGTTTGCATTCAGTGTTTCTTATGAAGATGCATTATGTGTTTCCTAGATGTCTAGAAAAAGTGTTAAATGTATTTCCTTCCTCATAAAACATTTGCAAAGCTGATTTTTTAATATTTTTGCAATATTTTTGCATTGTTTACATCCATGTTTGCTAGCTTACTTTGTTTTTTTTCCTTAGTTATGTACCTTTGTTGGTGCATTACAAAGTTTCTTTTTCATGTTACTGCAAGCAAATATTTGTCAGTGGAATGGTATGAAACCATCAGCAGGAATGTGTATCATGTCACCCAGCTCGTGTGCTACCAGCACCAAAAACAAAATTCCATTCACCTCCACTGTGTTGGAGTGTAGGCTGAAATCAGACAGTATCTTAAAACCTGGACAAATAAAACCAACACTAAATCCATGGCTAGATACTACTAGATCTAATTGGGAAATGTTTTTTGTTATTTGGGTGAATTTACCCTTTAATATGTTGACTTCCACTTCATTTGATAGCAAGTCAGTAAGGTTGATACCACTAATCATACATTCATAGTACTTTCTGTACTATGAATGTACAGGTCTGATGTACAAGTCTGATGCTCACAGTGCTTACCGTACAATGAAAAGTAACATGTATTCATATGCAAAGTGAGGTCATCTGGCAACTTGTCTGGATATGTTGAGCAGCCAGCAGCTACATGAGTCAGTTCAATTGCTTGTGGACATTTCATCCCATGCTCATTGCTCATTTCTGAGCAATCAGAACAACAAAGAGTTGCTTTGGCGTTATGGTTAAACATAAAGACTTGGCTAGCATTGTCTAAACCACAATTAGTGACTAGCCAACAAATTACAGTTCAGTCAGGGTGCTCAATACTCATTCACTTGATGTATCTCCAAGCCATCTTTATCAGAGGCACTGGTGGACAATTATGATGAATTTGTAATCATATACAGAGGGCTGTAACTGAAAATGAATGGGCAGTTTATCTATGGATGAGGAAAGTGGCTCTGACAGATTAAATGTTTAACATAAATATACAGTTTGAAATGTTTAGCTAAATGCTGCAGTAACACATCAACTTTTTGATTGGATGCACCATGCCAGAGCTTATTTCCACAACAATGTCAAAAACAACGTGTGTGGCTGTCATTTTATGAGTTTCATCTGAACTGCCATTTAAGAGCATACACTGCAAAACAGGATTGGTGATGACATTCTATTGACTTGACATATTGTCCTAATGGGTGTTATTTTAGCTCACTCTGACAAAATGGAAAGATTTTCTCTCCATTACAGTCTGTGTTCATTTATGGTTCAGAGTGGGACCTTTTGGACCTAGAAATCTTTGTTAGAATTTTCATTATCTCTCTAACTTGTATTAACACATTTTTTCTTCCTTTGTTACTTCATTTTTGCACCGTTTGCATTATATTTCTCCAAGGTAAACACCACATTAATAGATTTGGACATGCTGACATACGTCTTGCATCAAAATATTGTTCCAGCGAAACATCCTAATCCACTAATGTGTCAGAAAACGTGTGAGGGAGGAATGTTTTTTCATAACTAGCTTTAGTGTTACCCTCAAGCTGTGAAGGTTGACTTAAAAATGTAAGGAAGGATAGTGATAGTGCCCACAACCATGTTTCATGTGTTTTTGTGAGTTTTTCAGCAGCAGAAAGGGAATATTGTACTGCGCTGAGCTTGAATCCTAAAAAAAAGAGTTTTATTTCAGTCTTGAAAGGCTAACCAGACAGATGTTGGAGGTAGGACGGAGAACTACAAGCAGTGAAGGATTTCAATATTTACACAAGAGGAACAAAAATATTTGCAGCTTAAAGGGGGGACTGAAAATGACATAACCAAGCCCATTGGCCCTTGGATCGAGTCTCCAAAGGGATGAGTCCACTGCTGCTTGTTTTCTGCCCACAGAACTGGACATTAGTAAGAGTCCAGTTTCTTCATGCTAACTTTATAGTCATTACATAACAGTTGTTTTCCTGCTCATTCTGTTTAGCAGTGTGCCACTGGTCTGAGACAGACTCAGGTAGCATATGTGGGGTGCCTTCAGCGAACTGACTATTGAGAACCCCTGAGCCCACGACAGGGCAAATCATGATTCATGGCTTAGTGTGTTATTGACCTGCTTCTCAAAGAGGGTACTCAATATTTTGTAAGTAAAGAAGGATGTCTGACTATAATATTACATAGGAGAAACCTCATATTTCAGTCCTATCTCATACAAAATATACTACTAATTTGTTTTCCAAATACATTTTTGAGGTGGATGGTTGTAAGAAGAACTGGATGTTGACGGGGCGACAGGGATTCACATGTTGTGTGCTGTTAGGTTTAGGTTTGCGCATGTTTAAAGTTACACAAATCAATACTTTTAGATAAACAATGGTTCAAATGACTATAATGGGAAAGGGATCACGCCTGGTGATGAACCCACAGAGAATTTGAACCTCTATACAGCTTATTAATTCCTTTCAGTTAATTGTCTTGGTTTTCCTGTGTGTAACTTTACTGTTTTGATTCAGTCTCGCCGCTCTCATCAACCTCTATTCCAAGCACAGCAGCAAAAAGAAAGCTTTAGTGCATCCCTGTATGGTACCTGCCCAGCACCAAAAGTTGGAGAGGCAAAGTAAGCCTCTATCTGCTGAACATAGTGGAGCATCTAGCAGCTAAGGAGCCACATACAGTATTTCCCTCAGGGCTTGGTGGAGACCAAAAAGAGCTAAAAGGAGAGTTAAGAGATAGATGTTGCTGAACAGCAGCCACTTATTACAAGAGGATGACCCATTGAATTTTCCCGTGTTTCCCAAGATTCTCTTGAGTTAACTGCTTTAAAGATATCATATGCTTATCTGTGACATGCTAAAATGTAGTGTAATGGGAGCACAAATAGAAATCAGCAGACATACTGTACTGTACTTATTTTCTAACAGAAAGACTGTCTAATTATTTTCTTTCAGAAGTTACAAAATCTTGCTTTAATATTGGACATTTATCAGGCAGGCATAAAAAATGACTCCAAATGAATGTAAATGGGACTCTGTCTGTTGGATGTGGAAATAGACATCCATTTTCTAACACATTTGCCAAATCAACTTTAATGGTTATTCTATGTCAAATGGGTGTGTGATATTCAGCTTGTTGTAAAACTCAGCCTCCAAGTATCCAAAAATAATTGATTAGTGTTGCTTTAAAGTTAGCGAGAGATCATGGTTTTGGTTAAATACTGAAAATGTCAGTGTAGGCTGTATTGTGCTCCAAATCAAATTTGTCCTTTTCTTCAGAATTTAAGGCTGCAATCACTCATTAAACTTAACCAAGTGCCTAAAGTTGACAAACATAACCACAAAAATGTTAATCATGCTATAGTTACCAGAATCAGCTTTTATAGGAAAACGATTGAAATTAGTTGATAATTTTTTAATTTATTTGAAATATTTCGCAGATACTTGCATTAAAACCATTTCCCCATTATGTTAATAAAAAATGTATTTGGAAATGCACATTACGTGTGTATGAAAGTAATTTGAGACAGTTTGGGAGCAAGACAATATTATGAGTATGTCGGTGAAATTTAGAATGGTTGAGGTAATGTGCTTTTAATGTGCTATTGTAGGTAAGCCTATACCTACCTACAGCAGGTATAGGCCTACTAGGTCCAGTTATAGTCATTTTATATTCTTTTCTATCATCTTTATATAATCTGCCTCATGAGCAGTCATTCATTTTCTAAAGAAAAAAATTCATCTCATGCATCAGTCAGCTTAAAAAGACTGTCATAATAGACATAAATCAGAGCAAAGATTATTTACTGCAGCAGTTCACATGTTGTTTTATTTGGCTCCATTTATTAAAACACTTTACAAACGAGTGAAAGACCATTGACCCCGTAGATTAACCACATGAGCTCTCATTGTATTCCACTCTAGCCTCTAATGCCATCTCTGAGATTTTAAAGGGGCAATCAGCTGTACAGCTCCTATCATCTGAATCATGCCATTGGCAATCTGTTGTCCATGTCCCCTGAATGAGCTTATTTTAGCCTGCTGAGATTAGATTAGTATCTATTTGTGCGTGCTCTCAATAGCCAAAGGGCTAAAACATCACACTTCACATGGTCACAGCCAAACCCGCTTGGAATCACCATAAACAAACCATGTATGCGACCTTAAATATAGCTTTTTTTTACTAATCAGGAGACTATGAGCAAATGATTATATAATCATATAAAATTATAAAATAGATTAATTACCGGTCAAGGAATTCATAGACACATTAGTAATAACACTGAACAGCTCAGAAATGTATTGGTATAGACACATTGACTGCAGCACAAATGGATGATCATTTCTCATGCGATCAAAGCAGCCTGAATATTGACTTTCACTATCTGTTTATATGCATAGGAATCTGTGTGGTCAGCTGTCTCCATGTCTATGGCATGTAAACATTTAACTGGAAAAAACTCTGTACCAAACTGACGGGATATTCATTCATGATCTTTGCTTAAGAGGATAAACAGTAAAGCAGTTCTCTGTCCCAATTCCCACCCTACAATATACCATATTCAAATTTATACACTGCAAAAAAGGTCCATTAAAGAAAGTTATGATATCTTATATTAGAGGAAATGAGTCTTGGTTTTTCCTGTCCTGTCCTGCACCATTTGCATTAGATTATTAAACATGTCATCGTTGCAATGCTACAGTTAAGGTTTGGTTAGGTTCGTTGCCCATCTATACACCCCGACCTCCTCCCATTGCCGACAACGTCACCTGACATCCACCTTTGCTCCCATAATAATTAATCAGCTGCTAGAGGGATTTGTCACTTTGTCACTGAACATAAGCACACAACAAAAATAGTGCCCAACTAATGCACTATTTACTTCTGTTTTAGTAATTTTTGCTAAAAACTGCTGTGCCCAGGTGTTGTAGGGAATTAATGAGCCTTTTTACTGTAAAAATTAAACTATATATTTTTGACTGATTTATCTGTTCAGTAGGAACAATGTGCTTTGGGCCAAAGACAGGGTGGCAAGTAAGAAAGATATTGAAAGACTAATACACTGTTTTGGTCTTTACATGGGATTTGTTAATAATATTAAAAAACAAAATAATGACAGCTTTAACCTTTAAACCTATCATCTTATATTTGCTTATTATTACATTGGTTTGGGAGCTTTTCTATTTTTTTCCCTCTTTTTTAAAATTATATAACTACATTTTCCAGCGGTGTGTTGATGAAATGAATGCTTTGGATTTGTCTGTGTGCTGAACAGATTCTCTAAAGGGCAATGAATGAATCCACTTCAATGCTGTTTGACTTAAGTGTTTATGTGAGCTAAGTTGGAAAAGAGGTCAGTGAATCTGTGCTCACGTACAGATGCATCAGAGAGGCGGCAGCAGACAGTCAGAGGGCTGAGCAGACACACTGGCTGGTATTAACAGCTACTGCTGCTGCAAAACCATTGACTGAAGCTAAACACAACCCTTGGCAGACAGCCAGCTTGGAGGAGTTAGGTGGAGACAGATGGTAAAACAGACAGATGGGAAATAAGGGTAGATAGGTTGACAGATGAATAGGAAACAGAAAGAGGCAGACAGACTGAGGGGGTGATGATGGGTAGATAAAGAGAGAAGGAGACAGTTGGATGGAAAGGAGCAGGTGTTTAAGGAAATGAAGGTCGAGAATGCAACAGGTACAGAGGCACGCAGGCAGAAGGAAAAGGTGAGAGCTGATGTAGATGGATAGAGGACGTAGACAGTAAGTGGTAAAAAAAATGTAAAGGTTGATAATGAAACTGGACAAGGAGTGTTTAATCGGATTTAATCACCTGTGCCAAGGGCCACTGTTAAAAATCTCTACTGATCTTTTGTTGCAGCACACAAACATAGTGCTGTCATATTTACATGGCTTCAGTGGTAACCTAAAAAGCTTTAAATCAAAATAATCAAGTCTAAACTTGACTAAGAGGTGTTAAAATACACAAATTAAAGGTATATTATGCTCATTAGTAAGGTTTTTTTTTGTTTTCTAATTTTCATGTTGATGGTGTCAATTTTCAACTGAAGCTAAGATAAGGTTTGGGCAGTTTGAGTTAAACAAATAAAAAAATTCTGGTTTATTTTTTAGCCGTGGTGTAAATAATAAAATGAATGATGGCTGGATTCCATTTAGCTCCTTCAGTGTCAGGGGTCCTGCTATTGTGCATGTTTACTCACCATCACACTGTCATAGGTCACTAGGAAACTGAACTGGAACAGAGCCATTGTTAATGTTATTAGTAAAACCTGTGCTTTTCCTGCTATTATAAGTCAAAACGTCTGCATAACTCTATAATCATAAATCAAGTTTTATTTTTATCAAATTGCTACAAACTAATTGACACATTATTTTGACACAGTACTGGATGGTTTCTGGGTCTCTGCCCATGTAATGACTGTCATGTGCAGGCTGCAGAAACCCTGTCTCTTAGAAATTGTCTTTATATACTACTAATGTGTTTTTAGAGGGAAACGTAGTTGCTCAATGGATAATGTTTATTGGCAGCTTTTTTCCAATGAAGAAAACATTGTATTTTGTACTGCAGAGAAGTTATAGAAGGGTCACAGTGAATGGTGACAAGACTTTGACACCGGAGACTGGGATTTGCATCCTGAGTCCCATGTGTGGTTAGGCTTCGGCAACAAAAGATTGGAAAGATCATTGTTTTGGTTGATTGTTAATAAAGTAAACACATTTTGTGATGTTCTTCATAGTGCTTTTCTAATATCTACCCAAGACCTTGATCTTTCCCTAACCTTACAGAAAGTGCTGTGAGTGCATAAACATAAACATAAACATAAACATAAACATAAAAAAAAAGTTAATTAGGCTTTAGTTGCTAGGAGTGGATATTGCATTGCAAGAATGGATAACACATTAAATAGGTTGTCAGTAAACAATTTTCAGAAATATTTTGTTTTAAGATTTTGGATCTTGCCAGATTTCCTTAATTAACAGCATTTGCTAATTACATTGTTAAAAAATGTAATCCAGGTCGCATTACGCTTGGGAGACATTTGGTGAGCCATTTATATTTTGCTGGGACATGTTGAGATACATTTCCATTTACTGTTGTAAATTTGTAGTATATAAATGTAATTTCTAAGAGCCAGGGTTACCTCCAGTGTAAACTGTACTTGACAGGAACTTAGAGGTGACAGGGTCCAATAATACACAGAGGGCAGAAGGTGAGGGAATCAACAGGGGCTGACCAGCAAATCCTTGCTTAAGGCACCCCAGTACGTTAATATGGTTATGATGGTATCCAACTATCTGAAATTTTAAGACAGGTTCATACTTTCAAATTTGAATAAAAAAGAAAATAAAAATTAGATTTAAGGTAAACATTTTTTTTGGAAAATTCTGTAAAACTGTGGAAAGTAGCAAGTATGAAGTATATGTGCAGTTTAGGAAATACATTAAAAACTGGTCTGGTTCCCCAAATTCAATTCCAGGTGGTGAAAGTCTTAAATTAGGCTTTCTAAAAACTTAAGATACCTGTAAGTTTCTCTCTCTCTCCCTCTCTCTCTTTCTCTCTCCAGCCCTTGAATACCATAATCTCAACACGTCAGCGGCAACCAAGAACTATTGGGTGATAACTGGTAAATTGCTCTTACACACACACACACACACACACACACACACACACACACACACACACACACACACACACACATACACACACACACAAACATAAACACACACACACACACACACACACACACACACACACACACACACACACACACACACATGCACACACAAACAAGAGTGCTACTGGGTGATCAGCGGTAATCAAGAGATGCATTGACTGGACAATACAGCAGTTAGTTATAAACCCTGGTGCATTCTGTTGTGCAATTCAGCACAATACTATTGGCCCTCTACATTTTCCTTTCCTCTCACCATCCCTCCCTCCCCTCTTAAAACGTCCTCTCTCTCTCCTGCTCGCTTTCTGTGCTCAGAGTGTCTTTTGTTGCTCTGTTCCTGGGAAAACCTATTGATGTATAATTCACAGCTTCCTGACTGGGGCAGAGGGAGAGATCACTTCACATCGCATCATGGCAGGGTGTGAATGATGCTGTGTGTGTGTACAGTATACGTTTGTATGTGTGTGTGTGTGTGTGTGCACGCGCGTGTGTGAAGTCTGTTCACTGCTCCATCTCGCTTATAGCCCCTACTAAGAGACACACTCAGGATCAAGACTGATGCAAGCACGTGTGTGTGTGTGTGTGTGTGTGTGTGTGTGTGTGTGTGTGTGTGTGTGTGTGTGTGTCTGTGTGTGTGTGTGTGAGTGTGTGTGTGTGTGCGCGCGTGCAAAGATATGTGTTTGTTTTTATGTGTGTGTGAGATACCGATAGACAGTCTGTGATCTGTGTGTTGGTGCAGCTGTAGGAGAAGTTTGTGGATGAACAGCCACTCATCTCCTGTCTCTTGTTTCTCTTTGCATCTCTCCTCCCTTGTTCCCCTCACTATCAATACTGTCCTTAAATTATCTCTCTTTGATTTTCTCACCTCCTCTGTCTTCACACTCTCCTTCTCTTCACAAATCCCATTCTCACCCGTTTTATCTTTTCCTCCCTCCGTTCTCCTCCTGCCTCATGTTTTCATTCCCATCCCATCCTCCTCCATCCCATTACCGATTTCCTCTTTTGCTCCTCTTTGCCTGCCTGAACGCCTCTTTACCCCCTAAATCCCTACTCTGTCCTCTCTTGTCTCTCCTCACAGTGATCCAGGATGTGGACAGCTCTTCCCTGGAGGCCAACTACCAGAGCTTCGCCAGCTTGATGGAGCAGCGGCTGGCTGAGCTTTTCCTGGTGGCCGGACGGCATGGCTCTCGGAGGGCACGATCCCGGCGGGCCACCACCGTAGGGGGCTACACTGTACAGGTAGGTGGGACTGACTGGGATTTTTCTGTGTCATTGTGTGTTGTTGTTATGATAGAGATGGTAAGATTGTTTTTATTCTTTTACTTCTGTTCTTTGAAAGAATCAGTTCACATCTTCGCTAACAAGAAAAGAATAGACAGTCTTCACTTCTGCAAGGTGTTTATGGTACGGACTCAGGTCTAAGGTTAAATTTAGGGTTAAGATTAGGTTTAGTAATTATAGTGACAGAAATTAATTAGCAAAATAAAGACTTTAAAAGACTTGACACTTGCTTGAGAAAGGTAATCCATCACAGTTAATTAAACACTTGTATGTTTCTGTCAAAGTTCTCTTAATTTTGTTGGATGCTACAGTTATTGTAATTTTGTTGAATAGAATTCAAGTGCAGAGACTTTGGGAACCCCCAAAAGGTTATTGTGGGAATTATTTTCTAAACTTTAAAACATTTCCAGATTTTTCTTGGGCTCCGTAAAGAACATACCATAAACTGAAACAAAAATACAACAATACTAAGAGCTAGCGGCTCTGTACTTGGACACGGCAGTGCTTTGAGCTAAATCCTAACGCCAGAACGCTAACTTGCTCACAGAGACAATGTAAGAGTATATAATGTTTACCATGTTCACTATTTTAGTTTAGCATTTTAGCATGCTAACATGCACTTAACACAGAGTACAACTTAGGCGGATGGTAATGTCATTAGTTCTGCATATAGTTGGCCATAAACCAAAGTACTGGACAAAGTTTAATTTTGACCTGATGGTGGTGTTACATGAAATGTAATGGGATTACCATGGGCTCTCGGCTGCACCTCTTGATGCTTGTGAGCAAGGACAGATTTAAAAATATTCCTTTTTGGTATGTTTAAGAAAACTCTAAAATTAAGATTAGTATATTAGTTAAATGCATATGCAGATGAACACTCGTGAATTATGCTGTCAGAAACAGAACATAAAAAAAGAAACATACAAAGTGCAAAATTGACAGTGGGAATTAGAGCTGAAATGACTAGTTGATTGAAAGAAAATTAATAAGTAAATATTTTCCTAATTGATTAATCACTAAAGTCTGTTTCAAGAAAAAACTCCAAACATATATATATATATATATATATATATATATATATATATATATATATATATATATATATATATATACTGTACATATTTAACAATACATGTTAAACAGACTTGAAGTTTCTGCAAGCAGATTTTTCATTGTGTACTGAAATGAAACCACTTGCTGCCTGGAAAAATCATGCATGTTGTATATGATTTGTTGTTACTGTTCTAAGACAAGCTGATGCTTTAACATTAGCCTGTGTTAGGATTCAACTGATGTGGTAGTGTGGGATGAAGATTAGGGAACGAGTGTACTTCAACTGACGGTTTCCATAAGCACAGAAGTACAAAGGTTTGTGTGTATGTTATTTTCTGTATGTCTCACCTCCCTGTTCCATATTGTGCAAATTAAGACAACAGCTGACTCCTCCTGGGCCTTACACAACTGCAAGATTTAATGGGAAGCCACAGTTTTATGGCTGCAGAGAGGCAGGAGGGAGACGCTTAAAGAGACAGAGAGAGGGGACGGGGTGTAGTCAGGGGAGAAATCATCCAGCCATTTAATAACACACATCCCTTCCTTTTCAAGACAATCTCAAATTACCAGACGTGATTAAATTGTGTGATGTGTTTTTCAGATTAAAAAAAGATGTTTGATGTATGATGAAAAGAAACTGAGATTTCAAGTTACTCAGTTATTGTTGAATGTCTTCCCCAAGTGAAGTTATCTTTCAGCAAATGGCTTGTCATGATCAAAGCAACCGAAGCAGTTCAGAATTTTGATTGGGCCACTGTAGATATAACAGGGATTTTTAATCTTTTGGTTTGAGGTGATAAAGTATTTGTATTAAATCTGCTCATAGATGATATGTTGTGCTGATATTCTCTATATTTAAAATAAACTATACCTAAAACTCCAGAGTCTAAAGCTAAAAAGAATCCAGAGTTATTAGTTACTGTTGAAGTTTTTTGTTTAGTCCCATTAAAAATTTCACTATCTAGCAGGGATATAGGACACTTTATTACTACTCTCCCAGATGGTGAGCATGCGCCGACTGCCTGGTCCCAAGAATCCAGCAGAGATGACCTACTACGCCCAGCTGAATGGAGCACCTATCACTGGAACCACTGCTGCCAAGACCCTCTGCAGTCTGGACTCCCAGACCATGGCTCTGACACTGGGATACTTCGTACAAGTGCAGGCTGAATGTAAGCTTGTTATCTTACTGTACCAGTGTCATCCTGCATATTACATTGTCCCATATCATATATGTGCAGGACCTAACATGTCAAGAACAAGAGAGACAATGCAAAGTAAGGGATTTATTTACTCAAATGACACTGTCCATGATAAATAAAGTAATGCAGCTCTTTCTAGCATTCTATAAACTGAGGGCACTCTCATAAAAAGATAAAAAGAAAAAAATTATTCCAGCAGTTTAGTATTACACTTCCATAAAGCTGGAGGACTGACAAGAGACAAATTTAAAAAAGAATGTTCAAAATGTTTCCAGAGTTTGAAAAAACTTCATCAAGGTTATTTTTTTCAGACTTTACAAAGATCCCTCCAGAATCACAGAAGACATTACGTCATTTTTTTGCAGGCAGAGTAGTAGTACTGAGTAGTACTCTTCAAGTAATCTGAACTTCATGTGTAAATATGGTGATGTGCCCCTTTAAGGTCCCCCATGAATCCTGATGGGTAGTTTAGACCAGTTAAAGAATAGCTTATATTATATAGCTAATATAGGTATTATGTAGGTGACTCATTCTTTTGCTGTTGGAATATAATAGAAGAAGATTGTGTTAAGAAGATTGTAGTTGTGTATATTTTTTTTTTAGATGGCTTTCAGAGAATATTCACCTGTGCAGCAGGATGTTCATACTGTAGCTGCTGGAGAGGACAAAGTGCTACCTCTTATCTTTTCTCCCCTACATTTCTCCAGAATCTATAATTAACAAACTGGAGAGAAACCAAACACTATCAGTGTCCTTCACAGCTCCTCTTAACAGTGCACAGGCTGGAAACTGAACACAGTGTTCTTATAAAAATAATTTACTTTGACTTTACGGGCTTGATGGAAACAAACTGTGTTAGTAAGTTATAAGGAAGATATTCGTATTAAAAACTTTAGGTTTAGTCACGCTTTTTTTAATGTTGTACTTAAAAGCACATTCTGGACTTTGAGTGCAGAGTTGTTTTCTTTCACTACATTTCTGCTTTTATCATTATAATATAAAAGTACAATTTAAAGCAATAGTTCTGTATTACATTTCTTTTACATTTTAGGTAATACACATACACTTTCTTGCTGAGAATTAGATGAAAACATTTATACCACTCTCATATTTGTGCCCTAAACATGAATCTACAGCCAGGGCATGGTTTGTCAAGCTTATCAAGACTGAAGGGGGAAACAGCTTGCCTGGATCTGTCTAAACCTGTAAAGCTTTTTAATTAACATGTTATATCTTTTTTGTTTAGTTAATACTATTCTGGTAAGTGTGTACAATTGATATAAATATTGAGTTAGACATAACAATAACCAGGGATTGTCAGTGTGTTTACATCTGCCCTTGATCTACTACAAAGTGTGTGCTTTGTAATCACTAAAGGGTCACTCAGTGGCTAAACTATTCAAGAATGACTGAGATCACAATCATATACTGATGAATAATGTTTGTGTGTTTGTAGCTGTGGTAAAGACACCGCCCAGCAACCTGTGGATCATGGCCGTTCTAACCCCTCTCTTTCTGTTGATGGTGGTGATTGGCATGGTGGCCTTCATTTTGTGTAAGAGAAACAGAGTCATCTTCAAAAGTGGTGCCTTCAGGACCTTCAAAACTCGCTCCAAGGTAAGACTCTTGAACTTTGTTATCCAACTCTATCCCTGTCACCTGCTGTCTCCTCTCCTTCCTCATTTTCTCATTGTACTCTTTGTTCTACTAATTAGCTGTTCCCTCACTCTTGGGGGGTTAAGTATCACCCCAAAATGGTCAAACATCACTGCTTCACTTTAACATTATTCCAGAAATCAGATCAACTGTGAACTTTCAACTAAGATTACATAACCGAGTTCTGAATATGTGACACATCGCACAGGAAATCAATTGTGTGAAGTTATTCCTTGAGGTCAGAAGAATTGAATGCCATCTGTGCAGGCCTTGCTCATTTATTGTATCACAGCCTAATAGCCCATGGTCATTGCTAATAGTACATGCTGCAAAGACTAATCAGCTGAAAGGAATGGACACGGCTCACTGTACTGGAAGTTAACCTTAGGGTAATGTTGGCCCTTTCACAATAGTGGCATTCACTCAACACTTATTTCATTTGAGGTTAAATTTAAATCAGTCAATTCAAATGAGCATTTGTGTAATAGATTCCTACCAGCTAGTTTGATCAGGTCAGATTGGTCTACTGGACACAGTACAGTGCATGATGCCAGAATAACAACTGCTTGTGTCACTGCAGTCAGTGAAGGTGAAAACAAGAAATAAGCTGGCCAGCCTCATTTGTTTTAAAGTGGCTTTTGATGTGGCACGGCTTTGTTCAGAATATCATAATCTTGAGGTGGGTTTCACATTTGATATCATGATTAAACCTCTACTCCAGTGAGAATTCCTGTCATTGGCTGCTCATACACTGAATAACCCACCTAGAGACCACAACCTGGTTAAGGTCTTATTCTGGTAAATTTGTTTATACAAACGTTTGATACCCAGCAAAGGAATCTCCCTATTGCTATGAATAACCAGTACATGGAATATTTCTGTTGAGAGATGAAAGAAGGTTAAAAAGCTTTGACCATCAGTAAAATATACCCTCCTCGACTGGACAGTAGTAGAAAAAAAGTATCTCCACAAAGATCTGTACAATGTGGATGGCACTCCTGACAAATGCCCTGATGGAGCAAGAAATCTTGCCCTTCTAGTTGAGAAAACAAAAAGTGAAGGAGTAAGATGTTTTGATTCCATATTCCAATTTTATCTAATGTTTGCATTTCACAACCCAAAATAAAGTTACTTGACTTACTGGGAAAACACTTGAACTAATTAACTATTTAATCTAAATGCATCCCTGTGACACAAGTCAAAGACATTAACTAATTTACATTGTGGATTTATTGCGTCACAGTAGACCACAGATACATTTTTTAACCTTAAGGGATAATGCTTTAAGGTTTATAAAAGGGAAAGTTGATTACAACACAAGTCTTATTTTCATAGTTTTGCCCATCATTTTTATGACCATGAAGGAAAATGGTGGAATATCTTTTTAGGAACATGAAGACATCACTACAGCAAAGTCCAAAGGGCAACAAATTAGTTCAGATGAGCTACACTGTTGCACTGGGTGTGATGTTCCTTCATTACCATGAATATGCACGCTGTAGTTTGTTTCAGTCCCACATACACTGTCCTGCTGGCTTAAATACTTAGTGGAGTACCAAATGCGTATTAAGTCACAGTTTAAAATAGTCCCCAACAAAGCACTATTTGCAATCGTTTAAGTAAAATTTGCTAAAAAACTGCAGTACCCAGCTGTTTTTAGGAAACTACTGAGCCTTTGTTAGAAATGGAACTATGTACCAATCAGCCACAGCATTAAAATCAGTTAGCAGTTTTAATGTTGTGGCTGGATGATGCATATATATATATATACAGTACAGTATATATTAGAGTCCGACTGGTGTATCGTTATTGGCCTATCATAGACCTATACCTATATGTGTGTGTGTGTGTGTGTGTGTGTGTGTATATATATATACACACATATATATATGTAGACACATACATATACACACCATTCAGTCACAGCATTAAAAAATTGTTGTGGCTGATTGGTGTATCTATATGCAGTCTTTTTTTAAAGATCCATAAAAATTCATTCTAAACCAATGGGCTTAGGGCTGAGTGAATAGAATAAAACCCAGCCTTATCCTTGTTTGTGTTTCTTTCTTTGTCACACTTCTGTTTTTAGCAATGAAAAAGTGTTCCCAGATCTCAGCAATTAAGTTTTGAGTTCAATGTTCTTATCAGGAATGATGGTCTAAACCATATAATTTAGACTCATGTTATAATAAACAGGAATTATTCCTTAATCTGGCCATTTTAAAATTAAATGCCCTTTCTATTCTATTCTATTCTATTCTATTCTATACTATTCTATATTAACCCCTCCCTGACCTTGTTCCTTTGACTCTTTCTCTGTTTAGACCTCATACCGAAGGGAGGGCAGTTACCACCACCAGGTATTCACTAAGACACTGGCTGGCTGTATTACTGACTGACTGAATGTGTCAGTGATTGAATGAATGAGTTACTAGTTTGCGTTCTGATTTTGACCAACTGACAGGGTTGATCAGTTGGTGTACAACTACGTTGTTGGCTGCTTATTGTTGTATGTGCTGTCTGTTGTCATTACAAATTCTTGCATGTAGCTACTTTGTTGTGAACATGACTTATTCCACCATCCTCATTGGCCATTTGATATCAATAGGATGAGGGAGGAGGGGGCAATGAGGAAAGGTGAAAAAAACTACAAGGGGTATAAAATTCACAAGCACGTTCCGTGAGATTTAAATTGTTTTGGTTTGAGTCGATGGACTGACTTAACAAGGAGAGGCTGGCTCGTAAAAACAGGCAAATGGGCTCAATTCTGCTGGACCGAGGAAGTCATTTTTAATCTGTGCGAAGTGAGAAGGAAGCTTAACACCTGCAAACAAACCAATCTATTTTTATTTTGTAGCATCCATAAAAAAGTGACTCAAGCTCGTGTCATCACCCTAGATTCCTTCTTTGCATTGCCTTTCCCAATGCCTTTCCCATTCAAGTTGTTTTATCCCCTTAGATGAAGCCACTCTCATCCCACAGTGGCTCTACATGGACTCCCACCCCAATTCTTTCTTAATGTGCGGTTTACCACTGGATTATGTTAGCTACATTATCATGGATCCAAGGTAGAGCAACAATGGCAGATGTTGACAGATAAAAAATGCTTAAACCCTTGAAATTACAAAGATCCATGTAGAGTCCATCCCTGTGGTTACTGTTACGGTAGTCGACCATGCCAGTTGATTTGTGGGTTATTTTGGTCCAGCCTTTCCTCATCCCTTGGGAGGCAAAGTGAGGCAAGGGAAGGATGAATGGCTCGATAGATGGGTAGGTGGGACATTTTTGATGGGTAATGGAGCTGGTGCAGCACGGCAGGGGTTAAACACCCCAGAAAATGTATATTTACCTGATCTCTGCGTTTTTTCCCTGCTTTGCTGTATCTCCGTATAGTTTAACATTAACCTTTCAATTTCCAAGCTCCAAGGTTCTGTTAGCTTTCACAATTGTTTGTGAACATTTAATTACTTATATTGTGTTTTACAAGAGAGCACATCAAATATTAAAGAGTCCTAAAATATGAGATTTCACAAGTTGTGCCATGAGGCTACAACCATTGTTCTCATCCACGGTGGTATTTACCCTCTCCCAATCCTGAGCAGTGACATGCATGAGCAAATGAGATAAATATTTAATAGAGGGATTTGGGACGGGTCGTCCACTAACCGGAAGGTCGTTGGTTCAATCCCCGGCTCCTCCCAGTGTCCCTGGGCAGGATACTTAACCCCACATTGGTGTGTGAGTGTGTTTTTGTGTGTAGAAAGTGCTATATGATTAGAAAAAAAAGAGCTGTATGTTGTACCCAAACTGGGGACATTGCAATGGCATGGTAAGCATCTTAGACCTCTAAATCACCAGGAAATGTAAAGTGATTCCAGTATAAGAGATGGAGAACAAAATCTGAAATCCTCATTCTGTACAGTCTTCAAGAGTTATAGTCTTTTTAGTAGAAAATTCTCTCTTTGTGGTTTCCACAGGGAGTGTTTCCTTGTTGAGCTGCAGTTGAGGAACAGTAACACAAAAGGCAATTCCATACTGATAAGACTGTTTTGTTGGATGATACCCACTTGATTTGATTCATTTGGCTTGAGAATTTTTATTGGCTCTGCCTGTGTTTCAGAATGCATTTTTGCATGGAATGAGTGCAGTGGATTTTTACATTAATTTCTTCTATGCCTTATGCCCCAGGAAATAATAAATTCAGTGCCAATGGCTACAGATGCAAAAAAACACCCTTCTGTCCACACCAAATCATGTTCATGAATTACGATGGGATTAGCCAGCTGTGTGGAGGTGAGAAAAGAGCCACCAGGCATTGCACTTCCTTCTCTAGCTCTGTTATTTCATTGTTATATAACTATTTGTGGCACTTTTAATGCGAACAAGTGAGTGCAACACTATGAATGTCCTACTGGAGACTATCTGAAAATGTGTGTGCTGTTATCCCCATTTTTAAATTGTATCGCTTCTCCACCCTCTCTGCGAGGGCTGGCTTTTCACTCTGCCTTTCTGTGTGGCTGTTCGAATCAGGCATGAACACTTGACTTTCAACGTGGTCGGACAGCGCGTCTTAAGAACTAGTTCTGAGAGACCATAAACTTACCCTTAGTTGATCCTTTAACCTTCTGGGTGAATTTTTTTCTGAAGAATGTGGTCACACTGTACAGACTGAATTTACCCCTGGCAGAGATCCGATTTGGTCTGGCCAATCTGATTCTATTACAACCTTAGGGCTTCTGCATACACTTTGTATTAAAATGCATTTTTTCTTAATCCCCATCAGATATCCAGATAAAGATCACATGTTAATGCCAGGTGTAAATGGAGTACATGTTGGAAGCCCACCTCAGTGACTTTTGCGTTCTGTTAAAGTCATATGAATACTAACCAGACCTAAGCACAGTGATAAACTTAAGTTAATCTAGTTTGGGTATTTGTGTGTGTGTATGCATGTGTGTGTCTGATCTGCTCCCAGCCCATTCGGCTATCAGTCACTATGCCAGACAAGCTAAAGCAATCAATACTGTTCTTTATAGTAGGTGTGCATGTCTGTTTCATCATTAAAGAGTGATGCTACAGAGTCTGGCTCACTTCATCACTCTGTTGTGTAACTGGGATATTCTTCAAAATGGCTTTTACTCCTTCTGTGCCTTCTTGTATAGGCATGAAAGCTTCACATAGCTGACTTCCATGTGGAGTACAATAGCGTTGGAATCAGCAAAAGTCCACTCCAATCCGGTCTCCCCGCTGTGTGTCTTATTTTACTTCTTAATGTAAAATAAGACACACTTAATGTACCCACTCTTCAGGAGATTTTTTTTGCACCAGGCTCTGTGGTGCACTTCTGCCATCCGCTCTGTTAGACTTGAATTAAAATCAATAAGGCCAAAGGGGGAATAGAGCATATCTTGTCTGTTTGCTGTACCTCATCAAGCTGCTGTTGGCTGTTGCTATGAGTTAAAATTAAAGGAGGAGAAGCTTCTGTTTGATAAAAAAAAGTAGAAAATAAGTGTGGATAATTTGTTAGTACAGCGGGGTTGAACTCTCACTTCACACGGCATCTTTATGGAAAAGAAATGGTCAGACCCTGTGTCACCATGTTCCTCTCTCCTGCTTTTTCCTTCCTTCACTGTTGTAACTAGTTGTGGGGAAAACTGCCATCCATCTCTTACAGACTGATCAGAGGCTCACGCCATACACAAGCCCTGTCCATAGCTAAAGTCTTAATTTAACTGAGATGATCGCACAATATGAAAAATGTCCATTTTTTAAGTCAACACGCTGTTAGTGGACATGGGAAGAGAGGGAGAGATGATGGCAGAGATAGGGAAAAGAGATGGAGGATTAGAAAGACAGAAGAGGCAGAAACAATTAGGAAAGACGGATATGTGAAGATGTGTGAAAAGAACAGACAGAGAAAGAGAAAGACCTTGAGCCAGTGCAGTATAATACTAGTCATGAAATTTCAGGCACGCTTTCAAGGTTACACACCTCAGGCCTGTCATTTCTGAGAAAACATATTATCTCCCTGCAGGTCAGCACTTACCCATCAGCCACTGAATAATGCATCTACAACAGTCAATGTGGAGTTTGTGTCAGGTTGTCACCCTGAGTTCAACAACTGACACCACATCTAATGTTTGCTCCTCAATAATCCGTACACATAATGCATATTGGTGGAGGGATATATTTGGACCCTCAAATTTAATTCACCACCTCCCTCTCCTCTCCTGCTTCCCTTTCTTTGCTTGTCATAAACACACACACACACACACACACACACACACACACACACACACACACACACACACACACACACACACACACACACACACAACACAAAAATAAAGTCCCCCTTAACCTGTGAACAGCACGGGGCCATAGGCAAATTAATGTTTGCATTCTCCATACATCTTTGACACGAAAGAGTAACAACTGTCACTGTACATAACTTCTGTGGGTAGAAGATACGTGCAGACACACACACTTAATTCATATATTCATGCCATGGTGAGAGGACCTATCCCCACTCTTGGTTGTGTATGTTCTATATGAGCATTTACCAATTTCCCCGTCACTCATCCATGGTTGCAGCCACGTGTTTTTCAGCTAGCTGATGGCACAGAGTTTGACTGTTCCATCAGCTAGCTTATGACTGATGACATCCCTGATGATTTATTAATAACACCATCAGCCGGATGCCACACATGCACTCAGAATTTAGCATGCATCATCAAATGCATTAGGCGTCCCATTTTAGAGCTGCTTGAGATAGAAAAGGGGAGGCAAAAAATCAGGGTTTTGTATGCTTTGTCGTGAAACTTAAATCAGGGTTTTTCCCTCCTTTTTTCCCCGTTCTGTATTCTGTATTGAAAGGCATTTAACGATACAAAAAACGTGTAGGAATGCCTTGGAGGCTTTAGCAAGATGCATCTTCTGCTACCATTTTAATATTCTGTCTCTTTATGCCAAAGCCCCAACTTGAAAAGTGCTGTTAAGATTCTTTTTTTTTTTTTTTCAACTCTGGTGTTTGGAGAGTGATAAAAGCTGGGTAGGAGGTCCATCCAATTACCATGTTGTAAACAACTTTGACATCTGTTGAGTCATGTCAGGCTCTCTAACACTCCAATTCAGGCTAAAAATCTCAATCTCACACAGTCCACACAGCAGGCTAATTTTTACCAGCCCAATCAGCCTGTGATGCTTTTTATAAAAATTATTAAATATTTAAAGAGTGGGGAAAAAAATCTCATGATAGTAACTCTGTTTAAAGAAGTACTAAGAACTTTTACTTAAGTTAAAGTACTTAAGTAAGTGGAACAGTGTAAAAATAGTACAAGTAAACATTCTGCCTATAAAATATAGAGGAGTACAGATGTATTATTAGCAACATGTGTTCAAATAATTAAAATTAAAATTAAGCTATTCATTATGTAGAAAAATTACCTCAGTATTGAAGTCCATTTTCAGCCAAGAAAAGAAAAAAAATTCATGAAAGTTAGTCATAAAAATAAAAATATTTATGGTAAAAACATTGATCTCATAACTCATAAGTACCTCATAATTTTGAGTTACTATTACATAATTTTGGCTTGACATAGTAGTAGTCTTTTATTGTTATCATGCTTATCATAACTTTTCAACTATTTTTTTTTTTTAATTACTTGGCCATACCATTTACCGGGGAATGGGACACATTTGTCTGCATCCTACCTTGTTATTTACGCTGATTAAACAGTAGTTCTTAATATAAAATATCAAAATTGCTACAAACTTTGCCCAGGAGAATTGTTAATTTAGCATTTTCTTAAAATGTCTTATGAAATAACATCCACACTATGGGAATCTGTCTGCAGTCTGCATTTCCTTTCGTATATTCTGATTGTGTAATTAATAATTTGACTCCATACCATTTGAAACTCTCTTACCATTATTAGCTTTACTTTGTTATGCTCCTTTCACTGCATCACTCATGCTCATTATTGTGTATTATAAATTACATCGACTTATTGTATTTCCCTCTCTCATCAGCCTGTGCTATGAAAACATGGTGGAAAACTGTACTATTATATTCTACTGTTTTTGTATTATCTTTTTTTTATGTTTGCATGTGCTAAACATCCCAATAACAGCTGGTCGTTCTTATTCTGGTAAGTTGCTTTTGGTCCATCAATCCAACAGGCAAACTGAAAACAAAACCTATTTTCTAAAAAAAAGAAACAAGGACCTTTCTCTGTTATTTGCTGATGAAGCTAAACCAAAGTTCAGTTCCTGAGTGGATTGATCTAATAACTGCAAGAACTTTGACCCTGTGTTTCTGATCGTTGGTACGTGTTATCATTTTCTCTGCCAGCCTGTCCAGGGTTTTGACTATGCCAAGAAGCACATGGGTCGAACGGGTGATGAGGCCATCTCAGTTACCAAGGATACACTGGTGTTGGGGCTGCCCGTGCGAGATGCTCCATTGTCACTGTCATTGGATAAGAAGGTCCACCAGGATGGGACCGCCAGTAAGAGGCCTCCATCTGCTGACATACACAAAGGAGGGTAAGACAGTTACCGACTCATTAGTTTGCTTGCATATTTGCTTTAATGTGTCCTTGATTGATTGTTTTTTGGAGCTTTATATTTATTAAATTACATATCAGGACAATATTGACCTTATATCCAAATTTGGATATCAGCAAGTCAGTGTAATTCATCTCAGATGTGTAAGATGATACAATTTCAGTTTGTTGGTGTATTTGTTTCTTTTTGTTTTTTTGGTATGGCCCTGGGGATGGCTACTTAAGTCTTTCAGCTGTTGATCCACTACTTTGGTACAGACTGAAACATGTCAGCAATTAATGGATGGATTGCCATGAAATTTGGTACCGATATCAATTGTGTTTAGTACTAATTGGCAATGTTGGCATGCTAACATGTAAAACTAAGTTGCTAAAAATGGAAACATTTACTGCTAAATGGGTTCATAAGAAAAGCAATGTCTGAGTTTGCAAAAAAAAATTTCAGGAAAAAAGCAGCAAAATAACAGCAAAAGAATTACCTCGTGTTGATCTTTTGGCTGAATTTTATTTACAATCAGTAAATTGACAAATCTGCTGACACATTTTGAAATGAAGCCTTAATCAGAGCAAAATGTATATGAATATCAGCATCCCGGGATTGAAACTGTGTTAAGTACAGCCTCACAGAGCCTCTAGTGTGGCTGTATTGTTGATTGTAAATCTAATCTAAGGAAACTTTAACCTGAATTTAATCTGGTGTGGCAATTTGGTCAGATATCACACAGATAAAAAATACATATGTACACACATACCGCACATACATATATGTTAGATTTGTAAAAAAATAATGATAATAATAGAATGATAGTAAAAAAAAAAAAAAACTCTTAAAGCAGCATTAATCAGTTTTTTTTCAGCTTCTTGGAGGTAGACCTAGTTCATAATAGGCTGAATATCACACACATTTGACATATTAAAGTTCGACATGTTATTGCCCTTAAAGTTGTTAGGGCTAACCATAGATTGTATACAGTCAATGTGGCAAACATCTTGGAAAACAATTGCCTATTTACACATCCAACACACATCGGGAGACATTAGCACTTATTTGGAGTAATGTTTCTGACCACCTGACATACTGTATGTAAGCCAAAAATTCACCTTTTTTTTTAGCTATGTTTTCATCTCCAGTAACTGTTCAGAAACGTATCTGGCTGTTAAGCTACTAAATTCTCCACTATGTTCACAAGCTAGAAGCTAACTTTGTCTGTCTGCCATTTTGTGCTGGGCAGACAGTGTATAGCATGTTTATCAGAAATTTTCCTGAGAATAAGCTGCCTGCCTCAACTAGAAACAAGGTTTATGAGATTGGTGAAACATAACCAAAACAATAAAGCTGTGGGCCGTAAAACCAAAACAATTAGGTATAATGCTCCGTAGAGTGAGAGAAGTGGCATTTGTCTGTGTGTTTGTCACTACAAGTGACTCCTTTTCACATGACACACAGTCATGTGAAAGGTTAGCCATAGTTAATGTAATTAGTTAATGTAATTAAGCTACTGAATATAATGAATTAATACACACCAAAAACAGTTTTGTGAATTAGCTTTGAAAACACTAATTTGTAAGAGTTTTTAAATATCCGACCTAATCATGTTTTAAAAAGTCAATTAAATGGTTTTGTGCCCTAATTTGGTTTCGACACATTTTAGAACACCAGTTTACATATTTAAAGACAGACTCCAGTCTCCAAAATTTTACTTAACCCTAAATTGTGATGACTTTCATGACACCAACAGTTGACTAGGAGGAAGTTTGGGGATTATGGTTTGCTGTTGGCTATTTGAACAATTGTGATAGGTGCCATTCATAGACAGAGGCAAATAGAAGAGATCGCTTTCATCACACATCATAAAACACAATTCATGACAAATGAGAATGTTTTGTCTAAGCTTATTTATTTATATCATCACTAGAAGATGTAATTCTGCACAGGTAAAGAACTGTAATTACAGACAGATCAGACATACTGTTCCCAGCTGGCAGCCTTGTGAAGGGGACCCACAATGTTCTCGAGCAGCTGTTTCAGTCAGTGAACAAGTCAGTGACAAAACCCAGAGCTTTTCAACAGGACTAGACATCAATGTTTGTTTGTGCATCCTAAATGTTAAGCCAGAGAGAAGCCAATAGTAAGCAGTGTGACAGATTGACATGTTCTGAATACAAGTCCAGTGTTAACAGGGAGCTGTTCTGAGACAAAGAGAAAACACATGTACTTACAGCAGGAAATTTGGATGTAGCAAAATACTACTCTAGGTTTTCAGAATTAGTGATTTTAATAGTGCTGAGTTTAACACTGATTTCTGTATGTTTTGTTAGAACAAAGAAGAATCTAGGGACATAAAGGCACCACATGGAGTGTTTTATCATAATTTAAATAATTGCCACATTACTCCACATTGACACCTACTCTGATATAAATGTATATGACTGTGTCTCTCTTCCACCGATGAACAGGATATAAATCAAGATTTGGAACAAGTTCAACTGCCAGTTTTGACACCAGAGGTTTTAGATAAAAACAGCCAGAAATTATCGACAAATTTTGTAAGTGAGGTACTGCTGTGAGTGGTAATTATTGTGGATGATGCACATTACCAGTTTAAATGATTCAGATCTCATGATGGATCTGCTGGACCTGATCAAATTGGCTGTATAATTTAATGTGAAAACAGGCTGGCCACTGGACACTGGAGTGTCTTGCATCCTCCTCTATTCATAAATATTGCACTGTGTAGCAGCTGTTAGTTTCCATTTAAACAGCCTCAGCCACTGTAGCTTCTTGATTATGTCAATGTCCAAAATAACTGTCCCAATAAAATGAAATATAAGTTTTAGTGAGATTTTTGAACAGACATGTAAAAATATGTCTCAGAAGGGGTGGAGGATAGACTATTTGTAATGGTCAACCAATGTATAAGCACCTAATTACATAGAAGAAATTGAACATGAATACACTGAACACATACATTTATTTAGATATTAATAGATAATGCCCTCTACACAGATACAAACAACATCTGAATTTCTACAGTAATTGGTTTTTTTTTCTTCTGTCACTTGAAAAAAAATTGCCACAAAATTTTACACCACTTGTTTTTTGAGTCATAGCTCAGGCAAATCCAAACACACAGCCATCATACACAAATTGATATGATCATCACAAATAACTCTTTACAGTCGTGCCCATTTAGCATTAACCCCACACCTATAAATCTGTTAAAATCATATAATAAGGGTGATTATTTCAGATTGGCCAAAATGTAGACAAATAGGTAATATGCTAAAAACACTAATGTGAAGTTCATTTAAAGTTCAGGATTCAGACATTCAGCGACATTTATCCTCAATACCTTTTAATCAGTTTTCACCAGATTTGTTGGGCAGTGCAGGTTAAAGGTTGACTGATGTTGCACAGCTAATATTTTCACATTATAATGTTAAACTCATGTTACAAAATGGCTAAGAGAATTTTATGGATTTTTGTCAGTAGCTTTCTGTTTTTCATAGAAATTTCAAATTAACTTCTCTGGACCACCATTTTGAATTTACAGCCTCCTGTAGTAATTGCAGTATGGCTCAATGATTATGGCACATGTTTTGTCTATAGCTTTTTCAAATTCGATATTCAAATTTGGTTTTCTTCCCATAATTTCCACAACTCAGAGTGTTAAAGAAAAATCACACAGTAATGCTCAATGCAATTCTGAATTGTATTTTCTGACTGTTGAACAGTGGGAACCATTAGACAGTTGTTATTCAAACTAAGTTTCTATTCAGTTCCTGCTTTATTATTTGGTTTAGTTACTGTAGGTGCGTAGTTAAAATATTATAACTGTTACTTTGTACATTTTGAGAATTTAGTGTGCAGATAATTGTGTACAAGAAAATGTACACAAAGCAATTTGTTTTAGATTTCAGAAGAAACAAGATAGTAATACAGTAACAGAATGTCAAAACTAGCATGAGAATGTTACATGATTTCAAAGTTAATAGAAGTTTTATTATTACAGATTAGAGATTTTTAGAGGTCTGTGTGTAGGCGCCCAATGTCTCATAGTCCGTCCATGGCTGTAGGATAATTGGAGCAGAGTCTACTATTAAATTTAACACTTTTTTTTTTTTTTTTTTACAAATTTTACAAATGTGATGAGAAAAGATTCAGCTGTTCCATGGTTTGTGTTCCACATTTCTTTTAGCCACTTTTCCATTATTTGTATTTGGTTTTTGTCCATTACTTGTAAACACACTTACATAAAGACCAATACATTACATGTCTTTGGCTTGTTAAGCAGTTTCAAATCATGCTTATTTTATTAAATGCTCCATTAATGTTATTTTTAAAAACTGAAATAAAGTGCTGTCAAATGATGCCCTTTTTGTGTACACACTGAAACTGACAAGCCCTCCCCTCTCCTCTCTCCCACACCTCCCTCTGTTGCCTTGGCTACTACAGACGGTTGCCAAGCGAAGAGGACGGCTCGGTGTCAAGTAACGGCTCAGGCAAGATGAACACCAGCAAGAGCTCATCAGCCCGTAGGACGGTGACTGGCAGCAGTGGCAAGAATGGCAAGGAGGAGTTGCACAAGAGGAGCAACAATGGTGAGGAGGAAGAGGAGGAGGAGGAAGAGGGGGTCAGCAAGGAAAGATGGAGTGGGGTAGAAAGAGAGAAATACGATGACATTATTACACTGACGAGAATTTGATGGAGTAAAATGAGAAGGTATTGAGAGGAGGACAAATGGATAGGTAGAACATAATGTACATATACAGGCATACAGATTTGTGCCCACCACAAAGTCTGCCATTGCAATAAAAAAGTGTATGTGTGTTTCACTAAAAGTAAAACACACAAACAATAACCTAACCCATGTACACATATTCGCATACTGTGATATTTTACCCAAAGGATAGTTAGTATGAGCTAATGAAGTCCAGAAAGACTGATCACACTCATATATACAGTGACGCATCCTGCAGCATCATGTAACTGTCAGTGAAGACACATAGCACATACTCTCACGTCTCTTTACTCACACACTCATACACACGCAGGGGATACTGCTGTTAGCTGAATGACAAGAGACATTTCCCATGTTTTTTATTTCAGGTGTTTTGAGTTGAGTCACCGTATTCCAGGATGCAAAGCTGAAAATGCTGCACACATAAAATCCAGCAGTTGGCAGTTACTTTTGGGTAGAATCACAGAGGAAAGACAAGAAAGTTGGTGGACACAGATGTGACACAATATTGTCATGTTCGGTGTTCAAATCCATACAACCCATAGCATATAGTTTGTCTATTTGAGAAATGACTAATCGCTAAAAGGGGGGGGCTTACGGAGGGGGCTGTAACTACTAGCTTTATTATTATTAACATTTCAGATACATTCCAGAGCACACAGGTGTTGTGCTCATTGGTGGCAATTTTCATAGTTTGGAGAAACAATAGGCCTTTGTCATGTTAAACAATTAGCCATGTCACAGTAGTAAACCACAGGTGTAGATGGCTACCTAGTGGAAAAAAGGCCACTAAGAAGAAGAACTGGTGAAATAAAAAAGATTATATCTCTGACCCTACTGCATTGTTTTTGATTTTGTTTTTTTGAAACTTTCATTCATGACTGCAATGCAAAGAGTTTTAGTGTTTATATTCCCAGTATCCCCTATGTCTGCATTAGTATATTTTCTGTATCTGCATGTTCAAATCATCGCTTAAGGTAAATCACATTTACAGTATATTCAAAGATAATATGCCAATGATTAGAACTGCACCTTTCCACCAAATGAACTCCACATCTTGCATACACATTTTGATAACATCAATTTTAGGGAACTTTGGGATCTTGACTAGTTTATTAAAATATACTTCAATTGGTGCGAACAGTGCTTTGCTGCTAAACATGGAAAAAACAGAAAAAGAAAAAAAATCCAGGACATGACTGCACAACACTTTTCAACCAATAGTGAGTCTTACTTGTTTACCTGTTGCATGGAGTAGTGTCCATCTATGTAGCTCCTTCTATAGTGTTGAGTGAATAGATTTTACCAAAAGAAAAGAAAAAAAAGAAATGAAAAGATTCCTACTCAGACCCAGGATCATAGGCTGAAGATGCTTTCATCTACAATACCAGTTATCACTGGTGGCAGTAAATGTACCGCATCTTTGACATGACTTTTTCAACAGATTACCAGGCATATCTTTTCCCAGCTCGGCAGACTCACAATTGGTTGCATAAACATTTCTCTGATCACTGATAACGCTGCAATGTTGCTTCTGTTCAGTGGCATTCTAGGACACTGTGATTTTCAAACTCTTCTGCATCAGCAAATCAATTTTCACAGTAATTTGTGTGATTTATAGTGTTTATGCAAGCAAATGAATGAATACCCGGAGGGGAGGAGAGGATGAGTAATTGTTTCATTTTTTCACTACTGTTCACATAGAGCCAGAGATGGGCAGAAGTAATGTTTTCAGAAGAAAAAGAGAAGGAAGGGGAACTCGAGCTCTGTTACAGAAAATGAAAGATTAATAAAAGTGTAAATCCAAAGAAGGATCATATACACAAAATCAAATAAAATTCAATCAAATACAGTACAAAATAAAAGATGAAAAAACCCAACAATTATCACAGGAATAAAAGAATTCAGATAGGTGGAGAGATGAAAACAGTTATCGATAATCTTATTTATCTGCATTCACAACTATTTAGATTTGAATTTACACCAGCATCTGTTATTTAAGGAGCACTATGGTAAAAAAAGGTCACCAATGTCTTCAATGGTAACAGACATCATATTCTTTAGTGCCAGTGTGGGAACAGCTTAAAATTAAATCAGATGTATAATAGTGACGTGTGCTTGTGTGTGTGTGCGTGGATGAGGGCAAGTACTTGGTACATGGTGGATATTTTTTGAACATAGCTGTGCTTCCACTGTACTATCAGATCAACTTAATCATGTTGCAGCTCCATGTTTAATTTCTTTATATTAACAAGATTCGTGCTGATAAAGGTGGCTGTTATAAGGAGAAAACATTTTAAACTGTTTGAGGACATTTTTAAATTAGTGTTTTTCATTTACCACTAATATATTATTCGTAAGATTATTCAGGATCAATGTAGTATACCTCATAGTGTGACAGTACACTATGACGAAAGACAATTGTAGATCATTTTTATAGCAATTCCCCTTTAATAGTTACCATGCAGAGAAATGGGAAAGTTGTAAGAAGAGGAGGATGACATTCAACAAAAGTGCTGGTATAGATCAAACTGACTTTCAAATTGATCTTTATCCTCAGATTAATCCTTGGCCTTTCTCTGTACAGCTAAAGGTCAGTGACACTTGTGTTTCTGTGATCTGCAAGATTCAAATGAGTTATACATAGACATAAAGCAGTAAACAGTCACAGTATTTGTCAACAAGCAGTAAAAACTGAAACAAGGAACAGTGTATTCTAACACCACTCAGTCATCTCAGAAAAACACTTGACAAAGGCCAATGTTCGGCATCTGTTGTGATTGTAGTAGAAATTTTGGCAAACTTTCATGGCCAGTGTTCAGCGTGCATGTTATATAAATGTACTGTCGTGGTTTCCAATCTGGTTCAAGCCTCTGCTGCTTGTTACGCTGCCTATCCTGATCTTAACTGTCATACTCTTATAGGCGGTGCAGGAAGAGCAAAAAATAAAGCAGGCTGAGCTCCAGCAAGGATGAATGGTGACAGTGTGGATTTGGAACTGAGTTAATGGCAGACTGTTGTAGCCCTACAATGAAGCAGTCTGCCATATGATGTCAGTCAGGCTGTGAGTCACAGTGGACCCAGTACAACACAACACTGTCCATCTGCTGCTCCCTACAATTATATACAGGCATAAATACAGAGAGCTGCATATAATAGCAGCAGTGGAGATGCCATATACAGCTAATGTTTTCTCATCAGGTAAAACAACATAAAACTGGACTGCGTTGTGTTTTTTGAAATCCTGAGCAATGACACCTAAAAAAAATTTCTAACGTATTATTGCTCTAACCTAGTTGCCATGACAACTACTAAATGTAACATTAGAGATAAAATGAGACAAATGTCATTATTTTGGAGTGTATGACAGCATTGTAAGGCCAATGGAAATAACATGGAAATAACAGGAAACACCAAGACATACAACTCTGTCTCACGAACACAGAGTTGGGTTCATATTTGTTTGCTATCTTTTCTGTACATTTATCATTTACTAGGGCCAGGTAGTGTCAACAGTCCCGATACAGTACGTGAGTTACCATACTTTTTTCAGTACCTTACTTCAAAAACACTAACATGTTTTTCCTCAAACCCTTTTTTCATTTGATGAAAGGAACGAAAAGTTTCAAGTGTTGAATATTATATATACACGGCAAGTGGCAAGCAACACTAATCACCAACTAACAGCTAAACCAGCTATCAATAAACTCAATTTAAATCTCAATTTGCAGCAAAAATATAAAAATTAACAGCAAAGATATTCTGCTCACAGCTTAAATTTTGTATTTGAATTAAAAACTAAACACTCATGGACAAATAGTGTCCAGTAGTGCTCTCTTGCCGGGAGTTAGGTGAGAAAAATGATACAACTCTCATATCTGTTTGTTCATGTAAGGCATGGCCAGCTTGGTTTAGCACAAAGACTGGAAACGGGGAAACAACTTGCCTGGCTCTGCACATAACCATAATTTGTCGTTCTTACACTTCAACTTTTGTATAGATTAAACAAACAAGATATAATCTGTTAATAAGTGAGCTTCAGAGGTGTTGGTAGACAGATGTTGTTACCTTTGGATAGAGCTGGGCTTACTGCCCCTGTTTACAGCCTTTAGGTTAAACTAAGATAACTGGCTCCAGACTGTAGCTTCATATTTATCACAGAGATCTGAGACTGATATTGATTTTCTTATCTAACTCTCTACCAGAAAGCAAGAAATGTAGTTTATATGCTCCGTAACAGAGGGCAGTACACTAATTTTAGACCCAAAATGTGCCTTTGAGACCTAAAAGGATAAAATAGATTAATTTACAGTATGTTCAAAGTTGCCGTGATTGGCTAAATTTGCAACCCTTTTCCCATAATTTGACAATCATACTCAGAGGACTGAACAAAATTGCCATGTGAATTATGTGGTTAATGGTATGTGGTAATGTGGTTTGTGACAATTCCTATGACTGCAACATCACAGCCTCCTGGAAGCACTATCACCGTCTGCTTATTACTAACCTATTTGTCTCTGTCTTCTTCTCAGACCCATATGGCGACCGTTCAGGTTCTCTGCGTCTCATCACCATTAAACCCATGACAGCCCAGCCAACCTACTCCTACCCCTCCTCCTCCTCCCACAGCCAAGACTCTGTGGTCCTCAATGGGGAGGTGAGTCTACACACACACAACCATACTGTATACATAATGTATACACACCTTCAAAGCTTTATCGCACTCAGCTTTGAGAGGAGTCTGCAGTGTTGACAGTACAGGACAGAACAAAAACAAGAACATCATCATCATGAGTCACACAGATAAATATAGTACAGCAACATTCGGTTGTCATGTAGTGTGGCAGATATTTTTCAGTCATATTCCTTGGTTCTTGTTTATGTTTGGAACTGCTGATGCTTTACATCAATGATTGCCAAACAGGGGTACTTATACCCCAGGGCATACTTCTGCAGTTGCCAGGGGTACTTTGAAAAATTGTGTTGTACCTAAATTATCATTAAAATATATACCCACATATTAAGTAAGTTGTAACACCAGAGCACTACATGTTGTAACTGAGAATGCATGATTAGTTATCAAGCCGTCCGAGAAGTCGCAACAGTTGTGCTAGCTAAAAGTATTAGATAAATAATTGTAATAGTTGCTAAAGTAAATGGTTGAATTAGCTGAAGGTAATGGTTAAACAATTGAAATAGTTATCTAAAAGCAATGGATAAATGGTTAAAATAGGTAGTTTTTGTACTGTATGTTCAGTGGTTTATAATTTATGTTATGTATTATGTTATAATCAATAGTGTCAAATAACATCCAGTTTAAAATCAGTGAGCCTACTTCAGATGCTTTAGTTCATCTGTCAGGGTATATCAGGCAAAAAAGGTAGGGAACCACTGCTTTATCTTACATTATTCAGTTTCAGGCGCCTCTTATCCTACTCTCCTTCTACTCTAGTGTTATCATATCATCTTCGCCGGGACACATTGCACTGATAAAGAATTTAGCTGTTTTTGCTACAATCACTATGCCCCCTCTCCTCTCTCCTCCTCTAATATCTCATCCTTATTGTCACTTTCCTCCCACCCAACCTGTCATCTCTCACTCTTTGCCTCCCCTTCCTCCTTTTCCCCCATCAACCTCACTGCACCTCTCTGCAGCAGGGACAGCTATACACAGGCTGATGATAAATTATTTGTAAATCTATTAACATAAGACTAGAGGATTCCCCTTGGGGGCTCTCTGGTTTCCCAGTTAGCTGCAACTGACTGGTATATTAGCAGACAATATCATGTTTAGGGTGTGACACATTTTCTGATTATCAGGCTGAAGGGAATGTTTGTTAAAACACACTGTCTAAGAAAGAAAGGAAAAGTTTTCAAAAATTAAGCAGTTCATCATAAAAAATTAAAACACAACTCAGTTGGTTGCCTCTAAGCATACGGAGCCAAAAAAATATGATTACTTGAATTCAATACTTGAATTTATTGTTTGCAGGCAAACCATGGTGGGTTGAAGCAGAAGTCTGACATCGAGCACTACAGGAACAAACTGCGCCAGAAGGCCCGGAGGAAAGGCTATGGAGAGTTCTCACTGTCTGAGAGTGGCAGCCATGGTTACAGTCACCGTGACACCAGGCGTAGTCGGCACGACATTGGGGTGAAGGAGCCAATGACCGCAGAGGAGAAGAGGGCCTCATTTGCAGGATGCCATAAGAGGTATGGTAGTAGGCAACGTGGATTCCAAAGATACCAGAAAAATTTGAAGTTATTTAATTTGAGTATGATTAAATGAATGATTTCATCAAAATATAAGAATGTCTCTCTATTCTGAGCTTTTTTTGGCCTTAACTACACTACAGATGGTTAAACAACTCAAAATGGATGCCATGGGACAAAATCTCACCAAATGTGTAATAGTAGTCATGTAAAAATGCTTGACAATCCCAAAATTAGAGGATTAGACTTTAGCATCAAAGCAGAGTCCTGTTTGATTATGGAAGCCCATGAAATTATTCTATTTTTGTTACATTTCATTTCATCATTATTCATTATTAAACCACTGACTGGTACTGTTAGCAATACCAGTCAGTTTTTGAATCACTAATAATAAAGTAATAAATTGTATTTTTTCCAGCACAAATTATAGATGTACTGTTGACCTGTTGCTGTAGAGCATAGTTGCTAAGCAACACATAAGGAGCGAGAGAGTGGTGAGGGATGATTTTTGGCACATTAACATTTTACAGTTCACACAGATACATGCCTGTTTTGCTTCTGTTTGTCACAAACTGATTTAACAAATTTAACCTTTACACATTTCATGAATCCTTTTATTTGCTGTTCAGGCACAGAAAAGCACTTATTTGCTTTTTTTACTGACCCTGACCCTAACCCATTAAGCAGCACCAGGGTTTTTATGCAAAAAATCTTTCTAAATCATAAAGTTCTTTTACATTGGAGAAGATAATTTAATCTGCTCTGATTGAAACCTAAAATTTTTCCTTGTTTGCTTAAATTAAATTCTGCTTTGGGTCACTGTCCATTTTAATGATTTTATACAGCACGTAAGCTGCAGTATAGTGGGGGGAGGATGATGAGATAAAATTTAAAGAAAATGAAAATCTTTTAAAGCATACAGGTGTCTCAGGTGCCCTGAGCTGTAGTTGCAGTGTTGTGTGCTTTGTCTTACACCTGTCCATCAGGTACTCCCACCCACGCGAGCCCTCCTATTGGAGCAGACAGTCTCTGAGCAGCCCAAGCCCAGTGGAGACGGAGGTGGACCTGCTGGTGCTGAGAGAAAGATCAAGAAGGGGCATCCGTAACAATGGCTATGATGTGAGTAAATGGATAACTTATGGATGTTCAATGTTCTTTATAGTATTTTAAAACGCTGAGCCAGAAATAAAGCCAGCAGAGCACAATGGAACATATCAGATTCATTGATTTGGAGCAAATACCTCTATAACCCTTACTTTTTAAACAGGACCAAGGGGTCTGTGAGTAGAGGATGTGAAGGATTATTGCTACAAAAATTCACAAAAATACCCATCAGCAAGACTATGCAAAGCTTTGAAGAATTTTTTAGGTTGGATCCTGCAAAAAACTGTAATATAGAAACTCAGGTCCAACCTTTGACCAGGTTGAGTCATACAGAGAAACGATGAAACCTTGGATGAATCCTTCCTCTTCCAAATGGGTCACATGATTGTGGCAAAGTAAAACTCTGCCAGTTTGTCAAACTAATAAAATAAAATGCTTCTAACTTAATCCTTTCTTTCCCTCCTTTACTGAGCTCACCCCTAGAGGATTAACAAATAAGGCCAAAACTATAAACCTTCACCAAACAGAAAGATAAAGAAACAGAGAAAGTAAGAAGGAAAAGGAGGAAAATGACAAAAAAATTAGAGAAAGTGTGATTCCTTAATTTTAAAGACAGCAAAAGATGGAGAAAGGAAGAGAGATTGAGAGAGAAGGAGATAAAATGGGGACAGAAAGTGTGAGTATGAATAAACCCTCTTAATGCTGCTTCTCTGCTGCATCGCAGTAACAGCAGTGACCATGCTGAATGTCAATGACTGAATATGATTATAGCCTATTCATGGATTCAGATGGGGGGGTCAATAGCAGTTAATAGCTTTGGATGCAGCAAACCGTTTGAAATGGCAGGACAACGTGTTTGTGTATGAGCATGTTTGTGTATGTATACAGTAGGTATACAGTATATCTTATCAGTTCGGTTTTAAGGCTTCAAAATTGTTGCTATAACTAACCCACTATATTCTGCATTTATGTTTGGGGCTTTTGGTTTGGGGTTATAGTTGATTTGCCTGCTTCATTTGTGTGTGTATGCTGTTTTGTATAGTGTAAGTGTGAGTATGCAGTGTGTTAGGGCTGGGTAATGATTTAACACTATCATTTATCAACTTTAAGTGGAGTCCTGTTGTGATGATATGATCAGTTTTGTTATCTTACTACACTATTCAGAGCAAATTTTAATTAAAAAAACTGACAAAATGAGTTACTGATGTTTTTGTTACATGCGTCTAAAGAGTTTTCACTGACATATCAATTAAATTAATAACCATTAATTTAATTATTAGCAATGTGATTTTTCATACATTTAGCATAGAATGTAGTATCTATCAATACTGGAAAATGTTCTTATTGATATTTTGATAATAATTTCATACATATTATGCAGCCCACAATTTAGTGTGTATTAGATCTTACATGTGTCTTATAGAGCAGTGATTCCTAATTACAGGTACTTTGTACCCCAGGGGGCAGTTACATGGGAATATTGTGAAGTTAAAAAAATTGAAATTATTATTTGTTAAAAAGAGATTTATTCACATATTTGTATTTTGGAGGAAAGTAAAACCACAAGTAGTTTTATAAACGTGAGAGGTGTGAGGCTGATCTGATGTTTATCATCACAGCAACAAATAAAGAGCAGCCTTGACAGGCTGACTGCACATGACAGCCCCCAAAAAAAACAACTTTCGTTGTAACACATGTACACCAAATGTTGTGATTAAAAGTATATGAAATGTTGTAAATAATCAAGCAGTGAAGATGAAATATATACTGCATATACTGTATATCAAATATGCATGATGTGTGTTGGTGGGGAATTCACCCAGCTTTTCCAAGTGGTAGTAGTACAACTGCGAACTTGACCAAACCTACTGAAAAAAGAAGAGAGCATCAAGCCTAAACATCGATCACTTTGTCTTGTGTGGAAAACTACTGTGGTAATATCAACTCTCATATGATTAATAGTGTTAAATTAAATAGTTTAAATATTTGAAACATAGCAGATGGTGTTGTTGAAGGGGCACGTCAGACAAAAAGGTTGGGAACCATTGTTATAAAGGAACAAACTGTCCATGGTCTTAATAAACTCAAAAAAATAATTGAAAAGATATACTCTATGTGTCACTTTAACTGATGTACTGATGAAGTTGCATTGCAGGAGAACATGCTCCATAGAGGGTACAGGAATGATGATTCTACTTAATGATAAAGAGAAAAAATGTGAAAAAATTGATTGCTTAGTTTAGATTCCCTTACTTAAAATGGAATAGGCAGGTACTGCTGCATTTTCTGTGACCTTCTGCTCCTGACCGTCTTGATGACAAACTTTCATGAGTTTATGTGTTTTTAAGAAACCAGAAGTTCATACAGTAGGTGGTCACAGATGCTGAATTGATCTATCAGGAACACTTGGACTTAAGTGTCCATATCCTCAACACTTAATGGACAAACTGATGAAAGCACTGTTCTCTTGCTGACTGAGTGTCTGCTCTTTCCACAGGGTGAACCAGAACCATTTGAGGAGACCAACGTGGACCGTCTGATGAGCTCTCTGGATTACGGAGGTGGCTCTACTGGCACCGGGAATGGCAGCTTGGGGGTGAAAGCTCACCGTGGTTCCGACTCTTCCACACTCAGCTCTCAGCCATCCATTGACGAAGTCCGCACACAGATGCACATGTTGCTAGGCAACGCTTTCAGCCTGGCACCTCCGGACCATGACCCACCTTCCCCTCCAACCAAGTAAATTCATATTATTAAGAGATTGTTTCTTTCATAGCACATCTGCATGAATCTGCATTTACAGTATTGTTTAGGAAAGAAAAGAGAGAGATGACATCACAGTTTGAACTCAGTGAAAGTGAGTACATCCCAGTCCCAAGTTTTTTTTCAGAAAATAGACCAGATTTGTCTGAACATGTCTGCTTCTTTTTTGTTAACTTTCCCGTCTCTCATCAGCAGCCACCACCATCACCACCACCATGCTCGCAGCGCTTACAACCCCTCGCACACCAGCCATTACAGTGACGGGGTGACCAGCGCCCCAGGGACCATGAACCATCCCTGTGGAGGCAGGCAGAGGAGTACGGGCTATGAGGATATACACCAGTGCAGCCTACCCAAACCGGTAAGCACTAGGAGGATTTTAAAGGCTCTGTCACCCAAATTACAAAAAACTTGCCTGTAGTGGTATTTAACTATGCAGATAGTTGTAGTTTTACTTGTCCGAGATTTGAGTTTTGGAGGACAATGGGTTTTCATATGTGGTACTCACAGTATTGAAAAATGACATTTACAAAACTCAACAGCAACATATTTCCAATTAAAACCATTCACACCAAGGGACTTAGGAGAGAAACATACATAAGTATTAGCAAGAAAATGTACTTAAACCTGCATTAAATATTTTTTTGGCCACTTAAGGACATTCATCAACTGTAAACATGTTACTGACATTTTATAACCTTACAAAGTTGTTATGGCCGCAGAGACTGTCGGTCAAACTGACAAGCAGTTGCTTACAAATCCAGTTGAAACAGTAACATTAGCATTTGGAGTTTTGTTGGTGTCCACCTGACAAATGGAAGTCCGTTATGCACTTTCTTTTTAGATGGGTTTTACTCTCTACCAAATCCTGAGGGAAATAATTTGGCTCCAATAACTAGACTACCACTATGTCCACCAGCTAGTCTCTAATTTTGGCAGTCATTTGGTACTGGGTAGGAAGCATACAGTGGGTTTTTAAAGCTTTTTCACAGAAAACAGCTGCCTGCTGTTGCTGGAAACAACGCTGCTGAGAGCAGTGAGAATACACCAAAACAATAAAGCAGTGGGCCATAAAACCAAAACAATGAGCTAAAATGCTTTAACACACTGGATAAGCGTTTTCTGTGGGTTCACCTCTCACTGACATCTTTTACATTACATGTAGTCATATAATCCACTGCTAGTAAAAACCATGTAGAGCCATGTAAGTTGAAGGTTGCCTAATAGTGCTGGTAAATTAATAAAGCCTCTTGGAGCCTGTCAAGGTCATGTATATTTTATTTTTATATAGATTTTTGCAAACATTGAATAGATATCTGTACACAGGGTCATTCAAGTTGTATTCTCTAAAAATTCTCACTAAATTGTGATTGTGCGCTGAAATATCCTGTAAAATATTTGCACACAAAGACTTGAACAGAGAGTTTGGATGTTCAAAGAAGCTGCTGTTACTGCTGTCAGTGTTTGTGTTGCCAACAGCTGATCAGCGAGGGAGAAGCTTTAAAGAGATTAAAGCAAGACTGAGGACTGAACACCCGCCAAAAAATAAAGTTGCCTTGTTCAGCTTCAATTTATAGGTGCAGTAGATCCTCCATGTTGTGCTGTAATCAGGCAGCCATCTGATTCTCTAGCCATCTTTATTTGTCAATACTGGTTTATTGTTCTTTCAACTTGTATTTTGGCTTTGGCTTAAGGCTGTATTGTATGTTCTGTACTTATACTGTTGGGTCCAGGTGCTAGTACGATAGAGTTCTAAATTATACAGTATTTGTGGTTTCTGCAGGGTTTCCGGTTCACTCAGCTTCCTGATATGGGCATTGGTTCTCCCCCACCACTGATCCCCTCTAGACCAGGACCTCCACCTGGGACCTCACTACGACGGTACCACACACACTCACAAATATAACCAATACAGACACTTGAATGAGAAAATATATTAAAAAGCATAAAAAAGAAAAAATGTAAACAAAGTAAAATAATTAAAAAAAAAAGGAATATTCTGTGCCCTCTGTAAAAGACCAGATATAGACTGAAGTAAGTGTTCTGGCTCAGTTAGCAAAAAATCCAATTGAGCATGTAGCCCATAATTATATTCAGAGATTTAGAGATCAAAACTAAAAAAATTGTTGATGTTTGGCATTAAAAAGCATTCCTGGATCACCTCTCAGCCAATTAAAATTCAGCTCTGGGGATAATCACTGTATCAGATAAAGATATAGATTATTAGTGGAGAGCGCATAGGAGAATACAATCTGGAAAAAAGCATCAGAATACCAATCAGCATCATTTGAACTGACTGCCCTATACACCCACTCTTTTTTTGTGCCTCTCATTTCTCTCTCTCAAGCCCATATGTTAGTCTACATCGTTTGAACCAAGCAGCTTCTTCATTTAAATGCTGTTGCTGTGTGCACTCTGTTGCTGGGCACTTTAGCACTGCAGAGATTGATTGACTTTGCTCCTGTTTTGGGGTTGCATGGAGGAGCATGTTCGCCATCTAGTGGATGAACTGAGAAGATAACACAATGCTGAAAACTGATTGGAACAAACTCAACGCCCTGCTGGAAAATGCAAAAATGTTAGCAAGCCACTGATCTAATAAGAATATATATTTAATATATATATAATTTAGATATGGATAATTTCATTTAGATATAATTAGGACTTTATATCTACAACAGAGACAGCTATGCTGATTTTATAATTCTCTAATTATTTCTAATATAATTTTGAACCAGAACTATGGGTGTGTGACCATTACTCTTGCTATAAAACCAGAACTTAAATGTTTTAGTAGTTAATCCCTCAGCTTTTCATACATCAGCTCCTCCTTGCCCTCAGGGAAGAAGACTGCAGCATTTTAATTCCTATTTAGTATGCACTGTGAGGCATTTGTGTGCACATTGCATTATGGTCCTGAGCTCCTGCAATGACATCTTCTGTCCTGCTGTCCCCTAATGTAGTGTAACATGTACAATAGCCAGAGCTTCAGCAGAGGAGAGGAGGATGCTGCAATGTGCAGTTTAGAAGAGGTGGAAACAGATAATCAAGAAACCTGTCACACTGAAAATGGAAAATTCTGGTCTGCACAGACAACGTGACAAAGCTCTGGAACACAGGCATACCTAGGATTATTCAGACATTGACGTCATGAGTTTAAGTAGGGTGGCTGTGGCTCAGGAGGTAGAGCAGGTCGTCCACTAACTGGAAGGTCTGTGGTTCGATCCCTGACTCCTCCAGTCCTCATGTCAAAGTGTCCTTGGGCAAGATACTGAACCCCAAATTGCACCCGATGTATCATCGATTTGTGAGTGTGAAAGTGTGTGTGTGTGTATAGAAAGGAGCGCTATATGAATGTGTGTGTGAATGGGTGAATGTGGCAGTGGTGTAAAGCGCCTTGAGTGGTTGATAAGACTAGAAGAGCGCTATATATATATAAGTGCAGTCCATTTACCAAGTACAAAAATGTCCTGAAATTTTAACCAGACATCAAAAGGAAAGTCTCAAAAAGTTTTTATTATGGTGATTTTTCATATTGTATTTATAGGGTCAACTATTCACTTGTATTGTCACTTGTATTTTTCACAACATGAAGGTCCAAATGCTGTTTCTCTATACTATCAGGAGTAAACTTCTGATAGGGGAAAACTGAATCATTTATTCACTTTTGCTGATCTATATAAAAATATAAATATTAATATATTCACTTTCAAATGATATATGTACTTTAAATAGAATGAGACGTGGCATTAGAATATCGATTTTTGTAGGTTGTTATTCGTAGTAAACTGTGTATCAAAAAACATGAGTCATTTTGTCCCTTTTGACATGAACTTAATTTATAAATGATTAAAAGGAATTGCGATTATTATGTGTACGTTTGGTTCTCACTTTAATTTGTCTATTCAAATGGGGCATTACCCTGACTGGGGTGCTTTTCATGGCAGGGATGCTTATTACGGCACGAGCACTGCCCGTTCTGAAGGCGGGGCTCAGATGCTCTCTACTCGTCATCTTTGCTAAGTTATGGATCTGAGTGACTTTTCATAGTAAATAAAGTGTGCATACAAAACATCTTCATGATAAAAAGCAAATTATCAATAAAGTAATAAGTGTACATAATCCTCCATGGTTGCAGTTAATTAGCTAGCCATGCTACTGCTGCGCCTTTGACAATCCTTGGTATGATGTTCTTCTTCTTCTGTTTAGTTTAGCAGCGGTTGGCATCCATAAATGTTGCATTACCGCCATGTACTGAAAAGTGCTTGGTCCTCCTGCATTTGTGAAAATTGTGTGACACAAAATCGTACAGTAGGACAGTCTCAAAACAAATAGGTTGAGATTCACAAATACATTTCGATTTAAAGACGCTAAGTTTATGTTTATGTTTATGTAATGATGATATACAAGTTATAAATTAGAGGCACAAATATAACTGCTGTAAGAAGCATGCTAATTTGTTGAATAGTTTGCTGATGGCAATATATCAGGTTAACATCTTTCCCTCCTCTCCATTAACAGTTCCACCCCTGATATTAGTTTGAAGCCCTGTGTGTCAGAGGCCTCAGACCTCCAGGCCCAGCAGCACAATGGCGCCCCCTACCTGCCGCTGTCCAGGACCCCCTTCCCTGCTGTTACTGTTGACCAGTCCATCACCACCTACTCAGGTAAGACAGAATGTTAAGTTGTTGAAATGGAGACAGAGCTGTGGTAAGGGAAGTTCAACAACTGGCTGAATACATCTTTACATCTCACAGGAAACCCTATAACAGCAGTCTACGCTATATCAGCCAACCGCCCGGGTTATTCAGACTACTTTGTCATGTCGCCGCCGTCTTCATACCATAGCCCATCCTGGATGTCCTACCCACCTGAGCCGGAAGACCTGCCAAGGCAGTGGAACGACACACCGGTGAGACATATTGTACATACTAAGGTCCTCTATGATGTAGTTTAACACTGTACTTGATGAGCTGTGAACACTTTCTGTTAAGACTATTTTTCCAGTGTGTGAGGCAGTTCGTCTATTCTCCCCGCAGAACTCACGTCACCTTGAAACCATATGCTGAAGTTGTCTGCTTGTGACACTGAGTGGAAACTCCCAAAAGCTTGGTGGGTCAGCTCATCTCATCATGCTATTATACTGTAAGGTGTCATGTTTGTTTAAAGATGAAGGAATTTTGTGTAACTTGTCGTCTTTTTGAATATGTCATTTTACAAGGTGAAATATAATTTATATTTATACCCAGTAGATGCTGGGTACTTGTATTGAAAACATCTGACAACTTTAGACTATTTGTTTTTTGTTTGTTTTTTCCAAAAATGTAAGATTAAAATGTAAAGGCATAACTGTCTGAAATAAATCGCCATCTTTGCCTAAATATTATTTTGGTCTCAGGCAGGGTTACTGGCAGGAAATTGACTCAATGCACAGAAAGGAAACTGATATTTCACTTAAAGCTACTATGCTGTAAAGAAGTCATGTCAAGTCAAGAAGTCATGTGAATCCCACTGATTCTTTCTGGAAAATTACCGAGGATTCTGTTCTTGGGTCAAATACAAAACAAGCTTTATAGATTGCAGAGTTTTGTATGTACAAAAAAACATATAGCATATATGCAGAATTATACGCCTCTAAACATGTTTACATGGAACACAACCTGCATTACATATACTATATTCAAATTTAATGATTTGACTAATACCTGAGTAAACAGCATGTGAACCAAATGTCTCCGTGTTACAGTTATAGTATGATTTTCATCATGTAAAACTGCACTCCAGACTTTAAACCACAAGTTTTAAAACAAAAACATGTCAACAGCACCACAGAAAAGCTTTTTAATGTTTTTGTAAGACCAAGGATAATATTTCACAAAAGGTGAGTACAGATGATTAACAATTGTAGTCTTTTAACATATTACTTTAAATCAGAATGTTTTCTTTGTTGATTTTTGTTTTCCTGGTTGAAAAGCCTTTGGCTAGTTATTCCATCCAGACAGCAAAAATATTATCTGGTTTGGGGTTCACCAGGCTGCAGGTGAAAGGCTGACAGGATCAAATGTTTGCAGTGGTGCTCAGAGCAAGGCTATGGTATACCTGGAGGGATATATTCTGAAGTCAGTTAACTACTGTATTTTGTGGTATGGTAGATGTGGCAATAAAAGTACTAAACTGTATTTACATACCTGCCACATCTACCATACCACAAAATACAGTAGTTAACTGACTTCAGAATATATCCCTCCAGGTATACCATAGCCTTGCTAGTCAGTCACAATTGCTCCTGGAGCTTCTCTGTGTTTTCTCTCTGCTGTTCTGTTTACTCTCCCTGACATTTTCTTTACCACTGTACACCATTTAATTCAATAAAAAGCTACTGAAAAGGGAAAACAAGATCTCCAAGCTCATTCACTAATGGGAAAGTAAGCTCAAACAGATGTATTCATACCATTGACTGCTTTCTCATAACTGTCTGCAAACCATTGCTCTTTTGTGGAACACACCTAATAAGTTACGATTACTCTTTTATTTTGGACTCTCCAGCTCTCAAATCCCTTGAAGATGAGCGCTGTCAAGAATGCTTTCTACTGGTCAAGAACGCAAATTCACACATCAAACAGATCTTTATACTGAATAGATACAAGAATAATCACAATTAGTAGCTGCTGAGTGAACATTGAACTTAAATATGTAATTTAATGTCGGGTCTGTCTTATATGGTCACTCTCTCCTCCTGCAGGTGTCTCTCTGAATGGGCAGAGGACCACCTTCTTACAGAAGACTTTCTGGAGGTTTATCACCCCTCTCTCACTTGAGCCCGCCTTCTTCCTGTTTGATTCATTGATCACCAGTGGACCCCCTCTGCCCCCACATTAACCCCCAATGTCCCTCTCTTCACTGGCTTGGCCTACAGCTATCCACTTTAAGCCCATTTCATCTTCAGCTCAAAGCATTTCTCATCCCCCAGAACTCTCCTGCCCTGTAAGCCCTTTCACCTTGTCAAAGCTCCTTTTCAATCTCCTTAACAATGCAAATGCTCAGCCATAATTCTCTCTTTCTCTGTGTTCTATCTGCTCCCTGAGCCCCTGGCCTCACTGGCCCTTACTGGCCACTCTGGGCCCATATTCACTATCTCTTCGTAGACTGCCTCTTCTGTGGTGAACACCATTGTACAGCCAGAGGCCCCTCACACTGCTGAACTGAACTGAACTGAACTGAGCTGAGATGAGTTGTCTGAAGCTGTACTGTGCTTCCCTGCCTAAAAGCGTGCGTGCACAGTGTGGATGAACAGGGTGAGTGCAGTACAATGTGGCATGCAGTGTGATAAGTTCTCTGCCCCAGCAATCATCGTGCAGTAATTGCCATCTGCCCAGCACATGAGGGTGTGCAGCACTTCGTTATCAGTACAATGGTGCCCCAGACACGGCCAGCAGTCTACTCCTCTGAAAGCCAGGATTGCTGGACTGACTTAAAACTGTGCTTTTTTTTTATGAATCCAAATTCCTATGTAAACATTCTACAGATGGGTAATATGTGTGTTTTAAACTTAGCTGATAAAAAATATCTAAGGAAAAATGAAAAAAAAAAAAAAATCTTGTCTTGAGGTGTCTCGATTTCAGTTTTTGGATATTTATGTGCTTTTGTCTTTTACTTTTGTGCATTGATTATTATCAATGGATTACTGTACAAAAAAGATTTAGTGAGTGTTTCTCTTTCACTCACCTTATCTCAAGGCAAAAAAACAAAACAAAACCATTTTATGAAGCAGAGCAAATGGTGGCTTAGTTATTTGTGGTTATGATGGCAATTCTGTACTTTTAAAAACAATTACTTTGTTTTTTCCTTATCAGATTCAGCAATGAAAAGAAGAATCAGTCACTGTGTTTTGTCAATCATCTGATTATGAAGTTTTTGTCGGCTAACCATTAGGCAGACCTGGGTCAAATATACACATTAAAATCTTAATTACATTCAGTTTTGTGATTTGTGGCTTTGCTGTCACTCCATGGGTTGTTTGTTCTTCACAAAGGGCAGATATGAGCGCCTTTGATAAAAACATTCACAATATGATGAGTTGGATTAGAGGTGATTTCAATTCTGGTTTGACTCAGGTCTGTTACAATAATGTGAACATACCAATATTCTTAGAAAAACAGTACTTTTACTTGAAAGGTGTCTGCTGTATTCTACTGTATAAGGAACTTTGACTTTTGGTTATTTTGGTCTTGATTAAGATGGATGAATATTTGGTCTCTGGAATATGGAGTAGTACTGTTGAAGAGACTTGCTGGGCTCGGATGAGCCATATATATAATGATTAAATGTATTACTGTATATAGCAGATGATTTAACAAAGATTTATGCAAGTAATGTGGGAGGGAAACTTTGCTTGACATTATTCTGATGCCATTTTTCTTCTTTTTAGTTTCACCGAGTTTGTGAAGGACTGTTTTTGAAACTCCTTGACTTTCTGTAGGATACATAAATCTCAGTATCATCTTTATCATCTTGTTTCATAGTGTTACCAATGCAGAACTTAAAATATTACAGATAACATATTACAAAAGAAACAGATGGAGAGTTCAGAGTGATACAAAGCAAGAAGGCACATGTCGAGCAGATCTAACCCTGAATTTACAGTATTCCTTAGGTTTAAACAAAACCTAATATAGACATAATAGTAAAGAAAAAAGTACATTTTAGTACAAAGAATTTCAGAGTCTAAATTATATTTAGCCTAATTTTTTCTGAGGGGACCTGGAAATCCATGAGCACACTGCATGTGTAGGCTTATCATAATTTAGATTGTACCAAAGGAGATTATAGCCATATATTAACTTCCTCAAATGGACATGAAACAGCTAAGATATACAGTGTTATGCCAACAGTGGCAAATTATACCAAATGAGAGTGTATTAGATAGTTAATGAGGCAAAACAGAGAGATAGTATAGATAGTTATGAACGATAAATACAGGAAGTATAGTTTAAAATGAAATGAGCACTTTTATAAAGAGCCCATGCTATAGCAGAAAAGAGCAGAATCAATGCAAAAATGCAGTTGTATAGCATAAAATATTCTGATTTTATAAAGGTACAAAACATTTCAGAAATCCTTTCATCTAACATAAGTACATAAGTAGAAGGCTGTACATGCAAAATCAGAGTAAAAAGGTTTTTAAATATCCAGCTAAATAATGATACACTTTTTTCAGACCTCTAGACAGGGCTGTAGCTACAGTTAAAGACACAAAGGATGTGGATGGATGTGCACAGCATTATTTTAGGGAATTTGAAGGTTTTAATGACTAGAGGAGGAATGTACACTACACAATAACACAAAAATCAAGCATAGTGAAGTTGTAAAGCCAGGTTCTTATATTTTTAAGAGTCAAAACTCTTAAATTTGACTGTTGTAGGATAAAAACATAAAATATGCCAGCTTTGAAACAAAAGTGATATAGGGAGAGAAAATTTACAGATAATATATTTTGAAAATTAAAGTAATATACGGAATGTGAAAAAGGACATTTTCAGACTGTTTTGGTGGCTGGTCAAAAATTTCTTAGGGGGGTGGGGTTGCTTTGTGCCCAGTATTTCTAAAATCCTGGCTAAGGGTCTGTCTCTAAATTTATGGCTTCAAATGTAAATTTAAAAGGGAATATCAACCTATAAAATACAAACCTAAAAAAAAAATATCAAACCTATACCTAGATACATGTAAAATGCAAATACAACATGTAATATTAACAAGCTGTCAAATGAAGACATATCTAGAACGTAGCACAGGTGAGAAGTTGTTCTCTTTCAGTTGAGGAATTTGTTTAAGATTCCTTCCTTTTCTAAATCTAGGTCCACACATGATAAAAATTAAATGTGGATATTTAGGGAAAAGAAAGCAAAGGTATGAGAACACAGTACTGGAGCATTATGAATGCACACAGTGTTATTGGTGTTCTTTATAGCCATCACTGGAACTTGCAGCAACCATCATTTACAATCAAACTCAGTATATAAACCCATGTTTTGTTTAAGAGAAAATGCTCATTTTTATCATTTTATTTGACTCCATGTTAAAGAGAGGAGTGGGTGGGTTTTAGTTTTTAAGCAGTAAATTGAGGGAGACTTGATGCTATGCTATAAGTTGATGTGCAATGTTTGTGCTTTAAAAGGGTAGCAGAAAGATGCTTTTATTGACAATGGACTCTGGGAAGGAATAACAGTAGTTTTTTCCCGCTGTTTGAGTCATGTCATGATGCTGTGATGTCATGGCAATGCTGATGATGTCACACTATTTTCACTTGGGTGTAGATGAGGTCACAGTGACGACAACTATGAATGCTGTTGGATATAGTTATGCAGAAAAAGGGTTTTGGTGAATTTAAACAATAAAGAAAAATTTATGAAAACAAACATGTTGATATATAATTCATATTATTCATTAATAAACTGGTGTGTATGTCACATTATAGAGTATATAGCCACTAGAGGGAGGCAGACACATACAGTACAGGCCCTAACTTAAGCGCTTGTTCAGACTCCACAGTGCTACAGTCGGTTTTCTCCACCTTCTGGAAACTGCTATGGCAAGTGATAAGAAATATCTGTCTGATTATATTTTTGTTTTTTCTGCCAGCAATGGCAGATTTCAGCTCCCTCCAAAGATTTTTAATGGGATTTAGGTCAGGACTCATTGCTGGCCAGTTTAAAAGAGTCCATCTTTTCTTTTTCAGCCATTTGTTTGTGCTGCTGGATGTGTTCTTTGGGTTGTTGTCCTGCTAAAAGACCCAAGTCCTTCTCCTCAAACCTAGTTATCTGTTACTGGGTAGCACCTTTCGCTTTTAAATGCCTTGGTAATCTTCTGATTTCATCATTGATTTGATATATTCAATGTCTCCAGTACCAGAGGCAGCAAAGCAGCCCCACAGTATGACAGAACCTCAACAATGTTTTACTGGAGGTAGGGTTTTCTTTTCCTAATTGGTTTCATTTCGTCACTTATAAGCAAACTGATGATCCCAAAGAGCTCTACTTTGTTTTCATCTGTCTGTAGAACGTTATCCCAGAAAGACTTTGGCTTATCTATGAAAGTTTTTGGAAACATTAGTCCAGCCTTTTCTGGCCCTTCTTTATATAGTGGTTTCCTTCTTGGCCTTCACGCATGGAGCCCTACTTGGTTTATTGTGTGGCATATGGTACTGGCTTAAACCACCCGTGTTTTCCATGGGAAAGTGGTTTCAGCCCGTATCATATGCCTCAGACTCAGACCTTTGAATTTTAAAAATAACACATTAACAAAAGTAAATCAACACATAAGTGATTGGCATATGTTAATTTGTGTCTGTGTGTGTGTATATATATATATATATATATATATATATATATATATATATATATATACATATATAGGTTAAGCCACACATTTAGTGTTGCCAACGATCCAAGATATCCAGAGCTTCAATTTGAAAAGTGGTGAAAGTGCAAACTCTCAGGTATTGAGCTTTGAGTGAATTGTCACATTGCCTACTAATGTAGCCTTTTGTTTGGGACTAGAGTCAAGTGATTTTAATGCTTTTTAAACTGGGTGCTTTTGTATTTTGCAATTGCATGACTGATCTGAAATTTGGACGTTTGTCTGTAGAATGAGTAGTTTCAGAGATGCTGGTAACTGCAGGGAATTTGGGTTTATTCAAGTTTAATCCGCCCCTAACACAATCAAAGGCAAGTTACTATTTCTAAACAAAACACGCGTCAACGAAACAACCTCCACTATCCACCTGCGGCTGCACTGCATTTCTGCTAGTGGAAGTTGGAAACCCTACACACATTCAGCGGGAAAAAGCCATCAGCAGTTGACTGGGAGAAGCTGCACAGGAGGCTGCCGGGGTTGGGAGAAAACGAAAGGAGCTGCTGCCTGCTGCCTGCTGCCTGGACAGCCAACCCCCCCACATCTCCCTCCTATCGAGTATCACAGCTGCATAACCTGGAAAACATCTCTCCCCTAATTGGCAGGGTAGGTTTAAAAGCCAAGTTATATCTGTCTACCCTGACTGGGCCATGAGACGAACACCTCTATGATCTTGTATGAGGAAAAAAAAGTCTCACAGCTTCAACTTTTCAATCTTAGTCTATCAAAAATAAATACATTTTAAAGCCTTTAAAGAATAAAGATACAGATACATATAATATAATCATAATGCTATAATAAATGCACTTATTTAATTTCACACTGCAATAGTCCATCTGTCCTACGATATTCAAAAGCTTCCAGCCCCTTAAACCATGCTCAGATGTCCTCATCTAAGTACAGCTGTAGTTGTTGAAAATAACTTTCATCATCAATATTCCCATATTTTTCAATAACTTTCACATCTGGCTGAATGTCTACAGCAGTTAATGAGGAGTAAACAAGTTTACATACCATGGCTTTAGCACAACTCAGAAAACACAAGATCAAGAAACACAGGATCAAGAAAAACAACAGTATGGTCCCAATAAAAGGCAGGATTAGCCATAAAATGCCTGCACCCCACGATCAAAAAATGTTAGTTAGCCAGCTGTAATAGGGGGCAGTAGGAAAGGATCTGTCCTGCAAAACAGATTGGTAATGGTTAAACAGAAATAACATCTGTTAAGTTATCTGTAGCATCTATTATCAAAGTCATACATGATCCACCTCAATTGGATGTAAGTAATCATTGTCCTCTTGCTCCTTCACATCTTCAGTTAGCATTGGCTCGGGTAATGCAAGTCTCTTGATTCTGCCAGTGTTTCTATCTTTTTTGGCTCCACTAAATCAGTCATATTTACTTTCTGGGTAACATTGGAGGTTGATGACCCTCCAACAGGTGTTAGGACACATACCAACAGGACCAAGATTAGAGGGTCCATTTCCTTCCAGGATGCCACTTCCTTCTTACGGTTTTGTTGCTTTTTTACTATGTGATGCATGGATCCACTTTGTCCTCTCCTTCACTTTAACTGCCATCGGTGAAGTGAGCAGGACCTGGTATGGATCTCTCCAATGTGGTGAGAGCCAATGTCGCCACCTCAAATCTTTCACCAGAACCCAGCCTCCGGGCTGGAAAGGGTGGGCTGTTTCTCCCTCTCTCAGAGGTGATGGAAGGGCTGCTTTCACCTGTGCAGAGATAGAACTCACAATATGGGTTGACTGCCTACAGTTGGCCACTATGGCCTCATCTACAAGAATCTGATCAGAAGGCGTTCCCCTGTACAGGTTCTGACCCACTGGCATAGCTCTGCCTGTCAAAATTTCATGTGGTGACAGACCTGTAGTAGAATGACATCTTCCCTTCAGTATATTAATACAAGAGGTAGACAGGAGACCCAATCTAATTGTTATGTTTTCAATCATTTTTCTTAGGTTATTTTTCAACACGCCTTTAGCTCTTTCAACAGCACCCCCAATCTGAGGATGATAAGCACAATGCTGTTTCAAATCAATGCCCAATTTTTCTGCCAAAAATGAGATTGTATTATTGACAAAATAAGACCCATTATCTGATGACTGGAATTTCTGGAAATCCCCATCTTGGAAGAATTTCCTACAACAAATGTTAAGCAGTTGATTTTGCATCTGCCTGTCTACAAGGGAAGGCCTCTATCCACTTAGAGAACATATCTACAACAACTAAGCAGTATTTCTATCCTCTAGCTGGAGTTTGCTCAATACAATCCATCATCAAATGCTGAAATGGACTGATACGAATAGGAAATGCTGATTGTGTTGAGTTGTATGACCAATATTATGATTAGCACACACCAGACATCTCTTACAAAAGTTTTGAGGTACCTTACTGAACCCAATGGAATCCCAATTCCTAGCAATGAGATCAATCATACCTCCTTTCGAACTATGGTCTAATCCATGTGAGAGCTAAGCCATGTAAGGAAAGAGTTATTTAGGTAACCAAAGTTTACCCCTTGGGCCTCTCCAGACACCTAGATCACAATGTATGTTTTTCTTCCATTCTGACATTTCTGAAGGACTTGCCATAGATTGAATGTCTTTAATAGACATTTGTGGGTCAAAAGATGTTCGAGCCAAAGCAGAATAAAAATACATCTGAACTTAATGTGACTCAGATGATTTAGCAGCAGGTTTAGCTATTGAATCGGCAAAAGAGTTCCCTTTCAACAAAGTATCTGCAACCTGAACCTGTACTTGACACTTACAAACAGCCACCTGAGATGGAAGTAGGATGGCTTCAAGAAGGTTGTTAACAAGCTGATGATGTTGAATGGATATTCCTTGTGACTTAAGGAAGCCTGTATTTTTCATATACAACTCCAAAAACATACCTACTGTCAGTGTAGATATTGGCAGATTTTCCAGCTGCAAGAATGCAGGCCCGTGTTAGAGCAAGTTGTTCAGCCACCTGATCAAAAAGATGCGTTGGGAGTCTTGAAGATTCCACTATGTCATTATCAGTGACAATGGCATAGCCAACAGCTCCAACTCTGTCTACTCTTCAAGCTGATCCATCCACATCATAGACCAGATCAGGATTTTGAAGAGGGGTTGTAGAAAGATCAGGCCTGGGAGTTACCGCTTCAGTAATTACTGCCATACAATCATGAGGCTCACCATCTTCCTCAGTAGGAAGAAGAGTGGCTGGATTCAACATATTACATCTCACCGAAGTGACATGTGGCAAGCTCAAGATGTAATAATGAAGAGTGGAAGCAGGAGTAAAATGAGCTGTTTTGGCCTGCAAAAGAATGGCAGCTACAGCATGTGGAACCAGAACTTTCAGAGGTCTGTAAGCTACCAGAGAAGAAGAAGAAGAAGCTGTTACAGCCACTGCAGTTGCAGCCACTGCTCTGGAACAAGGAAGACGCCCTCTCACAAGTGGCGAAAGTCTTTGAGAATAGTAACCAACAGGCTTAAATTTTTTCACCATGTTTCTACAGCATAATCACATTAATCACAGATCCGCTTTCTACAGTAACCTGTGCAGCCCAAAAAACTCAACAATTGTTTTTTCGTGGTTTTTCACTGGTTTAGGCATTGACAACACTGCTTGAATTCTGTGTTTGCTAATTTTCCATTGGTTTTGTGACATCTCATGTCCTAAATAGTGGACTTGTTGTTTAACCAGCTACATTTTGTTTAGTGACGCTTTGTGCCCCTGTAATGCCAACTATTTCAATAAGGCCTTTGTATCATGATGCCGCTTTCTTCAGATGTGGAGCAAACCAACAAATCATCCACATACTGAATCAAAGTGCTTCCTTTGGCAAAAAGAAATCTTGCCAAATTTTCCTGCAACGTGGCTGAATAAACAGAGGGGGACTAAAAAAAAAACCCTGCGCGAGATGCATCCAGCAGTACTTTTTTCCTTTAAAGCTAAACTTGAACCAGTATTGTGATGCTGGATCAACTGGAACACTAAAGAAAGCATTAGCCAAATCTGTCACCGTGAACCATTTTGAATTGCCAGGCACAGAGGATAAAATTGTGGCTGGGTTGGATAAGACTGGTTCTCAAGCAAACACAGCCTCATTTACAGGGTGCAGGTCATGAACAGGCTGCCATCATTTGCCATCAGCCTATTTTACTGGATAAAGTGGTGTGTTACATGGTGATGTTGGGGCTGGAACAATGATTCCATCCTTTAAAAGTTGCTCAGTGATGGGAGTCATGCCTTCTTCTTCATCAGGTCTCAGATGATAACATCACTTATGTAGGGTTATAATTGGATTCAGGAACCACAACCAATGGAGTGGCATCCTAAATCAAACCCACATCATACTTATGAGTTGCCCACAGCTGGTAAGGAACTCCTTCCATCGCTGGATGGGTTTTTTTGGACTCAAGACTGTCCAAAAAAAAAATTAGATCGATCAAAATCTTACAGTTGGACTGTTCTGTGTGTGCTCATCTGCAGCGGAAAAGATGGACAGTGATTCCCCTTTTAACTACACTAGTGTCACAGCAAGACACATCCAGGGCTCGCAGTGCTTCTTCCACATCATGATCTGAAAATGCTAATGATCTAGCAAGAACAACAGGAGTGATGTTTGTCCTCCAGAACAATTTCCTCTGCATCTCATTTAGATCAACAAGCAAAGTAACGAAATCCTCTGAGACCACAATGCCATTACCTTGTAACTGTTCTTCATCTGTTTGTTCATCCCTTTCTTTTTCAAACTGTTCGTCTGCATTTTCATGTGCTTCATGAGACATGCACTTATAAGTGCATGGATCATGTCTGACAAATACTTCTGACAAATACTGACAAATGTCTGACAAATACTTCTGACAAATACCCAAATACTATGGGCTTCAACAAAATTACACAACTCTTGAGTAACTGAAGAGGGATCTACTTTCCAACAATAACCATATCTGGGAGGGTTGAGGAGTGGCATACCATTACAGCCAAAAGTTAATCAGAAGGGTCTATCTTAATACCAAACCACTCTTGGTACTAACATGCACATACACACGCATGCAGACCACAAACACAGACCAGGTCAAAAATTTCTCTAGCGTTGACGAGCACCGGTAAACACAACATCAAGTAGCCGCCAGCATTTACAGCCCTGAAATTCTTCAGTGAAAATCTACCCTGGCAGCCAATGGATACGTATCTCCAGGTGGAGATGATAATGTCCTTCCAGAAGACAGCCACAGGATAATGATCACAGTGGAACCTCCAAAATGTTGTGAAATGCAGACATGATAGTGGTATTGTTGTGAAAGATTTTCTACTAAGGACTCTGAACACAATTAAACACACAAAACACTGATAGGGTTAAAGTTAAATATTATGTATGTTACAATATAGGACACAAACAAACCTTATCACAAGAAGTCAAACGAGAGTCTCTCAATAGAAAAAGTCTTACAATCATCTTTTATAGTTTTTCTTGAGACAAAGAACTTCCCAATTGGTTATCTTTACTTCCACTCAAAGACATCATCTAATAAGATAGAAACCTGTATCATGATCACGTGCTGTCCATACACAGGACATAAATTGAACCTGACACAGCATAGCTTGGCTTATTTCCATTCACGGTAACACGACATTGTGCTCCATAGGTAGGCCCCCCTGAGCTCATAAAACATCTAAGGCCCTTAGAGAGACCTTGAAACCTCATCAAAAGTGAATAAATGGTAAACCAACTTTTCTTTCACAGTATCAATAGTCATATCTAACTCAAAGCAACACAGTAAATAAGTATACTGTATTTACCAAAATATGAACTATTCATTAAATTGAAAGTGTACCAACTGAGCACTGTCTAACTTATTTAGAAATAGGCAAATCTGGTAAACTAAACTGCTACTGTTATTCTTATTTAATATCTTTATCCAACTAACAGCTTAAACGGTGTGAGAGATATTGTATCAGCTCAAACATTAAATTGTAAAATAAAACCGCCTCTTGCCTTTTTTAAGCTTCGGTTTACAGATGTAACAAATGAGATATGTTAATTATTGAATTGGTTAGTGATTTGTTATGTAATTAGATAGCTTTAGTGCTGCTGTTTGGCAGTTGTGTTTTTTTTAGTTTTTTTTTTAACCTTATTTTACCCTCTGTCTGTTGACAAATTTTGTCACTGTGACCGAGTTGGAAGATGGGTGTGGTCCGAGCAAGGGCGCTGGAAGTAGAACAGTAGGAAGTAGGGAAGGGACTACTGGCCCGACCATTTTACACCCCTGGCCCATATTCGTTTTAAGTCGCACGTCAGTGTATCCCAGTTTCAATCATTCCCCTCTACTCTAAGACATTAGTTAAAAAAAGGGACCATCTTGCAATGGGATCACATTAGCTGCGACGCCTGTTAACATGTTGATGTTCCGACACATGAGTACTCAATAATTATTACCAGCTGCGACAGTGTGGCTGGTATTATTGTTACCTTGTGAGTCTCTGTGTGTGTGTGTGTCATCATGGCAAAATGTGGTCCTGGAGACACCTGCTATAGCAAAAACTACCACAGAGGCTGTTTTGAAACCTTTAGCAGGTGTTTATATGTCTGTCTGTCTGTGGTTAGATCGTGTCACCGTGATAGCATCACAACTGTGCAAGATACAGTCAAAAAACTTTACAGGTGTGTTGTTGAGATCAAAATGAATGCTGAGTGTGGGTGTGGTCTGAGCTGTGAGTACTTAGTACCGATGTAATAGTGTTGTAATGACTACTGAGCAATAATGGGTTGGAACAGCAGCATGTTGATGGGTGTCACGGCTGGTGTGATCACATCATAAGATGGTCTCTAGTTTCCTCCTGCTTTATGCTAAGATAAACCAATGCCTGCTGGCTCTAACGTCAAATTTTACCATACAGACATGCAACAATGCAAGTAAGTGTGTTTTCCAAAATGTCACACTAATTCTTTAAGATGCTTACCATATAATGTCCCCCATTTGTTGTAGGTTGTGGCCCTCTCTCACAATGTTAACTGTCTGCTTCTCAAATGCCACCATCCAATAAAGGCAAAATATCAGATTTTTTTTTTTAAATGTGTGCAACTTACCCAAAATAATGTACAGTAAAGGCAATAGAAGGACTAATTTCCTGAAGATGGAGAATGCACAGCAGAAAATTAAAGCACAAGATAAATACATAGATACTCACTAGAAATACTGTAGCTCGTCACTGATCAAACCGTGCTATTTTAGATTCCTGTGAATTCAATAATCCTCTCCATGTCTGCCCAGCTCCACACATCCTCACCTCTCCTCATCCTGAACATGTGTAGGCTGCTCTTGTACTAGTCTGATTGTCAGAGATTCTTCCAGCAGCCCTCTTCTCCCCTGGTACCCTGAGGGAGTCAGACACACACACAGACAACTGCACAGTTCATTCCAGGTAAACGCTCCACTGCTGGTTTGTTCTCCAGAAACTAGCCATGGGTTTTAAGACTGTGCTATGATGACCCAACCACCAAGGCCAGGTTTCTCTGTTTCTACCAAAAGCATCTCTGTGAGGCTCTGCAGCCAGCCTACTCCATGCATCCCACCAATACACCTGATGCAATAGCAAAAAATATATACTTATTGTCTTCGCTGGGGGAAGGATTCAGCCTGGAAGCATAGAATGTTTGTATCCTCTCCCTGTGGGTTCATAGTGGCTGCTATCCTGCTTGTCTTCCCTCTGGTCAATCTCAGATCTAGCAGTGGTATATAGTGGTGACGTTTACTTTAAGAAACTCATTCACCTCTGCTATAAAACATTTACAGAGGAATGCATGTATGAAAAATTGTGTGAAATGCCTGTGTGGATGCACAGCTGCAGCGTTTCAGGTGGCCCCCTCACCTGTTCACTTCATGGACAGTGTTGTGTTTAAAACTGCAGTCCAATATAGAACCACCACCAAAGTACAGAAAATACACAAAACATTCATTTTTACCTTGTGCGAATGTGGTAGCCTTGTTAATGAACTACTTGAACTTTGTATTATCAAAGATTAAGTGACCTTTGATAATGCAAGTTGCCTACTATCACACAACATTGTGTGCTAAAGAATCTGAGAGATCTGCTGGGAATAGAGAAATTGGAAGCTGTAAAAAAGTGCAAAACGTTGGATGGTAGTGATACAGAAAGCACAGAACAGTATACAATGATAATGTAAATTTGGTATAAAGTACTCAAACAAACATTACCCCCATATTAGATGAGAGAATATTATAAACTACAGCATGTGATGTTATGCTGTCGGATGTTTTACCAGAGGATGATACTGGCCAGACAAAGGCATGAAAACCCTGGGGCAGGTGAATTTTACAAACAACTACTGAAATGGAAAAGTTGCTATTTCAAAAAATGCCAATAAAAAATAATAAAATCTAAAAAAAAGTCTGAATTCTGAAAGTCTAAATTGGCATACCATGATGATGATGTCATCTGATGAACTAAATATTAATTTTGAATTCAGTTTGTTTTAATAATATATAGTAATTTATTTTAATTTTGATGTATTTAAACTCCTAAATAATTCATATTAAGGAATTATCTATCAATAGCTCCTACAATAGGTCTGGACCGCTCATAAATTTTCCATACCATGGAAAATTAGTACGAGAAAATTGGTGAATGCCACAAATTCTCTTACATCACTTGTATATCACCTGTGTATCTGCAACAAATCTGTTCGTAAGTATTGTTTGTTCAAGAGGCCCTTTTTAAGATCTTTTTCTTTGCGAGTCCCCAATGTTTTTTGGATGTGCAATACTAATTGTTGAAATACCCCTTTACATTTTTTCTTAATTGAAACCAAGGGGCCTAAACTAGGCCAAAATTTGAAAAGCAGCCCAAGAGGAAAAGTACACAAAATGCTGCATAGGTTAGTATGGCACTAAGTTATACAGTAGTATGTAATTCACAAAAGGTACAATGATCACTTACTGAACCCACTCTATTCTTTATATATAGATATAATTGAACATGCTGCATTGGGTCTGTGTCTAACTGGTCTTTGAAACTTCAAACTAGTGTTTACAGTAATAGGGTGAGCAGTGTAGAAACCAACCAGATACAGAAGATGTCCAGTAGATGGCACTGTGTGATGAAGATGGAGAACTAACCAATCCCTGCACCAACTCCACCACTGAGAAAAGTCCTCTAAAACCCCAAACTATTGTTTATACTGTAATACAAAACATGCAGTGGGTTACAAGAGATTAGATTTTGTTGCATTTTTTCCAAATCTGAATTTTCTTGTTAAAAATAACAAACATGGAATATGGTCCACATGTAACACAACACCAGAGACATGTGGTTCCAAAGGATCTTTTTGTTGGAAAGTGAATGAGAAACAGTGTCATCATGTGTCAATTAACAATTATTCTGAGTGGGTGTAAAATTTCCCAGAATCAGATGGCACCAGACACTGAGAGCTCTCACGTACATCAAATTTCTCAATGGTGATAGGAGAGCTTTTGATAATACAAGCATCTGTCCATAGGCATAATAAAAGGCATACGGGACAATTTTAAAGAAATCAAATGTCAATTTTGAGCTGAGATTATGAACTTTCATCATGTTAGAACTCTTAATGTTGTGGAAATTGTGAGGGAAAGCGATCATATATTCCTCACCAAAGGCTACTTCTATTTACTTTGCATGACATTTAATGTAGGGTCAATTAAAAGAAAAATCAACCTAATTAAGAAACCATTTGATACCAATTGCAAGCAATCATGAATTTTCCCTACTCAGAAATTTTCAGGGTAATGGAGTTTATTCCAGTAGGCATTGTGTCAAAATGAGCTATATTCACACATTTAGCAAAACAGAAGTCCATTTTTCATTGCCTTCAGACAAAATGCACTAAATGACCACATTTTTCATACTCCAACACTATATATTAGCAGCAAATTTTTCAAATGCTAACAGAATTTTTTCAAAACTGTGAAAAACACATTCAAAACAAAATGATGGCAAATTTTGTGTATTTCTGCATTAACTGTATTGAAACATATAGAATATCTTAGCAGAATATTTACAATAAAATGAAATGATAATTATTCCAAACACAGCTGATATCAGTTTCAGCTGAAATCCTACCCAGGTGTCCTGTCTGTAGTCTCATTACCAGACAAAGGCTTTGGAATGATTTTGTTTGGAAACATGAAGCAAGGAAGAGAGGTTGGTGGGGAAAGAAGAGTGGAAGGGAGAAGGAGACCAAGAGTGGTGGTTTCTGATTAGATAAGTGCCACAATTATTGACCATGTTGTAAACCATGCTCTCTCTTTGAGCGAAGCTGGTTCAAGGGTGCAACCAAATCTTCAGTGTTCAACAGTTGTATCAGTAGTACAAATCTTCCGGCAAAACAACAAGTGAGATGTGCATCTTTCAATGATAATTGAACTACATATTACAGTACAAAACAGTATGTTTATGTTTTTACATATACTGACATTTTGATATACAGTATTTTGATTGTTTTGTGTGTTACAGTAGGATACAAAGGTTGCCTTCCTCAGGAGGGAGAGGCAGAGTATTTTCAGATGCACAGGAAATTGCCATTGGTGACGTAATATCACTTTTGGGAATATGAATACCTTAGCACAACGACAATTGCCAGATTCCTTTACCCTTTGAGAGAAATAGTGAATGTGTGAAAGAACTCTGGTCTCAATATGTCCAGGTTAAGATGTCTGTTCAGTAACTAAACAGGGTACATACACAGCTATGCATAATATAAAGTACTTTAAAACTGTGAAAGAAATTAAATAATTCCAATGGAAATGATCAGTGGATTCACTATTGGGGGTCATGTAATACAGTGCAAATTTTTCACATGTTCAACTTGGTGAACATTTATATGCTAATTTGCAAGGTTGACCGATAGCATCCTGTTTTTACAGTGCTAACGTTTAAAGGAAAGGAGAGCCAGAGGGCCCAAAAGGAGCAAGCTATCATAACTTATTGCAAAACTTAGTCTGTCACTATCCATTGTTATTTAAAGCTTGTCGTGTCTCGTTCTGTAAACTAGGTCATGTTTTTCCCTTTCGTTCCACCTTATGTACCATTTCCTGTTTTATTTTGATGTCATTAACTCTCCCCCTCATTTCAGATTCACACTTCTTGCCTTTTTGTGTTTCCCACCTTTGTGATTGTCTGCCCCGTGCTAATGTGTTGCACCTGTGTCCAATTGTCTCCCCCTCTCCCATTGTATTTAGTTCCAGTGTTCCCTTACCTCTTTGCCAGTTTGTCGTTGCCTTTAGTTACAAGCGTTTCAGCAATCTCCTTGTATTAGTGTTTCTGGTTTTTGTTAGTTTGCCTAGTCTTGACCACATCTTTTGCCCAGCCCTTTTTGGAATTCTTGCCTGATATAGCTGCCTTTCTGTTTACTGATCTGATCTCTAGTAAAGAAGCAGATTTTTGTGAAAATCCTGAACTTTGTCCCGAGTCGCGTTTTTGAGTCCAATTTTTTTACGGTACCAGTACTATAAAACAACGATATGCAAGTTCTGGAATTCAAGTTAGTCTTAGCATGAGATGAAAAGCAAACCATTCTGCTCTTCCCATCCCTCCCACTTCCTTCCCCATTATGCTCCTCCCAGCCCTTCACCTATATCCTTCTTGTGTTCGCTGTCTTAGCTAATGCAGCAGCTTGCTATAGGTTGATGGAAGACAAAGCCACAGCTACATCTTCCATAAGCTTATACTTGCTTGAAGTCTTGGTGCGACAGGAGTCGTAGACCTGAAGCTTGTTCACATTTCGATTGACAGCCATGAGCTCCCAACCCATCTTTGGCCTTCTCTGATAGGTTAAATGGGCGAGACTTGCTCAAAATATCTCTGCACTGCTGCCAGACTGTTCAGGGCATCTGGGTCACAGAAGCCTTTCAGAGCACCTCTTTACATTAGAATATGTTTTGGAGCATATTTCAACTAAAAACAATTTTAGAAAAAAGTTACATACTGTAGCTTAGACCTTCTCTTTAAACTGCTCCATGGTTTGCAGGCAGATATGAGGCAGGAGTCGAGTGTACGAATTCATACTTTGGAGAAAGTGTGTAAACTTGTTGACCAGCTCCCAAGCTTCCTTACTGTTAGCTCATTACTTCAGAGGGATCCCCGTTTAATAACACTTTATTGAATGAAATGATGTACAATAATAGGAACAAAATACCAGTATGGGAAAATAAATGACAGTACAAAGAAAAGAGAGAGAAGCTCAGAGACTGTGACTGACTAATGCTAGCTACCACATCTCTAAGCTTTTAGATCCACATATTTTACAAAGAGATGTGGATTGGTTATGCCACTTTCAAATGTATTTTTACTAGTGATCATTCATAGAACTCACTGTCAACAGTTTCTTAAGTAGAAAGCAGATCCAGTGAAGCACCACAAACAAAATCTTTATTTTGTATGTCTCTTTATGGAAGTGCAGTTCTAGATTGCTGGAGTACTATTTGATGGTGAGTGTGCCATCTGGTGCTCTGAAGTCCCAAAAATTCTGGTAACTGTCACCAGAACCTTGCTTTATAAAATAAAATCATGACATGACATGAAAAAAAGAATCAACTAAGTAACAGTTGTGATTATCGTATCAGAATTATTACTGGCAATAGTAGCATTGTATTCCTAATTAGAGTCTGTTTTCCGTTCTGTCTCTCTCCCAACTTGTGTCCCAGTGTTATGGGGTACAGGAGGCTCCGTGTGTGTTTCCACAGCATAAAGCTAATAATACAGAGCGAGAAAAAGAGTTCAAACAGCAGACAAGAAAAAAGAGACTACTGCCAGTAATGAGGGATTTATTACAGAGTAGAGTGGCTTTGTGATGCATGTGTGTGTGTGTACGTGTACATCTATATGTATTTGCTCTAACAGTCATCAAAAGCAAACACAAATAAACATTCAAATGGATAAAGAGAGGAAACAAGCCCCCCTAATTGCAGGAAGGGGGTAAATGGATTCCTCTGGAGAGAGTAAAGTGCCGCAGCTCCCCTCTGAACCACATGAACTCTGTGCCTGTCCCTCCCTTTATTTCTCTGTCCCCTGTTGTTTCTGCTCTTCACTCTTTTTCTCTGGTTCTCAGTCTGTGTGGCTGCTGGCAATTCATTTTCTAGCTCCATCTGCACCTCTTTCTCTCTCTTTTTCCCCCTCCTTTCTGTCTATCGAATCTCCACAGCTTTCCTGATGAGAGCACATCAATATCAGTGAAATTCACATTGGATCGTGGCTGTTTCAGAAGGACGGACAAAATGTAGGACAGTATCACACAGTGAGAGAGAGAAGCAGAGAATGAAAGATGTGATATTAGTAGTCAGTAGAGTTGGGAAAAAAACAAGTACTGCATCAAGGGAAGACACTAATGATCAAGTGAAACCATTTTATGATGTACAGTAGCATTATAAATGCAGAACAAGGCTTCCGCACTTGTCCATCAAAAGGTTTTTAATGAAGCATTCTTGTGCTTTGAGAGGCGATTTACTTGAATCCCACTGATAATGAAAAGTGGCAAACATCCTTTTGCGTTGTGTTCAATGTGCGTACCCTGTAAGAAGTTTTGCAGTGTTACTATAAAGTTACGCTTCTTATACCTTTTGCATCTGACAGACGAGAGCCATAATTTGTTAAGGAGAAGAAGAAGAAGAAGAAGAAGAAGAATGGCTTTAGGTGAGATGAAGAAGAAGAAGAAGAATGGCTGTAGGACCAAGAAGAAGAAGAAGAAAAAGAATGGCTGTAGGACTAAGAAGAAGAATGGCTGTAGGATTAAGGAGGAGAAGAAGAAGAAGAATGGCTGTAGGATTAAGGAGAAGAAGAAGAAGAAGAATGGCTGTAGGACTAAGGAGAAGAAGAAGATGAAGAATGGCTGTAGGACTAAGGAGAAGAAGAAGATGAAGAATGGCAGTAGGACTGAGGAGAAGAAGAAGAAGAAGAAGAAGAATGGCTGTAGGACTAAGGAGAAGAAGAAGATGAAGAATGGCTGTAGGACTAAGGAGAAGAAGAAGAAGAAGAATGGCTGTAGGACTAAGGAGAAGAAGAAGAAGAAGAATGGCTGTAGGACTAAGGAGAAGAAGAAGAAGAAGAAGAATGGCTGTAGGACTAAGGAGAAGAAGAAGATGAAGAATGGCTGTAGGACTAAGGAGAAGAAGAAGAAGGGCTGTAGGACTAAGGAGAAGAAGAAGAAGAAGAATGGCTGTAGGACTAAGGAGAAGAAGAAGAATGGCTGTAGGACTAAGGAGAAGAAGAAGAAGACGAATGGCTGTAGGAAGAAGAAGAAGAAGAAGAAGAAGAAGAAGAATAGTGTAGTTCCCCAGTTTCTCACTCATTTATTGATTTGGTCACTTTCTTACAAAATTTCTTCACAGTTCACTTCCCTCTTAACATTTCCATGATGGGGACTTGAAACTGATGGAGGTTGGCTTGAGATGAATGAGGTGTGAGGGAACATGCAGAAATGAGGTGACAATATGACTGAATTTAACAAGAGCTGCAAGTAGGTCATTATTTCTAAGAAAAGAATGAAAGTGTAGACAGGAGAACCTTAACAGAATATTAGACCCTGAGAAAAATTAGAGGGTGGTAGCAGTAAAAGTACTCATTTGATTAACTTCTACTATGGCTCAATTTCCATCCCAACACAATGATGACTTGTAAAAGAAAAAAATCTAAAGAAGAGAAAAGCTACAGAAGACAGTCTGCTGAGAAAAGAAGACAAGGCAGAAATCTGGCTTTTTAGTTTTTTTAGAGTTGAAAAATTTCCATCTGTTGATAGACCGATATTTAATAAAGACGTTCAATCCGATGAGTTTAACATCACTGATGCTATGAATAAACCAGTTAACAGAAGATTTACATCCACAGAAAGAACAGAAGAATATGGATAAAAGATACCCCCCTCCCTGTGCAACTGAGCAGTTGGTTTCCCCTAATATAGACGATCCAAATAATAATATGTGCTATTCAGCCATATATTTTTCTCTAAAAAAGTGTGCTGTGCGTGATGCTGTTTGGAACCAAAGTGCTGAGGAAAAAAGAAAGCATAATATATATATACATAACTTTTTAATTTTCTTATCTTCTCCTTAAGAATTTCCAAAGTTTTGTTATAACTCTGCTAATGGGTTGAGCAGTTTTGGCGATTAAAGCTGCACTAATCTTTTTTTTTTTTTAAATATTAACAAAGGATCTAATGAAGAAGTGTAATGTGAAATAGGTTCCTTTTGTAGAGACAAACCCAAGAATTATCACCCAACTCTGCAGTTTCCCTCATCTCTACAGACTGTTTTAGCTCCTTTCAGCTCATTGTTTTGGTTTTATAGCCTGCAAATTTACTGTTTTAGTTCAGTCTCAACAGTCTCATCAACTTTGTTCCTAGTCGCAGCAGGCAGCTATTTTCAGCTAAAAAGGTCTGAGCATTTAGCAGCTACAGAACCAGATATCTTTTGCTGGAGTAGGTGAAGACCAGAACAAAGCCAAAAGGAGAGTATATAATTGAATGCTGGACTTCGATCGGGTGACCAGAAACTCTTCTCCAAATGAATAATAATGTTATACCATGTTTTCTGGATGTGTAAATAGTTAACTGTTTTCTAAAACATTACCAATAAAAACTTTGATACATTGATAATATGTCAGTGTTGAGTTTAAAACTTATTCCACTACTTTTAAAATTCAATCAATTTTGCTTAAAAGAAATTTTCAATTCAGGGCATAAAACCTTGCAGACTTTTAAAGACACACTGAAATGTAACATACATTTTCAAAATTCTAATCCTGTGTCCCCGAGTTATTAATTTATGTCTTGTTAATTGCTAAATACGCATCAAAACATTTTTAAGTATTTTTATATCCAAATCACTCTTTTCTTTTCCTGTACAATATAAAAACATTTTTGATTACTTAACTTCAATGTGGGTGTGGTTATCCATTGAAATATAATTTGGGGGTGACTAGCCAGTCAGTTTCAGATGTTACTAAAAATCTTAGTCACTGACAAGATACATGTTATAACTGCTGAGAAAGGAGGCCAAGAAAAGTTAACCTCTAGACAAACACACTTAAACTGAAAATTGAAAAATATACTTTGGGTGGAAGAAAGGGAACAGGAATTGCCAGAAGATCATTGTCTATTTAAAGCATAGAAGAGAGAGTTAAAATCAATGGCAGGGGATATTGAAGAAACATAAATACATAAAATGGCAGTAACCTGAAGAAATCAGAAGTTACCTGGATAGGTGGATGGATAGAATTGCAACAAAGAATACAGAATGGGAGGAGGGAATATAGGGCAAGGAGAAGGAGGGAGAGCAGTGCAATCAGTAAGACAAAGTATTAATAAATTTTAAGAAAACATCCATGTAGGGACAGAAACAAGGAAAGGACAGAAGGGGAAAAAATCTAGAGGTGAGTCATGCTCTTACTGTAATGGATCAACTCTGTGATCAACTGGGTATAACCAGGGATAATGGAATGACTGTGTGTTTAAGACTGGTGACTATTATAGCAATGCATGTACTTTTCAACCATAGACAGTCTGATTGGACAGGGACTAAGGTGAACTGAAAAAAGGTACGATGGAAAAAGGTGCACAAACCAATAGTACAAAATTAACATGGCTGTGTGCATGTGTGTGTGTGTGCGCGCACGTGTGTGTGTGTGTGTGTGTATATATGTGTAATAATATTTTTCATTAATTATAGATGTACATATAACCTCCCAAACCAACCCACACCTACCTCACTTCAAAAAAAAAAAAAAAAAAAAAAAGCCAACTGATCTTTTCAGTTGCTAGAAGTGCCCCTGGTTCTGCCCAATACTATACTTCCATGATACATCTGAAAACTTGGTAATATAGACGGAATTTGCATAGGTAATGAAAATCAAAAATGTCTTCCCATGTCAGATTTTCTTATTTATCAAGTCCGGCATTTTAATTAAAGAAATTCACAACCTTAAGAGTTACTTATCACCTCTTAACTACTGTTTGTGACCTTTGGAATTTCTCACTTTGTAGGAATGGCAATTCAATAATGACCTTTTCCTTCATTCATCATCCCCTAATCTTGGATTTTGAATTAGGAATTGCAGTGGCAAGGAGTTTCTTTATGCAAATGAGTCTATGCACATTCAGGTCAAGAATGTCCAGTCCATAAACCGGCAAGTCCATCCTCAAAAGCTGCCCAGAATTCCCCTCCACTGCCAGTCATATGACTTTGAAATCTCAGACAGTTATGTAATTCACAAGCACATACAAGTCAGCACAAGGTATTCATGACACTACTTCTGGGCAAGAGAAAAAGGAAGAGCCACGTTTTTTCTCTAACAGATGTGAAGAAATTAGGTAGGGAAGCTGGATCCGGGGTAAGTGGGGGGAAAGTGTGGTGAAGAAAAAAAGAGTTATGAATAAAAGAAGGAAAGAAGGAATGAAGGACAGAAACTGAACATGGAAAGGTGGCATGTATTCAGCTGTGTCTCACTCAGCAGTTTCCACAAAAAACTCTCTTCTGCCTCATTTCCATAACCCAGTGCATTTTCTTATTTGATATGATTTATGTGCTCTACAGATTTTACCATCAGGAAATCATGTCATCAGCTGGTAGAAGGTCAATAATAGTATTCTACTCCCTTTTTCTCTATTCATTATTTCTTATTTAACAGCATTTTAACAGTTTTTCCCTTAGGCCTAATGCAGCAAAATGAGAAAAAAATTAGCATCCTGCTGGTTGAGTAAATCTCATAGCATAGCCTTGAGTTTTTCTTTTTTTTGCTTGGGTCCTTTCTTTTTGGGCAGTGTGTGTATAAAGACAAATAAAATCAATAAACAACTACATAGTGAAGACTGTGGGAAGCCTTCAGTTATTTATGTCAAAAGATGAAATAAGGTGTGAGCAGACATGAAACATTAGCGTAAATGTCAGGTTTTGGTTGTCAGCCCCTGATAGTTATAACTTCTTTACACTTTCACCAGGGAGGAATACATCACAGAAAAAAGGAAAATAGCAGTCTCACCACCTGCACAATGCAATGCAACCTTAAGATATATTGTTGTACACATACGCCACTTTTGCAATCAGGTTGGTTCACATAATGTATTTGTAATTTATATTGAAGCTAGGCTAATTAGGGGTTGCCAAAAGGCACACACATACACCTATGCAGTGTTAATTTTGTCAGCTATTTTTAGATTTAGTCTTAGTCCTCAGATAAAAAGTCCATGTTTGATTTACTCATATTTAGTCAACCTCACCCTTTTTATTTTTGACTTGTATTAGGGCTAGTTCATTCAACAAGGTAATACATAACATAGTTCAAATTAGCACTTATTTAATGAAATTGCATATTACACTGTATGGAGAGTAAATTGATATACAATCATTTTAGAGTATGTTTGAGTTAATTTTAAAACTCACTCTCATTTGACTATAAAAATTGCATGAAAATTGAACTACCTGTTTTTTCACTGCCCCGTTTTAAAATAGCTGTCCATAAAGGCTGCATTTTTTAATTCCACCCAACTACTTGAATATTTTAAATGGACAAACGAGAAACTCAGCCTATGATTTTGCCGTTCTTCTAGCAGTACCAGTATTGTGACTAACAAAACTAAGTCTGCAGCCATGCTAGCAGCTCTGTGTGGCTGGATTTACATTTTGTACAGCGATGGTTTAAGTGAGATGCTAACATCAGCATGCTATATGTTCACAATGACAATGTCTACATGCTGGTGTTAGCAGATAGTGTTTACCCTGTTCATCATCTTAGTTTAACGTGTTAGCTTGCTAAGATTTGCTAATTAGCACTAAACACAGGTGAGCCTTATGTGAATTTACTGTAATTAGTTTTGCAAGTATTTGGTCATAAGCCGAAACACTGGACAAAGTGAAAATTTGATGATGGTGCTAGTGCAAAATTCAGGGAATCACCAAAGACATTACAATTCATCCTTTGGAGGACAATGTCCGTACCAAATTTCATGGCAATCCAGAGTACCTCAAGCTCATGGGGGCACTAGAAGAAAAGTCAGGGAATCATCGAAGACAATAGGATATTTTGTCTAAGAACCATGAATGTATGTAACAAATTTTACACTAACCCATCCAGTAGATGTTGAAATATTTATATAAACTTTGACTTGCTGGTGGTGGTACTGGAAAATCTACTGGGCCACATGAATACTTGCACAGAATTTCATGGCAGTCTATCCTATAGTTGTTGAGATATTCCACTCTGGACCAAGAGTCCTGACACTGCTAAAAATCAAAGATTGTTCCTTAGAGTGGTACTAGTAGAAAAGCAATGGTGTTATTAAAACCAAAATGATCATCTTCTAAAGAGCTGAATGTGCCTGGCATATTTTGTGAAAACTAGACGTTAAGATATTTCGTGTGAAAAGTAAATTACTTTTTGGTCTAAGGGTAGCACTACAGGAAAGCTTGTAGTGTCAAAAATGGAAACAGTTCTCTGGGGAGCATGAATGTGCTCAGCAAACTTCATGTTTATCTGCAGATTAGATACAAATGTTTCTTGAGTAAAGGTGGAAAATTTGGACTAATGGTGGCATCATTAGTCCAAAGGGGAAGGGGTCACCAAAAATAATAAGGTTCATACTCAGGAAACCATGTAAATGTAAAAAGAAATTCAAGGCAACTTTGCCAATTGCAGAAATCGGCATAAAACCCAAATTATTAAGAATCCTCCTCTGGGGAATGTGAATATACATACAAACTCTGGCCAGCTGATACTGTTTCTCTTGACTAAACAACAGGACAAAATGTAGCACCTTTGCATCTTCTCTCACTGAAGTAATTTGACAACAGCTACAATACCAGTTATGGTTTCATTCTTGTCAAAGTAGCTGTGAGTGATTAGAGCATCCACTCTGTGTGTAATCGCAGCCTTATCTCAGTGGGGTCACTCTCACACAGTAAAAAAGCAGTGTTAGTATTGCGGGCTGCTTTTAGCCATTTAGTCTCTGGTTGGCTGTACTTGCTCAGTAGTTTTTCAGCAGTTTCAAATTAAAACAGACTTGCCAAACTGGGGCCTCCATAATGACCACAATAATTATTTGAATTGTTCAGTGACTGCAGCAAAGTGTTCATACTTTCCATAATAATAGTGAGCTAGGTGTTACTGGCTTCAGATGGAGGAATTTTGAAAAATGGTTGTAACCAAATCCCAGTGGAGAAACTGTACATAATTTATGGTGCCTGTGGTGCTGGGAATTCAGTGATTCAGTGGCAATGGACGAAATGAAAGGCAAAAGTACTCTTTTTAACCCAACAAGAGGATTTCTTTTCTAGTTTATACATCAGAAATGACCTTGTATGTGGTCATGATAACTTTTACTTTATAGAGTCGGTCTGTCTGAACAATTACTCTCTTGTGACAGTTTTCTTTAAAAGCAAAATAGGAAACTTGCAGAAGGTGAAGCAACCAATCCTCTAGCCCCCAGGGCAGGAGCTGATGTTTTTACTCTTTTAGCTGTGTAAATTTGACCATTCCTTTTTCTGTGTGGGCTTTTTATAGGCTCAGATATAAGCAGCTTTTACCCAATCCTTACTGCCCTCAGGACTGGTTCAATATGAATTCACTGGGTCATGTCATTCAGAATTTAGCTTGCGGTCCAGTTGTTGATCAGAGTGACACTTCTGTTCAAAAACAACAAGACAGAAACATTTTCTTGGGAGGGAAAGAGATTTTTTGTAAGGACTTTGGTAATGATTGGCTGCTAGCAATCGATTACACCCAGATGATTCCTGAATAACAAGGCATGACAAAGTGTGCCAATGGAGGTACCAGTGCCATTTTAGTCGAGACCCACTCATTGAATCTTCAAAATGGGGCCCCTGCAGCAAGATAATCAACGATAATCATTGTAAAGCCCCCCTCCCCTCCGTATTGGCACAACTTTGAATTGAAAATGTGTTTGTTTCAGCACTGATGTTCATATGATCCCTTTAAATCTTAAGACTTTTACCCACTGTAATTTAACAAACAATACCAATTTGATGTGCCAAACCAAGATTAAGCATTTTTGCTGTTTTTAAAGCTGATGTATAATATGAAAGGTGTCAACAAAACAACAAAGAATTATCTCCCGACTCTGCAGTTCCCCACAACTCTATGGTGTGTTTTAGCATCTTTTAACTTATTGTTTTGCTTTTAGGCTGCAACTTTTCTGTTTTGGTTCACTCTCACCACTCTCATCAACCTCGATTCCTGTCACAGTAATCACAGTTCAGTAAAACAGTAAACTCACTGTATGCTACAGTGAATTAAGTGTAGTGTACAGTGAGTTAGTCACTAGCTGGTGAACATAGTAAAGCATCTAGCAAGGTATCAAGGCCTACACCAATCATATGTGTATATTTGTGTGTGTGTGTATATATATATATATATATATATATATATATATATAAATATATATATATATATATATATGTATACACACCATTCAGCCAAAACATTAAAACAAGTAACTAGTTTTACTGTTGTAGTTGATCGGTGTATGTGTCACTGTAAAATTTTCGTGTGAAATGTATACTTTGTATTTGATCATCAGTTGTATTTTCTATTAATATCCCAAAATAATCTTACAATGATATCCTGCGTGTCCGGAACTGCAAGTTGAGAACAATTGTGACATTAATTGTTAATAGATTAATTAACATCTGCAGGCAACAACTAGCATGCAGCTTTACAGAGAGGCATACAGACACAGAACCAGAGAGGAGAAAAGTCTCACAACATGACCGATATGATCCATTGCACTTCAGTTGCTCATCAGACAACCATGTGTGTGTGCATGTCTGTGTGGCCTTGTTTTATGTGGGGTTGAAAACCGAGCGCCCACATTACTTGTGGGGACCAACAGCTTTGTGGAGACCAAAATGAAGGACCCCACAAGTTAAAATTACTGTTTGAGGGTTAACACTTGGGTTTAGGGTTAGAGTTCGAATTAGGTTTAGGCTAGGGTTAGGGTTAGGCAGTCAGTTGTGATGGTTAAGGTTAGGGTAAGGCGCTAGGGAATCCATTATGTCATTGATGGGCCTTCACTAATGCAGCAAAAGAAGGAAGCGTGTGTGTGTGTGTGTGTGTGTGTGTGTGTAGGTATGCGCTGTGCACTTTGGCTGTCATATGTTGTGCCTCTATACAGTATATCACAGTGCACTGAGTTGTGTGTGTGTGTGTATCAGTGTGTGAGCAGGTCAGCGAAGAACTCCTCTCTAATGTGTGCTAATAAATGCATGACTGTGTGCTCTCCATCAGAACTTGGAGTCTATTGGCTGTCTCCCTCTTCTTTGCAGAGTTGACTCAAAGAAGATAGTTGCCAAGAGGGAGAAATATTTTAACTGACTTGTCACAATGTGTAGATCGCAAAGCAGGAATTGGAATGGCCAGGAAAATTGTATATACTGTAGTCAAAGAGTGGTTTAAAATAGTTATTACTCTGTCTGACTTATTACACATTTACCACATGTCAAGTGAATGAAGGACACTGGTTCATGACATCTTTGTGTGTGTTTTTTAAAACTGACTATACTATTATCATTGGCTACAGTATATGTAGATAGATGATGATGTTTAATGCATATTTGATCTGCTACTGCCTACACACTAACAAAGGCAGTTTCCACCAAATGAAGAATCCCACACTGGCTTTGAAGATGCCTCTTTAAAAAAAAAACAACAACAACAAAAAAAAAAACTGACTTGGAAATTTTCCAACATCTAAAAAGGGGTTGTGATTTGCACCTAAATGTGATATGTCCATCTCCATATATTTGAATATTAATATTTGAATATTAAAATACCTTTGGCAGTTTCAGTCATTGGCAGAGGTTCTGTTGAATCATTCCAATTTCAAAGTCAGAAGACAAAAACATTTACAGTTTCTGGAATTGTGACAGGTAATTACAGTTACAAGCTATTCTCCAAGGCGAATCTTTATCATAAGTAAATACCATGGGGAAAACAATATACTGAAAGTGTCTGTTTTAATTTTTCTGCACAAGTCTTACAATCATTGTTAAGTGAGGAACTACTTATGGTGGCATGTTTTCCTATGTTTGGTGTCATTCTTATGTCTTCTTAATAACAAAATTGTACATCATGCAAGTTGTTCACTGACTGTTGAGTGTGTAATCTCAATATGATACAGTGTGTATCAGAGGGACATCAGGCTTCACTTTGTGTGCAATTGGACTTCTTTGGATTATACTTAAAATCAATTCCACTCAACACCATTTCTGTATTCTCAGCTTCTACAAAGGTAAGTAAAGTTATATGGTATTAACAATATGTACATATATTGCTTGCATCAACCATGGAAACATAGGTCTCTCTGATAGAAAACTGTATTTATATGTTAAAATGGTTAGCATGTAACATTGACCGTATTCACCATCTTAGTTTAGCATGTTAGCACGGACACAGTGCAAAGCTAAGACTGATGGGAATTGCATAGGCTTGCAGGTATTTGGTCATGAACCAGATTTGGAAGTACTGGACATGTTGATTTTTTTACCTAATAAGGGGAAGACAAACACCTCAACCAAATTTCATTGCTAGTTATTAGGATTCATCCAGTGGGGACCATGAATCTGATACAAAATGTAATGTTTCAGTTGTTGATATATTTCAGTCTGGACCAAAATGGAGGACCGGTTTACTTGACTGTAAGATCATCATATCCATCAACTGAACCTAAAAGGTGTGAACAATTACAAGACGTGCTAGCAACCCCATGGGTAGTTTAGCATGGTTTGGCAACATTTAGCATGTTAGAAGTGACTTCAAACTACAGCTGAGACTGAGATTTTTGAGGAATCTAGTTTTTAAGTAAAGTGTTGAACAAGTGGAAATTTTCACCTGTTGTTGGTGCTGGGGTCATGAAGGTCATGAAATGTCTACAAGATAACATTGCAATAACTTTGTCAGACTAATCAACTTAACGACATTGCAATCCCTAGAGGTAGTGTGGCTAAAATTGTGCAAGCTCCCATTGTAGTAAACCCTCCAAGCACAATTTCAAATACATATAATTTAAAGGATCAATAAAGATCAATAGTACAGTGGCAGTGAAGAATATATGTAAAAGGTGGTATTTGTGTGATACCGGCAGTGACTATGTAAGCCGATGTGCATGTGTTGGCTTTTTAATTCAATGTTATGACATTTTAATCGGTTTGCTCCAAGCTTCCAATGCTGATTCAAAGCATGTTTGATCAGTCTGCTTTTTCTAGCATCCAATATGTCAGCAGATGATAACACTGAACAGGCCTTATCTGAATCATTATGGATCGAAAATTTTAAAAGGGCAGCCCTCACTGCAAGAGAGAGACAATCAATTTCTGTCCCAATCAGAGATGAGATTAAGATCTGAGATTAGATATTCAAAGTTGGTGTAGTGGTGGACTGAAATACCGATTGCAATGTGTTTGTTATGTCCCGAGATAGTAAAGTGGTTAAATCTCTTGTAACTCAAACTGTGAGCTCCTCTTCTCTCCATGACTTTCCCTCCTTTATCTTTTTTGTTTCCATCTCTATTTTCCCACTGTCTGAATGAAGAACCAATGCTCGTTCTTGACAGAAATTATCAGCCACTTGATTACAAAAATGGCACATGAGGAGATTAAATATGATTGCAGTCATCTGACAAAAAAACAAAAACACAAAAAAGGTGCTTTACATAATTCTGCTAAATCAATCATGACGACTCATTCCTGTAGCACTCTATACATCCATCCAGTTGTAAGACCAAATTCCTGGTTCAACCTTGACCTACAATACTTATTGTACTCATTGTGTACACTCATGGCTTCCTTGTGCAGTGAGGCAATATTAACAACATTGCAGATGCCTTAACTTTCAGGTTTACCTCGAAATAAAGTTGTTTAGATAATGTGGCTAAGCTATTGGCTTGTTTACAACTTGCATGAGTGCTTGTGTTTCTTTCCTCCTTGGACCAATTTTTAGCTTTAGATTATTGGTTAATTATAGTTTTCCTTTAAGCCTTTATAATGTAGTTTTCCTTTGAGGTTGAGCAAATTGTGATTGAACTTGCCCCAAGACTTTAACATGTGGGGGAGCAGGACTCCATTGGGAAATAGTTTACCCAGCATTAGATCAGGATGATAAAATCCTTAAACTCACACATACAGTGCATACACATACATCTACATAACACACATAAAGATTGTTTAATTTGTTTACACAATCAATTATTGTGTGACCAAAACATTCATCCAGTTTTAATAAAAAATAATTGTTACTTTCTATGCAAAGTTTTTTCTGTTCAATGCCAGAATGCCAGTAAAATTCATTCCTTAAAAATTAATCACAGCCTTTGAATCTCTTGAAGGGTTGAAATTGAAGTCAAATAGCTAACAAAAAAAAATTTAATTAAAGAAGCATAACTCTCTGCAACTGACAAAACATGTGATTCATCATTCTGAACAAAAACTGTCTTTGCTGTCATGAGAAAAGCAGCATGGATGTAATGTCAAATAAATCCAACTTGTTCACACTGCTATCCTGAGGAGAAGCCTGCTCCTTCTAAAAGACAGCTATAAACCCATATTGTGGACACCCATATCTCTCTGCATTCATCTAGTTTCTCCTCTTCCAATCTTATACCCCCTCTTCCTCCTCCTTCCTCCTCTATCCCTCCATCTCTTTGCAGGTTATAATAATGCTCACAGGCTATATTTTATGCCTCACAGTTTACATATCTGCATACTGACTGATGTTTAGAGAAGTTCCAATGTCTCCCAAAAGGCCATGAAATATACCACAATGACAGACTCAAATTTTCACACAAGTGGGTTATATTTATGCACAATTCACACTGTAAATTACTACTTTTTGGAGATGTTCTGCCTTTTCCCCAAAAGGCCGTGGGAAGCACTTTTTTTTCTCTTATATTGCATCCAGAAAGATTTCCTCTTGCAAGCAGCTTTATGTAATGAAAAAGTTATTTTTTACTGCTACTTTATATAGAAGAGATAGAGAAAAATGGCAAGAGAGCGACAATACTATGAAAGATCACCGCTTTCTTTTCACTAACTGGTCTAACATACAATATTTAATCAATTACACGATGCTAAATTAAACAAATCAACACAGAGAAAAGGAGGCTCAACCTAAATTAAAAGTATTCATTGCACTTAAAGGCTGAATTGGGATAGCCTGGCTGGTTTACAAGATGCAGTGTATGAGGCTCTTGCGCCCACTTGTATGCTATTGTATAATGCTCTCCTCTACATTCCACAGTAAGGTTAAAACAGCACTGCAGTTTAGCAAATAACTGAAGTTATAGTTTGTCTGTGGTTAAAGGCAGGTGATTTCATCACTTACCTACATAATGTACTGAATGTTAGATGTGTGTTCATAAGAATGTATGTAGGTGCAATTATGCACGAGTCTTAGCCTAAAAAGACACTAGGTATCACTATCGGGCCCTAACATATGTTTCTAATTTATTTCATGCTCCAGAGGATGCAATAACTGTGCTATGCTTTTTTTTTGTATGTTCAGATATGCGAGATGCACTTGTGCCAACCTGCACATTTGAGTAGCTTGTGTATCTGGTAGTGGGATTTGCTGGCATTTGTGTGCCAAAGCATGCCTAACTTAAAGACCTTTATCTGAACACATTTTGGCTTTTCAGACACAGGTTTAACTAATAACATTAAGTATGGTTGAATTCAGCTTAGTTGCTCTGTGCCAGGGCTCTGCTATTGTGCATGCCGCCCCCTGGCATGGCCTACTGGAACACCTAAATGGAAGAGAGTCATCATCAACATTAGTGGTTACAGATGTGCTTTCACTGCTATGATATATCAAAATATCCACCATGAGAAAAGTCTGCTATGGTTGTGAGTACTTATGTGATGTGAAACCTATTAATTTCAGGTGGACAGTCAACTGTAATTTCTCAGCTGGGAATGTGGTAAGACATGCTCGGTTTCCTACACCTTGACCTGCTGCCTAAAAAAACACGGCAGAGGCCATATATTAGAGTGTGGTCATCATTGAGTAGACTTTAACTCCAATGATGAGGATGAATTGCCTGCTGTCAGCAGCCGCAGTAATTCCAGCTCCAATAGAGTATCTTAAAGTAGCTGCAATTAAAAAGCTCATAGTTGGAACTTGAGATTGAGCTGACTGTCCATTGTGAGGCGAGCTACCGTCTTTCCCAGCCACTGCCTCTCGGTTCCCCCTCTACGCTCTTAACTGAGTTTCCCATGAGATATGAAGCATTTACTTTGACATAATTTAAGTGTTTAAAGCAGGCCCAGTCACCTAAATACTGCAGCTGGGAATAATGAAATAGACTGCGATTCTATTTTATGGGATGATTCAGAGGGATGACCAGGGGCATTTGTACTGTCCTACTAGTGGTGAAATTCTTGGACTGGCAGAAAACAGATAGCAGGGTGATACCAAGAAAATTAACCTGTGGATCAGGCAGTGGGTCCTTTTTTCCTTAAAAAAGGACTACCCTGCCCCCCCTTCTATTCAACCTGGCACTTGTTCCACTCTTCTACATGTTGGAAAAGATGGGAATTGGATTGGAGGCAGAGGATCTGTATGTAACATCTCTGGTCTTTGCAAATAACCATGTGTTACTCAGTAAGTGTTTAGGCAACATGCACAAGAACCTGAGGATCTTGGAGAAGTTCTCCGAGTTGACCGGGCTATACCTCAAATTTGGGAACATTGTGGAGCATCTCTACCCTGGAGTATAGTAGGGCTTTGTTGGTGGTTTCCTGTTGGGGCAAGGTGAATGTGGCACAAGCGGAATTTGCAAATCTGTAAAAGGCTGGGTGTAAAAAAAGCAAGAGTTAGCAAATGGGCAATGTTGCAGACAGTGGACATGGGTAAAGTGTTCAGAATGTTGGCTAGAGCGTGATGCTCCAGAACAGCCTCTGACATGCTAGAACCTGATGGGGAGGGGCATCGGCTTTTCCTGCCAAAGGCATTTTGATATCTATGGGTGACGAGTGCTTCTGGGGCAGTACCCATGTCAACAAGCGACATTACTCCTCCAAAATCAGTCAGGATGGCTAGCCTTGGCTAGGCAATGTCGATCCCTCATGGCTTGAGGTTGGCCACGAGGCACCCACTGGTTACCTCAGGTTGAGCGCAAGACTCGAATTGAGTATCACCCAAGCACTGGCCATCAAGATGAAGATATTCAGAGAAAATATGACTCCCTTAAAGTAGCCAAATGCCACGTCATCTAATTAGTGACGTGCATGAATGGATGAATGAGATTCTCACTGTCAGTAAATACTATCATTCGAAAACCACAGCCAAAGGAATTGTATTGGCAGAATCAGCTGGGAAAGAACAATCTATTAAGCTTGACTGTAGTCTGGCACTGGGTAGAGACATGAGAGGTGCAGAATAAGTGGGAGGCTAAGCCGCAGGTGAAATACCACTACTCTTACCGTTTTTTCACTTACCTGGCGAAGCGGGGAGGTGAGCACTGAGCTCTCGATTCTGGCCCTGCTGGGCATGACCTGCTCTGGGGACAGTGGCAGGCGGGGAGTTTGACTTGGGCAGAACACCTGTCAAACAGTAATGCAGGTGTCCTAAGGTGAGCTCAGGGGCAAATGCTCACTTGATCTTGATTTGCAATATGAATAACGACCATGAAAGCGAGACATTACCATCCTTCTGAATTTTTGTATTTTAAGCAGGAGGTGTCAGAAAAGTTACAACAGGGATAACTGGCTTGTGGCAGCAAAGTATTCCTAGCGATGTGGCTTTTTGATTGTTCAGTGTCAGCTCTTTCTGTCACTGTGAAAAAGAATTTACCAATCATTGGATTGTTCAACCACTTATAGGGAACGTGAGCTGGGCTTAGACCGCCTTGAGACAGGTTAGTTTCACCCTACTGATTACTGTTGTTGCAGGTTTAGACATTCTTGTATGTGCTTGGCTGAGGAGCTAATGGTGCGAAGCTACCATCTGTGGGATTGTGACCAAAAACCTCTAAGTCAGAATCGTAACATTACTGTAGTGATGCAGAACTTTGGTTGGCTCCAGATAGCCAGTTTCAGTCAGTGAATAAAGCCGTTCATGACAGGGCTGGGGTGCGGCCGGATGATGGTTGCCCCTATCATACACAGCATGTGATCTGTTTAAAGTCACCCCACCAACCTCCCCCCTCCCCTGGTTCTCCGTCAGAGTACCAGGGGCATGAAGCATGAAAATAACCAAAGACAAAAAAAACGATAAGGGCCGATCCCCGAGGGGTTGTGGACTCTTTGAGACAGTGGGTGGTTGGCCATGGGTGCAGACCCCACCAACGTCCCTCCCTACTCCTCGTTCTGTCTGCAGAGTACCAGGGGCATAAGGTATAAAAATACCACCGAAGATGGAAAGGTGACAAAAGTCCGATCCACCACACCCTGAGGGTTTGTGGGCACTGGGGGACAGCAGGTGGTCAGCCATGGGCAGAAAAATAGAATAGAAAAAGAAAACCGCATACGGTGTTCACCTAACAGAACCAATTTTAGCTACAATAGCAGTCAAAAAGAAGCTAGCTTAATGTGGCTCTTCTGGCTCGTCTGGCTGGTAACTTCTCATTGACTCCCCAACTGCCAACAACACTGACCTGTACAACAACGCTTTGCAGCAGCATTAGCTTATTGCCTGTAGGCTATTTCACTCTGAATGATAGGTTGATATGTAAACGAACAACACTGAGTCCCTCGTTTATGTAACCTTTGGTCTTGTAGTTTTAGGTTTCTGTTAATTCAGCCATGTTATATTTCTATGTAATAAGCCACAGAGTGGATCAATTTCCATGTAATAAAATCTTAATCAGTCTTTTATAAAATCACTCTAAAACATACAAAACACTGACAAACTACAGTATCAATATCATCAGTTCTGGAAACGACTGTATCTGTGTAAATCTTTAGCAAATGTATCAATTTACATTCATTTGTTGATGTTGCACATGGTAAGTACTTTAAATACTGGCATGCTAAATGTTGTGGTTTCCATATTCTGCACTGTGTTTTTGTTTATGTTTTAGGATCTGAAAGCTAAAACCCCTTGGAAAAATGGAAATTTCCTCTGAACAAAAACACACCCACAGGGAATTTTAATAAATCAGATGACCAAGACAGCCAGACAACAACTTTATGGTGTTGATGTTTTTGGATTTGAATCTACAGAACTCTATAATCCACTTGAGAAAAGACTTCCATTGAGTCTTTTGTATTTAAATGAATGTAATGCTTATGTAATACAACAACACTGTAAATTACTTTCTCAAAAACAACTAGATTAAGACTAACACCTACCTGTGCCAATAGAAACTGATCATTATAATCTTAAAAAATGTAGTTTTGATTGCAGGACTGTTGTTTTGGATTGCATTAGATTGTAGAGGGGTATTTATTTAGTTATGTAGCAGCACGTTTTTATAACAAATAATTACTTTTGCAAATAAATATATTTGACCTTCATTTGAGCAACATCATGGCCTGTAACTCTACCTCATTCTCTGGCTGAAAAGAAAATACCAAAGTGAGTGTGAAACCCTGGCAAAATGTTGGGATGGGGAAACATATTAGAGAAACATCTGGAAAAAATAAGTACAGTTTTGTTTAGCAGAATTGTATTTTCTCATTCGTTCTTGTTACAAACTTTCACATTTAGAGTATATTGCAACCCCTTGGGGGAGGTGGGATATATTCATTTTGTTCCTGTGACTTGATAGAAAGGAAATTTACTACTAGTATTGATTAAACTTAACTAAAAGCTGTCAGTAAATAGGAGTTCCACAGTGTTATTCCTGTAATTATAGATAATAACTCCAGAACCGGGAAACCAAGCTACAAAATGGTGAATGATGTCAAAGAGTAAAGGTGCAAAAGGAAGTGCAGCACTAATGAAGAGACATCTGACAGAAAGATGAGTGGTGACAGTGATATTTACACCCATAGTCTGATCAGAGAGTATCAGAGGGTGCTAATAATAATTATTACAGGGTAGGCTAATAGTGAGAAAAAAAGATAGGTTAGGCATGATTTATGGTTACAGGAAAAGTCTAACACTTTGAGAAATATACTTAATTGCATAATTAACTTTCATGCCAAGAATTGGATGAGAAGATTGATACCACTGTCATGTCTGTATGATAAACATGATGCCACTGCTAGCAGCTTGCTAACTTAAGTTAATCAGCTAACTTGGCTTTCCAAAGGTAACAAATCTGCCTAGCTCACAAATTAGCACGTTATATCATGTGTCTGTTCTGTACAAAATCTGTGGTGTGAAAACTACATGTTGTGATTTCATGAGGGTCTCTGCTGATTGTTTGGCAACACAGACAACAGAACTCTCAGGAAGTTACTGTTTCTAGTCAAGACATATTCTGGCATGTCCAATGTCCCGTGGGCACCACAACTGAAATTCTAATAACCTGCTTTGTAATGGGGTGGACGCAGAGATGGTATGTGTGGATAGATTGTGTGTCACTTTAGAGCAGCTCCAGCTCCATCCCTGGCTAGATAGTCTATTCCAGACCACTTTTGTTCAGACTCCTCCCTGTCACCTGGGTCTTTGCTGTTCCTCCCTTTTGGCTCTTTTTATTCTCCCCAACCCCCTATAAACCAAAACCCTATCCCCAAAATTTTCTCACCTATTTGGCTCCCTTTGGAGTCAAAATTATGTCAAGAAGTGATATTGGACTATTGTGGATATTATCACACCATTGTTGAACTTCTTCCACACCCAGCCATCAGTGGAGAGGGGATCTCCCTTTGAGTTGCATCTCCCAAGGTTTCTTCTATTCAACTTATGTAATAAAGTGTCTGCGGAGTTTTTCCTTTTTCTTGGAGAGTTTGGGCTGGGCGAGGAACTGATTTCAATGTGGGCTGTAAATCCCATTAATACACTCTATATGAATTAGGATTATACAAAAAACACTTGATTTTATTTAACTTGAAATGATCTCAACACTTTTGTCTTCATTAATGCTTGAAAAACACATAGCAAAGAATTTTGACATCAGAGTTGAATTGTCAAACAGAAACCTTAAAGGGACACTGCACAGGGTTTGTTGATGAAGACAGGCTTACTTGTGATGGGAGTGGAAAGTGTACAGTAACTCAACTCATTACTATGAAATATTATTTCATTATTAATTTCATAAGAGTTTTAAAAACAAGTTCCTGTCATTGGTGAGAAGAACCCTCACCCAAGTCAAGTCAAGTCAAGTTAATTTTATTTATACTGCGCCAAATCATAACAGAGGTTATCTCAGGGCACTTTCCATATAGATCATGTCCCTTTAAAAATATTATTTACAGAGACCCAACATTCCCCCATGAGCAAGCACTTAGTGTCAGTGGCAAAGAAAAACTCCTTTTTAACAGGTAGACATCTTGAGCAGAACCAGGCTCAGGGTGGATGGCCTTCAGCTTTGATCGGTTGGGTTGAGAGAGAAAGATAGAGGGGGAGAGAGAGGGAGAGGGAGAGGGAATTAGGGAATAATAATAATAATAAGACACATGATAAAAAAATAGTAATAATAATAATAATAAAGCTAATAATTATCATTATTGCAGTGGGTGTCGAGCAGGATGACGGGGGCAGTAGGTAGCTTGCAATCATAAATCCAGACTCTACAGCTCTGAAGGGAGAAATACCTACTGAAAACGACAGGAGGAGAGAGGAGAGAGACAAGAAAGCAAGTTAGCAACATGCATTAATGAGACATAAATGCTTACAGATCAAGAACGAGAGGAAGAGAGAGGAGCTTGGTGCATCATAGGAAGTCCCTGGCAGTCTAGCAGCATAACTAGGGGATGGTTCAAGGGAAGCCTGACCCGGCCTTAACAATAAGCTTTGTCAAAAAGGAAGGTTTTAAGTCTAATCTTAAAGAAGCAGAGGGTGTCTGCCTCCTTGACCAAAACTGGAAGATGGTTCCACAGTAAGGGCCTGAAGGGCCTGATAGCTGAAGGCCCTGCCACAGTGTCCTAGTGGGTTAATAGGTTATAGGTCATTAAGGGTTTTGTATGATAGGAGGAGGATTTGAAATTCCGTTCTGGATTTTAAAGGGAGCAAATGCAGTGAGGCTGACACAGGAAAAGAATGATCTCTTTTTCTAGTTTCTCCATGCTGCAACATTTTGGATCAACTTGAGAGTCTTTAGAGACTTGTTCAGACTGCCTGATAATACAGAATTGCAATAATCCAGCCTAGAAGTAACAAAAGCATGGACTAGTTTTCGCCTGATTTTTGCAATGTTACATAGGTGGAAAAAGGCAGTCCTTGAAGTTGGTTTTAACGTTGGTGTTGGAGGCCAGGGCAATGCCATCTAGACTAGCTATATCATTAGATAATGTGTTTTTGAGGTTTTTAAGGCCAAGCACAATAACTTAAGTTTTGTCTGAGTTTAATAGCAGAATATTATAGGTAATCCAGGTCTTTATGTCCTTAAGGCATGCTTTAAGTTTAGCTAACTGATCGGTTTCGTCAGGCTCCATTGACAAGTACAATTGGGTATCATCCATATAACAATGGAAGTTTATGGAGGGTTCTTAATAATATTGCCTAAAGGAAGCATATATAAGGTGAATAGAATTGATCCAAGCACAGAACCTTGTGGAACTCCATGTCTAACTTTACATGGAGGGTTCATCGTTGTGTACAAACTGAAATCAAATAGATAAATAGGACTTAAACCAGCATGGAGTGGTTCCTGTAATGCCAATTAAATGTTCCACTCTCTGTAAAAGGATGTGATGGTCATTAGTGTAAAATGGAGCACTAAGAACTAACAAGACAAGTACAGAGACAAGTCCTTTTTTCTGATGCAATTAGAAGGTCATTCGTAACTTTCACCAGTGCTGACTCTTTGCTATGATGCACTCTAAATCCTGACTGAAAATCCCCAAATAAACTATTGTTACTTAGAAAGTCACTGTTTGGTGACAGCTTTCTCAAGGAACTTAGAGAGAAAGGGATGGTTAGATATATCTCTATAGTTGGCTAAGGTGCCTGGATCATGAGTAGGTTTTTTAAGAAGAGGTTTAATTACAGCTATTTTAAAGGACTGTCATACATAGCCTGTTAAGACATATTGATCATATCTAATAAAGAAGTGCTAACTAAGATTAAAGCTTCCTTAAGCAGCGTAGTTGGGATGGAGTCTCAGAGACAGGATGATGGTTTAGATGAAGATATTGTTGAAGTTAGTCGGTGAAGGCCAATCTATATAAGGTATAAGGTCTAGTTATATCAGGTTTTACAGTTGTTTCTAAGGTTCCTGTGTTTAAAGATAAATCGATGCCAGTTGAGGGTAGGAGGTGATGAATTTTGTCTCTAATAGTTAGAATTTTATCATTCAAATTTTTTTTAATTATTACTACTGACAGCTATAGGAATAGATGGATCAATAGGGCTATCACTCTGTCAGCCAGGGCTGAAAAAAAACCTGGGGTTGTTTTTATTTTCCTCTATTGATGATTAAAACATTAATTGCTTTGGAATTACAGACGGACTTTATATATGTTTTAATACTATCTTGCCAGGTTAAGTGGGATTCTTCCAGTTTGGTGGAATGCCATATCCTTTCAAGATTAGGTGTTTTTTGCTTAAATATGGGAGTTATTGAATTAAACCCTGGAGTTACCCTCTTTTGATTTATTCTCTTCTTTTTTAGAGGGGTAATAGAGTTGTTTTCATTTGTATTGAGCCTGTGGCACTATTAACAAGATGATCAATTTGGGAGGGACTAAAGTTAGCATAGGAATCCTCTGTTACGAGACATGGCATTGAATTAAATGCTGACAGCTTTCTTAAATTTAGCTACAGCACTATCACATAGACATCTAAAGTAGTAAAGAAATTTTTGCCTAATGTCGTGTAGTCCAGTATTAGGAATTCAAAAGTAATTTAATAGTGGTGTGATAAAAGAGCATTCATTGGGAAGACTATTAAATGTTCAATTTTGATGCCATATGCCAGAACAAAGTCAAGGGTGTGATTAAAACAGTTAGTGGGTTTATTTACATTCTTAAAGAAACCAGTTGAGTCTAATAATGAGATAAACACATTGGCTGTAATGTTTTTCTGGTTGGGCGTGAAAAGACTAAGAACAGGGCTTTCGAATGAGTTATGACTCAGTTTGGGTTTAGTGTTGATTAATAGGCTTGAATCAAAAAGGTAGCAACTGCATCTCCTTGGCCAGTGCCTCAAGGAATATGAGTATCAATGTGACTGTAGGAAGTGGGCTAAGATGTTCGCCATTACACAGCCAGGTTTCAGTAAGACAAAATAAATCAATATGATTATCTGATATTTAGATAATTTACAACTTTAGATGAGAGCGATCTACTATTTAATAGTCCGCATTTAATTCCCCTTTTTAATTCTCCTTTTGCTGTACTTTTGCAGTGATAGTCTTAATTTTTATTAGGTATAACTCCTCTTCTGTTTACTTTGATTTAATAAATGTAGGTGGTTGGGGGGCAGACAAATTGGGTAGGGGTTTTGGGTGGATGACTGCTCTAATGGAAGCACAGAGAAGCATGTTGGACTGCAACTCTTGCCTCATTGTCTCAACTCTGGGTTATCAAGGTTTTGGCTTTTTAATAACTCAACCAGATTTCTAGATATGAAAGCTGTACCATCCAACATGGGATGTATGTGGTCTCTCTTAATCAGCTCAGGCATTCCCCAGAATGTACGCCAGTCATCTACAAATCCCACGACATTTGCCTGACACCACCTTGACAGCCAATGGTTGAATGATGACATGTGGCTATACACTTAGCTACGTAGTTACTGATGCCTATGTCGTTACTACAGCAGTTACAGTTACAGCTACAGTTACTACTCCTTTTGGATAGGTTGGTGATGTCTGGACAGACAATTTCGATTTGATTACTTGCAACAGTGCTAACAGTCTGTCCTAAAGATCTGATTTGAGAAACAAATTTGATTTGCTTGCAGTCTGATCAAAGCCTTATTATAAAACTTGGGAATCATGGACAGAATGTCATAAAAACCTAATATATTAAGATCCGTGAAAATCAGACAATGCATTAGTGAGATATAAGACATCTGCTGTACTTACACATTTTGATGAACATTCATTGGCTTGTAAAATCGAAACGGATTGATGAATTGAAATTTCTCTAACAAGTTAAGATCAGCGAAGTCTGTAGATGATCTTGTTCAAGTTTTTTAATGATTGGCCCAGCAGTTGCTGAAGAGATGTCCGAAAGAAAGTTTTTTAGAAAATGGAGAAGAACTTATAGAATTTGACATTTTTAGAGCTCAAGACCAGTGGTGCAAAGATGCAGATGAATTGAGAGATTTATATGAAGAAAGAATTTTGAATCTAAGCTGTACTGTAAACTTGATTATTACAGCGTCACCTATGGGTATAGTACCTCATGTTTTGGAGTAGTGGGGGGAATTTTGGACCATGTCATGAAGTTTCCTGTGTCTAGGACTTATGGTTAGTGGTGGAAATCTTGAGGTACTTGTACTTTACTTGAATATTTTCATTTTATGCTACTTTATACTTTACTCCACTACATTTCAGAGGGAAATATTGTACTTTCTATAACACAATATTTATTTGACAGCTTTCGTTACTATTTACTATTAAGATGAAGATTTTAAACAGTGGTTAATATAATAAGCTTTTAAAATATAACACATTGTTAAAGACTTAACCAGTGGTTTCCAACCTTTGTTGCTTCTGATGTCTTACAAAAGGCAGTGTGTAGTCGGGGTCACATTTCAGATGTCTATGAGTTAACACCTCTGCCAAATAGTGATTTTTTTCCCATCTAAATTTCTCACATGGTTTAATTTCAATAAATGTTCAAATAATCCAATATCTCACCAAAAATCAAAGATTAGAGAAAAAGTCCAAAAACTGAAACAAATTTGTGTATCAGAAGTTTGTTTTTTTTCTTCTTTCCTCTTCCATTAATCATTTCATGACCCTTCAGATTTATTTGGTGTCCCTGTAAGTAAAACTCTATATAAAGTAGTTCAAAGTAGTTTCACCTCCAGCAGCTGCAACAGTTACACGCTGCTTACACACTGATGCTTAAACTACACTGATGCTTTAACTACATATTGCTGCTAATACTTGTGTACTTTTAGATGGGTACGATTTTTCATGCGGGACTTTTACTTGTAATGGTGTATTTTTGCATCGCTGTATTGGTATTTTTACTTAAGTAAAAGATCTGAATACTTCTTCCAAAAAAACTTTCAGTTAAAGCATGAATCTGATATCAAATGATTAACTTTTGGGGTAAAATCTTGTTATAATGTGTAGGGGACTTTGACTCCACTGTGGACACCCAAATTAAAGCCATGTAGTCATTATTGCGACTTAGTGTATTCAACACACTTAGATACATAATATCATAGATACAAAGTTGTATTTTCCAAGCTAATAGATATGATCTCTTCATTATGTGATAAACTCTCTCCTTAGGCTTCAACAGACACTATTAAGTGTGGTAAGGGAGGTAAACAAACAAAAAGATGTATCAGAACTGCCTGACATTTTATTGCTACCACTGTTTTCATCAGAACATCAGCTGACTTTATCTGATGCTTACATTCAGTCAGATACCACAGCCAAGTATTCATGACATAAGCCAGTAAAAAAGGTCAGAGCCAGGCAGTCTCAGAATTAAAGAAACTTTGGATGAGCAGATAGAAAATGGAATATAGAGAATCATTTAGGTAGGCTTCTGTCACACAATGCAGGAAGCAGAACTTCCTTTTAACTGAGCATCTGGGATCAGATTTTTATGTCAATTATTCATCACCTTGTTTAAGTGCCCTTGAGAAAGACATAAATACCTTTTGTTGCTGTTCTCCAAAACAGTGGATTCTATGAGCTGTCAAAAGCTAAATTTTCAGTCATAGATCTTGAACTTATTCAGTAACTTGTTTATCCTATTACAGAGACTGGGGCATTTCATTGGCATTAAAGGAACTGCTCTAATCTGGTTTTAAATTCTATTTATCAGATCGATCTCAGTTTGTGCATTTTAACAATAAATCTTCCATATACTCAAAAGTTAGTACTGGAGTTCCACAAGGTTCTGTGCTTTTGTTACTTCTAGGCTGGATTATTTTAACTCCTTATTATCAAGCTGTCCCAACAAATTTTTAAATACTCACCAGCTGATCCAGAATGCTGCAGTGCGAGGACTGACAGGAACTAGGAAAAGAGATCATATTCCTCCTGTGTTAGCGTCTCTGCATTAGCTCCCTTTAAAATCCAGAATAGAATTTAAAATCCTCCTCCTGAACTACAAAGCCCTTAATGGTCAGGCACCATCATATCTTAAAGAGCTCATAGTACCCTATTACCCCACTAAAACACTACGCTTTCAGGATGCAGGATTACTTGTTGTTCCTAAAGTCTCCAAAAGTAGAATGGGGGGCAGAGCCTTCATTATCAGGCTCCTCTACTGTGGAACCATCTTCCAGTTTTGTTCCGGGAGGCAGACACCCTCTCCTTGATTAAGACTAGGCTTAAAACCTTCCTTTTTGATGAAGCTTATAGTTAGGTCTGGCTCAGGCTTGGCTTGAACCATCCCCTAGTTATGCTGCTGTAGGCCTAGACTGCTGGGGGACTTCCTATGATGCACTGAGCTCCTCTCTCCTCTCCCTCTCCATCTGTACACATTCATATCCCATCAATGCTTGTTAATAACTTGACTTCTTCTCTCTCCTATAGTTTTGTAGTTTCTCTTCTCTCTCCTCTCTCCTCCTGTCACTTTCTGCAGATATTTCTGGATCTGTGACCTCAAACCACCTAGTGCCCCCATGACCCTGCTCAACACCTATTGCTTAAATTATTATTATTATCATTATTATTATTATTATATTTAGTTTTATTAGTATTATTATTCACCCTGTTTATTATAATTATTAGTTTTATTTTTAGTTTCATTATTATTATACATCTTTATGTGGTAGCTGTACTGTGCTATGTTTTCTCATCTCCCTCCTGGACCCCCCCTCTCTCTTTCTCTCTCAACCCAGCCTGTTGAGGCAGACAGCCACCCACCATAAGCCAGGTTCTGTTTAAGGTTTCTACCTGTCAAAAGGGAGTTTTAACTTGCTGCTGTCGCCAAGTGCTAGCTCATGGGGGCTGTAAATATAACTATAAAGAGTACAGTTTAGACCTGCTCTATATGAAAAGTGCCTTGAGATAACCCCTGTTATGATTTGGCGCTTTATAAATAAATTATTGTATTAGGGAAGAGTAAGCACATGCACAAGTCATCAGCTTGAGTGTTGTTGGACAGATGAGTGGCTGGAGAGTTATGATGTGATTTTATTAAGTTTGAAATATTTTAGCTTTGTATTGTAAAATATTTCTAATCACTGCTACAAGATATGAGCAGCCGTGTCTGTGTTGACATGGCACGTGGCTTGTGAAGGTATTTTATTTCATTTTAAAATATTATTGCCTTCACTTCTATTGTTTTTAATATCTGTTCTGTTTTTTAGACGGTATGAGTGTGGTACAGCAATCCAGAACCTATAGCCTTTTAAGCATTACACACTTGTATGAGTTAACTGATCTAAATGCTTTTACACCTCCCATTAAATTTATGTGAACTATTAGTAACTTTACTTTTACTCATTTTGTAGGACTGGGCTACAGCGGCTTTGCATTGCTTTTATGTAGCATTACTGAATATTCAACAAACTTTCATACATATTTTTGTAATTGATAATTTGCCTTGATTGTTTTTATTACACTGTATTAGTAGTTTGAGCAGTTTAATGCTGGTGCTCTTTAAGTTTTCATCCAGTTAGCTTTTACTAATTTTTAGTAAAGTCTTAATATTTACTTTTTTAAAAATAGGACACTGATGGTCGATCTCACTGTATGCTGTTGAAAAGGTTTGGCCTACCACATCGCTGCACATGGTGGCGGTAGATTGCACTGTCACCCTCTTTTTGGTTTTGCTGTGTTTGCTGTGTGTGTGTTTTTTGGTTGTAAGTGCACCACTATGTAATGGTGGTTTGCCCCCCCCCCCCCTTTTTTTTTTGGATGGCCCTGGAAAACTGCCCAAAAGTTTAAACTATTATTCTTTTACTTGTTACAATCTTTTATAATGCGTGTCAACTTGGTGACGGGCAGTGTTAATTTTTAAATATAGGATTTTTTAATTAATTTGTTTACTGCACACTTAAACATGTTTTTGGGCTGTAAACTAAATGATATGAGTGTACTGTGATGAAACACATATATATAACATATAAGAATGTTAATGCCCTCTAATCAGAGGTGGGCCCAGCACCCATCTTTGAGTGGGAGTCTTGGAAACCACGCTCATTTTCAAATGTATACTGACTGAGACTCATCAATCAGTCTATGCTATTTTTTATTTATTTATGTTTTACTAACCCTCTACTCAGTTTTTTTAAATTTTAGGTGCAGCGGTTTGGACTTGTGCTTTTGATGAATGTAGAAGCACCACTGCATTTTTTCCATTCAGACCCTCACAGGGCTCGGCAGTGGTTGCAGATGGCAACAGGTCCCTCAATAGCAACACACTGCTATGTATATTTGCAATCTGCATTTTTTTACGAGAATTCTTCTAACCACATGCTCGGCACTGAGAGCTCCAGCTTCAGGCATTACTGCGGCTGGAGCCAACAGTTCAAATTGATTCAGCTCGGGACTATCATGGTCCTCAATCACACTAATGCCCACTTCAGGGGAATCTGGAGTCGGCTCACTTACAATTGCTTAGCATTTTAGTGTAGCATTGAGTGACATTGGTTGTGACACAGCATTATAGACTGCATAGTGAAGCAGACTTCCAACAAAGTATCAACTTACATAGCCAGAGGGCCTTGACTGTTTAGCTTCATAAAAAAAATGATTTATCTCAACATATAAAATGGCTGTGGAGAAATTGTTTATTAAAAAAAAAAAAATCCAAACATGACAAACTCACAGGACCCAAAAGATAGATATTCAGTGGATTTTTGATGAACTCTGCAATCAACCACAACCTGGACCATGTCTATGTTGATGTGCAAGTAGAAGCTGAAAGGGTGCCGTACAGAAGTGTCAGAATGGACCTTTAAAGTCTTTTAACTGCTTTGCTTTGACCTGGAGCTGAACTTTAACAAGAACACACATTAGCACAGTTTGAACAAAATGAAGTACATATGTTTGAAAATATCATTTCAAACATCTGACCAGTCCAATATTTTCAAACAAAAGATTAATCATTTCCATTGAGTAGATGTCCTCAGAATACTTGTGAAAATCATTTTCATATAACTCCCAAAAAAAGGTTCTGAACAGATGAACATTAATTGTCTGGAAATATAATGTACAGGTAGCTGAGGGAGTTTAAATATATGTTTGAAGGTGAGACTGAATGATGGCACAGAGATATTATTCAGGTATGGATTAGCATCCATTAGCTCATGCTCTCATAATAATTTATCCTGCCTGCCATCAGTTAAGTTCATCTGCTACACATCAGCTATAAAAGCAGAAAGCTGAGATTCACAGGAAATTGAACTATGATATCCTCATGTTAAGAATTTTTTTTTCCTCCATGCGTTGTTTCTCCATGTAGAACTTAAGTGTTGCTGTGTTGTTGATCCTTAGACAGGACTCATTTAGAAAATCAGTGCTGGATGGGGAAAGTACTTTACAGACACCAGTGAAATTATCAAACATGTCAATAAACCAATATCCATAAGTGCTTCTTTGACTAGACAGCTCTTAATCTACAACATGGCATCATCAAATGATGAGAAGGGAACTGAAATATACCTACATATCATCTACTGAACTGATTACATTTCACTATTAGCACCTTGTTCGTGTATGTGTGTGTGTGTGTGTGTGTGTGTGTGTGTGTGTGTGTGTGTGCTCTTGTTTGTATGTTGCATCATTGGTAGGCTGGATCAAAACCCCAGTGCAATCAGTTTTTAATTTCCCTGAAATCAAATTACATGGAAGGGCAGAACCGAAGCACTGGACTATGGGAAAGTCGTCTTGGAGGTTATAAATGGACCCTAAAGTGTGTGAGTGTGTAAGCGCACAGTCTTTGTGTGTTAACGTGTATCCACATGCATATGTGTGAATAATATACATCCAACAATAAAATCAGCCACATAGGAGGCGCCTGGTAATGACATGCGTAGCAGGTCAGAATGGAAAACTAATGTCATAGATGAATGCTGAACATTAAAATCATCCCTGTAACAATCTTGTGACTGTCTCCTATACCCATTTAATTAGGTCATTTAAAAAAAAACTATTGGAAGTGGTGATGCCAATGATGATTTGTATTGATCTGCTACAAGGAGCTTATGCTTACTGGACTCAAAATTGCTTTTCCCAGAGCAGTTTGCAACAAAGTGCGGAACAGTATTAAAATGGAATGCTTTGTGCATTGATATCGGAGCCCTTATACTGTAATATAAATTTACTTTGCTGTTTGTGGTTTGCTCCATCATCTGACAACTTTGTCCAACTCATGCTCTTTGGCAAGGAGGACGAAATGTGTTTTTGCAAATTTTCTGTAATGTGGAAGACAAGATTTGATAATGAGTTCAGTTTTACAGTGTCGAAAAGTTACTGACAAGTCTTTTTTATTAAAACTACAGGACCTGAAGAATCCTTCCAGCCTTCAGTTTGTTTGGCTGCACTGTAAATGGATTCATGATGGAAACTGCTCTTATTCTGTTGCAGTTGTGACAGAGTGTACTCTCAAGGCGAGTTTACTGCCAACAGTGGTCAATACACCTGTCATTTTGATCAGACATCTGGGATCTGTCATATTAAAAGACACTCGCCATTAAAACCAGTAAACACATGTCACCAAATCAACCAGGACTGGAATCTTAAAGCTGCAACAATTAATTTTGTTTGGGCTCTTGGGGGCAGCGAAACAAGCTGATAATACAACACTTACATATTATTACCTAACAAAGTTGTCATGGCTGAGGTTTTAGCGAACAGTTGCCTAGAAAAAAAAAAGCAATATTTGCATTAATTTGGAGGCCACCTGAAAAACGTAAGGCTCAGACATGGAGAAACACGAGCATTCATTTGGAGTAATGTTTCCGCGAGACCATGCACTGATGCAGCCACTGTCATGAGTTCTGTTTTTATTTAGCCGGCTTTGGGATTGAGTTCCTGAACCTAAATTTTGGCTCTGCTCAAAAGGGGAGACTAAATACAAGTTCCCAGTAAGGAATGCAACAGCTCATTTACAGTATAGCAGTTGATTATGCAGGAGATGTGTTTACTGCAAAGGAGTCAGTTTCAGTATATAGGTAATATGCTGAATAGAATATCCCATATGTATATTTAATGGAGCCTATTGGTCCCTGAGCGTAAGAAACCCACTGTCTGGGATTAGTGGAAGACATGAAGCAAACTATATTTTCACTATACAATACTCCATGGCATTTTTGAAAGTAAAACTTTGGCAAGCAGATCGAAATCTCACGTTTATTTTGCAGTACTCATGCCAAAAACTGTGCAGACTGAAGTAGCTTTTTCCCATAATTGCAGGAAATGTAGTCAACTACTGCCTGTGAGAAATGTAATCACTGTCATCATTGATGAGCTATTGTGTATCAATTGATACTGATACACAATATCAATATCTCTTATTGTGAAAGAGCTTTTTTTTTAAACACTATGCGTTGCCGTAGTTTTATTGTTTACTAGGCATGACAAACATTTTAGATCAACATCTGTGTTGTGTTTCTGTAAATTAATCTTTTGGCTTTAATTCTTTTTTATCAAGTGGTATTTTTTTGGAAATCTGTCACCCAACGTGTATTACCATTGTATCACCTTGACGGCCGGCTGGCAGTTATAAATCAGCTGTTAATATGCAGACTAAAAGAGATGTCATATGAGGCCATATACAGCGGGTATTTTCATTACGCCTGAGTTCAGGCCTTTAGGATGAGAATGAATGAGTAAATTGTAAAGGGACAGTCTGCAGTCTAATTATCCAAACCAAGTTGAACAAGAATAAAAAAACAATTAAAAAAACCCAAGAAAAAACAAAAAATCAAGATAATTTAAAATAAATACTTTCAAGGAAAAACCGATTATGGCTACAGCAAAAACCACCAGTTCTCCATAGCAGTGATAGTTCCACCAACACTGATGATAGGCTCTACAAATACATTTGTCGATCAAATAGCAAAGCGAATCTGAGCTGGGCTAACACCTGCCTTCTCTCTGACAACTCCAGCACTTGTGTTGGGTTTTTTCATCTTTGCCAAATATTTTAGCTAATGTGCCTCCATATTGCCATATGCTTACAGAATAAACACATTGAAAATTGAACAAATCACAACCTCACCACCCATTCTTAGCACAGTTGGGCAGACACAAAGAAAGCCTCTTGCCTCTAGATTTTATAAAAACTAAGCCCGTTTCAGCCTTACAGAATTACAACAGTCTTGGTTCTGCTGGTGGGACACATTGACCTTTGTTTTATTAATTTAATAGAAGTGTTTCAATTATTTTCAGTTGCTACCTCTATTCCAGGTTAACAAAGACTGGAACACTTTTCCTTTTTAATATTGTGTGACTGGGTTATCCTTAACTCATTCAGCACATTATATTTGGTACAAAAGTATAATATCCAGGTTGCATATACTGGGAACTCATGTTGTTTTTTTTTTTTAATTATTATTATTCACAGTAAGATGTGTGGTGCATGTCTCTTTGATTATTGTTGTAATTTATGAATTAAACTTGTAATCAATAGCATTTGCCTCATTTTGCAGTAGACTGTTTAGACCCAAGTGTGTCTTTGATTTCTTGATGCTTGTCAACATATAGCCAGGGAAGGTGAGAATAAAAACCTGCCGGCAAATAGAAGATGCATGACTGAAGTTTGTCCTCTGTCCACTGTGTGTCTATGCAAGCATGAGTGTGTGTGGGTGTACAATATGTGAGTTCTTATAGAAATCCAATTCCTGACTGAAACAATACGATGATAAGAAAACAACAAGAACCTAAAGGGTTTATGAAGGACTTGCGCATTCTAAGCAAATGCAAATAACTACTTCAAGCATAGCAGATTCCTCTCATGTTTGATGCTAAATTTTTGCTTTCATCGGTCTTTTGGAAAGATCTTGTAATAAATGGAGGGATGGGACACCACACACAGCTTTCCTTAAACTTGTGTCACTGATTAGTACACTGCAGGTGATCAACTGGCCACTCAGCCAGAGTATTTGGCCTTTATGCTACAGAAAACACTCTTAAAATCAGTGTAGCACTCAATTTGACATACTCTGGGTAATAATATAGCTAGAGTTTGATATTTAAAAATATCATGAATAAAAAATGTTTTGTCAACAATAAAAAACTGTTAAGCAACTATGGCAATGACAACAATTACAAGAGGGAGAAGCATCTTCAGAGGAAGATGATGAGATGAATGTTATGTCAGTAAAACAGGTTACATCGGCAATCGCAGAACTTCAAGGGTATGTTGATCAATGAAGGAGGAATTATTCAGATCCAAAGCCACAATACAGTAATACTCTACTGTGGCTTTCTAATACACAAACTAATAGTAATGTGCATTAGAAAGAAACTGTCCAATGAGCATTAGTTATATTTCAGAATGCCTGAAAACAGCACATGTTTACTTTCAAATGACCAAGCCCTTTAGAGGTTGTAGGAATTACGACCTCAGGGTTCATGTTTTGTTTTATTATTCTGTGTGGAAGCTCAGGAAACTGTTGCTTTTTATGATGAAACAGTCATGAGCATCACATTTTCTGTTCTCCATGAGATTCATGCACATGCTTTTATTTCAAGTAAGTTATCTTGATTTTAAAGGTGTTAAGATCCACCTCAGCCCATCGTTTGGATCATCAGAAACATATCATCGGATATAACAGTACAAACTGTGCAAATACAAAAATATTTATAAATGGGAAGATGTGAGGGTCAAAAAGAATTTCTCATGCCTCAGGGCGATGATTATGAAGAAGTGGGCTAAATTCTTAAATTTACATACGAATTCCACTCACACTCATACATATTTGAATCCTTAAGGAAATCTTACATACATGTCATACATGGTTCAATATCTTGAAGGATCATCATTCCTTTCCCTGTGGTTACTGGGATGTCTGATTCATCACACCTCTCATTCAAACCTCATCCAAATACCTAATGGAAAAGCCTGATCAAAGTCATTTTGAATAGAGTAGAACACCAAGGTAGTCGCTCATAATGGATAATGAACCCTCCCATTTATTGCTCTTTCACTGTCCCAAGACCACCTCTGTCTTTCTTTCTCTCTCCCTCTTTTTCCATAATGGATAAAATACTGTTGGAAAGAATATTTGTAGTGTTATTCTTGTTTTATTGAGCAGAAACAGTGGAGTTGGGCAAGAATTGTGCTGCCTCAGCTCTATGCAACATGGTGTGAAAATCAGAGCTTAAAGCAGAAGGAACTCATTAATGTGGATGAAGCGGGACAGATACACTACATGAGGCCTGGAAGAGTGTGGAGACAGAGACAAAGCAGGGAAACATGTTAATGGAGGCTGTACCTAAGCATGAAAATGCAATTTGGCAAGCTGGAATGAAATAAAACACTTTTAAAACAGTACATTTCCAGTTTCCGTGTTCTGATTACTTCCTGAAAGTGGACAAAGAATCCTCAAGAAGTTCAACCACAAATCAGCACAATGATACAGTATTGCTTATGGACTGTATGCTTTACCAGCAGTTTGTCAGTATGAGCATATGTGCATACTGCAGGTGAGGATTACACAAATTAGAAGACAACTTGGAAGACAACTTTCAGAGTATTATTGCAATTTTACAACATAAAATGGTATGCTGTTATTAAATTGTCATTAAAATGAGTTTCATATCAGTTCCATGGTCACACTAACTTCCATAGTGAGTTAAAAAGCTTTAATGACCAAGAATAAAGTCCTGATAAATGGAAATAATGGATATCATGCCTATACTGTAAATCAACACTGACATGTTATTATCACCTTTAAGATTGTTATGAAAAAAACATTAGCAAATAATTGCCTACTAGCCTACTAACACATCAAGCAGACACAATATATGCAATATTACCATTCATTTGGAGCCGTGCCTCTGCCCACATTACACATGTCAAGTCTAATATTTACACTCCTTTTAGTTTTGTTGTGGTACCGATAAACTCATGAGGGAAATATCTGCCTCTTTTTATCAGAGCTTCTTTAGTGAAAACAGCTGGCTGCTGCAGCTGGAAACAATGCTGACGAGAGTGGTGAGAGTGACATAAAACAGTACAGTTATGGGCCAGCAAACCAAAACAATAAGCTGAAAAATGTTTAAATGTTCTTACAGCTCATGGAAATTGCAGAGTTGTTTGATATTTCTCTGTAGGTCTGTTACTATGAGTGAGAGACCCCTTTCATATTATACTTCATCATCGTCATCGTCATCGTCATCATCATCATCATCGTCATTTCATATATTGGCAAAATAAAATATTTATTCATGCAGATTTAACATTGAGATTTGTTTCACTTGTGAGAGTCAAGTGGTAATGTAGCACGAAGCCGAGGTATGATTGACATGGTTACCTGCAGTGTTTTATACCATGTACACTGATTTAGAACTGTGGTTTAACTTGTCCAGATATGTTTGAGATGTCCTCAATGAACACCTCATTGTATATTCTGTGCCTCTTGTACAAGTACTAGTGTATACGTATATAATAGTTCCAGTAATGCAACTTTATAAAATTCTCAATCTATCTTGACCACAGACTCAATGATGAGGAGTAAGAGCTGAGTTGAATGCATATAAAAAAAAATGTATAAAGATAACCAAAGGCTAAAATTTCCCAAAGTAATGCCGATATGTAACCGAAGCACCTAAATATTATATACTATACTTTATTCTTTTCAGTTTTACACCTTAAATGTCAATGAGCATGCATAACCATTGACTGTTTTTCAGCTGTAGCTTTTAAAAAAAATATTTGAAATGGATTTTTTTTTTCCCACAGGAATTAAGGACTAAATGTAAATTTACACACAAATAATGCCAAATAACAACTTACACTTAATGGCCCATATTTATCAAAAGTAATTTTATTTTATTACATGTTTGCACTGCAAATGCAGTATTTAGAGAAAACTTCATGTCAGAATTACAGAATCAACGGACAGTTTGTTGCTATTGTTGAATAGCAGGTGAACTGTTGGTTTACTGCAGGTAACCTGAACTAACCATGGCTGCAAAGTAAGGTTTATAAAATCAGGTTTAAATAAACTCAACAGGAACCTGTTATCACATAAATTGAGAGGTAAAAAGAAAGTAATAAAGTAATAAAGCTTCAGAGAAAAACATACTCTGGCAGTCGGCTTGATACAATATCAAATGTGGAAATTCACGCTTATCATTAACACCAGTTGACAAGGGAAGCCAAATGATGACTTTTTTAGCCTATAGTAGTAATAGCAACCATGTGGATGCACTGGAGCTCTTTTCCCACATTATTTTTCTGTTCTATTACAATATTTCTACAGTTATAGAATTTTGGAAGTTACTACTGAATGTCCACTTAACTCCCAACATCTCAGTGCTGTAACCTAGCAACACTTCGCATGACAAATGCTGTTCAGTTAGAATTTTGGAGTGCTGTGAAACTTTACCAAATATCCATTCGAGTTTTTGCAGGAGTATTAAGAGAGAGATTCAATGAGACCGAACTGAGTACAGTTGGATGATAGCTGACATTATCCACCATTCAAAAATACATTCAGGTTAAGCAGGCAGTATTCAGGAATTGAGTGACTGGGTTGAAATGAAACTTCTCTAACAAAGCCCACTGCTACAGAGACCATCTTATATAAACATCAACACAGGAGCACCACATACTGCACTGCAGCAACAAAATAATCTAATTTCCAAACTGGAACTTTGAAGAATACACTGTAGGCCTGTTTTTAAACATCGCAATAAAATATTGCCTATTCCTAAAATAATTACACTGGATTAACAAGCCAAGCCAAATTGCTTGCAGCCTGTATATTGTGCTGCTGCGCTCTAAGAAGCATCATTACAGAAAAGCAAAAATAACATTGGAGAGGAAGTGTAGACGGTTGTACTATTTGTCAGTTTGTCTTATTATTGCACTGACAGATCACTGATTGGGGATTAGATTGATATTGGTTTCCTGTGTGTGTGTGAGTGTGTGTGTATGTTTAGAGCTGCTTTTATTAGAAAGTAAAATAATTCATAGTGATTCAAAATATTGTAGTGATTCTAGGGCAACTAAGTAACCTAATTTACTCACTCAAACACACTCATCTAGATACAAAACATCACACATTTCACCCTCAAATGTCAGGTGCTGAGGTTATACAAACACCTTACCACTACAGGGACTATTTCTGCATTTGACATTGATCTAATTTGGGTGACCCATTGTGACTTCCACATACGTAGCTACTGTATGTAGCATTATTAGCTTACTGGATAGCAATGAGACTGATTAAAAATATGACTTTACAGATCGTTTAAGGTAAAGAAATTGGAAACCATGACACAATGGGGCTATAAAACCCCTCACTTTTCATTTCTCCGTAATCTCTGTGTCCTTTCTGTGCCTCTATCTCTCTTTACAGTAATAGTGATTCCTCCATAGTGAGTTAACAGTCATCAAATGCCCAGGATTTAAGAAAATTGAGGTGACACAGGCATTACATTATGTGCCTGCCAGTCCAGTTTGTAAGAACTTAATAAGGGAGATTTTAAGCTTTTGTGAAGCGGTGTTTTCCCTCAAATTCCAAAAGATAACTTAAATTTTGGTAATCAACATTTGTTGTATTTCTATCTGCCTGATAAATGTAAGTCCTATATTCTCTACTCGAGTGGTATAGTACTATATTCAAAAGGATCTTTTACCTTTGTTTTGGACATAAGCAGCTACTTTGACTTTCATCACCAGCTAGTTTCTATATTTGTCTGTTTTCTGTTTAGTGCTAAGCAGCTAAGGTATAATTGGTTTAGAAAAGCTATTTTCTAGCTATTTTCTATTTCTATTTTCTATTTTCTATTATCTTTGGCAAAGAAATAACAAATAAATCTTTTTTTTTTTTTTTTTCGAATTTTGTGTGTGCTTGGTCTGACACCATGTGACCGTGTCTCTCTGACATGATGTCTGCCTTAATTTTATTTCACTGGTAATTATTATCACTTCTCTGCCTTTCTGTTTGCAGTTTTTCTCCCTGTTACATTTAAAAAAGACTGAGTGAGGGTGAAAATGGGCTCACCAAAATATTAGAAATGTAAAATGAGATTGCCTTGCACTCTAAAGGAGTTCTATCCACTAAATTTTTTCATAAACATACAGTGTCAAAATTGTTTCCCTATTTCTAATTCGCTTTTTTTTTAAACAAAAATGTATGACCATGGAGATGATGAGGCACTTTGACAATTTTGCCCATTTCCTGCAGACTGTGAAACATCATAAACACTCAAATGTAATTGAAGCTCTTGAGCTTAATGCCCTTGTCAAGCTTGCACACATGTCATTTAAAATGTAATACACATTAAAAACAGTAAATATGAGCTGCTGCTTGATTTCCGAGTGGACAAATAGTGATAAAGGCCTTCTTTAACAAAAACTATTTAAAAATACCATAAAGAAGCACTGACATTCTCTCATTCCCTAATGCAAAAGTGTAAAAATCCAATCAGATACCTTTCTAATATTACATGTGATGAATGGGTGAAGGAACAGATGGAGAGACGAAGGACATCAATAATCCCTCCCCAAATTACATTGTGGTGGACAGTGAAGGAACAAAGGTAGCCAGGGAAAAGTCCATTGTCAACTTGTTTTTAATTACCATTAACAGAAAAGTCTTGATACTGATTCCTTCAATTGGATGATGAGTGTTTTGAGAAATCATCCACAAGACAAACATGAACATCATAATGAAGCAATATTCGAATCAAGTCTGTTGTCAGTGGACAGAAAATGGATATCTAAATCTAAATCTTAGTCAAATACTTGTTTAATCTGAAGCTTTTCAGTTGGTGTGACAAACAACAGATGTACTGCAGGATATGACGCACTGTGTAAAGACAAGGGCTTTTTAAAAGGGATTGTGGGGAAAAAAACATTCTACTCAGTGGGTCTGGCCTGCTCATAAACAATCACTTAATCAAGCTGAATTAATTTCCTGCCTTGTGCTTCTTTTTTGTTGCCCACTCCTTTTTTCCCTTTTTCTTCCTGTTGCGTTAGTCACTAATTAAAAAAGAAATCAGCGGTAAGAAGCTCATGCATTAAATGGAATAATAAAAAGCCCCAAACTTTATCCAATTCCTTAAAGGAAACAATGTGAAATCAAATATTCAATTTACAATTTTATAGGATTACATGTTTTAATAGGATTGAGTTTTGGCCTACAAAAATATTGTATATGGGAACATGGTGATGCCACTGCACAGTGGCTAGGCAAGAAACAGCAAACCAGATTATTTAAACCACTTTATTTGGAGGTAAAACCAGAATTGAGTGCACCCAATGTTCATAAACATCTGTTATTTCACAGGAAAATTGTTTAGGTTCTTTTTACCTTTGCCTGGATTTTCTCTGCCAAATATGTCTGTGGGTTTGTTGAAAACCTGCCGCTCACAGTGTCAGGTGTCAGTCACATTGGAGACAAAGCTCACATACCAACAAGCATATGATAATCTACATCCATTCACACACAGTAACAAAAAAACAAAAAAAACAGCCACCCATTGCCTTGGGCTGTTGGCAAGGACAAAGCCTGTAGTTGCAAATGCTGACTTGAGGAATTTTACAGCCAGATCTAAAACAAAACAAAAAAACAAAAACAAAAAAAAAACATCAGAACAATAACAAAAGGGGAAACATGTCTTGAAAGGGGAATCTCTCAGGACAGCCAGGTTCATTTAGAGCCTTTGGTCTTTAAACTCCCCTGCTGCCGAGGGTGTGTTTTGCTGAGACAGTGATTCATTAACATACATATGAGTCTGCTCACCAGAGAATTTAGAAGATTTGAGTTATAAACTTTATAAGACTTTAGCAGGTCTCTGTGTGTGTGCGTGTGTGGACCAGCATGTCTGTATGTGTTTATGAGGCCATACTGAGTGTTCGCAGAAATTAAACGAAGGGGTCCCTGTTTGTCCTTGATGCTTTCCAAAGAAAGTGGTCAATTAGTTTTAAAAGTGTATTAGGTGGATTTAGAAATATGATAATACATGCAGCAAAACAGATGAGTTTGCTTAGGGACAACACCAGACAATTTAGGGCTGAACAGGTATTACAACTGCTAGAAGCCTGGAAGGCCTTTTACAGAGGTAATAAAGGACAGCCACGTACACACACACACACACACACACACACACACACACACACACACACACACACACACACACACACACACACACACACACACACACACACATATACTGTATACTCACTTGTTGGTACTTATGAGGATTTAAATAGGATTTTAATGTTCCTAGAAAAACTTTAAAAACAATAATATCTGGCCATACTATTGTACAACAGACACTTTGTGGTCTAAATAAATTGCCACACAAATGAAAGATTGTATCTGTGGCACTCCTCAGGATCATGGCAAGCTGCTGAATGATTTAGCCAAAAATAGAAAAGGAAATTGGAAAAAGTACTTTTAAGGGCTAATGTTAATGGCTGAGCTCCATTGACAAGTATTTACAAGTGGTAGGAAACTGGTTTGAAATCAAACAAACATAAAACCTGTCCGGGAAACCTGTGTGTCTTTAAGGAATTAATGAATGAACTGGTAACTGGTTTTAATGTTGTGCTGAATGGTGTATATATACACCAATCACTCACAACATTAAAGCCACCACATTAAAACCGGTAACTGGTTTGTTATCCGCAAACTGCTAAACTAGCTAACTTCTAAACTATAAATCTACTGTTGTCACTATCTGCCTCCACAGGTTGTCCTTGTGCTCTTTATAATTTTTATCCTTTTTGTTATATAAAGAAGAATTTTGTGACACAAAAACAATCAGATGATCCTCCATGTTGAATGTTTTTGTGTTAAAGCAAGCTGTTTTGTGAATGGTCAGTTGCATTCCAGTCGTTGGTGAAAAGTTGGATAAGTCCTTTGGTGAAAAAATAAATGCCACTTTTATGCATAGCAAAATTCAGTGAAAAGGTAATATTATTGATGTGCAAAAAAAAGAGAAACTTGCCCCAGCAGAATGCTAACATACTCACAATAACAATGTTAATGTGTTGATGTTTAGCAAGTATGTTTAACATGTTCACTATCTTACCTTACCGTGCTATTATTTGAAAATTAATAATATGAATAATATGACAATTAATAATATGACACTGATGGGAATTTCATTAGTTCTGACCTTATTACAATTCATCTTAAGGGGAACACAAATGTCTGTACCACATATTGCACCAATCCACCCAATAGTTTTTGAGAGATTTCACCCAAACCCCTAAATGTCAAACTCATGATGTTAGACAAAAAATCAAGGTATCCCCAAAGTCATTATAATTCAATTTCGGGGAATTTTGTGGCAATCCATGAAGTAAGTGGTAAGTTATTTCACCAGGTAAGTGAAAAATTTTACCTGTTGGTGGCTCTAGATGAAAACTCAGATGCTACTTTAATTATGTATAGTAGCATTATAGTAGCATTCATCTTCTGAGGATCATAAATATCTGTACCAAATTCCATGGCACTTTAGCTAATAGTTGTCGGTCTGGGCCAAAGCAGTGGACCAACTGACCAACAGACGATCAAACCTAGAGCCATACTCTAACAATCAGTTAAAACAATCCAAATATCCTAAGGCAACAACTTTTACATGTAAAGTGATATAAAAATGTTGTCTGGCCATGGATAAACTGATTTATTTTTGTCATTACAGAGTGAGCAAATCATTTGGGTGCTGGTGGGTTTTCTCAATTGACCAATCAGGATTTTTTTTAGCAAAACAAAGCTGTTGAAATCTGGTAATAATAGAAGAAGAAAATGGACAAAGATGATTTTACAGAGAGTATTTCTACCAGGCTTGTAGTGGAGTTGATTAAAACGTAAGTGGAAGTTTACTTTATGTTTACAATTAGCTGACCCGCCCAATTCATTTGCCAAGACAACAACAGGAGCAAAGCCAACACATGCAACCATCTGCTGCAACCACAAGCACATCATCTGTAGACAATGCTGCGCTTTCAGTGGGAAACAGTTGTCCTCTAATCAAGGTGAAGGACTGCCAATTGATAGCCTTGTGAACTATAATGGCCAAAAGCAAAAGGGGTAACAGCTGGTCTAAGGGCAAGACAAGGTTAAAACCCTGCTGGCCTCGCCTACAAGCCATGTTCATAAAATAATGCAATAAGAAAGTGAACAAACAACAAACTGAGGTGATGAGGTTATGGGATCATTAAAACCAGAAGGGTTTATGTGCTCAGCAAATGTAATATCATAGCAATCCATCAGTTTGATTATGAGACATATTATGTGCAAAGGTGGTGTTTTGGCCTGATGGTGGTGACAGTTCGTAGAGTGTCAAAAAAGGAGAAGGCTCATACTGTGGCGAGCTCTAATGTGCTCAGTAGATGTCATGATAATCTGCCCAGTTAACTTAGACATTTCTTGTTCCATGCGAAAAGTTGTCCTGATGGTTGCACTACAAGAAAGACCAGGAGGTCATCCAATACAATGGTATTCATCAACTAGACAGTAAACACAGTAAATTTCTGTATGTATATATAAATATACAAACATACATAGTGTCATGGTCTCTAGTTGATGTATGTATATATATATGTATATATATATATATATATATATATATATGTATATATATATATATATATATATATATATATGATGTTGTTCAGCCATTAAAACTGGTAACTTTTCAGTCAAATAGAAGACTTGTAGACCAGTAAAAAAATACTTGCATATTCATAGATTCTAGACTTCTACAATAAGGGAGAAGGAGTGGATGTAATTTTAACATTTTCATTTGGGTAATATAAGTTTTTTGTGAAAAATTTTATCAGACCCAAATTATTTTTCAAAGAATAGTATAACAATATCAGGAGAGGATCTTTAATGTTACAAGTGTCATTTTGAACTTGAGAGCACTATTTCTGTAAGATCTACTCAGTTTGTTACTAATCTTGGATATAAGTATCGATTTTTATTCAGAAAACATGCCATCCACAACCCCGATGTTACGCAGTGTACACTCATAGAGTGTACACTGCATCCTGCATTAGCACTGAACATTGTTATTAGATGTACCCTAAACTGTGAGGTGTGGAATTGTCCAATATAGATGCAATTCCCTCACCAGAAGAATTGTCAGATCATGAATTTTTACTTTAAAATCTCTTATACAAGTATCATCATCATGTTGGATTTTTATCTAATTAACAAAACAAACAAAATGTGATTCCGGAACAAACTAATATGACATATACTGTAATGTACATACAGTAATACTAACACACTGTCAACTCACTGTACTGGCCAATCTATATTATCTGACTGTCATAATTAAGCCAGTTTCTGCACAGATGTATTTAATATGAAATAGAGAGCATTTGCTGACCCACTGACTCAAAGCAGTTGCCAGTTACCTCTTATTGCCACTTCTCTCCAGAATCTGCCCCCCTCGGGATGATGCTGCTGCAACATCCGTCTGATAGAAAGGCTCAGCCGGGCTAACAAATCAAGAAATACTGAAGGAAACATATGAATTTTTCCTTAGGAGCTTAGTTTTGTTGATATGACACAATAATCCACATTTGGACCGATTATTGTTTTATAAGATGCAGTGACTCTCATGGACTCATAAAAGCCTGAAACATCAGCTTACAAACTAAAAAACAAATCACATTTTAATTTCTGCAGATGACTTCCATGGCTTAAGTGCAAAATGCAATTGCAGCATATTTGTAATATGTTCTTCAGACACCCACAACAATGTTTACTCTTGCAGTTTCTGCTTCTATGAGTTAGCAACTTTTTGTTTATGCAAGAGGTAATTTTTCCCCCAATTCATCATGTAATGATCCCAGCCAGGTTGAGAAAATTTCTGCAATGCCTGCAAAATGGATGTGAAACCTTTAACTGAACTGCAACAAACAGGGCCTTGAATTCCATAAACAAATTAAATGCTGTTAGTAGCAAAATCTTTACATGCATTCTTGGAGGAAATGTAGATTATAATCTCAGGACCGAGCAGAAAGAAATGTAACATGGCATTAAATTTTTATGTGAGATGTGGAACATGGATTGTAAATCTAAATATGGGTGTGTATGTGTTTATGTCAGTGTGTGAGAGAGAAAATGTGTTACAAATGTATGTGTGTGTCACACATCAATTGTTCTGGACTTAGAATATGGTGTCATGAACCTTTCCATTTCTGATATTCATATCAGAGTACTAGAGAACAGCTTCATTTTGCCCCTGACCGTTTTCAATCATTTATTGTATCATTTCAAGAGGCTCAAAGATGAAAAGTCCATCCAATATCCTGAAATATGCTGACGACAAAAACAGTCTCACTATGGTCATGAACTGCAGCTCATTTGTGTTAATGGCAAAAATGATTTTTCTTTTCTGTCATTGTCTCAGCTTTCTTTTGGAGTCAGTCAAGACACAGAAACACTCTAAAGAGTACAAAAAAGTTATCAATGAACAGCCTGTTGACACTGACAAGACTGGGGTGCAGAAATTTTGTTTTTGAGACTTTAATATGTAGTTACTGCAGCACAGTCAAGACATTTAGTGAGTATGGTGACTATTGAAAGTCCAGCATAACAAACAAAGCATTGCGTCAGTTCAGGCAGAGCACTACCACTTTAATATATATATATATGTTCAGTGCTAATGACGCAGTGAGCCAGTAGCAAAATAGCATACTGGCACCCCTAAATGGAATGCATTCATTATTATTAAAGTTCTTAGTTACGCCTGTGTTTGACAAGTCAAAATATCGGCCATGAGAATAGTCTACTATGCCTGAAGTCTTTTTTTTTTTTTTTTTTTTTTTACCAAACTCACTGTCAAGTCTGTCAGGTTGAGGAGTTTGTGTAAAATTAACTATCATCCAGGCTTACAGCTGCCGATATTCCCATTTTTTCATATTAAGGTCTTCACCATAGGCAGTTAGCATTAATCCTAGGATAGTGCTAATTGAGCACAGTTATGCTTACTTAGCAAGTTTGTAGATATTCTGTAGAAGGTGATGGCATGAAAGAGTGGTTATTTGGTCACATGAGGAAGAGTGACTTTTTTTTTGTTTTTTTGCTACTTTTACAGTATGTCTAATTTGAAATGAATAGATGTTGTGAAATGAGCCTTAAAAGCAGGAAAAAGCAGGTTTGTTCAAACATCTCAGCCTACTGGAAGAGGTAAACTAGGTCTTTCCGTCTTAAAAAATGTAATTAATTATTAATTGTTTATTATTCATTGAAAAAGTTATTAAATTATAATTTGCTAATTACTTAACAGCAAAAATAACCTAAAAGTAGGAGACTAGACACTGTGGTTTAACAAGCAGCACTGAACATCAAAAGCTAGCTTTAACGTTAGCCTCTTTGACTGAGCGAAGCCAAGTGAATCCAGAATTTAGGTTAACCAATGGCTAACATTAGCAAGCCAATTAAGAACACAATATATGACATAAATATCAAAACTTTGAAGTAAACGGAAGGCATATTTCTCCTCTGTTGCTGGTGACTCCAGATCCTGTGCCAAGCTAACACATACCAGACCAGCCTCTATACTGGAAGCGTACAGACTTGACATCAACCCACCCAACACCTTTTAGCGCAACAAACAAGCTTTCTATTTGTAATATAAGTACCAAATTTTGAATTGTAAACCCTTGCATTACTCGCTATATAGTTAGCATGGACTGGACTTTTGTACCAGTCATCTTGTAACAACAGTTATCTATTAGCCTGAAAACAATTAGGTGTAAAGGAAGCTTCACCTGTTTTATGTATGTTCCAAACAGGCACTCCTACTTGAGTAAAACTGTAAAAATATGTATTGTTGGCATTTCTACTTCAGTGAAACATGTCTCCTTCACCATTTACGGAAATACAAGACAAAATGAGGAATATGTTCTTTCAACAATGAGCACATACCCTATACAATTCAATACATTCAATCCATCTCCATTACTTCGAATAGAACAACAGACCTAAATGAAGCAAATGCCTTCCATGAGCAGAACAAAATGATTAGAAATCCTATTTCACAATTGAGCACAATATTAAGGGCTTTTTTAGAACCCTTATAGTCCATTAGAAGAAATGCCTTCCACACACTAAGATCAGTACAATTTTCCTATTTAATACACAATATTTTGGCTTGTGCTTCCTGCATGAGAACCTTATTACCCTCATGAAAGTCTCATTTAAGGAGGCAAGTTAACTAACCTATCTATTCAGACATTGATTCCATACTGGTACTCTAGTGAGTTCTTTTAACAGGTATATATAAGAGTAAATATTGTATAAGAGAAAGCTACCCTGAGCCAGTAAGCTGAATGCAAATTTTAAAAAATTCAACTCATGCTAAGATTTGAAGATTTCAAACCAATACTGATTTTCTCAAGCTGAAGAAAAAAGTTGGATGTTTGAGTGCAGGAATGTTACTGGCTGGTGTGCTAACAGCTTGTTTTCATTCTTAAAGGTCAGTGGGTTGTTTCTGACTCCGCACCTCGGTCAAGGGTACGCTGTCCGTCAGACAGTTTATAGTGCACAGTCACTCCAGATGGGATCCATCACACAGGGACATCCAGGCTGATGCTGTTTAGTTTAACCAACTCCAGCTCTGAGAATTGCTTTCAGCTAACATTCCCCGGGTTAGGCACACATGGACATTTGGCTTGCGGACACAAAGCCATGAAAACTTGAGCAATTCAGTTTGGTGCAAGTTTATTCTATAAAGCTCATCTCAGTGAGTTTTTTTTTTACCCTGTAACATACCTTAACATACATTTGCTACTTAAAAGCAGACATTCAAGGAAGATTGCAAAATGTTGTAAAGGAACAAGATTTTTTTTTTTTTAAATGAAATGGATCAGAATATCAGCAAACTTCAATTTATTGCCTCAGCTGAGTACAAATATTCCACATTTAGTATGAGACCTTTAACCTCTCTGTACAATATAATAAAACTTGAGTAGTTGAAAGAGTAAAGGGGCGCAGTGATAAATAGAGTGACAAATTTACTAAGTAGCTGTAGAGGACTTGAAGTTGCCAAGACACTCTTGCGACACCTGCTGGTTAAGACGCACGGGCTCCTTATGTAAGTGCATGTCTAGTGTTTACAATGGATTATAATATGTGCTTGAGGAGATATAAGGAAAGCTGAGGGTGCTTCACATACACCAGATGTCCATATAGAAAAGTGTGCATTTAAACCACAAGGAAATTATCAAATACAATTACGGCAGTCTCTGATGGATCACATGTTCATGGAGGACATGTTGATACAATTTACTTTGTATAAGGTTTATTAAGAAGGAAATTATTTATCATGTTAGCTAAGAAATTCTATGAATCAACATTTAATCAATATTTAAGGTTGCTTGTTGTATATATATATATACACCCTTCAGCCACAATATTGATTATGTTGATCAGCTATTAATGTTATGGCTGATCGGCGTATAGTTGCTTTATATTCGTAACATTAAACATTTCTTTGTGCTCGTAGTTAAGTGATATTAAGTCATGTTCATTGCTCACTTTTTTCATGAAACATCTCGCACCAGCAAATGCGTAAAAACGCACAGGACAGGACTAATAAATTACATTTTAGTGAAACTATTTGGGTCACTGTGGAGTTTAAAATTACGTAATCTTACTTCATGATGTCTTTCATGTAGCCCACAGTATATACCCAGAAGAAAATTAAATGATGGTCTTTGTTCATTTATACATGAAACATGGTAATTTTACATGATTTGGAGCAAAAATGCATAAATGGCCACAGGAGATGAGGATTAATAAACACAATCCTCTTCCCTGTTTACTTTAATGTAACTACGATTCTCTCTTTGGAGTTCATAAGGACCTGATCTAAGTCCATGGTGTCTTTTAGCTCCAATGCAGCCAGCAGTGTATTGAGAATTTAAAATGCGTTGTCGTATTTGAACAGCAGGCACAACATTTGTATTTTTTCCTCAAGAAGCAGCTCCATTTGTAAGATCCACACACAGAGACAGAGAGTGTGTACTGTATGCTTGTGTGTGACACTGTCTGTGTGTATTAGTGGAGGGCTGGCTCTGTGTCTGGACCTTCCCTCGCCTCAAGTCAAAGAGACAGCCGCGTGAGCCCGCGCTCGGTTATTTGGTGGACCTCTCTGCTTCCATGCTCTAGAAACACCACAAACTGATCCGGAAACAGCCACAGCAGTTCCTCTCCGCTTCACCGTGTTGCGCACCGGACGCGCTCTTTCTAGTTCAGGATGGACTCGTCTCCGTCTCCTTGTGTGCACCTTTAGTACTGATTGTGACCCTGCTGTAGTTGGTGGGAGTTCGTGTGGAAGGAGCTTTTCCTCTATCCGCTGTTTCGCTTTTCTACTACTGGGTTTTTATTTTCGACTGGACTGCAACTGTACTCTCATCTCTGGTCTGCAGTTCCGAGATGGGAATGTATTTGTATCTCCTGCTTTTGCAGTACTATTTCGTCTCGACCTTTGTGTGCAACGCCATCGCCTTTGTTGAGGAGCCCTCCGGAGGCAGGTCGGACGGGTACTGCGGGCGGATCCTCCGGGCGCAGACCCAGGGGACCCGGCGGGATGGACACCATGAGTTCAGGCTCAGAGTGGAGGGGGACCCAGAAACCTACCATCCTGGCAGCACCTACAGAGGTAGAGTTTGTTTTCAAAGTCCATTTGCGTAATCTGTGCGTAAACCTGCGTCAAATTTAACAAGTGGCCTGCTTATTTTAGTTCGAAAAAACTGTGTACTCTGAAATTCCTCAATTCTTTATTTTATTTCCAGAAAGCTTGAATATATCCAGCCACCATGTACTCACTACCATTATAAGTAATAAACGTAGTAATCCAAAATTTTAATAGCAAGCTGGAGGACGCAATTTCCAAACTATTCATTGTGCTTACTCTGCAGGGAGAGTAGTGGTTTGATAAGGCTACTTAGTGTCATAATGTCTGACCTATATCCACTTCCTTTTCTCTTCCTGCAAGCAAGTGGACACACACAGACGCATACACTCACACACACACACACACACACACACACACACACACACACACACACACACACACACACACACACACACACACATAAAAAACACACGGAGAGACACACAAATCTGGCTCCAATTAAGCTGACCCCTACAAATTTATTGTCCCTATGCTGCCTGGTGGATTTGGCCACATAAAAAAAGCCTTTGGCCAACTCACTGAGATTCCTGATGAATTTATAACAGAGGACTAGGCAATTTTCAACTTAAAATACAGTAGTTTTACTCTCTTTGTTTTAAATGCAAATTTTATTCATAAAGATCCAGTGGGACGATGGTGAGATTTTACAACAATAAGACCTGGCATGCTACAGTTTTGATATAGGCTTAAAAAACAAAGATGAAAATCAACTGTCACCTGTCGTAAAGTCTCCCCACTGAGACCATACTCCAGATCTTGAGATTTTTGGCCTGTGACACCACATTTTCTGCATTCAGGGCTAAATTCTAATCAGCTATCAGGCACCACTTCAGAAAAAGAGTTATTCCACAAGCCTTCATAGCCTTTAAGTAACAAAAAAGTTAACTTTTTTAAAACTGGATGAGATTGAAAATATTGACATCTTCCTTCTCAGTGCTGGGGGCAAGTTTTAAGATAAATGGGCTGGTATGAAATTGCAAGGATAGGGCACAAGGGTAAGCCAAATAAAATTCCACCCTCCTCTCATTCTATGGCTTCCATTTCTTGCCTGTTACCCACACTAAACTTCCTGCATGAGATTTATAACCTCGTTTTTAATTCTAGTGTTAGATGCTAAATCTTTTTTTTACAGCCCTCACTATTCCACATTTCACTGATGCTGAAAGGCTTGCAGCTTTCATACATGTTTCTCTAACATCATCTGGGGTGACCTTGTGTCACGCAGTGTGACCCTGATGTGTCAATGTAAAACCTCTTTACTGCTTGGTGTCCCTGTGGAGTATATACACACACTCTCTCCTCCTTTACAGTGGTCCTCCTGGCAACCAGCCCTGCTTATTTCAGAGGTTTCACCCTCATTGCGCTGAAGGAGGGAAGAGAGGGCACTACAGACGGCGACTACACTGGCCAGTTCCAGGTAAGGATAAGCAGATGTGGAGTGGAAAAAGACAGAATCTCTGCTTACTGAATGTGCTCTGAGATTTCCGGGAAAGTTTGCAATAGATTAAATAAGTTGCATGCTTTAATGCACATGGAATTTCACTTACCTGCTTCCCGCTGTCTTCCGATATGGAGGTTAAAAGAGGTGTTGCTGACAGATGCAACACAGCTCCCCTGGATGAAGCTAGGAAACTGAGCTCTCCTGTTGTGGCGGAGAAGAAAAGAGAATCTAGTTGCCTCTTTGGTGAAGCCCTTCCAGGCTGAGGCAGACATGGCATCCTACCCGCTAAGTAGCAGATATTTCCTCAGGCGGAAGAGGGAGAGGGGGAAGGAGAAGGCAGAGGAGGATAAAGAGTCATGTGAGGACAGAGATGAAAGAGATAAACAGACCAGCCTAAAGCTGCGTTAGAGACAAAGCAGGAGAGAGATGTGAGATGTTTGGTTCAGTAGAAACACAACTCCCACTGAGCAGCACAGAGCTTCTGAGTAGAGAGCCAGACTTCCTCAATTACCTCCCGCTCAGTGTAAACATGAACACACATCTGTAGCTGTGTTTCCACACGATCATCCTAACTAGACTCTTACCAAAAAGAACAGGAGGCTGCTTGCATGGAGCCAACAGTTTGAAGAGAGGAGTGAGAAGTTTTTTCTTCTTGGTTTCACCAGACCTCTGACTTTGAAACAAATAATATTGTTTGCTGAGATGTTGTAGTAACGCTGCTTTCCCTGCAAGCAGACTGAACAGTGATCCTAAACTATAATCCTCCTTTTTTAATCATGTTGGCAACATCAGTGTTTGCCAACACTCCTGCTATTCAAACAGTGATATTGTCACTTCTGTTATCCTAAGAGATTTCCATTGATGAAGGGGTGAGAGAAGCTAAAGTGACTAAATCAGTTCCTGGTATTTGGATTGATAAACAATCATTCATGAGTGTTCTCCAGCTTGTGTGATTTCCCATCTATCCACCGACCCCAGGCAGACATTATCGCTATTTAACAACCTCACCTTACTTCCTTCTTTGCTCCTGTCATAATTTTTGTCACTTGAATTTTAACTTGTCGTTTTAAGGGTATTGGCTAAAAAGACTGATGGTGTCTCACACGATGGCTAGATTTTTCTTAATGAAAAAACAAACCTATACGTATAACCTATATAATAAGCTACTTGCACAAACGGGAGGACAGTCTCAAATGACCACAAAGTTAAATCAACACCTCTCCAAAATATTCTCATACTCAACAAAAACTGAACAAAAACATTGTAACCCCCATGGGTGCAGGACTTATTGCAGAATTGTATTATATGTATTAGATGCTTTAGTCATAGTGTAATCAACACTATATGTCCAAAATTATGTGGACACTTTGTCATTACACCCACTCCAAACCCATGGCCATTAATCTGCTGCTATAAGGCCTTTCACGAGATTTTGAATTTGCTCCAATTCAGCCTAGAGCAGTGGTTAGGCTGGCCATTGATTTTGGTCTATAAAGCCTGGATTGCAATTGCTGTTCCATCCTAAAGGCCAGTCAAGTTCCTTTACATCGAACTGGGGATACCATTTATTTGTGGATATGGCTTTGTGCACGGAGGGTCTGTCATGTTAAAACGGAGAAGGACCTTTTCCAAATTGTTGCCACAAAGTTGAAAGCACACTATTGTCTAAAATGTCACAATATCCCTTAACTGGAACTAAGGGACTGGATCTATGAAAAACAGTGGTCCACAAGAGCGTCCACATCTTGGTCAGTTTTAGATGAAAAGCATGTGCTGGATCAAGAACTCAGTCCTCCATCAAGGATGTTTTCAGTTGCAGTTGTATGTTAGTCAACTAGTGGCCAGATTATTATTTTTTTTAAATAAAAGTTGGAACAGGTTTTAATAAAATTTGGTGGAAAGTTCAGCCACAGGTTTAGTAATTAGTGTATATGAAAATCTTTAAAAGATTTCTTTAACTGCAACATTGGCAATTTTTTGCAGTTTTCTTTTATACCGCTGCACTTATTTCACCCATTAACACAGCTTGACCACAGTGCTACGTGGAGAAAGGCTGGTCTGTTGTGCCGGCTCTGTGTATATACACTTACCTCGTAAGCACGAATTAAGCAAACCGTGGGAAAGAATTATATCTTGTGCACACGCAATGTAATTTTGAGTGCTCAATGTATTAAAACATGGCCTCAATAAAATTAGTTTTTCTCTCTGTGGCCCCCCCGGGGCTCTACAGGGAAGATGTAGTGGTGTCAGGAGTAGAGGACAAGCTATGAGAGGTTGAGGAACACGAGGTAGAGTAGCTGCAGCAGCAGCAGCATCAATAGCTGAGCTTGAGGAAAGAGAGGAGGAATGTTGTTGAGAGAGGACAGCTGCAACACAGGTTTATAGCCTACCAGTTACTACTTATTCATCCTCTCATGTTGGACTGAGGGCAGACTGGATGCTACAGTGACTTACTATTGCCTCTTGAGGTACAAAGTGGTATTACAAGACAGGATGGGTTGGAGCTAGCTAGTTAGCATGCGAAATTCATTAGATATCTCTGCAACACAATATGTAGATGTCTTTGACATAATGTCAAAACTGTTATAACTTCATATTCTGTTGATAATCTTAGTTAATTTTGAATGTTATAAATTAAAATACTTACTTATTGCTCACTTAAGCTCTCAAAGGGTTTTTATTTCATATTTTAGGTTGAGGTTGAGAAATAAAGGTTTTAGTGAAAATTGATATTGATTGATTGTTTTTTTTCAAACAATGCTTAGGTTTTGGAATGCTTTTTTAGAGGAAGCCTTAGGTCTTAATGGGTTACATGGGGAAAAATCAGCCATGCATACCTCTTGGTTGTCTCCCCCCATATTTATGTTTGTACAAGTTCAAATTCAGATTTTTTTTAATGAAAAAATGAAAAAACAAAAGATTGTGCAGTCTTGTCAGATGTATAGGCTGTTTTGAGTGTGTTCGAGATCATTTATTAATTCACTGTCAGTTCTTCAGCTCCATAGAGACTATCAGAAGGTACAGTATGTCAATGTCTACTAATGACACACGTAACCAGAAGTTACCCTTTGTCTTGTCTGAAGCCAAATATTGTAGTGAGCTTTGTGTCTGACACTCAAACATGTCTTCTTGAGAGTGCATAATCTCTTCATTTGTTAATGCATTTGTTAATTCGGCCATTTATTCATTCTTTCTGCTCCTCTTGATGTAGAGTCTGGCTGTGGTTCTACTTCTGCGTCTCACAGCAGCATTGCCTCTGGGTTTACTCTCAGCTTTTCCAACCATTAAATTATAATGAACATTCTTTGCGTGTTTATACAGTTCTTTACAAATGATAAAACAAATAAAAACCATGGGATAAAAAATAAAAAATGAGGCATCAATTAACCACAATGGCACAGGAGAATAAACGCCAACAATTAAAACAAATTATATATTGGTCTTAAAAATTGTTTTTTACAAGTTGAGAATGATTTTGTGTGAGCTCCTCAGGCGGAATAAAGAAAGCTGATAAGTCTGGACTGTTGGTTTTTTTACTTGGAGTTTGGTGCATGGTCCTGCCTGAAGACAGGGTTTGTTCACACAGCAGGTGTGTTGCATGAAAACAAAGATACCAGAGTAGCCACATTGTTTTGTAGCTCACAGTAGGACTTTGAATGAATTAATCCGGATCAAGGAAAGTTTGAGACATCAAAAAGTCAGTGGAAGTCAGCCGGGCAGTCACGCAGTGCCGCTCACTTGACTTTTGTTTAAACAGTTCAAACTCAAAACATCTCAGCTCACTCTGCTCTATTTGATTCCTGCTCCATGCATGATCCACACCTTACAGTCTCAACTTCAGTGTCCCAGCAGAGTCTGGAGTGGGGCTGAGACAAGGGAGTAGGCAGTGAGCAGAAACTGGAACAGTGTGGGCTAAGTTTGAACAAAATTAGTTCACAGTTGTAACTGACAATTTTATCCACATATGGAAAATGATTACGGCCTCTTGACATGTCAAAAAACTGACAGTGTATACATAGCCTTTATATATCTGAAAGGTTCTGAAAAGTTGACTGTACAAAAAAAGATATGTCCTGCATGCTGTTACATATTAACCACACTATATTATCTCAATGAAACATTTAGTTTGGATTCATTTAGTATCAGAAATTATTTTTAGAATGATTTCATTTATTAAATACACCGTTATTTGTGTCTTAGTTATATTAGTGGGTTGATAATAGGAGATTCATCATGATAGTGACTCTGGCTTTTTATCTAAATGACCTAATTTCATCAAAATCAGCTTCTCTATATCAGAGAGGTTTACATAAAACTTATTTAAAGTGAAGTTGAATACAACGATTCACATTCCTGACAGTTTATTTTCCACAAGTTAATTATGCGGTTAGTTTTGCAATGTCATGATTGTTATTGTGCAGTGGAAGAGGAGCCAATTGAACACAGTTGTGGTTCCCCGTACGGCTATTCTCTCTCCTTGCTCTCTGGTTGTTTCTGGCAGCTGTCCTGGAATGTGCCCGCCTGCAGCTTTACTAAAACACCACAACGGAGAGTCACTGCTCATCGTTTTTTCCTTGAGCAATAATCTGCTCTTTGTCCCTGTTACTACCATCAAAGGACTTCTGTCTTAATGTTTCAGAGTATATCTGTGAGTATGCATCTGTGTGAATGCGAATGACTCCGTATCCCACTGAGTCTGTGGTCATTCTGTGCTTAGAAATGTGTGTCTTTGTGCTTATATCTGCACCAAATGGGCATGCTGGCATACATGCGGGTCTGCGTGTGTGTTTTTCCCAGCCCTCCATGCATTACTGTGGGACATGGGTCATATTTATCTAGGCCAGCAATGTGTTATTGCTAAGGGAGACAAATGGAGCTTGTTTGGCTAACGGGAGAGATGAGCAGACATGAGATATTATCTTTTTTCCTGCATAGATTATCTAGGGTTCTGGGTTTAGCCAGGGATAAACAAAGCCAATGAGTTTAAACTGCCACAGCTAAATCATAGGTTTTAGATAGAAGCAATTATGTAAGCCAAGCAGAGCTTAGAGGGCTTTAAAGAAAAGGACATGTAGGATGTGTGCAGGGTTGTAATGATGGTGACCTGATATGCAGCATAATCACACTGAAATGTGATCCTAAAGTGATTATTGCCTATAGGGTACAGTAGATAAGTAAGATACACCGATCTAGATAGATAGATAGATAGATAGATATACACGATTCAATCAAAACATTACAACCAGTTTTAATGATGTGTCTGATTAATGTACATGCTGCAGGAGCCTGAGTCTGGCAACCCTCCCTGTTTTCTATTAACAGTAAGGGTTGTTTGCAAGCACAGAGTTGTCCTTGAAAACAACTGTGTGCTTGTTTATGTCAAGGAACTTCCGGTGGTGCTAGGGAATAGTTTACACAACTTTTATATATCATGTTTTACAAGCTGGTTGGTTCAGATGCTTGACGTTTGCATACGTAATGTTGTACTCTGCACCGATTATGGCTTATTAAATACATCATGCATCAAAAGTATAAGTATGAGGCCACTATTTCTTACTTGTTGCACTCAGTGATTCAATAGGGATTAAGTTGTGACTCTTTAAGTGTCTGAGAAAATGAGTTATCGCAAGGATGACACAAATAATCATGGGAGTATTGTGAATTGATGTAAAAATTATGAGCAAAATTGATTTTTACAGTCCTTGAAAACATTTTCATACAAATAAATGCTTATTATGCCACTATGTTTCACAGACAAACTAACATAATTTTTCTTCAAGCTATATCCAAAGCTTTTACTTTTGTTGTTATAAACGCTTTGGTGACTGTTAGCGTCTTCTCTACCGCACAGGAAGAGATTAAATTTCCACCTGCAGCAAAAAATGTTTTTTTTTACATAGTTGGCTAGTTTGTTAAAAAGAGCAATGATTGACCATCACTGCAGAAACTTCAGAAACAGAAAACAGGTTCATGCTATCCCAATAGGGCCTGACACCTCTATGTAGTGATCCCCAACAACAATCACAAATGCAGCAACAAGAACTGATCACTCACTGCTTCGCACCCATGAACATTAATTTTTAGCACACAAAAATAGACAAGCCAAAGATACCTCCACCAGTAATTAAACTCTGAGTTTCTGCATTAGGTAAAAAATACTACTCCTGTGCCACTCATACACATTGTTGCTCACACTGTTTGATTGACAGTTGAGCTGTGGGAAGTCCAGTGCAAAAACACCATCATTTTAAATTTCCAACATCAGCAAACAGTGGTTGCTTGATATAATTTAGTTTGTTAAAATGAAAAGTGATAGCCATCGTCACTTAAGAAACTTCAGCAGGAGAAAACAGGTTCAGTAGGAGTCACTAATGCAGAAACAATGACCTGATCTCTCACCAGCTTCCCACTCACAAATATTGTGTGTGATGAACCACACAGTCAAGCTGGAGGCACCATTAACTGGCAGTTGAACATTGGAATTTCCCTTGTGCACTACTGTTCACATTGATTTACAGTGGATACGTGGGAATTTGCATGGAAAAATATCGCCACGAAGAAGAACCTGTAGCAACAAAGATGGCGATTAGAAGAGGATCATGAAGTTTTCTATCTGAATACAAACACCATTATGAAGATTGTCAAATAAATGCTTAATTATACTGTATTTTTGTGAAATTACTGTGTCTTATGCACTGCTGGGATAATAGGTTAAGCAAAACGATCTGCAAAAGAAAGGTAATTACCATTGTTTGGTTTCATAGAAAATGTCACAACTTAGTTTTTAGTGTTTGGAAACCAAAAGAGATTGAGGGTGACTGCTGCAGCTGCAACAGCTCTGTGACTCAGCCTTGGTCCTAGCAGGAGCCTGTCTAGTTTATTCATGCTGTTTTTCATTGACAATAGCCTAAACAAACCGAATAGTCAAAAGATTGTGGAAAACAGACACATACATACACACACATCTAGGAACACACGACGCTCATTTACCCAAATACACAATTGTTGAGCATATTGGCCCCACACTTTGGTTAAGGTCTTAGTGAGGTTAAATTTTTAACATGAACCCATGATACCTTCTGAGTGAGGCTCCCTGTTGCTATGAATAACCAGGATAATTGTTTGGCTTTAAGTTACCCCCCTTTCTTTGTGATTAGGTGCACCAGGGAGTCAAAACAAGGTCAACCACCCAGTAACTGACAGGGGTAACTAATTTTTTTTTTTTTTTTTTTTAAATAACCCATTTTTTTGTACAGAACCTGGGTCTGGGAGAAAATGAGGACATATTTCAACCAAATAACTCAAAACAGCTGTCTATTAGGCAAGGTCTGGCATTTCTTTTAGGAGGAAAAAATAAGGTTAACCAGCATCCAACCTAAACTACCTTACAGGTTATTTGTCCTTCCCTCTGATACCACCCGTAGGAGCATTTCCTGAAATACAGTGGCAGGACATATGCCACAGATAAACCATTAAAAATCACTGTTAAAAAATAAATAATTCTTGTATGATGTGACAAAGCTCTGATAAATGTTTGGTCAGGTTTAGGCACAAAAACAACTTGGTTAGATTTAGTTAAAGATCCTGGTTTGGGTTAAAATAAGTACTTTGTTAAGGTTAGGGGACCTTCGTCATCATGGTTACAATAATAAATACGTGGTTAACGTTATAAAATGATTGTGGTCATGGTAAAAAGTAATCGGACTATTGGTTTGACACAGGAAATGAACAGCGGTCTCCTGTGGTAGTCCAGTGTTTTGTTGACCCATCCATCTTCCCTGACATCCTCCCTATGTATACTTTGTCACTATATAACAATGTCACCTGACTTCGTCCTTTGCTCCCGTCATAATTACTATGGCCACTACACGGCTTTGTCCCTTGACGTAAACATGTCATTTTTGGGCATTTGCTGAAAAGAATGGTGCTGTCTCACACGACTGCTAGATGTCGCGTAACAAAACGTAACTGTGGGTCATAATAAGCTGCTTGCTCAAAGTACTTATGGGGTCATTTTTATGGAGGGACAGGCTCTGAGTCTCTCAGTTGGAAATAATACTTGTTTTTGGTCATTCACATTTATTTTATTTTCACACAGCACAAGTGAAAAGAGTAAACTGTATGTTAATGGGATTATTCAAATTCAGAAACAGGGCAGGTAAAAAAAACAGTTCAGGTCACAGCTGAATGCTCAGTACTTGTAATTGGCTTGCCTGTGTCATACAAAGTCTTTCACTTCACCTTCTTTTTATTTGTATTCATCTCTATGTATCATTTAGTTTGTTTCCTGAGTATGCTCTTAAGTCAAGGTGTGAGACTTGTCTTTTGTTGTCAGAGCTTTTCATACCAGACCCCCGATCAGAGCTTTGGCACACGAAAAACAAAGATGAGAAAAGAACATGACAGACTTAAAGGAGGGCAGGAAAGAAATAATTTGAGCTTCCTTTACAAGCAACAGGGATAGTCCCACTTTATATGTCTAGTCTGCATGAACACAGATAACACACAAGCACTCCTAGGTTTGACAGCTATGACAGCTTTTTAAATTTCTCTTACATTGACCTCCACAAAGCCATATAGCACCAAAAATGTGAATATAACTGTAAAAAGGGGAATTTAAAAAAGAGCTTTGGGGTAATTTTTATATTAAACAGACCCAATGTACAATATGCTCCCTCTTCACCAATGTTGTTTTGTATAATTGAATGCCAAAAGCCATGGAATTGGCTCAGTTTGCTAGGAAATAAACCTACACAAACACACACACACACACACACACACACACACAGTCCGATTTTTACAGAGTAACTGTTTGGATATGTGACACTGCTGCCTCGGTTGGGTGGCTTAGACAGAAAATGCCATATGATGCAATATTGGTGATAGCCCCAATATCTCAGTGGTATTCTGCAGTAATAGTACTGCTTTGATTGGTGGAAAGATCAAGGCAAAATGTTGGCGCTGCCTAGGTCTTCATCGAGAGAAGAGAACTTTGTTACTTTCTGAAATAAGCTCATCTTCAAGAGCTGATGTGACATTTTCAATCTATCTGTCTGTCTGCCTGTGTTTTTCCTAAAAAAAACTTTCATCTCTGCACTTAGGTCCCAAAGGTTTTAACTGTATTCACTCCTTTGTAACTGCTTTGCATTTAATTACAAACCTGCAATGTGTACACACTAACCAACAAACACACACACACACACACACACACACACACACACACACACACACACACACACACACACACACACACACACACACACACACACACACACACTTACAAGGTGCTAATAGTGAAATGTAATCAGTTCAGTAGATGATATGTAGGTATATTTCAGTTCCCTTCTCATCATTTGATGATGCCATGTTGTAGATTAAGAGCTGTCTAGTCAAAGAAGCACTTATGGATATTGGTTTATTGACATATTACTCTGAGGATACTGGGTGTTTGTTAAAGCCTGGGTTTGCCTTGTCTGTCTCCAGCTCTGTCTCTTTGTGTGTGTGATGATGATGATGCTGTGGTGCGTGTGCGTGTGTGTGTGTTTGAACAGGGCTCTACGTTTGCTTGTGCAGGCACTCTGAAGCATTTGTGTTTACCGTCTCAACAGAGAGCAAGAGACTGAGAGAGAGAGATTGAGATAGACAAACCGTGGACACACACAGACATGCCAGCTTCTGCAATGAAAACAAACGCTCCTTTGCTAGTCTTCCCACACTCCCTGTATTCCTCTTTCTGTCTGTCTCTCTTTCTGTCTGTCCTTCCATCTCTCATACATTCCCTGTTACAAGTGATGACTGTAAACTTTAATGTGGCTAACTTGTTCTTAGTTTGATTATTTAAGTAGAAATAAACTGGGACTTGACTGTCTTCCAAATGGACTTGACTGTAATGACTTTAAACCCAATTTTTTGACTTTTGGACTGTCCTGACTTGACTGTCTTAATTTCAACCAACGCCTGTCTTCATTTGGGTCTTGACTTAGAACTTGACTGTATTACCTTCAAACATGCCTATCTTGAATTTGGACTTGATGTTTATGTCTTGATGTGGCACTGACTGGTTTAACTTGGAACTGGAATGTCATGATTCTGGTCTTGATTTAGGACTTGATTGCATTAATTGTATTGTTATTGTTTTAATTACTGGACTGTGGCGCTATCGAGTACACTAAACTAGCCTGAGTGAATACAATGGTGGACACTTGTCCTATCTAGGGATTGGAATCAAGAAGCAGCTCCAGGTGAGAACCAGTTCCAAATTGTCCAAACCATCGGAATTGTATGTCTCCGAGATGACCAATTCCTATTATCAACAGTTGCACATTGCCAAACAATAACGTCAAACTCATGGGTCTACAATACTGGAACGTTGCAACAAGAAGGAGTCCTGGCATAGAGGAAGGAACAGTCCAAAAAGTGGCTTAATTTTCACGAAGAAAGATGACGACAGTGCTAGTTGTAATGCAGCGCTTCTCATACATAGGCTCTATTTGGGCGACCCGCCCAGGTAGATTAAACCCCTACAGGTAGATAAAGCTCACAGTATCTACCTAATGTATTATTTCACTCTTTTTTTAAACTAATTTTTGGCCACACACTTGGAATCCACTAGAGGGGACTAGAGGCTTCTTTGTGCGCAGCTGGCTAGCTAGCGCCCTCAGCAATATGCTGAAAAACCTTTCTATGTGAAATGGGCTTAAATTCCAAGAATGCCATGTATTTGATACTCTATGCACAAGTGCCACTGCTTCCCAACAGAGCAGCAAACATGTTAGCAAGGGTAAATATAATGTTATAATAATATTAGCACCAGGCTGGCAGGCTTAGAAGATATTTTGTTGACTAAGAAAACGTCAATGAAAACGAATGCTGTACAATTATTCTTTCATTTCATCCATTTTAAGTATTGACAGACAGACTGTTGCTATAGCTAGCTCTCAGGCTACAGCTTGTGTTCAGACTGAGAGACAATAAAACAGTTGCATTGATGCTGAAAATCTGTCTAGGCCTGCTTTTTTTTCCTACACAGAAAATTGTTTAGGAATCATTAAGGGAATCCATAAAGAATCTCAGATAAGCAGAAATGAAAATGGCATTTGTACTAATAAAAGCTTATCAATTCCATCCCTAGTCCTATCCATTCACCCTGTCACTATTGTGTGATTGCTCTAAATATATGTATACACCTGAGCTGACAGCATCATTACAGAAAATAAGCTGTATTTTTTCATTTCTAGACAGTATCTCTGTAATTAAGTATTATTCCTGTGCAGTTTATTTCAGTTCATCTTTTTAGCCCTAATAAATCTCCATATTCCCGTCTTGCAAAATTCTGTTTTCCTTAAATTTTCTCTGTCCTCTTCCATGTTTCTCCCTTTTTTTGCCCTTTTTCTATTTTTTAAATCTATTTTTGTTCTCTCTCCCCGCCCTCTGTCTTCCTTTCTCTTCTTATGCCTTTTAGCCAGTTGTTTGTGTCTGCTTTGACTGACAGAACTTCAGTCTTGGTGACACAAAATAAGCCAAACCGTGAATTAGATAGAAACATAGAAAGTTTTACTGGAAAATAAAATAAGATAGATATGAGAAATAAGAAAGAAAGAGGATAAAAGGAAAAAGAGCTAGGTTATACTTTTGTCTGCATCTTAATGTCCTATCAAGAGTTTGGGACTGTGTGTTTGGTCACTGTGATTGTTGAGCCGTGGAAGCTGGAGAACACTAGTTACAAGGTCAAAGGCTGTGGGTGCAGATGTGTGTGTATGTGTGTCTCTCTGTGTTTAGTGTTTAAAATGTCAGACAAGGTTCAAGTACCGAGAGGACAGGGATAGACACATCTTGAAAGACTGGTATTATCCGAAGCCTTTCTTAGGGATTTTGAGAAAGTTCCTCTTTCACACAACTTTATTATTGGCTCATGCTGGTGTCAATCATATTACTCTTACTGATGGTCTTAATATTAAGCACAGTTTATGAAATGAGTTATTCTCCAAACTGATATCATATTATAACAGATATGCACAGTGTATCTCTGCACGTTGCAGCTCCCACCATAGCACAGTACATAAAACAGTTTGCTTCCCTTGCTCTCTGATCACTGAAGAAGATTAGAGACTACTCATTCTGTGCACCCATGACATATTTATGAGGAAGTTCTTCTCTGATAAAATCTTAAAAGAACTAGTTTTAGTTGTACTGGCCTCAGAAAAGCCACATTGTTTCAATCCTGCTTTCATTTAACTGGGGAACTGTTCCTTTATGGCATCAGTGGCAGAAACTCAGACTTTTTTCTACATCTCCTGTATTCCATTTGACAAACTCACGGGATATTTTATATTTAGTTCAATGATTAGTCATTTTAAATAAAAACTGTATTACCAAAGGTGTTTTGAGCATGTGTATGCTTTGTGGTTGTGTAAGTTTTCAATTTATTGGATTGTCAGATTAATATTAAATGTACAATTAGGTGCAATACATAGGGAGAACTGATAGTGGCCTTGTTGTAGTATCCTACAAAATTGGGACCTCTCATGGTCTAGGTCGTGACTCTGGTTTTTTACTTATTTTTCCTATATTTCCCCGTTCCCTTGTGTTTACTCTTTTTTTTAACCTTGTGTGTGTTCTGTGTGTGGATATGTGTCTGTGTCTGCGACGTGGCTCTCCTCCGTCTCCCTCCCTCCCTCTCTCTCAGCCACCTGCCACCAATCAGCTAACACACCTACCTTCCATCTACTCATCAAGACTGCAGCATATATTCCCCCATCCTACGTCCACTCTTGGCCAGTGTATTGTTCTCTAAGTATTTACAGTCTAAGTTTAATTCCTAGCACTTTCCTAGTGACTAATGTGCTTTTCCCTGTGTTCAGAAAGACGCCATGTACGTCCTGCTGAGTGCCACGCTCCAGTTTCTCTGCCACCTTCGTCATTTCCCACATCTCCACCTTCCATCTGACTGCCTGCTTTGTCATCTCATCTTCCATCCACACAAGACTGCAACTCTCCCTGCTTCTCATCAAGGCGTCTTCCTCCATCTGCCATCCACTTCCATGCGCAACCAGCTGCCCTCAAGCCTTCCCCAGACTCTGCCCACCACCTACACCTGCAATCTTTAACACACAGTCTCCCCAGAACTCTGCATCCAGCCAGCACCTCCACCCTCTCCCTGGTCATCAGGACCTACGCCCTTCCCTGCTCCTCACTCCGCACTTCTCCTGCCTACAGCCACCTTCCCTCAACTCCCCAGCCCAAAGCCCTACTCTCCATCTCTTATCTGGATAAACTCCCTATTTCTGTTAAGACTCTTTGTGTTCAGTGTCTTGGATTTGGGTTCCTCTGTTTCTTGTGACAGAATGCTCTGGCCACGATGAACCCAGCAGATGCTAACACGCTTCATCAGGCACTCGCCAGTGAAGGCGTTTTAGTTGGTAAACATGAACAGGCACACTTTGAGATTACGGTGAATTTACGGACATTATCCGCACATGTGGCACACATTGGAGACCAAGTTAATCAAGTCTCTACTCACCTCACTCAGTCAGACTCTGGACACCAGCCTCAACCCAGCCAACCCATTTCAGACCCCTTTCCCAGTTCTGCAGCTCAGAACCATACACCGGAAGTTTGGGAAAATGCCAAGCCTCTCTGCTCCAGTGTATCCTGGTGTTCAGCCAACTCCCTTCCTCCCTCACAACAGATACGTACAAGACAACTTATATTAAGGGACTTCTTAGTAGAGGTCCGTTTGACTGATCAACAGGTGTTTAGGAAAGCCGATGGGCAGGGATGCCTCCAATCGTCTTCTTTCCATCCGTCAGGGGTCCAGCAGGTTGGCGGAGTTTTCCATAGAGTTCCAGACCCTTGCAGCTGATTCAGGATGAAATGATGAGGTGCTCCAAGGAGTGTTCATTAAAGGCCTGAATGACCAGGTAAAAGATGAAATTGCCTTCAGAAATGAACCTAATAATGTAGATGCTCTGATTTCCCTGGCTACCAGACTGGATAATCGGCTCTTGGAGCGGCACAGAGAGAGGTCCAGCCATCCCTTGACTCAGCTATCGTCAGCGTCCCTTGGAGCCAACCACAGCCCTCTATTCACAGACCCAGCAGTTCCTAGACCAGCGATGCCATCTCCCCCAGGAGAGGAACCAATGCAACTGGTTTGAGCTCCTTTCTTCCCTGCTGAACATCAGCTGAGAATGTTGGATGAGTGCATCTATTGTGGCCAATCTGGTCACTTCCTGTCTACTTGCCCACATCAGCCAAAATGGGAGGCTCACAAGTAATTGTAGGGGTGCTGGTGAGCCAAACTGCCTCTTTGTCAACCCCCCAACCCAGGATGGATTTTGACCTTACTTTGTCCAGGAATAATCATTATTTGTCATACCTGTATAAGTGGATTCCAGAGCAGATGACAACTTCCTTGATAAAACTCATGCTGCACAATCTGAGGAGCTACTCGACCTTCTGCTGGATGCTAATGCTTTGGATGGGAGACTTTTGGCCTGCGTCACCCACCAGACAGAGCCTCTCCATCTCACCCTTTCTGGTAATCACCATGAACATATTCAGTTTCAACTCATCTCCTCTCCACATTCTCCCTTATTGCTAGGTATGCCACAGCCAAAGAAACACAATCCTCATGTCGACAGGGCCCATGGTTGTCAGCTAAGTATATTCTGCCATTCCTCTTGTCTACAGTCTACCAAATCAACTACAGAGGTCAGAACCAGTCCATCTGTTCCTTAGCCCCCCCGATTTGTCTGCTGTAACCTCTTTGTATCACGATCTGGGGAAGGTTTTCAGTAAAGATAGGGCAATTTCATTGCCACCTCACCGCCCAGACAACTGTGGAATAGATCTCATTCTTGAAGCTCTTTTACCCACCAGCAGACTATACAACCTGTCACGCCCTGAGAAAAAAGGCCAGAGAGCTATATAAATGGCTCCCTGGCCACTGGAATAATTGTCCCCTCTTCATCTCCTTTGGGTACTGGATTTTTCTTTGATGTCAGGAAGGATAAAACTCTCTGTTAGACTTCAAAATAACGAAAACAAACAAATACTCATTGCCCCTCATCAACTCTGCCTTTGAACTACACCATGGAGCTATCATCTTCTTCAAATTATACCAATGGAATCCCTATCACTTGCTTAGGATCCATACAGGAGATGAGAGGAAACCGATTTCAACACTCCCCTGGGCCACTTTGAGTATATGGTTATGCCATTCAGATTAACCAATGCATTGGCAGTTTTTCAAGCTTTTGGGATTGATGTTCGCAGAGACTTCCTCAACCGCTTTACTTTTGGCTACCTGGATGACATCCTCATATTCTCCAAACCTCCCCAAGAACACACCTCACATGTTCGCTTGATTCAACTCAGAGAGCTTCCTGGGCTACATAATTGAAAGCGGGCAGGTGAAGACAGACCCCAACAAGAGCCGTGCTGTAGCAGAGTGGCCTTGACCTGACTCCCTGAAGCAGCTCTAGTAGTTCCTGGGCTTTGCCAATTTTTATCGCAGCTTTATCGGGGACTTCAGTCGCATTGCTGCTCCCCTCACGAGGCTGACTTCATCTGCCACCCCTTTCAGTTGGATGGCAGCTTTGGAAGAGTGGATGGACTACTAAAAGACTGAACTCCTGGCAGAGAGCCTGATGTTCTCTCCTGTCAGTTTGTCTCACAGGAAACCTCTTCTGAACCTGACACCATTCTCCCTTTCTCCTGTTTGGTGGCAGTTCTTACCTGGGTGATTGAAACAGTCGTAAGAGAGGCCCAGTGAATGTGACCCAGGTTACGGTCCACCCAACTGTCTTTTTGTCCCTGACTCTGTCTGTTCCCAGGTCCACACCTCCAGGTGTCCTTGCCATCTAGGTGTGTTATACACTTCTCACTCCTTGAGAGAGACTTCTGGTGGCCTTCATGGATGCAGATACTCAAGCGTATGTGGCGGCCTCCACCGTATGGTGCCAGTGGTTGGTGCCACTGACCACAAGCTGAACTCCTTCAGACTTTGCCTATGTGTCCCTGGACACATATAGCCCTGGACTTCGTTATTGGAATACCCCCCTCACAAGGTAACACTGTGATTCTTACCATAGTGGAATGATGGAAACAAGGCTGTTTTTTTGTGGCTCTCCTAAGTGTCCGACAGCCCATGAAATGGCAGACCTCCTTGTTCAACATGTCTTGCGACTTCAAGACATCGTCTCTGACTGTGGTCACCAGTTCACGTCTCAGGAATGGGAAGCCTTCTGTCAAGCTCTAGGGGCCTCGGTGAGTCTGTCCTTGGGTTTCCACCCCCAAACCAACGGCCAAATCAAGAGCCAACCAAGATCTGGAAGCTGTTTTACGTCGTGTCAGAGCCACCAACTCATCAACCTGGAGCCGCCGACTTCCCTGGATTAAATATGCCCACAACTCCTTGACCAGCTCTGCCACCGTTATGTCCCTATTTGAATGTTCTCTTATCAACCCCCTTTGTTCCAGTTCCAAGAGGACATAACCATGCCTTCGATCCAGGCCCACATTCACCGCTGCCAGAAAGTTTGGAGGGACACATGATCCACCCTTTTACACTGCATAAATTTTCTGAATACCCAGTTATCTGAATAAATTCCCTGTTTTTTTTAGGCTTTTTGTGTTCAGTGTCTTGCATTTGGGTTCCTCTGTTTCTTGTGCAGGACCACATTTGCAAAAACCTAGCCTTGCCTTTGTTGGTTTGTCAGTCCTACTTTTTAATCCAGACTGAAATATCTTAATCACTATTTAATGGATTGCCAGTGGCATTCATGGTTCTCAAGAAATGAGTCTGAATTACATTTGTGATCCCCTGATTTTTCTTCTAGTGCCAACAGTAGTTTTAGATTCACAGTTTGGGGTAAAATGTCTAGACAAATATTAATTGTATTACCGTGAATTTTGCTACAGACATTCATGGTCCCTAGAGGTTGAATTCTAATGAGATTTTTCTGTGATGACACCAGCAGGTTGAAGTTTCCACTTATGCACTGAATCTAGAAGAGAATTTATTAGTGATCTACTTGATGGATTTCTACTTGACCAAATTTTGTACAGATATTCATGGCTTCCATAGGATGACTCTTAATGACTTTGGTGATCCCCTGACTTTTCTGTTAGCTCCACCAGCAGGACATTCTTGTCAGCATCCAATATGCATTGTCCTGGTTCCAATTACTAAAGGCTAGACTTCCATTTTTTCCCTTTTCAAAATTGCAAGCCACCACCGAAATACCATGTGTAAGTGAAAATAAAAATGTCAGCCCTGTATTGCATACATATGGTACTTATCAGTCTCAAGCAAAAAATATTGAGCCCTGGTACAGAAGGTCAGTTGTGGGTTTGCAATGGGATGCAAACTGCTTCCTGTACCAATGGTTTTGTAATCCAATGCTTGGGGTGATTTGGAGAGTCATTTTCAATATTAGGAGCTTCCTGTTTTTTAATTAAAAAAAAACGTCATAGGGACATTTTCAAAAGCAATGTCATCTTTTTCATGTTAATAATAAATACTCCATTATTTTGTTGCTAGATCATTGATGAGGAGGACACACAGTTCATGACAAACTGTCCCCCGGCAGTGACGGAGAGCACACCGCGCAGACGCACCAGGATACAGGTGTTCTGGACAGCGCCGCCTACTGGGACTGGCTGTGTTATCCTGAAGTGAGTTTCATTTTTGTCAAATTATGCTCCTACCTTCTAATAAGATTGTACTTTAGATATCACAGTGAAGATTTAAACAATTTGGTTGTTATTTCTTTAAATTAAGTCACCTCACATAGTGATATAGTTGCAAGCAGAGGCAGTTTTTAAAAGTCATCAGTTTCAACAGAGTTTAAAGTCCCTTACTACAAAGCCTGACATTAATAAGCTATGCTCACGAAAGGAAGGAAAATGAATAGCTGCCTTAAAGAAAGGAAATCCATCCAAAAACCTTGGTGTGCTTTGGATAATGTGGAGTAAAAATGGAAAGTAACTTAAAGGTAATATTAAAAAAAAAAAAAAAAACACAGGTATGATCTATGAAGTTAAATAAGTTTTTAAATAAGTTTTTTTTCCCAGCAGGATAAAGTGTTCCCAGCAGGAACACAATTTTTTATCTACAATTTTTCCTTTTTTACTTGCACAAAGCAAACAACCTGAAATCTGGACCGCTACACCACCAACCTCACCCTGGCATCGTCATTGTTGTTTTTAAAGATAGTCATTCGCTATAAGGAACAAAATAATTAAGCTAATGACAGTGTTTCTCCAGATGCTATGGCACACTGTGTGGCTTGTGTAAAGGGACTGGCTCTAACACAAAGAGACAGATGATGACAGGGGGTAATTTGTGGTTTAAAGCTGACTCATGACTTGCACAGTGTTATATCAAGAGTGGTGTGTGTGTGTGTGTGTGTGTGTGTGTGTGTGTGTGTGTGTCCTTAGTTTTTTGTCACTGTGAAATGGCAACAACAACTCCAAGACTACTGTGAAACTCTGAATTGTGTCCATTACACTGTATCAGATAAGAGGGCTGGTATTATTTCACCTGGACACATTTGAATAGCATTAACTGCTCACTTGTATCTCTCTTAGTCATTTTAAAGGTTCCATAAAATGCGTCACAGAGCTGAAGGAAATTCTGGAGTCGGGTGATAATTTTCAGTTTTCAGTCTTTTGACCCACTGTTGATTATAAAAATACTGATTAGTGCAGCTTTAACTCTCAAATATCAATATCAGTATCTGCTTCCTGGTTGGGCTTTATTCAAATCAAGGCCAATGATTACTAAGTAGACATTGACTAGGCTTCACTCCATGGTAGAGGACCAATAGCCAGCTGTCCCAAATAAGAAGAGGATATTTTTTTATCCCAGACATCAGAGCATATGTATATTTGGCTTTTGGTGTTGGTAATGCTGTTAATAACCAACACAGAAATACCAACCTCCAACCCATGTTCCTGCAATTGGTTTAAAGGTAAGGGGTGACCTACACATCTTGCAAAACTGGTATAATATTACACAATGGATGGAAATTTACTTTAAATGGCCCTGAGTAAAAGATGCATTAGAGGGAAAAAAAATCTGATTTTTTTTTACATAAAAATGCATGAAATTACATTTTAGACACACACTCATCATATATAGTAATAATTAATACAACACATTAGTCCAAGAGATGCAAAAAGGGCATTGGGCTTCTAAGGCTGATGTGCTAATTATGATTGCTATTAATCTAATGCACAACATAAAGTCAACCAGAACTGCATATGAGACAAGTCTGATGATTATCGGGTGACTTTAATTATATTGCTACATCTTTGACTGCCCTCACAGACCAAAATCTTTGAAATGTTGAATATCTGCAGTAAGAAACAAAACTTTAAACAAGGGAAAACCTCTTTTTATTCATGCTTTTAATCACAAAGGCACTTTCAGGTTAAATCATGATTGAAAGTTATTCGTGCTGCCACACCCCTAGCAGACCATCTGTGTATTAAACAGTATTTACAGGAGTTACAATTACATCCAGTTGCATATTCTTTTGAATTTGATTGAACACAGTGGAATGCAGTGATGTCTGTGTTTAGCCCCTGGACTAAATTACTTTCACGCTCATGTCATGCTGAACACATTAATTCTTACTGTTGTTCATACAAAAACCGCAGGTTGTTTTGGAATTAAGGGAAAATTGTTGCGTAGAAAAAGAAAAAAGAGCTAGAAGACAAAACACTGAATTAAGTGAAGAAATAAGGGAATTATTTTTATTCACAATGACTATGATTCTGATTCTACAAAAGTTATATTGTTTGATAACAAAAAATTCTTTAAAATTAATACATGATGAAGTGTAAAGTGTAATTCATGACACCTGTGTGAGCACAAACAAATCATATGTGGGCTCATTCAGCTCATACACAGTTATGGAACTATGTAGCTTCTAGCCACTTTTTGACAAATGGAGAATACAAATGATAAACAGCCGATAACTCAGAGTGAACATGGCTCTGAAAATGTTTCTCTTTGTGTCTACCTCCCTCCCTGTTTTTCTAAAGTTCTGCCTTTTCCCTTTCTCTCTTTCTTCCATCTCCTCCCAGACACACATCTCCTCCTCTCTAGGCGAAATGCTATGACTTGCCCTTACTCTTACTTTTAATTTATCTGTTGCTGCTGTATGACAGATGGCACGTAGCCTTACGAGTGTTTAGTAGTTCAATAAATCTAGCCCTGCGTAGGGGAACATCTGCTATGCAAATTCATCTCGTATTACTGTCACCTTTGTCTGTCAGCGATGATATAGAGAATTAGCATTACCTCATCTAACATGTATGCCTTAACTGTCTGTTCTTTGCTGTTGTAACTTGTTTCTCATTTTATCTTTGTTCTGACTGTTTTTCTGCTTTTCCTATGGTGCTATTGCTACAGTCTTCAGAAGCAAATTCATGTAAATCAGGCAGATACTTTGCAGTGGGTCTGTGCTATAAAACATCACTTTAGTGGACAACATTAGCAACTATCTCCAGTGAATCATTTCTCTTTCTACTGGCCAGTGTCGAGTTAATAGAGAGAAAATGTGACTTTAATGATGAATCTTCACACAAAATTGCAAATTTTCACTCACACCCAACATCATCCTGCACCATGGGAATATTCTTCTTCTTTCTTTATCCTGCATTCTTTTTCTTTCTACTACCCAGCACTCTGTTTTAGACTCTATGTTGCCAGTCCAGGACATCAAGCACATTTCTCTCAGCTCATTCCAAGAAGCTTGAAAAACTCTCAACTCAAAAACTCAAAAACCCAAAGCTCCTTACGTTTGGGAGTGTTCCAATACTTTTCCTGTGTTGTGGGAATCTCATTGGTCCTTTCTCTAGTTGAGCAGGCCTCCGGGATTTTTTCAATTTGATGCCAGCTTCAGCACCTGCTATTTTAAAATCAGTGCAATTATATTTTGGGAGGAGGGGTGACAAAGGTCTTAGTTACAGCTGTATCGCTTAAACAAAGGGATTAGTTTTTATTACAAGATTAGCTAGAGATTTATACTTTTACTTGTATATTTGTTAACTCTCTGTCAAGTAAAATTGTGGCAAAAAGCAGAATTTCCTTATTCACTTTCTTACTGAGAATCAGAACAGATTTATACCACTCTCATATCTCTAGGAGAAAATTAAGGTTACAGCCAGCTGCTAGTTAGCTTAGCTAATCATAAAGATTTGAAACGGGGATAAGCTGCTGGCTCTGCCTTGCTAGCAGGCTAATAAACCCTTCAGTTATGGCCTACCTAAGCAAGGTATAAAAGTGAAAGAAAGGAATGTTGCTAGTTAGCTGTCACACTCACACACTGTATTATAACTTTGTACTCACCATATTAATTGCTAACATCTGGGAACATGGTAACATCACATAAAAAGACAAGGCAAAACACTAGGAGTCAGATCAGAAGGGCTTTAAACAAACCCTGTAAACTTATTTGAAAGAAAAAATGAAGGAACTTAGGGACTTCACGACACATTGTCAAAATTATTTCTAAAATTGTCCATTGTAAACATGAATTATAGTGTACAGAAAGACTTTTTAGTACAAGTTTGTCCTACCATACTTGCTGTAGTTGAGCACACACAGATTTCCTGTGCAATGAGAGGTTATAACTAACAGTATGGGTACACTTTGGGTTTTTTTTTTTTTTTATCACCAAACAAATTGGTTTAGATAATCTGATTTAACTTTTGGTTTGTTTACAACCTCTCTGTAGGTGGGTTTCTGTCCACCAGTTTTATGTGCTTTTTCAATTTGCGCAAAAAAAAATAAATTAGGAAAAATCTTGAAATATTGAAAAAAAAGCTTTTATACTGGGTTGAAGGGGAAAAGTAGATGTATCATTGAAAGAAAAATGTGACAAAGTGCACTGCAAAAAGACTTAGCAATTAAATCATGCGTACATGTTCCTTAAAGCATATGACTTAAATGTCCACTGAATCTGAAGACTGAAGACATGAAAAATACCAACAGACAAAAACATCAGATCTATGTGGAGTGATGAGGAGACAATAACCCTCCTGAAACAAACTTAAATGCCGTATTTCCATCAAGTTTTCTACATTATTTTTCTCCCTTTGATGTATAACTCTCACGCTTGTTACTTACTGCACATCATCTTGTTGCACCCTTCTGTAATGGTTTCATGGCATCCCACCGGAGAAATATCGCCACCAGTTTTTTATCTCGTCAAACCAACACCTAGTATTCAAACAATGGTAGTGGATGGAAGCACACATAAATTTGCATTTTTTTTTGCTGTATTCCACAAAATGAGGTTAAACTTTGCTCTACTTTTGGTAGGAAGCCCATCTTGTGAATGTTTGTTGCCACATTGGACTATATAAGGATGTCACTGTGTTCCCAGATCTCAGCAGTTACTGTGGTGAGTACAGCTGAAACAGTTAGTCCATAAATTAAATCAGCAGAAAATTAATCAGACACAATTTTAAGTTGTATTGGCTTTCTTTTCAAGAGAAATAAAACATAGAACCAGATACGAAACACAATAAATAAACATAAAACAAGAACCAAAAACTTAACAGTATCAACCCAAATGATACATTCTCTGTCATTAACTTAACCCACTGTCTATATTCAGGTCTAACTTGGCTTTTCAAGTTACAAAGGATAACCCAGCAGCTGAAATAAAGTCTGTTAGGGCTAGGGGAAAAAGTTGATTTGGAAATCCAAGGTAAACATGATCGGTCTCTAAGAGACAAAGTTAAATTGATTCAGACAAAGGTGTACCTAGCCATTCTTGTACTGTTTTGATTACCTCAAGCAATCCCGCATTGCATGAGTAAAGGTGTCATCATGTCTTTTAAATTTTAACCAAATAATATTTTCAAGTAAACCCATTTTATACAGATGGATGGGTGTAAAATAGTATTGATGTAGTGTGTAAATTTTCACCGAGCTTCTTATGTAAACAAGCCTGCACTTGATATTATCAATCAAGACCTTCCCTTGATAAAACTCACATGATCTGAATGTTTAATTGTCTGTAAGATTTTCTCTAGCCTCATAGCTAGAACTTTTGTAAGCACCTTATAGTCAACATTCACTAAACTAATTGGTCTGAAGCTACCAGGATCCAGTGGATCCTTGTCGTTTTTAAAGATCAAGGAAATTAGAGCATCACTAAAGGTATCAGGGAGGCATCCCAAACTCATTGCTTCATTGTAAACCTTTGTTTTGTTTGTACTAATACATATATATATCATTCCTAATATAATCTATCAAGAAACCGTTGAAATCGTGGTTTTTCCCTGTTTTCATAGACTGAATAACCCCTAGACTCTGATTCAGTAATGGGTTCCTCATTCTCTTGTGCGTGATCTGAAGAAAGCTGGCAAAGATCAATCTTAGGAAAGAATGTTTTTAGTTTGCTCCTATTATCTCTGAATCTGAAGAGTATAGATTTGAAAAAAACTTGAAATTTCGATTAAGTACCTCTCCCTTTTCATTTGTGACACTTGGGTTGACATAATCAGCATCTTTTTCTTTCAGTTGCCTAGCCAGTAACTAGCTTTTCCCCTTTTTTCTAAGAAATTTGCCTTTATCCTGAGAAGGGCATATTGTGCTTTTTTATTATAAATTTCTTTCATGTCTAGTTTTGATTTAAAAACTTTTTAAATAACATGTCATTATTATTGAGGTGACACGGTGAATTTTCTTTTAAATAGAGATTCTAACATTACCACTTTTGCACTACTGTCTTTTTTCTTTGCTATAATATGCAGTTTTCCTCTATTAAAAGCTTTGGATTGATCCCAAACATTGCCAATTTTGGCAGTGGATCCAGTATTTATCTGGAAGAAGAGCTTAATGTCTTTATCTATCATTTCTTTAAATAGTGGGTCCTGGAATAACAAGGTATTACTTCTCAATCTGTTACTCTTTACTGAGTCCCCCCAAGAACTACTACGTAGCAGAAATAAGGGTGTTACGCGATTTGACGGGAGGCTTATTCTACGTAGCCATCATGGTCATGATGCCTAATTGGAAACAGGTTAATAGTTGATTATTTAAAAATTCTTTAAGAAAAAAATACCAAAATTCACTGGTTCAAGCATCCAAGATGTTTGTACTTGCTTTTTTTTTTTTTAGTCTTCTAGGAAAATGAATCCAATATTTTTAGATTATGGGCTGCTGGTTGGACAAAACATGCAATTTGATTAAGTCATTGTGGGCTTAGAGAATTTTACATATTCAAGACTCCACTCTTTTATGATCACATACTATGAAACACCACTTGCGGACTAAACTTCCTTTTTTCTGAAAGTTCATACAGTGATTACAAAGCTGAGCACCTGAAAGAAATCAGCTATTACATACACTCATGAGTTTCTTGGCAAGCAGAACATGTCAGCAGCATTTAAATAGTACTCTTGAACATGTGCTTTCTCTCTCTCTCTCTCGCCTCAACCATTACTGCCACTGGAACTAACAACAACTTCAAGATATAATGTGTAACTTTTCTCCTTGAGGTCTGGAGATGTACTGTCAGGCCTGTTCTCCTCCTCCTCAGTAAGTCAAGTTTTCACCCCAACTCTTGTTTTTCACCCTGCAGAGCTGTCTGCCATGAAACAACATGTAGCCTGAGGCTAAGGGAAATAGCAACTGTAAAGCTTCCACAGGCGCTGAGGAAGTCAACACTGATGTTGACCATATTCTTTCTTTCTGACACATATTAAGCTTTGCTGTATTTATTTTTGATTCTGCATTTCTCAAGCCTTGCTGTTCTTGTAACATACCAAAGTTTCAGTTTGTATGTAAACAGGCAAACAGAAAATTCGGCTTGAACACACATGGTTGCAAATAATCATCATGTATGTACTATTTACTTATTGTTTAATACAACAATGTGTCGTGAAGTCCCTTATCTTCTTTAACAGGATGCTTCTGATAGTTTTATTGAGCTTTTATCATGGCCACTTACCTCAGGTAAAAACAGAAGCTGTGTTCAAATGGTAATAATTTTTTAATAGTTGCTTATAGTCAGTTCCATGAACCCAGTTTGATGTTTAACTCAATCTCAATCTGTAATCACCTTTAGTTGTCTGAAAAGGCAGAAACACTGCAGTTTTTAAGTGGTACCTCAATAAAGTTAACTACATGAAATGAGCGGCAGAAAATATGAAATGTTGAATAAATGTAACTGACATAGAAATATCAGGTGTAGCAGACTCATGTTTTACACTTTATTTTTCATATTTTAGTTGATTCAAATAATTGAGGTTCCATTTAGTGAATTTTTGTACTCTGGCAAGTGGGAACCATACCCAAAATGTAAGTGGCTACAAGTGAGAGTTAATTGGTAATGTACCACAGAGGCAATGGTGTGTTACTATAGTTAGCTTTTGAATAGTGGATAATAGCTATGGTAATAGCAGAAATATGTTTGAGATGCCCTGTTATACAATATCAATAGACATCCTGTCAGCCAATTAGAAACAACAATTTCATGGAACTTTGGTTCAATAGCATCTATAATATATCACGTCTTCCTTAAGTGGTAATCAACCCTCTTTTTTAACCAAAAAACAAAGTTTTTTAGATGTAACGCTGACGTGATTTTACCCAAACAAATTTACACAGTTTCAAAAGACAACAGATGTAGATGAAAAAAGTTGGTACTAAAAACTCGAGACCATATAGTAAAAACAACTTGATTACATTTCTCTTTCAAGGGAAAATCTTTGCTTTATAAGTGGTGAGTCACCCACGCAATTTCCCTCCATTCCCATCTCCAGCTTGAAAGCATTGTTCAGTTTCAACTACCACATGTTATAAGGAGGACTTTTTATATTTCTGCCTTGTTTTGACTTTTGTCTTTCACAAGCGTAACGTGTCTGTATACACGAGCTCCATGGGCTGTGATGATGTATACGTACATGTGAGATTGTGTGTGTCAGTCTGAAAGATTCTGTGACTGTGTTTGTGTGTTTTCCACCCGAGGTCACCAAGGTTCTTGTGGTTGTTCTGATAAGCTCAGTCCAAATCTATTCTTTAATCTCCTGAAACTCCTGAAAAGTCTTTCGGTGCTTAAAGTTACAGAGAGAGGTGAGAGAAAAGTGAGCAGAAAAAGGGTTAGGCAGACTTTTTTCAAACCACGTTTTTGCCGTCCTGTCGATCATTCTCATCAAGTTTACTCTTACATTTCTCCAATTACTCCATCACTGCCCAATGGCCATCTGTTCATTATATTTTCTTCCCGTCAGTATTCTGGTGCTGTTACTGGGATGAATCTAAGAGGTGGAAGTCATCTAGTCATCTGCTCGCTCAGTGACAACACAAATCAAACTGCAGGTACTCTGAAGCTGTTTGAATGCTGGATCTAAAATCTTCTGTCTTGATGCAGTCATAGACAAAGACAAGCCTTTTGTATTGATCGGAGGACTAGATTATTTCAAGTATGCTTAGCCGTCGGAACCTACTGCTGCCTGGTTGCATGGCCATCAGGCTTTATGTAAGTAACCTAATCCTTTATTATGTTTTGATATTTTTCGGGTGAGAAAGTAGTGATTTAGATTTGAAATATGTGGTCCCGCTATTGTTGTTGTTCGGAAGTTTGCTCGGACATTTGTATGAGATGTGAGGACTCGCCAGTTGGGTGAGGGTGGGCGGTCATCTCAACAGCTTGCAGTCTGGCTCCTAAAATGACTTGCAGGCCAATGTGTGCCTTCATCTCAGGGAGAACAGTCTTATCTCGGCAACCCCCTATTTACGCAGTGCTATTAATGGTCTTCCTTTTTTCCAGCTCAGATTTCAATTCAATCATAAAAATAGTATAACTAACAAACTTCCAGAAATACCCCAACGCTGCCTGTTGTAGCAGCCACTGCCATTGTTCCCTCAGAACATTTGGCTGGTGAAAATTTTATTGATGAAGAACCATATGTTCAGACTGAAGGTAAAGGAAATAGCCACTCAGCTGTGTTTATTCTCTCCAAATAGCATACTGTATTTACCAACTAAACTGCTAATAGTTCACTCATCTCATTAAATGAGTTTTAAGTTTTTAAAGAAACAACTAGCATACATTGTTTGAGAGTTAAAACTCTCCAGAGACTTTCCTTTTTTGTAGTTTGAAAAAAACTGATATGATGTAAACTTGCTGTGTGTCTTTATATATCTTTATAAAGGTAATTCATAGTTGTTCCTGTTCATAATGGGTGTGCATTCAACTTAGTATCTTAAGTTTACAGTGCTTTCTATGCATACACACACACACACACACACACTCATAAACTGATGATATATCGGGGGCAATTCGCTGATTATCTTGCCCAAGGACACTTTGACATGTGGACTGCCTCTACCTCCTAAGCCACGGCCTCCAGTTCAATATAAATAAAATGTTCAATACACATGTGTAATAGTGTTTGATGTTTTTATACCAAACATAATGTAAAATAATGGTATTCTTGATATCATAAGGTTTAGTATAATTACATGGAATAATTTAAATGATATACGTGTACAAATACCAATCATGGTTTGGGAGCTGAAAGAGCCAAATGATCTGGCTCACTACAAAGAACCAGAATTTCCATCACTATAAGGCAACAGGGGAACTTATGTTTCTAAGTTAAACAAAATTAAAATTATTTACTGTGTAGAGGGCCCTGATGTTTCTTCACTGCCATTAAATTAAAATTTCCCCTTGAAGGGATCAATAGGCTACTTATCAAGTCTAAGGCAGGCGATAAGTAGAGAGTAACAGATAAGTAACAGTGGATGTTGGACCTCATGTCCATCCTGTTCTTGTGAACGCGATATATCAGGAACCTGTTGATGTGATTTCATTACATCAGGCACAAATATCCACTTTGACTCAAGAATGAACGGATTAGAATTTTGGTGGTCAAAGGTCACAGGTCAAAGGTCAAGGTCACTATGACCTTACGAAACACATTCTTGACCTTAACTCAAGAATTCATATGCTAATTATGACACAATTTCACAAAAATGTCAGGTATGATGAAATGATGAAGTGATCACATTTTATTTACAAAAGGTCAAAGGTCAATGTCACTTTGCTATCATAATGTTCTGCAAAAACACTTTTCTTGCCATTATTCGCCATAACTCAGGAACAGAAAGGGAGATTATGACCATATTTCCTGCAATTTGACTGATTGGCATAATCATACAACCGTGAGGCAGTAATCTAGTTGAGTAGATAGCACTTTGTGTTGTTATTGAAGAGGCAACATTGAATGATGATTGTACAAACAATCATGTTGTAAACATCAAATTCACAGCGAGCAGATTTCAATGGAAGAACCAATGACTTGGGAGTTATTTATGAAAGACATGTCCTCTAATATTTATTACAGTTAAATATATCCTTACATTACTATTTAGTCATCAAATCACCAAGGTAACCTTTTTTTTAAAAACACAATTTACTTACTTATTTATGCTTTCAATTTTCAATATAAATAACCAACAATTTGCACTTTTATTGGTCAGAAATCATTCCTGCCTTCTTTTGTACCCAAGACAGTTTATAATTGGTTTGAAAACTGTAGTACATTCACATTCTGCAAATCCTTGTGGACCATTTGGTTTTATGCTCAATTATACAGAGGAAACATTTTATAGAGCTCATATTTTTATATAAAGAGGTACTTTTCATCCTTGTCAATCAATGAAGAATTCCCAGTTGTAAACATCAATATCACTGGGCACAATTATCAGTTTTGTAACTGTCGTGTCCTTCTGATTTGTGTTTTGTTTTATCATATTTTCCTCCACAGACTCAAATGTTTATATATGTGCAAATAAACAGAAAAAATGAAAGTAAATCATATAAACTGATTTGCTTTTCCTAGTAACTTGAATTGGATTTCATCCACCTACTTTTGTTATGTTTATTATTGCAGTCAGGAGCACTTGTCATGGAGTGAAAACATTATTGTATGAACAGTTACACAGTTGCTATGTAGGAGCTGATCTCTGGGGAACTTCCCACATGAATCCAAACTGCATGGTGAAGATTCAGCAGGGAGTGCTGTAGTGCTGTAGTGCTAGTATTTCTATGTTCCAAGCACCTCCTTATAAGCATCTCCTTTACTTTTTTGCCAAACACTTACAATATATAAAAAGGTGTCAGAGGCATGTGGCCACAGCAGTTAAATGGGTGTGCTATTTGACAGAAGAGTCAAGGAGAGGACATATCCAGAGAGAAGCTACACTGGATGTGCTTACCCAATGTGAGAGTCCAGATCTAAAGGGAGAAACTCAGTGCTGAATCCCACAGTCAGAGGGGACCTAGCAAAGGTAAGAGCTGCGATCAAATCTAATTGTTTTAGGGGATGTTAGGGGGAAATGCTGTAGATTAGATAGTTCTCTCATAGTCAAAGAATTCCGTTAAGCTACATTGTTGAATCCAAATGTGCTCTTAAATTAACTTGAATTCATTTGTTGTGTGGTCATCAGCAGTATCATGTGGATATACAGGATGGGGTATGAGGCACAATAAAGGACACTAAATGAGTGTTTACTAAGGGACAAGCAAGGAAAAAACTAGTAATTACAGGAGCAGTTGTTCAAGTTGTTGAAGTTTCCTTGAGCAAGACACTGAACCCCAAATCTGCTCACTATGTGCAGATCAGAGCCTTGCATAACAAGTGCTGTGTAAATGTGGGTAAATGCAAGTGAATGTGAGGCTGCTTTAAATTGGCAGGATAAAAGCATATACAGTAAATACGGTATCTTTGCTGTTGACTTTAAAGCTGCAATAATCAATCAATATTTTTATATTAACAATGGATCAAATGACAGTGTGTAATTTGAAAGGGGTTGCTCATAGTGACAAACCCACAGATAATTGTCACCTAACTATGCAGTTCCCCTCAGCTCTGCAGAGCATTTTAGCACCTTTTAACTAATTGTTTTGATTTTACACCCTGCAACTTCACCTTTGGTTCAGGCTCACTGGTCACTTCCATTTCCAGCTTTAGCAGTGGAAAAACCTAGATTAGAAACTATTGTACGCTACCTGAACAGCACCAAATGGCTGACAAAGTTAGCGAGTAGCTAGTGAAATCAGTGTAGCAGCTAAAGACCCAGATATTTTTCTCCTTTCAACACGGGCTGAAAGGAGAGGGTGTATTTGACTTTTGTTTGTCAGGTGCACAGAAATATGACACAGAGTGAATCCTAAAGTTGTTTTATGTCTGTTAGGTATTTAAGAAATTCATTAGATGATGTCAGTGTTTTGTTAGCAGCTTGTTTCACTGCCCTCAAAGGACCACAAAAATCAGCCGCTTTAAATGCAGCTTTAAAACAGACTGCTAGATGAGTGGTTCCCAACCTTTTTTGACTTGTGACCCCTGACAAAAATGCAGTGTCTGGTTTGAGTCCTTCACTGTCAGATGTCAATAAGTTGTAAGCAGTTTCACCAAAGAATGATTTTCCCTTCCTTTTTGGCTGTATCGCAACAGCGGGGCCAGCCCTATAAATGCAAAAATGTTGCTGACTGACTGACTCACTGACTGACTCACTGAAGAAGTTACACCATTGATCCAAGTTTTGGAGTTTCCCAATAGGCAGTTGCTTTTTGAAATGAATTTGTGCCAACAGTTTCTATTATGTCATCAGAGGGGCGTTTACAGCCAGTGTTGCTAACTTAATGCCTTTGTTGCTATATTTACCAACCTTTTCAGACCACTTTAGTGTGTTTTTTTCCCAAAAACACTTAACGACAAATCTAGTGACTTTTTGGACAAACCTTAGCTACTTTTACTTTCCACAGACAATAGGTGTCAGTATCGCCCCATGAGCGTATGGTCGGGCTTTCCCTCCCTATTCATCTCATTCCGTTGACCACATTCAGGCTGACACAGACATGAATGAGCCTCTAATTTTCTCTCTGGATGGTCATTTTACAAGTAAATATAGCTGAAATCTCAAGAAAGCCATTGTCTTTAACTTAAGTGTATAGTAATTTTTGACCTAGTCTTGTTAACTTCTGAGATGGTTCCATTTGCTGAGCTGTTTCAGGATGAAAAAGGTAAAAAAAAACAAAAAAAAAAACAGTATTTCACAAAAACTACAGATTAGAGAAAAGTCCAAAAAAATTAATACACATTTGTGTATTAGAATGTAGTTTTTTTCTTTCCTCTCCCATTAATTATCTATCAACCCCTCAAACTTATCCTGTGATCCAGTTTATAATGACTGCTTGATATTGACCACTCTTCCAAATAATTTGCTGCTCAGTGGCCAATAACAAATAACTAATTGCATTTTTTATATCATAAACTATAATATTATATTTATTTTAGTAATGAACGGATTTAGTTGGAAGGAAGGTAGATCCTGATTTGTTCCTTTCTTGTTCCTCTGAAGGTATTCAGGAGTTTGTATACCTTTTTGCAGATGTTAACAATGAAAAGGTTAATGCTCAAGTGGATATGCATAATGTGAGTTAAGAACTGAATACTAGTTGCAGAATTTCAAGTTAAATGTACAGTACAATAGATACTTTTTTTCAGGGCTCCGCTTGTACACTACCGGGAGTGATATATTAAGCACTCTCTTGAGTCCAGAGGGAAATGCAACAACAGTGTTAGAACTTGTTCCCTCCTATACATACTCTGTCTCTACGCTCAGTGTTGTTCAACTCACTTTCATATCTCAGTTTTATCTGTCTTCATTGTATGAGGTGACATAAGGAGAAGACCTAGCTGCTGTGACACAAAGACTGCTTTTAGAAGAACAGTAGTTATATAACTGATATGTTTCAAATTATATAATACAATTATGTAATACAGTTTTTGTGGCATTTTCTAAAGCAAAAATCTTTTAAATTTTAGGCAGTGTGACTGCGAACCTTCATTATCTTTAGTCCTTAATCTGGATTTAGCAAGAGTCAATGATGCATTGTTTGCTGTCCAAAAACTTTGCTTCTACTAAATTCTGAAATCTAATTTTGGGACAGCTCATTAATTACTTTAAAAATGTGACAATTAAAATTAAGATGCAGTAATAGCCTGTAATATAATCAGCAGCATACACCCTGCAATCACATGCCCATAACGACACAATGTAGAACACTACACTTTCACATCAAATTCTTCTCATAACAAGCTATATAAACCCTTTATCAGCTGTTTCTTAAAAGAAATCTTATTCAGGGATTTTCCAATGAATGATGGTAAATTCTTCCAGTTAAAGGCCATTCTGGACAAAACAGTATTCTTTAAAGTGTTAGTTTCACTAACAGCTATCTGTCACCGTCTATTTCTTTAATAGTGCTTATTCCTAGTAAAGGTTATTCTTGAGAAACTATTGTGACAATTTGGCTGTTTTAGGACTCATATTTCTCAGAAGAAAGCTAAAAAACTACACATCAGCCTTTACTCCACCTTCAGCTGGAACAGACCAGTGTGCATCCCCTCAACCTCCTGTCTGGATGAACAGTTCAGGACCAGAGGTGCTTTTTGAGTGTATACAATCTGCAGAACCTTTTTTGCTGCACTGCATCACATCACACGTGTCAAAACCAAGCATTGCACAACCAGTTTAATGTTATGAAGTTATGTCAGAATGTAAATAAAAACACCTGTGGTCTGGTTGTTAAGAAATTAAAAACCAGAAGGAGCTTTAAAAGCTTTAAATTGATTCAGCATCTACATACATAGCACCCAAAGTACAACGGAAAGGGGAGTGTTGTTCCAGAACAAAGCAGAAAACTTTAAAAGACAATGGATAAGTAAGTTAGGTGGTGTTTTCTCCAGCAGAGCCAGAGAGTATTTCTTTGTCTTGTAGTTAGTAATTTAGCAAACTTGATCACAAACAGTTAATGTTATGTCATAGTGTTAAAGGTTTTTGATGTGAAATGATTTATTATAGTTCTATAAACCTGAGCATTTCAGTGAGTACTTGTAGGCTTGCTAGAAATTTTTTATTCATGAGCTTGGGGCCCTGGGGCACACTAATTTTCAATTTTGTTTCCCAAGTGAAAAACATTTAAAAATACCTGCTCTAGATTGTTGACAGTGTATTAAAAGGGCTACAACTGACATCATCTTCTAGTTTCTAGCAAATTTTAAAACATCCAACAGTTTATGACAGCATAGTAGTAAAAGGCACTATTTTATCTTAAAAAATTATAGGTGCAAGCCTACAGAACTATTCCAAGGGAATGTAAAAGTAATGGGAGTGTATGCAACTCTATTGCAATGGAATTTAAAACCACTGCAAATCTATTGTGTTGCAAGGACAACAGACCTTGCATTTCCAACGGTTTTTTTTTTTCTCTTTGTCAACTCAGCACTTCCACAGAAGTGGCATTACACAAAGTTTTACAGCTCTATATGTGCAATATGAGAAATGCATTTCATTTTGACTGTAAGATGGCAATGGTAAAATAACTTATTTTCATTGGGACAGTTTAATTTTTCAGCCAATATTAACTCATAAATTAGAATCTGGCTCTGTACTCAGCTTTGATAAAGATCTGTATTCTTACTTCCAATTCCAGCTCTCTTTTTATGTCTGCGGACATGATTGCTTTGTTAAATTTAATATTGCAGCTGTGTGATTTTGTTGTGACATCTAAAGAATACAGCGCTGTTTCTGTGAAAAGATGTATACTCTGTGTCCATTATGAAATCTTACAGAACCCATTATCTTCCCCTCTCACTGAGGATTACATGGATCAGATACTGAAAAAAACAAACATTACAGTGCATCCATCTAATGCCCTTGTTTACACCCCTTTTACTACCCAACTTTCTCTCACTTTTCTTTCTGTCATAATTTCTCAGTTTTTCTCATTCTTTCCCTTTCTGACTTTCTCTCTCTTTGTGTCTTCAGGGCCAGTATTGTCCAGAAGAGAATAATCTATTTCCAGGAAGAGGGCTCTCTTACCATTCAGCTTTGTGAGAAAGGTAATGACAGTTGCCTCATCTTTTCATTCTTGACCACTCATCATGGTGCTATCTGTCATTTTCTCTCTTTAGGGAGCAAAACAGCTCTCAGTCTTTCGTACAATTTAAAAAAAAAATGAAGCCGGCAAAGGCAGGAGAGAAAACTGTGAGTACAGTGATTTATGGACCTTGTTGGAGTCTGATTGGAATTTAAATATTCCTTTGGATGTCACCACAGAGCAGCGCCATAGCTTTTATGTTACGTGTGATTTCACTGTAAAAAAAATGCCACGTTAGTTTTGGAAATATGTCGGCTCCCCAAATAAACGCTAAACTCTTGTGAGACAGTGCAGCAACAGGACTCTCTTAGCTATGATGCACACGTTTAATGTACAATTAAAACCAGAGTCCGGACAAATGGTTTCTCAAACTTTATCTCAGGAAAATTTCCCTTGAAGAAAATCTTCCTCTCCTTACCAAAATCTAATTTTCCAGGCTATCATGCAAACCAATCAAGCCACACTGTTTAAATTTGCTGACATAAGTTAGGCGCCTTCATTGTTTGACTCATCCTGCTAAAACTTAGATTTCAAGTGAGGATTTCTTACAAATAATTTGGTAAATTATAAATATTCAAATACTCCCCATGACCTATCTTTGCAAAAAAGGGCAGTATCTGAATATTTACGAGTCAAGGCTAATGTGTCATTTAAATAACAGTTTATTCCATGTAAACATTTTGTGACATTCTCCCTGTTCCAAATTGTATTCATTTATCTGGTAATTTACACAGTGTGCATTTGGGTCAATGCTCACACATTGGCTGATTTCTGTCTGATAAATCCTGAACTGTGTATAATTTATTAGGTTTGTGCATCTTGTCTAACCTTACATCTTTTTGTATGAGTGTATGTGTATCACATCCTGTCTCTCTGTAGAGCGTGTGTTTGGTGAAGCTACAGAAGCTGCCATGGAGTGCTGCGCCTGTGGAACAGCCAAGTACAGACTCACATTCTATGGCAACTGGTCGGAGAAAGTGCATCCCAAGGAATATCCAAGTGAGTTCAAACCATGGGCACACACTAATGCCGCATGTACACCGTGCACATACACCATGTAAGTAGTGAACACACTGCAGATCTGCATAAAAATTCATAAACACACAAGCATGTGAATATCCAGCATAATAATGGTTGTAGTAAAAAAGAGTTTTGGTAGAAAATTGCCCGGAAAATTAGACAAAAATACTGATAGAAAAATGGCACAATGCATCAACGCAGCCCCATTAGTTCGATATTTTGGGAAACATGTTGGGAAATACGCTAAAAATTCGCTTTCTCTCTCAATAAAGTAATAAATAAATATAAATCTACAGTCACCAGCAACTTAGCTTATCTTAGCATAATGACTGGAAACAAGAAGAAACAGCTAGCCTGTCTCTGCCCAAAGCTATTTAATAAACATATTGTATCTCTTTTGTTTAATCTGCACAAAAACAGAAGTGAAAAACAGCAAGTTGTGGTTTTATGAGGTGTTATGTGCTGGACTATTTCTTGGCAAGAAGCAGTGACTTAGAATCACCACTGGTTGCCTGGCAACGTCATGGTAATGAGTAGTTTCTACACCCTACTATGCAATAGCCCCGCAGATAACTCCCCATAAAACCCCCAATTTAACTGCCCTAGCAACTGTTACTTCTGTGTAACCAGAATATGTTGCAGGTGTGATGGATATGTCACTCTCTACTGATTGGTAGTAGGAATAAATGAGCATGAACACAATGTCCTGTCTTCCAGGACGAGCCAACCACTGGTCGGCTCTGATCGGTGCCTCCCACTCCAGAGGTTATGTGCTGTGGGAGTATGGAGGCTATGCCAGTGAGGGAGTCCGTCAGGTTGCTGAGCTTGGATCCCCCATCAAGATGGAAGAAGAGATTCGACAGAAGGTAGAATCGACATCAGATGAGGCCTCTGTGGGTCTCTTGTCAATTCATTTCTGATGTAACAGCACTATTTCCATGTCTTTCCATATGTTTTCTGACCCTTATAATGAACTAAACCTAAGTGCTAGTGCCAAAAAATGGGATCTATCTAAGAATATTCAAGAATCCAAAAATCCAAGTACACTCGAACTGCAACATTCTTCAGTGCATACACAGCAGAGTGTAGATTTAGCTGTTTATTATATGTTCTCATACCCCTTCGCCATTTGTGGAGCGCAATAACAACATACTGTGAGATTAATGACAGTCTGAGTCTGAAATTACAAAAACACAGTAATTTTCCCTGTGTCAAAACTGCTGCTGATGAATGTGCAATACAGGGAAATTTCCATTTCCAAATTGGGCAGTTACATAGCAACACAGACCATCTTCCAATGTGTATCTTCTCATTATGCTTGACTGCACGAAATCAGATTCCTTTGGAAAACATCAGCACACTTCTTTTGAGTGAACTACGCTTTTAGGAGATCAGATATTTTTGGAAGGCATCCATTGGATAGCACCCTAGGAGAATGGGCCGTTGCATCAACCCTTCAAGAATGTGTGTGTGTGTGTGTGTGTGTGTTTGTGTTTTTTTTTAGAGAAATTGAAACAGCACAGACAATGAAGAGTGCATGACAGGACACAGCTAAGAGCTGTGCTGGAGCATACTTGACTCTTTATGTGTATGTAGATGAGTCAAATGCTTGCATGGCTATTAAAATCAATATATGGTTGGGTAATGTGACGATAAAGTATTTATTGTGAGATCATAGAAATTGACCAACTGTGCAACGTAGATATCCCTTTAAACAGCAACTTTACACTGTTTTAGCTTGAACAAACCTCCTTCACTTATTTAAAAACCCCACATCCACTGACATTCCCAACCCCTCACAACTCTGTCTAAAGTTTAAAGAAATGAAAACTAACACAAAATTAATTTAAATTAATTCAAGCACAACCCACATCGCCTAATCCTGTACCTTATACCATGCCTGATAAAGTATGCTGTAAAATCAATATTATCTATTCATTCGTGGTGCCTCCACTGCCTCACTTGAGAAAAAGCTAACATTTCAGTATACACAGAATTTAAGTGTCACATTATAAGATTATATGTACTGTGATAGAAGATTTTATCTATAAGAACCAACCCTAATCTATATGTTACATGTGTGTTGCTCCTATGTGCTGGTTTGACTTAGAGTATATGTCTGTCTGTGTGAATCCTCTTTCTGCCAAACTCTCTCTCTGTCTGTGGGCACTGAAAGGTGTGTCCTGGCCATTTGTGAGGGAACAATAGTGTGTTATTAGTGGGCTGTCAGTGTGGTGTGTGCCTGTCAGTTTAGGTTTGGACTGTTGTGTGGAGACATTAGAGGCTGAAGGACAGCCCTAACTCCTCTCTTGCCTAGCTCTGTCTGTCTCTGAGGCTAATAACTACCCTGACACAATGGAAACTTAAGCCCGTTTCATAGCAGAATGAGATGTCTTGATTGTGTACTGTAGACTGGAATGTTAGCTACTGAGCTGTAGAATGAAATTGCTTGATTGTACACTGTACACTGGAATGTCATCTATTGAGTTTTTGTACTTAAGAGGGAGTCCTAAAACTTTTATAATCTATGAATCAAAAAGTTTTTTTGGCCTGCGGTATGTCCTATCTATTAAGTGAAAACTATGATTTTCACTTAAAGTCATAGTTTGCAGTACAGTAGGCTGACATATTATTTTCAATTTGAGAAGCAGTAGCAACCCATGAGTACAGAAATTTTTTAAAAGTAAAATAATATCATATACACTAAATTTTCAAAGTTTCTCATTATAAAACACTAAATGAGAGAATTAGTCTTAGCAGTGATGTAGTGCGTGACAAAGCACTTCTTTAGGACAGCTGAGTCAAGAGTATATAGAAAAATCAGTCCAGATCTTCTTTGCGGCAGAAAAGCTGCAAAGAGAAAATTACTAAGTTAAAATCAATTTATATGGATTACTTTTCGAATGATTTATTAATTTTTAATAGTCTATATAGTTTAAGAAATGTTTACAAATAGCAAAAAAAAAAAAAAAGTCTGTTTAGTGTTCTCAGTGCCCAGTTTCAATTTCTCGCTTTGTCTGACCATAATAAAATAATATAAACAGCATATCATCAGCAAATCATCACATTTGAGAAGCTGGAACAGGCGAATATCAAAAAAAATTTACTTGAACAATTAATTGTTCATCTAAACTGATTAATTGACTTATAATTTTTGCATTAGAATTAATTAATTACTAAATTACTTAATTACTAAAAACTTAATTACTAAACTTCTTGTGTTGTACTGTAAACATTAAACTGATAGAAAAGTGTGAAAATTGGCCAGCAAATTCCACTCAAACATAGTTTTATATAATAGTGTAACAACTGACATGCATTGTGCAAAGATTGATACCACTTTCATATCAGTGCATGAAATATGAAACACCATGCAGCAGCTGGTTAACTTAGCTCATTATAAAGACTGGAAACGTGGAAACGCCTAGCCTTGCTCTGTCCAAAGGTAACTAAATCTGCCTAACAGCATCAAGCTCACTAAATAACGGATTATATCTCATTTGTATAAATGTGCAAGAACCAAAGTGTAAAAACGGCAGTTTGTGGTTTTCTGGGGGCGTTGTGCGCAAATGTTATGTGTGAGTTATAAAGCAGATAAACAAAAGTAATTGAAGTATTGAACTATTGTTTTAAGTATACCGCAGGGAAGCAGATTACAGAAACTGGAAAGCTCTCATTGTTTAGTCTCATGAAAACATTGAATTTATGTTAAATACTGCAGTTGAGGTATAATTGTGTGATAAATAATCAGGGCAAAAGCGAAGTGACACTGTGCCAGTTGACCTGTGAGAGTCAAACCATCTTCATATCTTCATCAGCCTGAATTTAATGTGATTATTTACAGGACTTTTGTCACATACTGTAAATGGAAACAAACAATGTGTATTCATCAGCATACTAGAATGACTGATGACACTATTTTCCTTCAAGTTCATTTCAGTGTTTGCATGTGTCTTCATGTACATACACACACTGTACCATGTAGATAGAACAGTTTTCTGTAGTTGTTGAAAAAACTAAACACAAACTAAAGCACACACATACACATGCACATACTTATTGCTCTTTACAATTCTCTGGGGCATCTAAGTTCAGACTGGGTGAGCATCGAAGTGGCTGCTGTAAAGGTGGGAAGCCGACATGGGTCAGTAAACCCTGTCTTAGCTGAGAATCCCAACTATCCAGTGGAGCAATCAGCTGTGGTGATGTGTGGACAAAGCCTTAAGACCAACCTCTCCAGCCCAGTGCCGACCTATGCTCCCCGTACTAACACACAAGACAGAGGCAGACTGGCAGACAGAGACACAGACAGACAGCCAGGGTAGACAAGACTCGTACAAGTGTTTCAAGTCAGATTTAGTTTTTCCTCTTTGCTTCACAAAACTAGTTGTGAGTTGATTGTTTGAACTTGGTTTCACCACACCTGTACACAAGTAGGTAGAGTGATATCAGTGATCATTGGCATTATGAATGTCCACCAAATTGTGAGCAAGTTTCATCGACAAAAGTGCTTTAATCTTACACATTTTTGAAAATTGTCAGAGGAACATATAACAAATGTAGCACTGTAGTAGTGTTTGGGGACCCAAAAAAACGTATAAAGCAAAAGCTCAAGCAAAGGGGTCAAAGTTATGGTTCCAATAGGAGTAAGAAATAGTTAATGCATTTAACTCCCCATAAGACCGCAAGTTGTAATTTTTACATTTTTATTCATGAACCAAATAAACAAATGAGATAAAATGTGTGACATACTAAGCTTTGGGGGTACTGGTAGGTTAACTTTTTTGAGAAGGCCAGGCTACCTGCTTTCCCCTATTTCCAGTCTTTCAGCTAGGCTAAGCTAATCAGCTAGTGTTTCTAGCTACATATTTAGCGTACGGACATAAGAATGTTATTAATTTTCTCATCTAACTTCTCATCTAAAAATTAAAAATGTACTAGAAGGTTCCAACTTCTGTGATTTCTGAATTTTGAATGTATACACCACACACAATACTTCTTGTCTTCATTAAGTTAAAGAAAGTTGACTGCGCTGATTTTGAAATGAAGCTACTAGTGTTAGTAGAGTAAGAGCAGACAGAAAAGGGTCTTTTTTTGTCTAGAGGAACTGAAAGTATCTTTTTAATGTCACCACTGTCTTACTCCAGAAACAAAATTACATGGCACTTCTACTTATTGATTGCTTGGAAATGTCACATGTAGCCAAGAGTGTATAACGATGACACATGTGGAGGTTGTAAAATGTGAAGAGCTACTGGCCAAGGAGTAAATCCTTAACCTTTCCAAGGCCAAAGTGCATTGACAGGGGACAATAAATAAATAAATAAATAAATCCGTAGTTACTAAATTATTACTTCCTGTGAAATGCCACATGCTCTCTGCAAGGTATGATCACACTGAGATCAGATAGCAAAAAGGCAAGAGCTGCTGGCAAATGAACCATTTGTATCAACTTTAAAGAGAAGTGTGATCACCCGCCCAGTCAATTATATTTTAATGAAGTTAATGCAATTCTCTGCCTCTGTAGTGACTTCAATATATGAAATCTCAACTTCTACCGCAGCAAGCCTGCTCCAGGTGCACTCTTGCTCACCTCTAAAAGGATTTGTCAATTGGGTTCCTATTCTTTCTGCATGCAGTGCTCATCTTTTCCTTTTGAAACAGAGGGACAAAGGAGGCAGGAGTATAAAGACTGGTGGACACACAGCCGCAGATTTTCCCTATACAAACGTTGCCCTCAGCCATAGGCCTGGCCATATATTGCTCTGGACTAGTAGCAATAAGGCCTTCCCAGGGAAAAGCTGCAGAAAGTTTAACTGTTACAAATTTAAAATGTGTCACGGTAACCTCCTCTGTGCCTGGAGAGATTGGTCATGGTGGGATGTGCATTTGCAGGTTTATACTGTTGGTCTGAGGCTGCTTCACTTACACAACCTTCTTCTCTGCAGATGATGTCAAAGTCATTTTGTACCAACTTGCAATACTTTATTCATGTTCTTATTGATGTCCTCTCGCTTTCCCTTCTTCCTGCCTTTCAGATTTTTTTTTGTTGTACTCTGTTGCTTATACTTTAAATTCAAATTTCAAATTCAAAGGTGCTTTATTAGCATGAACTTTTCAAACAATGTTGCCAAACCATCAAAATACAATTGAAAGTGCAAAATAACAAAACAAAAAAAAAAACAGTAAAACGATACCAATATCTATATACATAAATATATTAATTATATATTTACAGTATATTATATACATGTGTGTGTCTAGGCCATCCAATTTCCCTCCCTTATAGCCTGTGGATATATACCGTATTGGGCAGTAAGATATGCCCTGTCTTCTTCTCCTAGGAGTAGTTTTACTTTTGAGATGTCATTTAGTTCATTGAAATTTTCAAATTACGGAATTGAATTGGTTAAAGTAAATGTTCCTTATTACATTGAACGATTTACATCTTCCTCATTTTCTGTCTATTCCACTCTTCCCTCATGCCTCTATCCTTTCTTCCTAACTTCCTTTATTCCAGCTTTACTTCAGTCTATTTATTTCCTTTCTTTCATCTTTCCTTCCTCTTCTATGAGAATCCATAAATTTGAATACATTTTTAGTTGTTTGCATAAATCTCTTGCTTTTTTCCTTCCAAGAACTGGTAACATTGGCCACAGGCAACTTTCCTCCATTCTTGTTTCCATCAGTCCAACTGTCTTTCTTCCATTGTCTGCATATTTCCTTTTTTTTAATTCTTGTTTTCCATATTTGTGCTATCCTTTTTCTTCCATCCATCCTTGCTCAGCTCAGCTCAGCTCAGCTCTGGCTTTGTGTGTGTGTTTGTGTGTGTGTGTGTGTGTGTGTGTGTGTGAGTGTGTGAATGTCTTTTCCTTTTAGTGTATCTTTGTGATTTCTGCACACATGGGAGCAGTATTATGTAGCGCTATCTTGAGTTCTCACTGTGAAAGAGTGAGAGGTAGTTAAGTCAGGGAGCAGGTGATGACAATGGGACATGCACATACAAACACACACAAACACATACACAGACTGACAGAGTCCTGGGGGTTTTTGGAAAGCTTTTGTTGGCTGACAGATGGACAATGTCTCAAAACTCACTCTAATTGGCAGAGTGTTTCAGGAGGGAGACAACTGGACGAATGAAGAAGAGGATAAAGACAGTGACATTGGCTGTCACTGTCTTTATCCTCCCTAGTTTTAGAGATTATTTTATTTCATTGTCCCTCACACCTCAGCTTTGTAGGACCAATTAATGACTGCATGTCTGATATTGTGTTACCTCCTAACCAATCACTGTGAAAAAAATCTGGTGAACATTAAAACAGACTTTGTGCTGTAACATTAAAGACATTGTAGAGGAGCTAAGGTTTGAAGGCTTCTTAAGGCTGAATATGAATTTTTGAGGCTGCAAGACTGCATACGCATTTAATGGAAAGATGCTAGTGGATAGGAAGCATACATTTAGGTGAAGACACAGATGTGCAAATGTAGAATGTTTCAGTGTGGCAGAAAAAATTTCACTTATTCCAAAGCTTTTACAGATTAAACTGAAGTTAATGTTAAGTTTTGAAACAAGACAGAGTTTGGTGTGAAAAAGCTGCTTACATAACTTTTCCCAAGGTCCTGTTACTTAACATTAGCAGATTTATTGTGTTAAATCAGTAATTTTAATTGTACATACTGATTATACTAATTACCACCTGCCCCATCCCTGAAGTAATTGAAAAATTTTGAAACAAGTGTGGTGAACATGTAATACTTATGTACTGTGGTGATGTATGATGAATTGTTATTGTTCTACCTGTGATGCCAATAATCAGCTCATTAAGTGAGAGTGGGAACAGGTGGCATGACTAGGTCCTCTGAGCAGTTGGTAAAAGTTTTCAGTGATTGAATCAGTGGAATTACACAGCACATTACCACCAGTGTCATTCATAACACCACCCCATAATCATCCCTATTCTGATCATTGCCTGCTTCAATGACATAAAATTAAGCCAAAACCCACGTTTCTATTGTGGACATGTTAATTTCTCAGATTTTTCAATTTCTCCGAAGTCTTGGTTATGTTTCCCCCGTCCCTTTGTGCATTGGAATGACTCACCCATACGCTCACATACACCTTGCTCTTCTGCCAACATGGTTTCGCGGATAAATCTGTTCTGCAGTGCCACAGTTGAAGCTGCAAGAAGCTGCTCTTTTGTCCTTCAACTACCAGTACCGTGTAGTTGATAAACCTCTGCTGGTTGTATCATAAGTAATTTACCCATCTGCTATTTCTAGCTGCACCCACAGCTCCCCAAAAAGGCACAGCTGCTGCAACCTGACCAGTTTTTATCTTCTGATATAGCTCTATCCTCTGCTGGTATACCATAAGGTTCCTGATTCTATGTGATGTGCACCTTCTCATCCTCCTTCTATGCTGCACATATATCAGTCCAATTGCTGTCCAACGTCATCCTGACCAACTTATCCTTTCCACAGTACCACAACACATCTCCCACTGGGTACGTTCCATTAGAATAAACTGGTGTGCAAAACATGTAAATCATAGGTCCATCACTGTCATGAATAATCATTCTCACATAGTCCCCATTTACAACCACTTGTTGGCATCTAATGTTTGCCATCTCTCTTGTATTGCACACGCTTTTACAGACTGTCACTGCTGGGTGACACTCAATCTGATCTGGTAGGTCTAAATCAGACTTCTTATCCAATTCTATGAAGACAGTGATATTTTCAAATTCCTCCCCCCTTGCAATGCAAAATGGAAACACTACATCATCAGCCAACTGTACCGTTGTGGGTATGAGGATCTCTTCCTTTGCTAATGGTCTATTGAGCTTTTCTGGACAGACATTATCCTGTCTCATCTTTGCCTGTGTTTAACTCCTGCCTGGGTACCAGACAATGAGCAAAGTACAATCTCCCATCCTTCCAACACTCCTTTGTAACTGGGATGGGTTTTAGCTGTGGAGTTCTCTTCTTATAATAACATGTCATACATGTTACCTTACTCACTTGTTCAGCTGAATATCTTACCCACTAGTAAAACATATTGGTTTGCCAACGCGAATTCTGTAACCTATTCAGTACTGCTGTTTGGCTGGTCTGTGTATTAACCCAGTCTTTCTTGGCATCTCATTTTGTCGTTGTCTGGGTCTTTGCTGGCAAAAATGTGAGCAGCTGCTGTGCTCTTTTCTTGGTCATGAATCTGTCTAAGTCAATATTGACACAATGATTATGCAAAAATCAAATCTTTACATTCACCTGACCTTCACCACTACATGTTTTGTTCATTGGCAAACCTTGTATGATAGATCCATGTGGTATTTTAGCTGCTATGCGGTCTTGTGCAGACAGTTCAGTGTAGTCTGAGAATACTGTTTTTCCCGACAGCAGTCTCCCTTGTGAGACAGCTAAAACACACACAGCTAAAGCGCAGTTTGCTATCTGTTGTGTTCTCTTAGTTGGGCTTGTTTCTGTAGCAATAGATAAGCTACAGTTCTGCACTTGTTATCCTTGTACACCTGAACACTGTGCAGCCAATAGCACCAGGATGCCAATCACTGCATCCCATGGTGCCTTCATTGTTTTCTTTTTCTCTTTAACTTTCATCCACTTCCTCACTTCTACTCTCAATAGCTGCTCCTTCCTCTCTTTCATGTTCTGCTGATGTTTCCTCCCTATCTTGACGCTCAACTGCTCTTTGTAGATCACCTTTAACCTGCTCTTGTGTTCGTCCTGGCTCTTCTGCTCTGCAACAGTGGTTAAGGTGGTACCAAACAGTCTTACCTTCCACCTTGAGTGCAGTCAGAGTTGTCTCTTGAATACCTTCATGTACACCCACTCGCCCAGATTTATCTTTTGCAGTTCTTCAGGAATAGTGCTTGTTCTTCCCATTGTGGCACCTTTTACCTGTTCAAAAATAGCTTTGTGTATTGCAGTTAGGTGTTGTACATAACCATATAATTCTCTTTTGAGCTGCTCAAGTGGAGGTCCATTATATGGGCCTCTGAGATATGGCGTTGGCATGGGTCGACCTGTCAGCATTTCATGAGGGGTTAGATGCGTGCTTCTGTTAGTTTGCATTCTCATACTCATTAATGCCAAACATAATTCTTCCACCCGATTAATCCTGCCATTTGCACATATTTTGGCTATTTTTGCCTTCAAACTGCCATTATCTCTTTCCACCATTCCTTGTGACTGCGGATGGTACACACATCCAAATCTTCGCCTGACTCCCAGTGCCTTAGTCACAATCTTCATCCGATCAGCTACAAAATGTGGTCCATTATCTGATCTTATCTTATCCAGTATCCCAAATCTAGGAAACATTTCCCTGCAAAGAAATTAAGTCACTGACTTAGCATCGGGACCGCTAGTTGGTATTGCTTCTACTCTGCTGAATCTATCCACAACCACCAACATATATCTTTTGCCCTTGACCCTTTCAATCATATCCACATAATCTATCATCAGATGCCTAAATGGTCTGTCAGGTGGTGGAATATGTCCAACTGGCGCTGAAAAAGCTTTCCTATTGTTATATGTATGACACACCTCACACTCATGCAATGCTCTTTCCACCATTCCTGCCAAATATGGGGACCACCATTCATGTTTAATCCGTTTCAGGACCTCCCACTTGAGCAACGGTCCTGACCATGCGCATCTTTAATCAATATAGGAACCAGTGAACCGGGTGCCAGAAAATGACCTGCTGGTCCTCTCCACAAGCCTTTGTGGGGACCGTCTTTTTGTATTATGAATTGGCCCACTTTTTTGTCAGACATTTTTTTCATACACACTAGCTGCCTCCTGTGCCTGAATAAGAGAAGTTATGTCTGCTGTAGGGCTGGGGTCTTCTGCCAAAAGAGGTGCAACTAGACTTGAGTTTCCTGCTGCCTGGTGTGCAATTTCATCTGCAACATTATTACCTTTAACCACAAGAATTTTAGTTTTTTGATGACATTCTGAGCATTAAACAATTGCTAATGCTCTGGGTAAGTGCATAGCCTCTAACAACTGAGAGATTGCTTCCCAATGTGTAATGGGCACGTTGTCTACTTTTTGAAGCCCCCTCTGCTTCCAAATGTTACCATAAACATGACAAACTCCGTATGGATAGGCTGAATCAGTGTAGATATTTACACATTTACCTTCTGCCAAATGACAGGCAGCTGTTAGGGCTTTAATTTCTGCTAACTTAGCAGAGCATGGCTGGTTGATCATGATTCTTTGAACTTCAGAAAGTGTTGTGCCATCGTCATATAACTGAGCAATGCCATATCCTGCATGATTCCCTTTTTCATCCCTGAAATATGACCCAGCTACAAACAATGTGAGATCTGCTACACAATGTGAGGTCTTCACGAGCTTTAAGAATAATATCAGTGGCATGTACACAATCAAAACCATTGTAGTGGCTGGGTTAATCGTGGTGCATCTCTGAATTTTGAGCTCAGGTGCGGACAGAATTACTTCATAGCCAGTTTTCTTGGCTTGGTTTAAAACAAATTGTGGGTTTGTTAACAAGGCATGTAATTGATAGGACGTATACAATGCTATTGGATGTTCCATTGTCAAAGTGGAAGCCTTCTGTTATGCAAAAGCTGCTTCTACTAGTCCCTGACAACAGGGAGGCAGTCCTTGTTCCACTGTATCTAGCTTGGCCAATGGTTGCTTACCTATTAGTGTGTCCTGCATCAACACTGCATTGGCAAAGCCTGTTCGATCTGCGACATACAAATGAAGTGGTTTACTGTAATCTGGATTTCCCAGAGCCGGGGCTGCTTGCATTTTACCTTTCAACACCTGAAAAGCGTCTTCTGCCTCCTTTGTCCATTGTAATGGGGCAGCATTGTTTGTCTGACCTGGTGCTCTGATTAAGGCCCTCAACGGTAATGTTTTTAACGCAAAGTCACAAATCCATGGCCTACTGTATCCTTCCATGCCCAGAAAAGAGTATTTGTCTCACTGTCTGTGGTTTAGGAGCCTTTGATGTGGCTTCCACCTGTGAGGGTGCAATAAACCTTTTCTCACCACTCGATTGCCAGCCTAGATATTCAACCTTTTTGCTAACAAAACTGGAATTTTTCCTTTCTAACCTTGTGACCTCCTGTAGATAAAGCTGTGAGTAGCGCTACTGAGTCAGCTTCACACTGTTCTTTTGTTGGGCTACAGGTCAACAAGTGATCTACATACTGAATCAAAGAATTTGGTATGTTCAGATGTTGTAAATCCTGTGCTAACACATTGTTAAACACTGATGTGCTTTCACAATACCCTTGCGCTGATCGCGTGTAGATGTACAGTTGAACTTGGTATGTGAATGCAAACAAGTACTGTGAGTCAGGGTGTATGGGCAACCTGAAAAATACAGAACACAAATCAATCACTGTGTACCACTGTGTGTCTGGTGGGATGTTACACTGTTTCCGTATCTGGGTAAGCTGGAGGGTAGGCATCAACAATGGCATTAATAGCTCTTAAATCATGTACCAAACGGTAGTCATCAGAATGTGGATTTTGATCGGGAATATGGGTGTGTTGCAGGGGCTCTTGGTTTTTACTAACATACCTGCTTTTACTAGGCCATCGATCGTGGGCTTAATTCCCTCCACTGCCTGCTGCTTGAGTGGATATTGTCTCTGATATGGTAGTCTGACTCCATGTTTTAGTTTGATACATACTGGCTGAGCTGATTTAATAAAGCCTACGTCATTTTTGTGTTTTGGCCATACACAGTTTGGTACTTTTTATAGTAACACTTCTTGTTGGTGCTCTTTCATCCAAGAAAACCCTTTCTGTTCAGTACATCATCATGTGTTTCTATTGCTATCCAAACAAACTCCTTATCACGAGAGAAATTAATATACTTGTTTGCTGTTGGAACCCACTCTCTTATCTGCAAGTCAGTTTTGACCATTGGACATGGTTCATGTGATTCATGACCCTCTGCTACCAATAGCGTCACATGAGGAGTGGAACGCTGTACTTGAAACCATTCCAGCAAAGATGGTGGCAGTGTTACCACAGATGCTTCCCCTTGTGGCCCTATGATAGATGCTTTGGCTTGTGATTTGATACTGATGTCTGTTAATCAGCTCGTCTCAGCATGTCTCATAATCTGTCTGTTTGATGTTCATTGAACCCACAAAGGGTTTCTAAAGGCCCCGAACCGAACATGATCCACTGTGTGTCCAGCAACTGCATGAACCATTCCAGCTTTAGTGAAAATCTCCTCTGTTAGATGTTTCCCTGCCACATGCATCAGCAAAGCTGTAATGTCTCCCAATGGCAGCCTTATGCCCCCCGTACTCTCTTCCAGAGCTGTTGACCATTTTCCAGCTACTTCTATCAAATCTGGCAGTCTGCCTGCTAGCCCTACCATATCCATGAAGGACCATGGTATGTATTGTGGTTGACCTCCTTTGATCATCAGTGGGAACATAGTGTGTGCATTAAATTCCTCTTCTTCTTCTGTTTGCAACACTTTACCACTGCAAAGTCTCATTCGATCGTGTTTTCTTTGTTCTACTAAATCTTGCAGCTCTGCATCTATCCTATCATCTCTATCTGTGAATTTTGTATCAGCTTTTCCATAACTACATCATTTTTCCTTTTTCTTCTTTTTGCTGATTCTTCAGGCTCAATCCACAACACTCCAAGCACTAGCCTTGGGACTCTTTATATGAGCATTGATTTCCACATCCTCCTTGTCTTCACTGACAACTTCTGGTGTTGATGCCTCACACCGTCGGTGTTTACGAGGTAGGGAGGATTTGGGCTTTCTCTCCTTTGGTCTAATAGACACCTCACTGTCACTGTTCATACTCTCACTATTACTGTTCTCCCTGTTCACAAATGTGAGGCGTCTGCATGCTGTTTTTGGATCAATGGCCTGCGCCCTTGCCTCCTTTTCCACTGCTTTATGATAATTTTCCCTATCCATTTTTATCCCTTCAGTTTCCCCTTTCTGTTGAGCTTCTGGTTTGTGTAGTTTGGGTTCCTGTACTCTCACCCTGATTTATTTTTTCTACAACCTTTGATGTTAACTTTTCTGCCTTCATTGTCATTTTTATTTTCCAACTACTGGTTGGAACTCCACATGTCCCTCAGTGGTTATAGAGTCTTCTTTATTCCCTTCATTACTACCTTGCACTACAAATTGTCTTGAATGGGTTTTGGTCACTTGGATAAGGTGGCGCACTTGGAAAAGGTGGTGGAGATGACGGATAGGGTGATGAATCTGGTACAAACCCTAGCCACTCCTCCTTGTCCTTCTTGTATGTCTTTTCTTATCTTTTTTCTGTTTCGTCAGCAAGCATTTTTAGAGGTTTCATTACATGTCTGTAGCGCTCACCCTCTTTTTTAAACCATCCTAAGACTTCTCTATATATCATCCTTTTGCCTGCATGCTTATCACTATGATTCTTTATTTTGTAGAATTTAGGTGCTAACCTTGGTATTTCTGGCTCTTTGTCTAAGGCTCTTGTCCTAATTAGGACTATTATTTTCTCTACCTGTTTTATAAGGGTCTTTCCTCCCCTAGTATGGCAAACCCCTCTGGTAGACCAAAAAAAGGATTCAGTGGGAGTACTGCTGTCTCCACAGGTTCCTGGCACAGATACTCCAACAATGGTCTTAATATATTTGCTATCCACAATTGCTGTAAAACCGACACCCACTGTATTTCTGGAAATTCTACCTGCACCTGTCTCAAATTAAGCCACTTTGTTAAATACCAAAGTTTCGCATTGATCAGTTGTTCACCTTGGTAACACTCCACACCCTCTGAATTTATATATTTGCATTCATGCCAAGAATGTGTTCCAATTCCCTGTGTTTTTCTATATCCCCCATCGGGCTTTATATGACCCCTCTATATAGTTATTTACAACACAACATATGCAACAGACCTTCTTTTCTTAGAACGCTGAATGATAATAAATATACCTTCTTCTACAATGCAGACAATCTGGGTCTGTCCAACGTGCCACACACTTTATATAACGCTCTGTTCTAAAACATTGAAATGGTACTCGTGGAATATTATTTGTGTCAAATTAAAATCTATTGGGGTATCCCTGCTTTAGCAAAATCACCTCTTTTGCAGCAGCTCTCCCATGTGTGTGCCAAATATAGAATTCCCCCACACGAATACTAATGACCTCTATGGTTCTGTTAATCTTCAATCTGTCTTTAAACCTAGATCTTTCTTTGGTTTTTCCAATACTGCCTCCAAATCCAGTTGCAGTTTTACTCTAGTTCTTATTATCCCTGCACAATTAGTCAAATACCTCTCAGTGCTATTACTATAAATTCTAGCTGGAGCCTCTTCCCACTCTCTCTTTTTAATACATCCAAGTTGTTAGCATATTTAAACATCAGTATCCAATACACAACACTTTGCTCTTCCACCACCAGAACATTGATACAATTTTTATACTGCTCCCAACACAATGGTTTGGACCCAGACCCAGAGGGGATACTTTGTACAAGATCAGCTACCTTGTTAACACAACTACTGATATACGTACCCACTCCAAATTTACAACTTAGTACAACTAGTACATTTCTACAACTATTTACATAATTACACATAACTTTTACTTTACACTTAATTACACAATATGAGCTCCATTCAATCCAGTCACATTCGTTCTCTTCACAGACGATTGCTAGCTCAGTCATACTCTGAATCCTGTCCTGTTTGTAGCATTATCTCAGACTCTGCTCGATTCTGCCCTATACACAGCGGTATTGCAGTTTCTGGCCAGTGTTGCGTTCAGACCCTATTCTGATACACTTCCTCAATACAGAATAGGCGGTATCCGTAGGACTTCACTCACAGTGCAAATATTAATCCTCTTGAAAACACAACGCAAACAACAAGCCACAACATAATAAAGACGCCAAACCTCCAGGAAACACAGCACAAACAATTAGCCACGACACTATCATCACATTAAGCAGCCATTTATCAATCATGATGTCTTTGTTACTTACATGCACAAGTTATTATTACTCATTTGATTCTTTAATCATGCATATGATGTCTACACGAGACCTTAACTCTTAGTAATGGTAGGCTCTTTAGTTCTTTAGAGGAGAGGCTGCTTGCTGCTCTAGCCTGGGCGGATGCACACTGCACTCACACACAATTAGTATTTCGCAGATTTATAACAGGCTCTGCTTACCGTCTTTTGGTGGCCACCAAGTGAGCTGAGCAACAGTGGTTCCGTCCAAGCGTCCAGCTGCTTTGCATCCTCTCCTGGCTGGCATACCAATTCCCTGTTGCAGGATGGGGAAGCCCACACCAGGGCCAGACAGGCTTCGGCCCCTCCACCACACAGCTTAAAATTTAATTCAACAAAACTATAATCATAGACATAATCAACTGATGTATTTGATTTATTGTATTAGATTTACTAAATATAGTTGAAATCACACGATAAACCAAGCTAGTCCCGTGAACAACTGAATCTGAATGTGAAAGCACTCATATTAATACCTTTTCTGTTATCCTGCCCTTTGTGGGGCTAACAATCTCACTCCTCCTTGGTTCCAGTGCATTTTCTTTTTTATGCACACTTTGCTTGATCTCATGATTAATAGTGTAATATTACCCACCACTGTACTACTTTATACCGTAGTTCGAAAAACAATGGTGTAACGTTTCGCAGTATTGATTAATAAAAAGAATACTTAAATGATCGTAATTCATTTGATTTTTTCTGATTACTGCTTACATGGAGTAGTTACTGAATATTTTGAACAGATAAATATTTCCCACAAAGGCCACATGGTAGGTTCCTGTTAGGTCAGCCTGAGAAGGTAAAATGCTGGTCACTGGTCAGTAGTAGGAGAGTGGGTGGCAGCTTGCCATTAAGATACAGGATTTATCTGTTATTTTTTTGTTCTTTAGCTTGAGGTTGTTTTGTCAAACCTCCCAGACTTTCCTATAGTCTTTTTTCACATTTTTTTTGCTCAAGTTACAGTGTAACAAAAGTTTGAGCATTTCCATCGTCATTAATGTGACATATTTCAGAGTGAACAGAATATGTGGGCGGGGTTAAGCTACTAGAGGTATTTACACCAAATCTGTTAGATGTGATTTGATCTCTCAAAAGTGGGTGGGACTTAGCAAATACAGCGTGGTGATAAAGACCTGAAAAGATATATGGAGCTAGGAAGCTGCAGAGGACTAGCTGTTTGCCTCCACACACACCTCCCTCACCTTCATTGTTGGACCAGGAAGAGGACGAGGATAACAGTGAAAATTAGACCTTAACCAAGTTTTTTTTTTTCACCAGTTGAAAACTAAACACACCTCCTACTATGATACTGCTTTTCTACTAGCTAGTGGTCAAATGTGGCTGTGTATGATGGGTGGGGTCACCCCAAATCAGACATGACTGGTTAAATTGATGTAACTGCGTCGGAGTTCAGGATGAGAGAACAAAAACATTTTTATTTTTTTACAGGAAAAGGAAAGAAAGGCATTGACAAAAAATATGATAACAATTTTTTGATACATTTAGTAACAATAGAGATTAACAATTAACACAGTTATTTTCTGATTGATTCATGGTTATGAATGAAGTTATGTTCTAAAGCACAAATAAAACATTCCCACACCTCTTCCCAACCCTGCAGGAAGGTGCCCCATATCCGATTTTGTGTAAATGCAGCTGAAGCGCAAGATTCTTCCTGTCATGTCTGAGTCTATACATTGTTTTTTAGGAAAATTCCACATAGTATACCTTTATTTTTGCTTTCACAAGTTTTATCATATCCTCTTATTTTGGAGATGACTGCTGGCTCTAAAGTGTCTTTTATTCCATAATATCCCTATTTATAATTCCTTATTATATGTGGAAGTTACTGTCTGTTGAATTATCTTCTCTCAAATATTATACAGTATGTCATAATGTTCTCTTTTCAATATATGTGATCCTACTGATCTTATAAATGTGTTTTTTAAATGCCACAGTGAAATTCTGTCTTTAAGGATAATGTGATTGCAGAGCCAAATGGATAAAACAGTACAAGTGATGAATTAGATTAATAGAACTTGGGTTGTAATAACTCTTGCCCAGTCATAAATGTTTATTAAGGTATTTCAAAATGCACGGCACTGACAGAAAATGGTGTCCAGAATGGATCATTTATACTCGGGGCTACAGTGCAAGGATATGGTGGGGATAATGGGGGTTTCCCCATCCAGTCTACATGTGTTATCTGGACTTGAAGAAGACTTATGATCATGTGTATCTTGTAGTATTTTTCTACTTTTTGTTCAGATTTACACTTGTTTGGTTCATTGCATTTAGAGCTTCTACTAACACAGGGTAAATGCATGACTCAAAGATGCACAGTGGAGCAAACAAACAATGTTGACTATTTGCTGATAAAATTAGATATGTGATAAATTGGTGAGAGGGAATATGTTTAGGCTATGTAACGTATGGCTATATTACTCACGGCTATTGAGATGTCTACGAATGAAATTTAGAAATAGGCACTGAGTGTCCTTACCGTGACCCCCTTAATAGCTTTGCACTACAAACAATGTCCACCACAATCTGGATATAATGTGTGGGGTCCTGCACGAATATATGTTACAGGGACCGTTACTACAAGCTACTCAGTCCTGGAGTAAGATCTTTGTCTGCATTGTCAGTGGGAATTCAAGGGCATTGTCTGTGGGTGTTGGGATCCACCAGGGATGTCTCTTATGAGTGGTTCTGATTGTGATTTTCATGTACAGGATGTCGAGTTGCAGCCAAGGTGTTGAGAGTGCCTACTATGGTGGCCTTAGGATTGTATCGCTTCATCTTGCAGATTATGTTGTTCTGCTGGCTTCATCAGATTGTGGCCTCCTTTGCACACCAGAAGAACCTGTAGCGGAATATGGACAGACTGTATATGCGTTAGCTATTGCTATCAATGTAAGCATTGTGTGACAGTGTGTGTGAAGTGTGCCTGAACTATGTTCATGTGACAGCTTGGATTCTGACTGATCTAAAAACTATTTTCTCCTGTCTCTTTTTTCTTCACACAATAGTGATAACACAAAATATAAAGCCTGGGGATAAGCCCCTCTAAAAGTTGCATCGCACTCAGTGTGAATGTCTTTAGACGATCTGCAAACACTACCCAGGACAGAAAAAAAGTGTGACCCCCTCTGCGTGCAAGTAGAAAAATATACATACTGTATCTATCTTGTAGTGGCTGGCAGTACTAGTAGTAGTAGTATAGTATATATTATAAACTGTAGCTCTCCAAATCTGTAGATCTCCTAAAAAGATGCTGGGAATTGAACATCAATTAAAAGATGCAAATACCATATTATCTGTCATAAAGTATCTATTATCTGTCATATTAATCAGCAATATTTTGTTAGGTTACTATTTAACTGAGAACACAATTAACAATTTCTCATAATGTGTTATTTTCTAGATAGCATGTGGTAAAATTGTTTAGTCTACTACTTTTTCCAAGTTCAGGAATGAACTTTCAGTGTTAACTTTAGGCGAAAATGGATGAAAAATCCTTAAAGTATTTAGACAAGTGTCCAGTTATCCAATTCCATGACAACTGTGCTTATGACTGAATAATACAATTGACTGGTCCAGAACAGCTACTCCTAGTGGTATGATGTTTTGTGTAGAATGTGTCTCCAAGGGTAAAAATTACACACGCAATCTCAGCATTCATAGTTTCCACTGTGTTCACTTATGAAAACATATCTACATTTTTTATAGTTAATATTGATCCTATGGGAATGTGTAGAGAAAAGATTCCATACCTCCCCCTTTGCTAATCCAACACATCCCTGTGTTTTGTTATCACAGGGGACATTATTGCACTTCTCCAGCTGCCACTGGAGAAGTAGGTTGCATCTGTGTCTGTGTGAGTGCGTGTGTATGTACCTCTATCGTGTCCTAATTGGGAATTTATATTCATTAAAAGCCCTAGATGAACACCAAGATGCAAGTCCACACCTGTTGTTTATGTCAGTGGCGGCTCATTTGGAGGCAGGTCAGGATTAACAGCCGCTAGCCATTCCCTCTCTTCTTATCAATAATCACAATCACATCATGAATCCCCAATTATCTCCCAAGCTGTTGCCCTCGGGCCAGATCTGATCCGAAGATTTTTTTAAGTTACTGTTGCACTTCCTGCCATAGATTTTCATTCTAATTATTCTTTTCCATTGTATGTCATTCGAGTGGAAAGAAAAGATTAAGTTTTGATCAAAAGGGTTGTGTTTGGGCGTGTGGGCTTTCACAGGCATGAGAAAGAGATGGTAAGATACAGTAGTACGGTAACAAAAAACACAGATGACTGACAGCAAATACGGGATGTACAGTAGCTTTTTAGCTTCACACACCCATCAGGCAGCAATATGTTGGGAGTTTTATAATCAGGATGCTTCTTTCATGTGGCCTGAAGCTTTAATCAACACATCAGTAGTGTGACATTTGGTAAACAGTGCATTGTTTGTCAGGTACACACCTTCTTTCTTTGGTACATTTCATTCTTAATCTCCTCACTTTGCTCTGAAATTAGTCCATCTGCTCAGGTCTTCCTTACTTAGTACACACACCATTTTTCTCTCTTTAGTTCTCTTACTTCCACCCTTTTCCTTCTTTCCCCAATGTGTTCTTTCTCAATCTTTTCTCCCTCCTTTTTTCCTACTAACCCCACCATCATTATTATTTTATTAACACTTTTGTGCCTCTTTCAGGTGCAGATATAAAAAACTTTATGCCCCACAAACATGGTGTATTTATAACAGGCCCACCAGACTGGAGACGCTGTTTGTGCTTCTCTCTCCTTATTGCATACACTACTATTAAGGGAGCATGGTTGATTTTGTATTCCACTATATTTACTAAGGTCACGGGATATGCAACTGTCAGTTTTGCAGGGAAAATTCTCCACTTCTGAAAACCAGCTGTAAAGAGCATGGATGGGATTATTTAATTTGTTTTCTTTAGTCTTTTATACTGTGTTCTGTTTTTAATGTAAAGCTCTTTTTGACTTTGTGACTTTTCAAAACGGCAAGATAAATACATTTATTATAAGTTAATTGTTAACACAGGTCACAAGGAAGATTGTTGTAGGGAAATAGGAGTGAGTTTAATTTAGGCCTTATGGGTAACTAAAGTCTGATTCTTAGAAAAAAATGGATCAATGAATATTTATTAAAATACTATTTGAATGCTGTCACAGCAGTTGAACAGGGGGAAGAGTTTGTTTTCATTGAATAATAAGTTGATCATCAATGATCTATGAAAACACTACAGATTAGCAATTGCACCTTTCTTTCTTTTAATAAAATATTAACATTACATGTTTCGCTGGATCTATGTTATTATTAACATGAGTATCACCATCTTCATCTCCACCTGCACCTATCTGAGCTGCCCAATCTTCTGCTGTGTCCTGGTCTCTCACTCTCTGTCTTTCTCTCTTCACCATTGCCTTGTGGGTAGTGTCTTGTGTATCTTGTGCATCTGTAATGGGTCTTTTTCTACTGCTGCATTAAAAATGTTGGAATCAGATGACAATATGCCTAAAGATAACAATATCATACTTTCATGAGTAATATTGAGTAATTGTAGCACTTTTTCTCAAGTGGAGTAAAAATGCGGCCAAAGTGAATATTTTGCAGTCAAGATCTATATATATATATATATATATATATATATCCTTCACTACCAGAGTGCCTCCAGGTGCAGTTCAGGAGCTGACTGCATAAGGAGCTGCTGTCTTAGTAAATCATGAGCTAAATGCATGTAGATTGTAATTGCAAAGTCAATGAAAACCCATTTTCTTCGTAAATTTGGCCCCAGTGCTGAGCAGCTCTATGAGGCACATGGACTGCCATCCATCCATTTTCTGCCAGTTGTCAGGGGCCAGGTTGTGGTGGCAGCAGGCTAAGCATGGTAGTCCAGATTTCACAATCCCCAGCAACGTTTTCCAGCTCATCCTGGGGGATCCCAAGGAGTTACCAAGCCAGATGAGGTACAGTCCAAACGATAAGTATTTGGACAATATTTCTGTTCTTCAGGCTCTGTGCTTCAGCAGATTTGATTTGAAATAAAATAATCAGTCACTCAGGTTGTAATCAGGTGATTGATTCAACCAATCAAGGACATTCCTCTATATCACCCTGAAAAGGTCTTTGGTTGCTTTGGGCCGCATGTTTAAGATTGTTGTCCTGCTGAATGATGGAATGAGCTCTTTACCACCCTGTGAACCTCTGAGCCCAGCTCCCTGCGAAAAAAAATAATTTGAGCTGCTTGTATCCACAATCTCATTCTTTTGGTCAGTACAAGGGTGAGGGTTGGATTGAGCTGTAAGGAAAGCTTTGCCTTACAGCTCAGCTCGCTCTTCATTACAGCGGTCTGGTACAATGCTCATATTACAGTTGACACCTCGCTAATCCAACTGTTAAACTCATGATTCATTTTACTCTCAATTGTAAACAACAGCCTGAGATACTCGGGGCATCAATTCACTCCAAACCTGGAGAAAGCAAACCACCCATTCACAGTAGTGCTTTTAAGCCAAAAGCAAACTTTAGCATGCGAACATGGTCACAATAACAATGCTAACATGCTGATGTTACAATGTTTACAATGTTCCCTATCTTAGGCCCACACCTGGCATTTGAATGTGTCTCAAGTGAGCAGCTGTGATTGGATCTCACTTCCCTGCTCTATATGCAAATACAGTAAATACGTACAGCATTTCTGTTTGCAAAGACCAAATACATTGTTGTTTTAAACTGGCAGGAGGTAGCAATGCACCTCCTGTGCCTAGTCTGCCAGAAATTGAAAGAAGAAGAAGAAGAAGAAGAAATCAAACAATACAGACTGGGTCTATTCCTTGGCATGTTCCGGGCAAACCAAAACATCTAAGATGATCTCTATGGGCTTTTTGAAATTCTCATACATGGTGGACAAAGCCCTCTTATGTGATTTGAGAAAGCAAATCAGTACTTCCACTTATGCAGAGGATTTCAGTTGAGAAGGCTGTCTTTTGGTGTGGCCCAGGACACATTTGCGTACACACAAAGAATGTGGCCATATGCAGCCCCGACCACCTCTGAATGTGGGTTCTTTCCATTTGAAATTATTGGCATCCCTGAATTTTAAGTACAGAATTTAGAATATCGTCAGAAATTAATGCAAATTAAATAATTTGTACAATCAGAAAATTTAACAAAATGATCAAAGCTACTGCCAAAAACAAAAAAAAATGCTTTTATGCAGCAAAATAAAAAATTCAGACATAAAATGTTGTCTCGACATAAGTATTGGCACCTTTGTGATGAATTTAAATCTATAAACAAAATTTTAAAAAAGACTCAACTGTGCTTAATATTCAGCATTCACATGACCTGAATTGACCATTGAAGGTTTTACTGCATTGATGGTTTTACTGCATAAAAAGGCACTGGTTGTTTCCAGTTTCTTTTTCACAGTGATGAAGGAAAGAGAGCTGTTGGAGAGCACCAGAAATGCTATCGTCAAAAAACATTACAATTCCAAAGATGGGAATTGTTAACTAACTTAACTACCAACAATCGCTAAAAATCTTGATTCCATGTTTCAACAGTTTGTAATGATTCCAAGAAGTTTCACAATCATGAAACTGTTAAGACGCTTCGAGGACGTGGAGCTAAGAAGAAACTCAGTGAGAGAAGTCTGCAAAGGTTGATCTGGATTGTGGAAAGAAACACCATGCAAGACATCTAAAGAGCTTCAGGCTGACCTTGAGCAATCTGGAGTAAAGGTTTCAGCCTTTACCTTGCTGCACGCTAAACCAAGTATGGCTCCATGGGCAAAGGCCAAGTTGGACACCACTAGTTACAGAACGGCACAAAAAGGCAAGACTAATGTTTGCAAAAACCTTCATAGATAAAACACAGTCTTTCTGGGATAATGCTTTATGGACAGATTGAGACCAAAGTAAGCTCTTTGGGAATGCAGTGCTTCAGTTTCTTTATAGGTGACAAAATGAAGCCCATAAGGAAAAGAATAATCTACCCACAGTAAAATATGATGGAGGTTCTATCATGTTGTGGAGCTGCTTTGTTGCCTCTGGAACTGGAGGCATTGAACGAACCAAAGGAATGATAAAAAGTGATTACCAAGACATTTTAGAGCACATTTGTTTCTCAGTGTCAGAAAACTAGGTTTGAGGCGAAGATCTTCGGTCTTTTAGCAGGACAGCTACCCAAAGCACACATCCAGCAGCACAAAAGAATGGTTGAAAAGGAAAAGATGGACTGTTTTAAACTGGCCAGCAATAAGTCCTGACCTAAATCCCATTGAAAACCTTTGGAAAGAGCTGAAATCTGCATTGCAAGAAGGATTCCTGCAAACTTAAAAGAGCTTGAATGCATAGCAATGGAAGAGTGGCGGAAACTACCAGCAGACTGGTGCAAGAAGCTTCTAGATGGCTACAAGAAACATTTAGAGGCTGTCATTATTGCCAAAGGTTCTGCAACCAAATATTAGTGAAGGGTGCCAATAATTGTGTCTGGGGTACATTTTGTGTTTTCATTATTTTGCTGTTATGCAAGTTTTTTGTTTTATTTTATTTTGTTCATTGACCTTGGACATTTTATAATATCATTATATATTTATTATAAAATATTTTGATCAAACAAAACTGGTTAATTTGCATTTATTTCTGAGGATATTCTAATTTCTGTACTTCAGGGGTCCAAATAATTTCAACCAGGACTGTAGATGAAGTCTCTTGACTTTGGAGAAGGATCATCAAAGTCATCAGGATTCTTCCTCTGGGGACCTAATTATCTGTCTTCATGACAGTATAGCCAATAGTTGTCGAAACATTTCACCAAAAAAAAGTTTTTTTCTTAAACCTCATATGGCACTAGAGGCATCAAAGAATCAGTCAGAGGATCACCAAAGTCAGCAGGATTTATCATTTTTGTATCATGAATGTCAGTACTAAATTTTATGGCAATCCATCCAATAGTTGTTATGATATTTCAGTTTTGACCAACCAAATGCAACTGTCATCTATAGATCCCGTCCATAAGAGTGGGCAAAAACTGATAATTTAGCCACCAGTCATTACTTTGGCAAGCTCCATAATATGATGTAAAATCCATTGAGCAGACCTGGGGTTTACATGAATGTCATTGAATGCACCATATACAGTCTCAGAATACAAAAACTTTAGTTTTGTTTACTTCTTTTTTCTCCCTTGACACTCATAAACATTTTGTCATTATCTTTCCATGCTGCCCTGTGTCCCTGCTATCCTTTCTTTCTCCCTTCATTCCCTCCCCAAATTCCTCTGCTCTGTTTTATTCCTTTCACTCCACTGCTGTTTAATACTTATCAGCCAGATTTTGGAGGATAAGGTGTAATCAGGGCCACCATCTCAAACTCAGTGCCTGTGTCAGTGCTGACATGTAGGTTGGCATCTCCTGCATGACAGTGGCTTGACACTAGTTCACATCCCTCTTCATTTGGGCATGCTGGAGCCAGATTTAATTTGTGCCAATGAGCCTTGGTGTGATCAGTTGTTTTCAACACACCAATCTAGCCCCATGACAAGATAATTACTGTGAGTTCCCAAGGGAGACATGTAGTGGGGAGGACCACAGAACACTGCAACTATTAGGATACAGTGTAAGTCTATTTCCATCAGTTTAATCAGGGTTTTTCTGTGGCAGTTTTTAGAAATGTGGGGTTTGGTGCAGAGATTGTGGAGTTATTATTATCTGCAGGAGTTCTCATAAATAATTAGTCTAAGATGTACTGTACTTTAATACTTATAATACATTATGTACTTTATACTTAGAATCCACTAAATTTATCTGAAAGGTACAGTTACTGCTTAAATTAGAGATTAAGACTTTACATCTGAAACCTGTGATGAAATAATGATTATGAAATATGATGCATCACTATAGATTAAACCACCCAACAGTCAGGGTTGGATTTTACCTGCTACAGGGCCCCTGGGCAAAAGTAAGCTATCGGCCACAAGTTAGTTTGGTAATAATTTGATTGAATTAAAAAAAAAAAATATAGCCCTTTGCCCAGGTACAACATTAAAATGCTGCTTAGATGTTAATGTAAGAATAATCCAAAAAATATAATGCATGACACTATACCACAGACAAAAGCCATTCTGCTACATAATGAGCACTAATGGTATTTTTAGTAAAATAATATTTTGCATGCAGGACTTTTACTTGTCATGAGAGCGCATCATATGGTATAGCCAGTAAATGCTTTCACAGTGTTGTTACGTTTTTATTCTCTTTTTCAACAAGCACACATAGAGCTGGTTATCAGCCTTTTGTGATTTAAGCTGTCCTTCCCTTTTTCTAAAAAAATTGGAAGTTCAGTCACGCTTTTACATTTGTATTGCACCCTGAAAGTTAGGCTAAATAGCTTTGATTGACTGACATTTGAGAGCCAACGTTGCTAGGAGACGTGCTGTGAATGTCTGTGGTGCACTACTAACTGGGGCATGCCATATGCCCATGTAACATATGAATGTTGATACAAGAACATTTCCCCCCTCTTTCAGAAAACCCAAATAGCACAGGTTATGTGCTGTTGACGATTTAAGCAAACTGTCCCTCTTCAAAAGTACACATTTGGGAGAATCCATCATGTTGTTAAGTTTATATTTCACTCAGAAAGTTGATGCTAGTTAGCCTAGCTTGCCAATGATAACACTGATTCCCACACATCAATTGCTGTTCATGTTATTTCAACACCTGCTGAGTCAGCTCCTGCACACTCAGTGCTGTGTTTGACCACATCATAGGAAGGAACCAAAATTTTACACTTCATAAGAAAAACCAATGTAGAGGGCACTGTCACTGTAGAAAAATAAATAAAGTTACATTCCTTCTTTTGGCAATTACAATTTTGACCAAATCTGTGAACAATCAGCTAGAGGATATAAAGGGCCCTATTTTCATGACAGTGCAATGACCAACACAAGCAGCGCTCTGAATGTTTAGTAATTTCCTGACCTTCAATTAAGTTCTGCCCATTTTTTTAATTTGGTTTTTTGGTGCCAAGCTCAGAGGGTACAGTGTACAGGTGGGAGAACAGGTGCAAACAGGTGGAAGGTTCAAATGAGGCAGAGAAAATCAAGTTGTTGGTATATCAGTGGAAAATGTGTTTTAGACTTTGCAATTAGAATAGACATCTCAGAACCAGGTCTGTTCCTGGTGCAATAACAATCTGCTTCCCCTGGTGAATTTATTAACAAAAGCATACTAAAGGAGCAAATGGGCAGCAATGATGGAATAATACTTATAAAACTGCAAACCTTTTTAACTAATACCCAGCCACTAGAGCTGTTTAAATTGGCACAAAAGTGAATGTTTATTGTGTTTAAAGCAGTAATGTTGGTAAATCAGTATGAGTGATTCTTACTGTATCTATTGTCCACAACTGCTTTATACTGTATGAAAAGCTTCTCCATAAGATAATTAAATCCCTTCAGCCATCTGAAGGCAGCAGGCCAAGTGATTTGATAAATCTGCACCCTCTGATTTGAGAAGTGCTGCGTCAGAGTGCAGTGCCATTACGCACGACCATCCACTGTGTTTACCTTTATTAAATCAAATGCAAATGACATCAGACTGCTACAAAGTAACCCCATACAATACTACACACATCAGACTGGTCCATTATGACTTAGTATTCTGTTGTTTAATTGGGAGATGTGGATTACAGCGGCTCATGAATCCTGTATCATTACCTCCTTTCCAACTTTCTTTTCAGCAAAAGTAGCATTTCATGTTCTATTCTTGAAATGCATTACGGTTCAAATGCTGTTGTGTCACATTGTATTTCTACTGGTTTCATTTCTACTGTATCTCATGTCATAAATGCTCATATTATGCCATAAAATGTGACAGATCCGACTGGTCCATTATGACTTGGTCTTCTGTTGTTTAAGTGAGAGATGTGGATTACAGCGGCTCATCAATTCTTTGTGTCATTACCTCCTTTCTAAGTTTCTTTTTAGCAAAAATAGCATTTCATGTTTTATTCTTGAAAAGCATTACAGTTCAAATTCAGTTGTGTCACATTTTATGGTATAATATGACCATTTAAGACATGAGATACAGTAGAAATTAAACCAGTAGAAATAAAAATAGCGTTGGATTTATTTGATTGTAAAAATGGCTTCATCAACATTTTTTTATTATTCATTTCTATCATCTCTCTGCAAGTTAAATAAAAATCCATACCACCTGGCTCTGCCTGCAGATATGAGGCTTGTGTGTTCGGATCCTGCTGCTCCACCATCCAGACAATAAAAAAATTTCTTGGAGAAGCCTCTTTCCATTTGTGGAGCTGTTGTTGTCATGTGTCACTGTGATTGGCACAGCTGTTGCCAATCAGAGCACTGACACCAGTGATGTGATTGGCTAAAAGTGAATTTATTAATCCCCACACCCTCTGATTTATATTCCATCCCAGCCAGCCCTTTCAAACTTTGCACTACTGCACCTACATTAACCAAAATAACAGGTGTGCTTGGAGACACCCAAACAGACGTGCAAGAGCCACTGCTTTGTGCTTGTTGCTGCATTTGTCATATTGTTGCATGGTTACAATAATCAAAACTGAGCCTTGTAAAAGTTTAATGAACAGTGTGAGTGCTGCTACGTCAAAGTCCTTCTCTAGTGTTCAGTCTATCAGTGGTCATAAACATCATCTGGCTGACAGGTCACACAAACCAGAATCCATCTGCCCTCACAGTGTTACAAATATTTTTACTGCAGTCTCTCTTGTTTCTCTGACCTTTAAGGATCCCCTCCAGTCCACTTTTTCCATTTAACAGTTTCCCTGGGAGGTTGTGAAACCTGCCCATCCCAGACTGTTTTTTAGCTAGTTTTCTGTCCACCCTCTGTGTTTTTTCCAAATGGTCATGAACAAAAATCTCTGCGAGCAGTGACTTTATTCCTGTGACAGGGCCAAGGGCATGGAATTCATCACTCACACTGACTGAGTTACACCTCGGCTCAGCTCAAGGTCAAAGCAATTATTCGACTTTCACTCCCACTCTGACTTCCCTCTTCTCTCTTTTCTCCTCTTCATAGAACTCTACTTTTCTTACTCCTCCCTGGCCTCGGTTCCTTCTCCCTCACCACTCTGCATAGTCATTCTCTCCAACATCATTGCTTTCTTGTGCTTTTTGTTTTTCTTTTGTTACTCTTATATTTTTCCAACTTTGTGAACTTACTTGCCTTTCTTCCTCCCTCCACGATTTCTTTCTACCTGAAACATTGCTCATAGAAAATTGTTAATTTTTTTTCTTTTTCTTAAGATATTTTTTAAACCATTGTTGTCTATTACTGTGTAAAATGCTTTGTATAGTTGGCTCTCTGAAATTGCTTTGAAGTCATAATATGACTTCCTCTGTTTGCACTTATCTATCCCACCAATGGGTCAGCAGCAGTAACCCAGTGTTTTGGGTATAAATCAGTCCCTGATTTAATACCTAAGATAGACCCCAGCAGAATGGTTTGATTGGAGATCACAGGGTTTCCAGGTGCTTCATCTCGTAGACTCAATGGTGGTTACAAATAAAGTCTGCAGCTCTGATTATCTTCACATACAACTATTAATCATCATTACAGTCCAAAGTGAACAGTAAATGCAATTGTTGTTTTTGACTGGGAACAGATCATAACACCACAAATTGATTTTGAATTTGTATGATGCTGGCTTGTTAACCTGCTAATCTCAAATTATTAGATCTTATTGCATTCAATTAAATTAAGTGATGGGTACTCTGTGCAAGATGCTCAAGACGCATACCTTAATGCAAGTACTTGGTATACCACATATGTACAAATATATTTCTCAAAGGCACAGCACAAAGAAAAGAATATACTAGGAAAGATAAATCCACAAGCTGTGGTTAGACAACAATAAAGCATAAAGCAGAGTAACATCATTTGGGACTTTTTCACCCACTACTTTGGAGACAGTCTTGGATGTTTCCCAATAAGACTGCATTTTTTTTTGTTTTGTTTTGTTTTGTTTTGTGATCGATTCTGATTTTATTAACAAAAGAAAACGTGACATAAAACAGACAATAAAAAGAAACATGAAAATGTCTATAAAAAGCTCGAGCCCTTCAGAAAGAGTACAGTCAAACAATAATAATCACAAGTACATTGTTGTCCTTAACAACAGTTTAAGCTTTTCATTTTCTGAGATGTAAGCTGTCCCTCAAGATAGAATGATAGACCCTGTGTGCTGCTCTTTACTTGAGATATGTAAGTTAACTCCTCCCAAAACAATTCACATAAAGCACAATCTAAATCTCCCTTTTGTGGGACTTGTTCAAGTACGTTTTCAGGTGCAGAGTCCTCTTTGCCTCATTTCGTATACCCAAACTGGAATTGGCTGATTATTGCCCCCTGTTGCTGATGAGGGGAAATCACCCACTATAACTATAGACGGGGAGAAACGCACTGGCTGGGCAGTAAGGGGTAATAACTTGCCCATTATGAAGACAAAAATGGTATCCCTTGCAATGAATGACTGTTATTTTACATAATCACACAGGGGGGACTGGATTATCCCAGATGTACTAAGGCACTTTTTAGTGATCAAAAATTATTTCTCATTTTCATAATTCGTTATCTTAAAGCCTTTAAAAAGTATTTCTCTATAGCATTAAATAGAGTTTAACAGTCAAAGACTCGGCTAATCTGCTTCATCAGGACTCTATGGGTGTGGTTTGATCAGATTTGTTTGACAGTGGCCCGGCAACATACACAACAACCCTACAACTGTGTAAATGTTGCTAAACTCTGATTGGTGCATCGGAATATGCAACATTATCTTTCCCAACTGAGCTCTCTTTAAACCAGTGTATAGATAAAAACACAAATACAGAAATCCCTCAGGTGAAATAACGAAAACTACTCAAATGTTGGCAGAATACGTGATTATGTACAGTAGGATCCCAGTGCACATAAAAACTGGAAAATATGTTTTCATGGCCACAAACCACAAAATGTAGCTGAGACTAATGGAAATGCCAATTTTGCAGGTATTTGGTCATAAATCAAACTACTGGATAAAGCAATATCTTGCCCTGATGTAGGCGCTAGATGAAAAGTCAGGGGATCACCAAAGTCATTAGGTGATATCTTCTTGACACTATGAACGTCTATACAAGATTTAATGTCAAACCATTCAGTAGTTGTCAAGATATTTACGTAAATACCAAAAATGTCAACCTGGTGGTGTTGCTAGATGAAAAGTCAGGGGATCACCAATGTCCATAGAATTTATCTTCTGGGAACCATGATTCTCTGTACAAAATCTATTGGCGATCTATTCAGTACTTGGTGGACCGGGTCCCTAGAGCTATGCCTAACCATGCCTAGCATGGCTAAAAGTGTTTTGTCTTCCTCCTTAAGCAGCCCTTTTAATATAAAGTCATTAGATCTGTTTCTTTGTTTCTTTTTTTTGTTTTTTCACACAGAGGTTTTCATAGTTCAGCCTATCTAGTACAATATAAAACAAATGGGAACTGCCAGAAGTGATTTCAAAATCTTTACGTTAGCTGCCAGAGGCAAAGAACCAGTTCTCAGTTGAGCACAGAATGACTTTTGCCTTCTTCCCAAATTACGGCTAAGGAAATGTTCGAGACTGCAGTTTGATCAGTTATCCGTAGAAAAGGCTACAAAAGGCTACACCCTGGAAAAAATGTCAGAACCTTTCTTTTCCCGAATACCTAAACAGCAGATGCAGTTGCGGTTTGCTTGACCTGAGTAATTGCAAATATATGAAAAGAAATGAGAATCAATGCAGGACCTGAATGACACAGACCAGAACAGAGAAATGGACAGATAGGACACAGGGGGGAACAAGAAGCCCTCTAATGGTACAAGACCCTCATTACGTAACACAAGGCATTAAATTACACAGGTTAATACAATGAAATTATCCATCTTCTCTTCTCTTCTCTTCTCTTCTCTTCTCTTCTCTTCTCTTCTCTTCTCTTCTCTCACAATCTCGGGAAAATCTCAGTGATAATGATGTTTTAGATTCAAACCAAAGCGCCAGGTCTAAAAGCCTTTGAGGTTTCTTGGATGAGTGGTTGCATTCTAATGGAAAGTAGTATTTAAAACATCCCCTACATTTCAAGATCCACTTCACGCGCAAATTCTAAAGACTTTCTACCGAAGCTTCCACATTTCTTCTATAGCAAAATCTTGGCTTTCAAAAGAGATTTCATACCAGTTGATTTATTTTTGTTGTAATGACATCTAATTTCTTATCTCAGCTTGAAAGTATTTTTCTCCCCTTTTCTCATCTGTCATAACAAGTTTTTTTTTTCTCCTCTTTTTTAGATGACTTCTGTGCTCATTCAGTGGAGTCATCCATTTTCTCAAACTACCTCAAAGTTAACTTGTGTGGTAAACAGATAAACAAATCATCAAGTTATACCAGCAAGAGGTATAAAGAGGGTTTAAAATAGGATGATCTGTGGATTTGCTTTTATTCATTTTTTTTCTAATGTAAATACAAATACTTGTGCATATACCGGTCTGTAACACATAGTTCTGTGGCCTGATCTATTCACTTTTTAAAAGCTCATCACTCCATGTCATTCTTGAGCCTTTATTAATTGCAGCTGTTTGGTTCTTTGAAACAAACAGAGAGGTTTGCCAAGATTAGCACGTCAGTGATCCATGCTGACTAATGTCACAATGTTTCCTCAGGTGAATGTGTCACATGTTACACCCGACGCTGGTGTGATGGATTACCTGTCCCTCAGGTTATAATAATTTGGAGGACATACACACACAAATACACACACACACAGACTAACAAAATCATTTTGATACTGAAACACACATGGCAAGGTGCACAAAAAAAGGAGACATGGCTACGGTACTGTCTTAAAAGACTGAGCTAAACCACCAGAAAGCATAAGTAATGAGTGTGTGTGTCATCACATGGACAAAACATACACACAGGGCCTTTGGACAACAACTTCGGATATGCTCCAGGCATCCCTTTCCTCTGACACAGTGAGCACACTGATGTTTCTGCCAGAACCATCAGAAAAGGTTGGATGAGATATGGAGGATGTAGTAAATCGATTGGATCAGAAACTTGATCCATAGTGGCACAGCCTTCCACAGATATGACCAATCTTAGGATATCTTGCGTTCAGTGGCTTACTCCAGCTGGGTCCACATGGACTGTTTCTACCTCCTCACCATCCTGCTGGCATCTACTTCTTCCAGTTCTGCTTGTACCTCTTCCTGAACTATGTGTTACCTATCCTTCCCTTCGGGTATATTGAGGTCTTGGAATGCTACCCTTCTAACTGGCACATTGTCCTGAAGTTGTGATTCGGCCTTTTTTCTTCCTGTGCATTCACTTCCTCCCAGTCTTGACCCATGAATAATGTTAATGTTATAAAGAAATACTTCAGATTGAAACCAAGTTTTCAGGGGCTTTAATGAGGACTGGTTTAAAAACTGGATGTAATTTTTGCTGTGTGCTGTCTGGCATGTATCTAAGTGAATACTTACATGTGTCAGTGGACATGTGTGTGTGTGTGTTCCCACAGTTTGACCTAAGCTGTGAATGTTATCCGACTGAGTTACAATGTATTGGCGTAGTCATCCATCTGTTCCATGGCCCCTGTGCAACTGTAATTGCATTAGTGCAGTGTTGATTTTTTATTAGACACCTTTTCCCAAAGTCCCTAGGCTCATTTTCCTTTATTAGACCAAGTCTGGAAAGACAATACAGATCCTCAGGCCGCCGGTGTGGGCGAAACTTAGACCATTGAGGGGATTTGGAAAGGAATGGTGCAGGCTGTCTGTGTCTACCTCTGTTCCGTTCAAGTATTTTTCTATCCAGCTAATAAGAAAAATTTACTCTAAATTCTAAAAATGGCAGACGAAAAACAACATCGGAATGTTTCCATCACTCAAATAAAAGTTTTTTCTGAACTGGCAAGTTGATGTTGATGGTGATGTCGACCGAGCTTCTATCTGAAGACAAAAAAAATTGAACATTTTGAAACAACACAATCTATAACCAATTCTGCAAAGGCATACAGTATTTGGCATATTTAAAATGGAAGCAACCGCATGTTTTTGAGCATGAAAGTTTATTCACAGCCTAGGAAATAGTAATTTAAAGCAGCTATAATAATAATTATGATTATAATTTTTTTTATAACCACAATGGATCAAACAATTATGGGTAATGTCAAAGACGTTGCTTGTAGTGATGAACCCATAGAGAATTGTCACCAACGATGCAGTTCCCCTTTGAGGTTTACGGAGCTTTTTAACATCTTTCAGCTCATTGTTTTGTTTTTTCTAGCCTGCAACTTAAATCTTTTGGTTCGCTCTCACTGCTGTCATAGCAATGTCTTGGCCACAAGATGTGGTGGACTCTTCACACAAGCACGACTCCAAATGAATGCTAATGTTGCTCCGTATCTACTGGATAATCTAAACTGTATAATCAAAATGTTTTAATAAAAGGTCCAAGGTTACTGAACAAAAGAAAATAAAAAAATAAAACAGTGAAATAATAAAAAACACATAATGTACCCCAGACTCAATTATATGACCCTTCACAAATATCTGGTTACAGAACCTTTGGCAACAATGACAGCCTCTAAATGTCTCTTGAACGCATCTAGAAGCTCTTTGCTCCTGTCTGCTGGTAGTTTCTGCAACTCTTCAACTGCTCTGCATTCAAGCTATTTTAAGTTTGCAGGAATCATTTTTGCAGTGGCAGGTTTCAGCTCTCTCCAAGTTAGCTAATTTTAAACAGTCCATCTTTTCCTTTTCAACCATTCTTTTGTGCTACTGGGTGTGTGGAAACATTATTCATGCCCTTTTTGTGCTTTTCTTTCAATAGTGGTTTCCTCCTTGGCCTTAATGCATGGAGCCCTACTTAGTTTAGTGTGAAGCATATGGTATGGGCTGAAACCACCACTACAGATTGTTCCAGGTCAGGCTGAAGATCTTAAGATGTCTTGCATGGTGTTTTTTCCACAGACATCTCTCATTGAGTTTCTTCTTAGCACCACGTCCTGGAAGCATCTTAACAGTTTTAGGACTGTTAAACTTCTTGATAACTTTATGAACTGTTGTGTGGTTTATTTGATGGTGTTGATGATGTGAAGAGGATGAAGGAGACTCCGCTGACACTGTCTTGATTACATATAAAGGTTTATTATAAAGAAGAACAGCGTCAAGTCAAGCTTCTGCAGATCTGCTTGTGAGAGGGTGTGAAGCCAATGAACCACTCTGAAATTCAGCCTTGGTCACCGACTCTTAAATAGGACAGTTGTTTTCCTAAAAACTGTCAGGCACATATGGTTTTAGTTACAAAGCATTAACTGCCTTTGGGGTCTACAAGAACCCTTCTGAGGAACTTTGACCTATGGCCTCTGAGCCATATCTCTATTTTCACACATGATTTATATTCTACATATATGACCATACACCTCAGTTGAAACAGGGATTTCAAGATCTTTGGCGAGTTCCTTGTAACCTTAGGAATTGTTATGCTTTTAGCATACCATTGTGAAAAAGAAACTGGAAACAATCAGTCCCTTTTTATGCAGTAAAACCATCATTTATTGGTTAATTCAGGTCATGAGAACAGTGAAAATTGAGCAAACGTGAGTTTTGCTAATTACAAAAATGTTTGTATGCTAACATTGCTAAACTAAGATGGTGAACATAGTAAACATTATACCTGCTAAACATTACATGTTAACATTTTGAGAATATTACCATGCTAGCTTAAACCACTGCTGTGCCAAAGCACAGCCTCTCAGAGCTGGTAGCATGGCTGTAGACCCCTAGTCTTTTGAAGGTCCAAGCAGCAATAGGTGTGGAACCTATTGTTTTTGTAGATATGAGTATGAGTCAGTGAGGAGCAGGAGGTAACTGAACAAACTGCTCTCGATCATGGACAATCCATCTCTGCAATTTTGCAGGTGTGGTTTTAATTTAATTAATTGTTACCCCCAGTCTGCTATAATATAACAATTTCCCTCACGGGATCAATAAAATCTATCTATCTATCTATCTATCTCTCCATAAATGAAGCACAAAATGAATAGCAGAATTGTCCAATCAATTAATTTTCTGTATCAATCAACTAATCAAATAATCAACTAATCATCACAGCAATAATTTGAATTGTGGTTAGGTTTGAATATTGGTTATGTGCAGTTGGGGTGCTAAAATAAAAGAGGAAAAAATTAAAGCATGAGTAAAAATAATATAAAGACATAAGAATTATGAGAAAGAAGGTAATGGGAAAATGGAATGGTATTACAAGGCGGGAATGAAAGACTGGAAGGACTTATATGGAAAGGAAAAGGAAGTAGGTAAGGATGGAACAAGAGGGCAAGTGAGGGAGGGAGTGAATGAACTATTATCATGCTAGGGAGTATGGACTGAATGTAATCCGTGTAAGGGTATTTTACATGGATGAGTTTGTGTGTGTGTGTGTGTGTGTGTGTGTGTGTGTGTGTGTGTGTGTGTGTGTGTGTCTTCTTACCCCTGCTCTATTTCTCTGCTCCTTTTTAACCTCTCTTCTTTCACGGATTGTCACTTCCATTAAGTGCCTTCTTGCCATTTTTACCTCTGCCTTACACTCTCCTCTCCTCCTCCTTGTCTCACTTTACATATTAATGCTTAGCTTCTCTTCTTCCTCTTCTCCTCCACAATTTCCTCTTCCTTTTTTATTTCTACCTGACCAGCTTCTCTAACTCCATCTCCCTCTCTTTCTCTTCTGTTCTTTCTCTTCTCCATGCCTTTAAACATTGGCAAATCACAGTCATTTTGTGCCATTATAGTAATTACCATAAACAAACAGGACCATTAGAGGAAGATTTGTTTCCCCTACTGGCCTCGATGAAGCATTTTGTATTACCTGGTACTGGCTGAGGCATGCCATAAAATTTGAAGGGCTGTTTCACAGGAATAAATTGCTTTCCTTTTAGCCTGAATTGAATAAACGCACTGAGATTTACCCGTAATGAAAGATGGTGAATGGAGGGAAAGAATAACAGAGAAAAAATTACCTTTAACATATATTATTCTTCCAATATGTTTATCTAGAAAGTGTACACAATGTATAACAGAAGTGAAGGGAACCTGCTTTCTTCCACTGACCCTACCCCTACCTTCCTGGCTCCTGTTAGACTATGTGAAGAAATTATATTTGATTTCTTTTATTGGACTTCTTTCATTGAAGTGATTATACAGGACTTAGTTTATTGGAGTAAATCAATATTGGACGCTTCTAATATTGATTAACTTGACTATCTTGATATTTCCTAATTTTTCCTCATGTGCAGGACAGAGTAAAGAGAAAATGGCACAATGCAAGTTCCACATAGAGATATATAATAATAATAATAAGATTAATAATAAAACTAATAATTATAATAATAGGGCTAATAATAAGATTAATAAAAGTAATAATCAGACTAAATGTAATAATAATGATAATAATAATAATTGAAGCAGTCGTATTGAGCAGGATCATGGGGGCAGTAGGTGGTTTGCAGTTACAGATCCATACTCTGCAGCTCCATAGGCAGAAATGCCTGCAGAAAGCAACAAGAGGAGAGAGGAGAGAGACGAGAAAGCACAAAACTACTGGAGAGAGAAGGAGCCGCGTTAGTAACAAGCATCAATAGGATTTGAATGCAGAGAAGGATGGAGAGATAGAGAAGGAAAGAGGAGCTTGCTGCATCATGGGAAGTCTATAGCAGCATAACTATGGTTCAAGATAAGCCTGAGCCAGCCCTAACTATAAGCTTTATCAAAATTGGGGTAATGGGGTAATAGCATGCAAAGAAGCAGGAGAAATATGATCTTTTTTCCTAGTTCCTGTCAGTACTCATGCTAAAGCATTCTGGATCAGCTGGAGAGTATTTACAGATTTGCTGGGATGGCCTGACAATAAGGAATTAGAATAATCCAGCCCAGAAGTAACAAAAGTATGTACTAGTTTTTCTGCATCTTTTGAAACAGGATGTGCCTGATTTTCACAATGTTTGAGGTGAAAAAAGGCAACGAATTTCAGTATAAGGTGAACAGAACTGGTCCAAGCAGAGAACCTTATGGAACTCTGTGACTAACTTTTGAGTATATGGAGGATTTATCGTTAACGTGCACAAACTGACCCATAGGATTTAAACCATTTTAGAGCGGTTCCTTTAATGCCAAATAACTGTTCCAGTCTCTGTACACGATGTGATGGTCAATAGTGTCAAATGCAGCATTTAGATCTAGCAAGACAAAGTACAGGACAGGTCCTTTGTCCGATGCAATTAGAAGATAATTTGTAACTTTCACCAGTGCTGCCTCTGTGCTATGATGCACTAAATCTTGACTGAAAATCCTCAAATAAACTATTATTATGTAAAAATTCAAACAACTGGTTGGTGACAGCTTTCTCAAGGATCTTAGAGAGAAAGGGAAGGTGAGATATGGGTCTACAGTTGGCTAAAACTTCTTGATCAAGAGTAGGCTTTTTAAGAAGAGGTTTAAAGGACTGCAGCACATAGCCTGTTAAAAAAAATACAGATTGATTATATCTAAGGATAACACTTCCTTAAGCAGCCTAATGGGATGGGTTCTAAGAGAGAGGTTGATGGTTTAGATGAAGAAATCATTGAAGATAGTTGGTGAGGGTCGATTGGAGAAAAACAGTCTAAATATATATCAGGTTTTACAGCTGTTTCTAAGGTTCCTGTGTTTGAAGTGAAATTGGTGCCAGTTGAGGGCAGGAGTTGATGAATTTTGTCTCTAATTGTTAGAATTTTATCATTAAAGAAGCTCATGAAGTCATCACTACAGAGAGCTATAGGAATACATTGGATCAGTACAGCTATGACACTGTCAGCCTGGCAACAGTACTGAAAAGAAATCTAGGGTTTGTTTTTATTTTCCTCTATTAATGATGGGTAGTAGGCTGCTCTGGCATTACAGATGGCCTTCCTAAAAGTTTAAAGACTATCATACCAGGCTAAGCGGGATTCTTCCAGTTTAGTAGAGCATGATATTTGTTTGCTTTAATATGAAGTTGTGGCAGTTAAACCACAGAGCTAACCTCCTTTGTTTTATTATCTTCTTTTTTAGATAGGTAATAGAGTCGAGAGACATTCTCATTGAACCTGCAGCACTATCAACAAGATGATCAATTTGGGAGAGACTAAAGTTAGCATAGGAGTCGTCTGTTATAATGAGGCATGGCGGTGAATTAAGTGATGACGGAATCACTTCCTACAACACTATTAGATAGAAATCGAGTAAAGACATTTTTGCCTGATGGCGTGTAGTCCAGTAATAGGAATTCAAAAGTTATTGAATAAATGTTTGATAAAAGAAGATTCTTTGGAAAGAATATTAAATGTTCAATATTGATACCATAAGTCAGAACAAGGTCGAGGTTGTGCTTAAAACAGTGAGTGGGTTTATTTACACTCTGAGCAAAGCTAATTGAGTCTAATAATGAGATAAACACAGTGCTAAGGGTATAATTATCAATGTCCACATGACTATTAAAATCACCTATTATAATTACTTTATCAGTGCTAAGGACTAAACTTAAAAACTCTGAGATAAATATTCAAAATACGGTCCAGGAGCGCGGTACACTATAATGAACAGAATAGGCTTTAATGTTGAAATGAAATGATCCATTGTTCTCTTTCTTATTGTGGGAACAAGGAAAACAGCCCTAGCAATTTCTACACATACAATGAAATACAAGGCACACCAAGCTGATGTAGCGTTTATTTGATCCCTGATCAGTTCAACCACTGAATGATCTGCGTGTGAGAGAACACTGACCTTCATGGGTGAAGGAGTGGTGTGAGTTAGAGCCCATGAAGAAAATAAAACTTTTGTCTCACTCATAATTTACAAATATGATGAAAAACTGAGAAGTTCAAATGAAAATATGGGCAATGCAAACTTTGGTTTTAGATGCAAATCACTTTTTCTTTCCACGTTTCTTTGTGTTTTGATAAACAAACAATATTAACACCATACAAGTAGTTCTTCTTTTAACCATGAAAATTATCTTTAATTAACCAAGTACTTTCTCATCATGTGCTAATGGTGATCAAGTAGTTTCTTTGTGCCTACACCTAATCAAATCTTAAACATAGCAGTGGCAGATTGTAACAGAGAACAGCTATATGAATCACTTCATATGCAACAGTTTTAGAAGATACTGAAAAACATTGACCCTATTTAAACTTATCATTCCAAATGTATCATACCACACAAAATTCAGAATAGATTCAAGACAATGCACCAGAAACTGTTTGGTATGAAGAATTTCTGAAAATTAGCAGTTCCAATTATAAGTTAAATTAGTGTTGAATAACAACATCTATATCTTACACAAACACATGGATGAATGATTAAGGAAACAATATTAACACCACAAAGTTGGTTAAATCTGCAGTAATTGTTATTATAAATTAGTTTTAGGTTTTTTCGCCACTTGGCAGCAGCAGAAACAAGCAACTTTTAAGTTAATATCTTGACCTTTTGAACTTTTTAGACAGTTCCGTATTTACAAATCCAGCAAATACGGAACATTAGAATTCATTTGGTGTCATGTCTCTGGCCACCTGATGAATGTTTGTACAATACTCACACTCCTTTCAGCTCTGTTTTGATCTCCACTAACTCCTGAGAAAAATACTTCAGCTGCTAAATTCTCCACTAAAATAGTCACAATTTTTTTTACACATCTGCATATTTGATTGTGATTTGCGCTATTTTCAACTTTTAAGTTGACAAAAATGCTTATGCTTTAATACATAAGCCAGCGTCACTGCAAGTGGAAACATAAACCTTTGTCTCTAACTGTTACCTCTCCTGCTGCCCCCTACCTGTCGGGATATTTATTCATTGCTCATTGGTCCTTCTACTTATGAGTCTGTCTTTCTTGACTCCTTGCCAGCTTGTGTGTTTCTGTCCCTCTGGCTGTGTACATTCATATACAGTACATATCTGTCTTTGGGTGTCCACCTATGTCCATTTGTGTGTGTGTTTTTTTGTGTGTATGAGAGGATAGTGTGAGGTCTACGGCCAGAGAGGCTGCAGAGCCCCAGGTTGCTCAGAAGAGAAGATGAACACTGATCAGTAAACTTTGAAAAATTACTTCCGGTAGCTCTCTCTTGCTCTCTCTCACTCTCTCCCTCTGCCTCTTTCTCTCCACAGGGAGATGAAGTACTGACTGTCATTAAAACGAAGGCGCAGTGGCCAGCGTGGCAGCCACTCAACCTGTAAGTATCACTTAATGTTAGTTTCACTAAAGGGAAAAGGCATTTCAGTGAGAGATTTGATTGAAAATTAACATTTTTAAAAACGTGAAACAGCAGCAGTCAAATTTAATTTAAAATAAATTTTCGTTGAGTATATATATTCGTGTATATCTGTGCTTGCAAGAACACATTTAGTTTTATTTATTTTTCCGCCATGATAGGGATTGGTGTTCTCCAGGGTACACGAATAATTTTTTTGTATTGACTGTTGGTTCTGGTGATTTGATTGGGTCAGCATTAAGTCCAATTCATACTTTCTGCATCTGCATGTCCGCAAGTGCTTGCTTTGGTCTGCATGACGTAACTGTCATCCTCTGCCCATGTCAGCAACTGTCTGCACGGACCGCTATGCGTCCGCATGTAGCCCAAAATTTGTGACCGCGCGTACTGTATATATTGCAAGTGCGCTGATTGCGCATGCTCAAGATATAACTAAATTGATTATTGTTTTGAAGAGAGGTTGTGCCAGGAGATGCAGCGATACCCGCATTTATATGATTCTTATTTGAAACAATACAAAGACAGTCAAATGGCATTGAACTCCTGGCGAGAAATCGCGCAGACGCTTAGGAGAGATGAAAAAGCCTGCGGTCAAATATGGAAATATTTGCGAGACAGGTATGTGAAGATGCATGCTTCTTCTTCTTCGACTTCCTGATTGTTATAGTGGTTGGCAAACAACGTTATTGTGCATTACTACCACCAACTGGAATGGAGTGTGGATCGGGAATATCAGTTGTAGTACGAATGGGCGCACATGCTCGCAACCGAAGAAAAGTCTGCATCTGTCCGTGAACGCAGAAAGTATGTTGCTTCGTGTCATAAATCAAATCATGACGTAACCCACAAAGTGCTGTGCTTACAGGACTACTCATTGTTATGAATTTTGCCATTGCCAAGTTTTGACCCTTGACGAGGAGAAAGCTAATGCTAGCTAGAACTCCTTGTTATTATATTCTGGGCAGGAGATGCAGTTGAAAGAAAAGCAGCGGCAGTTGGGAATAGGGTAACATTAGCAAGCTAACTAGCTTCCACTTTCTAAGTGGAATACAAACATTACAGTACAAAGGGTCCTCCAAAATGTTCAGTGCTGTAAAGGGTCTGACACCTTAAATCACTGCTAGAACATTATGAAAAATATTTGGAAAATGGGTAAAAAAAAAAAAATTTGGGTGCTTTCCATTTGACAAACGTGGTTCCTCGCCTCCATCAATCACGTCTCTTCCTTAGTTCCTCCCAGCAGGGTTGCGAGAGAGAGATGTTAGGAGGAGACACGAGGATGGAAGAGTTGTTTTTACCAAATGGGACATCCCCGCTCTCTCCAGCGTCAATTTGTGGAGACGGCAACTACTCATGATATACAGCATCTCAACTGTCAAATTAGTAGAAGTAACACTTTATAGGAAAAAAACATCTGGTACCTGTTGACTGCTGCTCCAACACATAAAACAGATCCTACATATACAGAATCAGGATGTCATAGAATGTGACTGATAGAAATAACAAATAGACAGAACTGAACGGATATGATGGAGCAATATAAACAGCTACACATTTTCCAAATAAAATCTATAGCCTAATTAGTTTGTGAAAGACCACAGTATGGTGTCCTTTTCAGCCTCAGGATGACATTATAGGAGTAATAATAACCATGACTGTGCATCTGAATAGGACTGTAAACCTCCAGCCTGTATTTTTCCTGAATGGGCCTATGCGCTTGGAATGGAGAATAAGAAAAGAGATCAGCTGACCAGTCACAGATTCCGATCGAAAGGCTGTTGCCATCTGGTAAAAACCTTCTATACAAGATAAACATGTGGTATAACGTAGAAAAATAAATGTATTATTTATTTATTATTTATTACTTATTTGTGAGGATTTCCCTGGGGATCAAGTTGAAATGTAGAACTAATAAATATGTGTCTTAAGAAGTGTCAGCCAAAGATAGCAAAAAATGAAGGATGGGTTCATTCTAATTATTATAATAGCTTCTTGCTCCTGATTTACTAAAGGAAAAACAGCTCATTTAATCACACTATTTACCACCCAGTGAAAGCATGTTTTAATTTAGGTGCAAACATAAGAATTATTCTTAAATCTACCTGATCTGCGCCTGCATCAGTAATTCAAGGGGCGAATCTTTATTTGTATCACAAAACTGAGGATTAAAATACTTACCTCCAGAGTGAACTCTCCCATTCTCTGCTATACCTGTCTTAAACAAACAACTACTAATCATTATATTGTTAGTAACCGTTTTTCACAATGTCTTGCCCTGCTCATTTTAACCCCCCCTTTAATCTTTGACTTTGATCAGTTTCCGAGTAACACAATTAGTAGAATGGAAAGCCCCTTCATATCCCTTAGTGCACCACAGATGTCGAGAGCTCATTATCTCGCAATGCCAGCTTTCAGATGTCAGTCAACTGCTGCCATCGGAAGCAAACCCAGAGGCCTGAAATTTAGACTATTTCCAGAAATTTGATCTTCTTTTGAAAAATGTGCAAAAAATGTGCACAACAGCTGCAATATCATAATAGTTTATATTTTCTAACACAGAAAATCAGGAGAATTCAAACTTCAATTTGACTTTAAATTCTTTCCCTCTAACTAATAGTTGTTTTACATTTTTCCTCATGCTGACCAAGAACATGTCATACACACTTGAGATCTTGATTATCGTCTTTTTTTCAGCAGCATTGTCATTTACAAAATCTATTATACTATATTTTACTGTTTGAGGGAAAAGGTGTAGGAAACTGTACAACCTTGGATTTATAAAGGATTTTGGTCTGGTAACTAAGCTAAAAACAAGGCTGATTCACTTTGTTCATGAGAAATTGACATTTTTTTTCTGTTGAGAGGCTGCCTGAGCATTTCTTCAAGCCAAGATTATTCTAGCTTTTTTTCTAAAGCATAACATAATGTTTCGCTTGAGGTAAACAGAGATAAACTCTTGTTAAGTGATGTGTAGATCATAATATATGAAAAACACTACATTTACATAATCTGGGACATACAAGACGATCATCAGAAACAATAAGAGACACATATGGAATTTATTTGTTACAGAAAACTTTGATAATGTGACCTTTACATGAATCACTATGTCTACATCTTTATTATGAGCATTATCAAATTCTAAATTGGCAGGAAAAGTTGGGAAAAGTTTCATTTCTGATCTAATCAATGAACTGTAAATTAAAATTAAAATTCTGATACTATTGTGTGAATTTTGATAAACTTGTTCTTAATTATTTTATGATGACTTCCTTTATATGCTTCTTTAAAGCCAGGCTGAGTTGTCTTAGTCGTCACACTCTGGCATTTTGTGCAGTCTTTGGAATTAGTTCAAGAGCAATTAGAAACTTATCACAATTCTAGCCCTCAGTATTGCATGGGCATGAACACACATTCAAACACACACACAAACTTGTACTCCTATCTCTGTGAGGACACTCATTGACATAATGTATTCCCTAGCCCCTTACCCTAACCTTATCCATCACAACTAAATGCCTAACCCAAATCCTTACCCTAACCCTCACCCTAAAACCCTAAAACCAAGTTTTAACCCTCAAGCAGCCCTTTGAAGTTGTGACAGAAAGGGGGAGCAGCTGAAATGTCTTCCCTCCATAAGGTATATAACTCAAACTGGTCCTCACAAAGATAGACGTACAAGTGCACACACAGACACACAAACACACACACACACACACACACACACACACTAATGTACTCTATCTTTCACCGAACATCTGTTTAATTACCCCTCCTCGCATTTGTCATTTGCAATGTTCAGTGCCACTATTATTTTTACTAATGAGAATATACACAAACATACGTTCATTTCACACTGTGAGTATGAAATATTAGCTCATTTTGTTCTGTTTTGCATGCAAAGTTGTCCAGTTGCTCTAAAGAGTTGTTTTTGCATTTATGTCTTGGTTAAGACATGATAATTAAGATACCAAAGACAGTTTTCTGCAAAAAAACCCCTTCAAATTAGCTTATATTATATTCAGAAAAGATCAATGTATTTGTTGCGTGTGACTGGGGTCAGAGGTCATGACATCAGAACTGGCCATTTTGCAAGTAATTAACTAAAAAATGCTATAGCAGAGTTTATAGTGAATATAGGAAAATGTTTTTCCTGAGATGAATATGTTAAAAACATACAGTGGGTTAGGGCTGTCTCATTATATTTCCCATCACCATTACCAGGCGAGCAGCTCCATCAGCAGAGTTTTCTGTGGATCGGTCCCATCACCTGATGTCCTTCCTCACCATGCTCGGGCCCAGTCCAGACTGGAACGTGGGGTTGTCAGGAGAGGATCTCTGTACCAAGGAGTGTGGCTGGGTGCAGAGACTGGTGACAGACCTCATTCCCTGGGATGCAGGCACTGATAGTGGTGTCACTTATGAGGTAGTCTATCCTACTTAACTAATTAGTTCAAACATTTGCTGGCAGTGGTAGAAACCTAGGATGTGTAACATTTAGTAGAGACATTGCAGTTGTATTACAACTTGTTAAAACTGCTGCCATTAATGAGGACCATGGAGAAAATAATGGCAAAATAACCTATAAAAAAAGCCAAAAAAGTTGAAAGTTTGTGGCCATAGATCACATCAGTGATGTTATTGTCAGCAGCTCTAATGTAGCCCCTGTAGTGAAAGTAGCATGTCAGCAGAGCAGCAGCAGCAGGTTCAGGCGCCACCTCTAGGTGGTAAAATGGGAGATGTTTCGCTGGCTGTGTAGACAGCTATATGAAGCATATCTGTTCCATCAGACATGATGAGATGGATGGACATGTACAAGATGGATGAATGAAAAAGGCGAGGTGTCCAACATCCAACCTCATGTCTGGGGACTTCAGGTCTGCAGGTCAATGGAAAGAGAGTAGAGTTCCCATTTTATGCCACAAAAGTATAAAAGCAAATATGCTACAACTTTTACGGGTCAATTAACTTCCTTCATGCTCATAATGAGGGAAACAGTATCTTCTGCGTAAAAAATCTACAGTAAGTAAAATAAAAGTCCTGGAAAGCCACACAAAGAGTGAAATGTTCAGGTATTAAAAGGCACATATAACTTTATCTTCAGTCTTTAATAAAGATATTTTTAACTACCATTAGCACTTTAACATAAGAAGGGTGGGCAAAGGATAGAGAAAGATCTAACTTAATGCTAACATTAAATATTATGTGCTGTTAAAGATGAGCTTGTTGTACTGTATATGGGGATTTTGTGTTTGTCAATGAAGTAATGAATAAACAGTACCATAATTGTACTGTTACGTCTTTTGTGTTGAGTGGGAAGGAGTAAAAAATACTGGAAAATGTTTTTTAATATTTCTATATTTTTATGTATACTTTTTGAAGTAATACGAGTTTAGGCATACATAATTCACTAAAATCAACCACTGACACTGACAACATAAGAGAGGTTTATGTTTCCTGTTTTATTCATGAGGATATAATATATTACAATCTGTTTTGCATGGTTTTTACGGGGCTAACATAAAGTAGAGTATTTCTTTCACACCTAGCACACAACAAGAAAGCACATTAGCTAATTTTTATTTGACAAAAAACATTATTACATCACTACATAATTTCTTGAGCAGAGAAACATGACTCTTTTCAAATCTCAAATTTAAAAGAAAAAAAGTGGTGATACAGATCACAAATTGGGACCCTACTCTTTTCCCATTTGCTCACAGACCTGGAGTCCCAAGACATTTGGTCCACAGTTGGCCCTTCTCGAAACGCTTCCTGCGACGACAAGCTGTAACACTCTAAACATTAGCTTGAACATTAGCTTGCATGTCAGTTAAGCATAATGTACATTACTTCTGCTTTAATTTAGTAAATTCAAAAATATAATCATGCTATTTCTACAGGGTCCAAACTGACAAAATGGTGGCCTTTTATTCATTCATTCTGATCCACTTTGCTTTGACAGCCTTTAATCCTGTCTAGATGTTATTGCATATGGTATGCCCTCAAATGTTTCACAATAAAAGCGCTCTTAAAAAATGAAGGGTTTCTGTCCACTGAAATGCTAGCGTAATGCATTAACTTTAACAGGGCAAACGGGAGCTGATCAAAATGAGGTTTTGTAGTAAAATCTGACCAATTATACTTATCAAACAGAGGGATTAGAAATAAAGGCCTGCCTCTAATACAAGCCTACTTCTAGTAAAGGCCTGTTACCTTCTGCAGTTGAGGTAAATATAGGCCCTGGTCACTATTTTAGGAAATACAGTAAATTAGATACATTAATGTGTCTAATGTATCTACTCCAGCTAATGTTATCTAAAGTTATGTGTTTGTAGAGAAGAACAATATGATATTTAGCTGACTGGGTACTGTAAACTAGCCACACTAGCTATTCACTAGCTATTCACTGCTAAGAATTAAAGACCTCCAAAATGGCTGCTGAGGGTGTGTTACATCATTGGATACCATACTGTGTATGAGACACTTCTGTATGCCTCATTTAAAGGTGCAGTGGTATAGTCTAATTGTTAGAGATGAATATGTTGCTTTAGTGAAAGCTGGCAGTTATATATGCAGTACAGCATATTCAATATTTTTATAAAATTTACGGTTCACTAACTGTTGGCAGTAAGCAGAATTTATATTAAACTGCCAGATCACAGCACTCTTGACTTCCACCTGTCTTTTACCGTGTTAGAAATTCGACAGTCGGCACCAATGCCACTGAAATTCCATGATTCTCGATACCAAATTCGATACCATGGCAAAGAATAAAAAAACAACAGAAGCTGCTGAATACACAGTGTGCGCACATATACACATACACACACCTCCATATAGTCAGTGGACAAGCAGTAGTTCAAATTTACTAACAAGGTGACAGACCAATGGTGTGAAAATATTCATTTAAAGAGTCAACATTATACAGTATTTTGACAGACTGAATGGTAATGACGACAGCCTAATAATGTTGTGAGCACACAACTTACGTTATGAACCGTCGCTACGTTAGCCTTTGTTAACGTTATGTGTGGAGCATTGCTGCAGCAGTAGCATTTAAAAATATGAACATTTTGACAACATTTTGTAATATAAAGATAACAACTTTAACTCACTCACCCTTAATTCTGTGTACAGATCCAGATGTCTGTCTTTGAAGTTCTGAGATAAGTTTGAGGTGTTTCCTCCTTTTTCAAAATTCAGTAAATGTTTTTCGAAAAACCTCACTCACTATACATAAAACTAGACCTCTTTCAATTCACCTTCTGTTACTTCTCAAATCTGGAACTGACTGTTCTGGGCCTGTTTTTAGTCTTATGTCAAACATTGTCTTTATTTGGTCTCCTTAACTCTCTCACCCACTCACTTTATTTACATTTTGTCCAGATTTGTGGAAAATTGTGTGTATTCTAAATTATAAAATGTTGTGATCATATGGACAATAATTAAGGCAGCTCTGCACTGAGCATGTTTAAAAGTAAACATAGATTAGACATTGATATTTCTTTCCCTCTACATAGAGGTAAATGTTGTTTCATGTATATTTTTGCCATATGTACGTGAATCATATTTATAAAATGTTGAATTATAAAATGTTGTGATCTCTGGACTGCCTTGACATTGCTGTTGCCTTGGTCCTAGAGTATCTTCAAACTACTGTTTCTAAGCTTATGATATGCTTCCACTCCTCTTACTCTGGAAAGTTTCCCCCTGAAAATTCGTTTAGTTTCTTAAAGTGTACCACCGGATTATGTATTCATTGTACTTTACAGCAGACATTAAATGACTGCCACCTACAGACAGAGACATGTGATTACAGATTTTCCAGACACTTTCCAGACACTTTCTCATCTTTTTACTGTATGAAAAGCAAAGCCTTTATAGTTTTTATTTCTAATTGTCTCAACGAGTTTAAAATGTCTTCCTTTTCGTCTCATATGGGAGCCTTTCAACAAAAAGTAAGAGAAGAAAACAACAAACTAAAATAGAATTGTTGATGTTTTTATAGCACTGTAGATGAGAATGTAACATCATATTCATAATCCCTTTGTAGATGTTTTCATTTTGTGTTATTCAGTATTGCAGCATATATTTAATCAAAAGTTGGTTTAAAACTTGAAACAACAAAGTGGATTTTACTCGAAAGAAGAAAGAATGATTCATTTTCCCATGTTTTATCTCTTCTCTCTTTAGAGGTTTTTTTGTTTTAAAGTTCTAATAATATGTGGAAACATGCTATCACACACACCTGAAAACAATGCCATTAATCTCTTATTAAAGGGGTGTTTAAATTGATATAAATAATGCATACTGAGATCAAACAGAAAAGAGGCTCCCAACCAGATGGCTGATGGGAGAAACAGCCACTATAGGTGCCTCTTTCAGGCCATCAACAGCTACCCACCTCTCTATTTTGGTCAGAATGGAGTATAAAACAAATGCAGCTATTGTAGTATTATTACTTGTTATTAATTCTACTCTGAATTACTGCTGCTGTACTATTCCTTCCCTCAAGAAAAAATTATGTTGTTCTCATTCCAAAAGCATGTTTCACAGACAAGCATACACTATACGCTTCTATTGGATTAGTATTCTGTCTCCCACAAAATATTCCCCTGCCCTAAATTTTGGCTGTTTAACTTTGATTATTTTAACTATTCCTCTGTGGAAGACTCTGACTCTCTTCGCTGACGCATATTTGATATCCAGTGTACAAGAGCAGATGCTTTCCTCTAGGAAACCAACCAATTCACCACACAGTGCATGATTTGCACAGTGCTAATGTGGAATGATGGAAATTCAGATCATGAATGACCTGAGCTTCAACTGTAGCATCTTATTTTTTTTTTATTTCCCCAGATTGTTAAAGAAGTGTCAGAGCTAATTAATCTTTAGATTCACAGTGAGAACTTAGATATCTGCCTGGGGAGATGACTGTGAAAACTGAAAGGCCCTTGTAGTGCTAAAAAAATCCTGATTTGATGTTCAGTATAGCAGGGGTGCCTTCTGCTGGGTGTTAAATTCATGTCGACCTGATGTCCCATTTTGCTCGGAAATAGTATTTATTTCCAGAAACGTTACTTGGTGCTCAAAATGTTACAGAGGCATTAGCCCTTTTATTTATAAGATACTTAAAGCTGCATTAAATTACTTTAACCCTACTTGGGGGCAACGCAACTGGCTGTAAAAACAGCACTGACATATTATCCCCTTACTATCTAAAACTTTAGGCCAAATATGTTGGCTTTTCTACACGTCAAGCAGACACAGAGCAACTTTAGCTTTCATTTGGAGTCGTGTTTGTGTCCACTAGATGAATATAAACCCTCCTTGTAGTTTTGTTTTGGTCTCCAAAAACTTCAGTGAAAAATATCTGGCACTTTAGCAGCTAAATGTTCCACTGTTCACCGGCTAGTTGCTGACTTCATCTGTCTGTCATGTGGCGGTGGGCAGGTAGCCTAAAGTCGGTTTATAGAGCTTTTTTTGTCAAAAACACCTGTCACCTGAAAATTATGCTGATGAGAGCAGTGAGATTGAAAGACACTAAAAGGCTTCGTAGAGCTGAAAGGAACTGCAGTCAGGCGATAATTATCTGTGGCTTCGTCACTACAAGCGACACCTTTCACATTACACATCGTCATTACTGTTCTCATATTACTCACTTACCCCCTTATTTCACCCTCTTTCAGTCACCAAATAAGCCTACTATCCCTCAGGAGAGGATCCAGCCACTGACCAGTTCGGACCATCCTCAGAGCCCATTCTATGACCCAGAAGGAGGGGCAATTACCCCTGTGGCTAAGGTGGTGGTGGAACGCATAGCTAGGAAGGTAAAATGTAGTGTGTAAGTGTTTATGTGTGCACGGATGTGTGAATGAGATTTAGAAATAATCTTACATTGGTAGCTCCGGTCAGTTACAACATGCACAGACATACAAAAACAGTCTCTTGTCAAAAAAAAAAAAAAAAAAAATTAAAACTGAAGTCCCACTTATGAACTTTTTTCAGTTTTTTCAGAGCTTCCAAACATATATACAACCATGAAACCGCTTGCACCTGCAGGTTGATGGTCATGTGACAGACTTTTCAGAAGGATTCTTACTAGCTGAGCTACACATACTGTAAACCTTGTTCTGTTCTGAAAATCATAGTCGAAAAATCATTTCAACAAATGCCCTTTTGTTAAAATACTTCACAGGATGATTAAATAATTAAGATAGTTTGTATCAAACTCAGAGTCTGAAAGAGTACAAATTTCAAAGCTGTAATTTTAGTTGTACTTTACGTCCTTCTTCATCCGACAGAAGGCAGTTTAACAAAACATTGATCTTTATGAGCTGAAATAAATGTATCAGAGTTAGGACTGTGTCTCTCTCCCATTCTTTTTTTTAAATTGTACTTTACATGACAACTGTCAAATTTTCTCAGCTGTAGTAATTCATGCTCAGCTATGAGCTAGCCGCATTACATGAAACTCATGTAATCAAGTCGTGATTATCTTTAAAACTCAACAACAAGCAACTGCATTATTTTATATGAATGATTTTAGAATAAACAACATAAATTTTGTGTTTATACTTGGTAAAAAAACATATCTTGTTTAAGGTGGAGGTTAATTTATTGAAAATAATTGCAATTGAATTTGCAATTGCAATACTTGTGAGAAAAATTGTACTCACATATTTTCCTCAAATTGTTCAGCCCTATAGTGAAGCTTAACCATGTTAACACATTTCACTTATCAAATACACGGTCATTGGTAATCTACAGTTTGTAAAATAACACTGTAATAATAGATCAAACAGCAAATGGTGGCTTGCTGACAGTAAACATGCTAGCAAAGTAACTTGCTAGAGCTAGTGCTAGCTCGGCTGCCTTCATCGGCAATGTGAGCCTCACCTTGAGACACCTGTTATCGTGTGACCAAACTTCCATAATTTGTCAAATGTGATGACAACTGAGCTATCTCCATGACAAATGAGCCAACTTCATCTGCTGATGAAGACTGTGAGATTTGTTTAAAAGATCCAGAAAAAGCTAGAAAATGGACCTTGAGATTATTTTTTTATTTTACTTTGGGTTGTTTTTTAGGACAAACTACTATTTTCAAGCTCAAAAAACAAGTTTCACCCTCAAAGATTGCTTCATCTTTTAAGAAGCCTTTGGATACATTTTTTGTGTCTGTGTGTCAGTGAATGTTAGTGTGTGACCTCAATTTTCCTTCTGTGTGCAGGGAGAACAATGTAATGTGGTCCCAGACACCATAGATGACATCGTAGCTGATATTGGACAGGAGGAGAAGGAGAAAGGTACAGTACATGCACTACCACATCATCCTTTCCTGATTACAGTCCCTTAGAGAAAAAATGCAACCAAGATACAACAGATTAAGTTAAAGGGCTTGATGTAGTATTTAACAAATTCAGTCACTGTCCGTTCCTGATGTTGTATCCCTTTATGTTCTTCGGACTTGCCCAATTCTTAAGTTCACTGTGTTTGCTAAACATTCACTTTAACTATCGAGTCATGTAACTTAAAGACTGAAGAGAGCATACGGATTCAGTGTCCTATGATGCTCAAGGACACACACTAAGCTCATTAAAGACAAAGCTGGTGTGACTTGAGTCACAGAAGAGAGGTCAGAGTGTCAGAATACACATCTGGCAGGGCCTTGTTGTCACCCTGCTGTGAGAAGGAGTTGTAGAGCAATACAACTCCATCTGGAGCAAGTCCTGTCCTTATCAAACATATTTTATATTCTGTGCTACATCACAGATCCTGTGACTCTGGACAATAACGTTTTAGGATTAATGCACGTGGTCGGTTTGTGGTCGCTATAGTGTTTCTGATAGTTTTATCTGTAATGTAATAAATAACCACAATGAAAGAAGTTAATCGTGGTTGTGTTCATTGTGGTATCTTCAGGAAATTCAAAGCACTTAGTTAAAGTAATAGTTTGACATTTATGGAATGTATGTTTATTCGCTTTATTGTTGAGTGAGATGAGAAGATCAATACCACTCTCATTGCTATCTGTTAGGTATGTAACTAGAGCCAGGAGGCAATTAGTTTAGCGTGAAGACAGGACGCAAGAGGAAAGAACTAGCCTGGGCATCGCGAATTTATACCAAGAACAAGTACCTGCATGTAACCAGCATGGATGAGAAATATACAATGCGTTAATTAGTGAGCTTTAAAGGTGTTTGGTAGGTGTATATTTTTTACCTTTGGACAGAACCAGGCTAAACATTTTCCCTGTTTCCAGTCTTTATGCTAAGCTAAATTAACTGCCTCTTGGTTCCAGGTCCAGTCTTTACTATTCATTTAATGTTCAGCTGAAATTAGATTGCTTCTTTTTGCCAGCTTCAGTATACTTTATGTGTCCTGTGTCCTTCGAGAAAAAAATCAGAAACCATAAGGGAAACATCTATATTTTATATTTTTTGTTTCATTATTGCACCCCTATAGTTTTACATTAGTTCAACAGAAAACTCTTAGGTGTCCGTCTACATAGACAAGTTGTTTCCATACAGCCAATCAAATCTTGCATAAAGCAGTAATGTCAGTGTTCTATCATTAGACATAGCAGACAATAACACTGAGCTAGACAGCAGCCTACTACACAAGAGCCAATGACTCTGAATAACAACCCATGTTAGCTTTCCTGCTAAAGTCTGCTTCCTTTCTAAATTACAAACAACATAAACACACATCTTGTCCTGCACCTCAGCCTGCTGAATGAGCCACTAAACTAAAATTATGGTGCAAAAGTTCTCTTGATTTAAGTAATGTAAGATAGATAGCTAATTAGCTGGTCAGCTGCAGCACATTAAACATTAAACAGCATGTAAATTTGCCTACAAATGTAATCTTGGACTTGTTTAATGCTGGTGAGGTCAAAAGAACTGCTAACAACACACTGTCTACCCATGACAAGTAGGTTACATTGCAAGTTTGTTTACTTTGTCTCACGTTCTTTTCCGCAAGTAGCGGAATTCAAAATTTTCCAGAGACCTTTTTTCTTCCTTTTAATAATACAAAACAATTTACAATACATTTAAAAAAACAAAAAAAGATTTCAGGTGAACTTACAGGTTAGGGAAAGAATGTGGTCTTGGTTAAATATAAGCTGACTTTAAGCATGAGACAGGACATGCTGTATGTCTCAGTAATTAACCTAAACCATGATCTTTCCCTAAACCAAGTGTTAACTGTGAGGAACATGTTATGGGTGTGTTTAAACCCACATAGACTCAGGTGTCACACGACGCTCACCATATGTCTAAAGAAGGTTATTCTTCATCTAACTACATCACCTACATACAGTATATATGTGAAGATCCCACTGCGTACCTAATCATAAACTTTAACTTATATTCTTACCTAACTTACGTTTTATATCTCAATACTTTTGTCCTACTTAGAGACCACCAAATGACAATGAGACTTTAAGTCACTAGCTGTTTATCCTGGCCGTTTACCTCATCAGCTGGACACCCTGCTTGTCTAATTTCTGGGGCCTATACTATAGCCTTGGTTGGTATGCTTACTGCTGATGGGAACTGAGCATTGCCTAAACAGAAGAGACCTAAAGACCTAATAATGAAAGAAAAATACCTAAAGAAATAAAAATTCCTTCACATAACCTAACCGTGTTTTAGTAGCCTAAACCACACTGAACCACCCATTCCAACCTCCTCCTTATGGCTTCTGTGTAGATAAAGAATGCCACAATAGGATTAAAAAAAATAGTGAAAATAATCTAGGTAGCACTGACTGTATAATTCCCTGAAGTGCATTTTGCAAAGGAAATTTATAGTATATTAACATATTTTGTATAAGATGGGACCAGCTTTGTATAAGGTGTGTGCTGGCCAACTGAGAAAGGAGACAGGGTTTGAACTTTTATCTCAAGCTCTTTTTTCATTCTCGACACAACAATTTCTGTCAGACTGCCTGAAAATGTGTGCAGTTGTCGTCGTATTTAAACAATATTGCGTTTCGATTTCTATGACGATCAGTTTTTTAACCCCGCTTTTTGTATGTGGTGGTTCTGATCAGATATAATCATTTTTGATTTCACACAAACTAGCTATTTTCTGGTATAACCCAACCTTTACAGGGATCAGCACTGTGACATGAGTTAGACAGGCTAAACAGACAAACCAGTGCCTGACAGTGTTTTTGTTATACATGGGTGCTTTGTGCTATATATATTTTTACTATAAGCAGCCTTGGGTAGGTTGCAGGATTTTGCTCAGTCTCCTGACGCCTAAAACATGTCTTTCTCAGTCAGTCATGAACCATTTGCTTCTTTCTGTCTTCCTTTTTCCTCCTCTCTTACTCCAACTGTCCTCACCTTCTTCCTCTTCTCCGTTAGAGGACACTACAGAGATGAGTATCCATTCAAGCTGGTCCCCCTGGTCTGCCCGGAGCTTCCCTGCTTTCACTTACACATCAACCCAACTGTCCTCTTAACTTCCTTTCTGCTTCACCAGCTTCTTTCTTCCCTCATTCTCCTCCTTTGTCATTAAACATTATCCCAGTGAATTGGACCCTATCGGGATCCTCCCTGAGGGCAGATGGTATATTTTTTCTTTCCTCTCCTTTCATTTTCTCTGACTCTCTGAATCCCTAAGAGACCATTATTAATTGAAGCCAGTACCCCTGCTACTTCTTGTAGTTCTGCTACCACTGATAATTGGACAAGACATTCACAAATCACACTCTTCTCCACCTCTCCCCCTCAGATGTCACTCTGTGGCCTCTTGTGGTCCACTACATGCAGTAATCACCTTTGAATACAGTGTTAAATAATCAATATTAGCCTAGTACCCCATCCTTCACCCCTCCCCCTCCATCTGACAAATGAGTTCAGATGCTCTAGAGGAATGAAATACAAAAGTAAGTTTTGTGAAAGCAAAGTTAACTGCTAAAAATGATCTTGTGATCCAAGCCACTGAATAAGCAGATAAATTAATTGAAATTAGTCTTCTGCTTCACCCACTTACCATCCCTCTGTCTTTCTATCTCAGATGACACACCAGAGACATGTATCTACTCAGGCTGGTCTCCGTGGTCGGCGTGTAGCAGTGCTACTTGTGAAAAAGGCCGCAGGATGAGGCAAAGGATGCTGAAGGCCCAGCTGGATCTCAGTGTGCCGTGTCCTCACACTCAAGATTTCCAGCCCTGCATGGGCCCGGGATGCAGTATTGAGGGTAAACACACACACACACACTGATAGACTGTTAGTAGGTTGGAATCTAGAAGACCACAACTTCCAAATCCTTGCACTTACTGGAACAATACCAGGTCAAAACCTAGTTTTTTTTCCTTATATTTAGATACTGTAAGTATTTCCTGTGCACTCTCAAATTCATTTTGAAATCTAACTTCCAGTTACAGGATGCTAATTTCTATACATGTCATTAGTAAAGTTAATCTGGCTCTGATCTTGTCTCTTAGTTGTCAATCTTGTCAGTTGGTCCACCACTTTGAAACCAAAATATATCAACAACTATTGGATGGATTGCCAAAAAAATTTATACAGCTGTCCATGGTGCCCAGAAGATGAACCATAATGACTTTGGTAATCCCCTGACTTTTTATCTTGTGCCACCATGAGGTTGACATTTATAATTTTGATAGAAATATCTCAATACTATTCAATGGATTGCCATGAAAATACAGACGCTCATGTTTTCCACAGGTTAGATTGTAAAATCTTTGGTGAGCCCCTCTCTTTTCATCTTAGTGCCATCATTAGCTGAAAATTTTAATTTGTCCTATACTTTAGTTTGGGACCAAATACATTATCTCTAAAACTAACGACATTCCCATCAGTCTTAGGCGAGCATTTATGCTGCATGTCATTTCATATTGTCCAGACCGTAATCTACTTCTACTTACTACTTCTTTAATTGGGCGAATAGAAGAGTTTTTTAAACTGTAAAGGAAGCACAGGAGATTTCAGAGGAGGTGTGAAGGGAGAGACATGATGCAGAAAATATTGCATGTTCTAAAAACAACGGGACATTAGTTATTCTACTTTGGCCTGCTTTTCAGCACAATCAACAGTTCATGGATGCAATTAATCTCGGATTCGTAACTAACTAACTAAGTCAAATTTGAACACACAGACATGATACACATATTTTGATATTCAATGTGACACCTCATATGTCCATCACAAATAACTGTCTATAAATCTATCCATAAATCTGCTTATAAATTAGATTTCTTCAGTATTAGAGCAGCTCATTGATAGGCCCAGTTGTCATTACATCCAGTTGTACAGAGAAAACAGGAAGTATTAATAGCGACTTTGGTGTACTTAATTTTCAGAAAAATGTAAACAAATATAGACTAAAAGAAATGGGGCTCAAGTTGCAGCCCACAAAGTAACCCACTGAATCCATAGCAACATTATATGATGGGATGGATTAGAAAAAGATCCTTTCCTAAATGAAAATTAAAAATTGGGCTACTTTTATGATAATTAGGCAGGTTCTAAACTCAAATCTGGCTGTCAAATCTGGCAACACTGTAAATGAAGAGCAGCCAAGTTGGAAAGAACTTTCATTTCAACCTCCCTAGTTTTAATTCCAACAAGACTAGGTCTTAATCTAGTATATTGCTGGACCGATCTTTATCTGTTTGCTTCTCTCCTACTCTCTGTGCTCACATATACAGTATTTCAATACAGCCAAATTTCCATTAAAGCCGTTCTCATTTGCGTATTTCTGTTTCTGTTGTCAGACAATTGAACAAGTAGGAAATAGTGACTGAAACACAGCCCATTCAGACTACATGTTAACCAGCAGTCACTTCCAAGCCATTTCCAAACTGCTGCTCTGCTCTGCTAAAATCTGGATTTTATAACCACAACGTTGTGTGACAAAATAACCATACACATAATTTGAAGACAACGGCTGTGCTGTGATTTTGGCCATATTAACTTGATTTTCCAAAAAGTCACTAGATTTGTCGCAAGTGCTTCTTTTTTCATTTGAAAGAGCAATAGCCAGTGGGTAAACTGCAACACTCGGCCAGCTGACCAATGGTGTAACTTCATCACTCAGTCAGTGATAAACATTTGGGTTTGTAGGCCTGGCCAAAAATATAGGTACAGAAAGTCATTAGTGCATTCCTTCAGTAGTTGGATGTGGTTGTACTAGGAAGAGGTTATAGAATCATATATATTTAAATAATTGAGGATTTGGAAGAGCAAAAGGATTCTCAGCCTGGTTATGTGGAAGCACTTACAGTAGCACAACCAAAGTGCAAATGCAAATAAATCTCTATTTCCCTCATTACATTCTTTATAATTACCTCTGAACAGGGCCAATAAGGGAAACCTTATCTCACTAAAGAGCATTAACACTCATGAAAACCTGGAGTTAGAAGTAAATCTTAAGTATTAGTCCAGTAGCTACCAAAGTGACTACCAGCTGCTGTCAACAGCAGCAGAAATACTTTGAAAATACAGCATAGCATTCTGGAAACATTTATTTTCTTCGCAGGATGAATTGTAATAACTGTGTTTTAATTTATCCAGTATTTTGGCTTCTGACCAAATACCTGCAACACTAATGTCATTCTAAGCTGCAGTTAAGCTATTTTTTTCTGTCAAATGCTAATAAGCAAATTTTAGCATGCTAACACGCTAAACTAAGATGGTGAACATGGTATACATTACACCGGCTAAACATTACCACGCTTACATTGTTAAAGTGAGCATGTTTGTGAGAATCTATGCTAGCATGTTGAGATTAGCATATACAGTAGTTTTAAAGATAGCAGTAAAGAATGCTGCAATTAATTTAGAGATACATTACTATATAATGTTACTTTACAGTAGCTCTCCTTTTTTCTTAACATCATTACAGAAAAAAGCGTTAAAAAAACAAAGGGTTTACCTCCTTATGTTCTAATCATTTCAGAGTTTTAGAGTTTGGGGCGTTCATTTCTTATCAACAAGTGGGGCAATCACTGAACCCTCAAAAGATAAGAAGGTTTGAGCTTAGGTGTTTATCTCTTGCTGACTAAGACTTAGTGACTATGCTTAAACTGATGGAATCTGTGCTGAAAATACAAAGCTGCTGCCTCATTTATATTTCACAGTCTAGTGGTATTAATTTATTCAGAAATGTAATTGTGTAGCCATTCAATGACATTTGAGGTTATTGTTGTGAAGGATCACAGTATGTGTAAAGAAACCGATAAAACTGAAGGAAACAGGTGGTAACTCTGCAATTATAATGAGTTGATTTTGAATATGTCACAAAATACAATAAAAACCTAATTACACAGAATAGACATTGATGATTGGATATGCTAATTATTTCAATGAAAAATAAAAGATTATGTGGATTAGCTGTTAATGCTGAACGACCTCTTGGATCCAGCATGCTTAAACCAGGATTTGTCTGTGTTTACCTTTGAAGAAAAGAAATCAAGGCACCATGCCTTCTTTGTTTTGTTAAAGATAATAGGAACAACAGGAGGATTGTGAATGTTCAGGATCCTAATTAGTATTCAGAAACAAAGTGTAAATGCAAAGATGCAAATATATTTAACAAAGCGGATTGCCACGGTTTACGGTAATTCAAGCATCAGATTTGATGAAAGATGTATTTTAAGCAAATTGGCATTGACTTTCTGTTTTTCTCTGCCATTGTGAAAGGAAAACTTTTTCTTTCAGATTTCCATCAAAGTTGTAAATTTGCTGTTTTACTGCAAGTTCAACCCACCCATCCTGCAACAAACACACACATAAGCACAAAACCCCAGGAGTTTGTTTTTGTCCAATTTCCACTGAAGTTGTCAGTTTGCAACAAAAGCTGAGAGGCAGCACACTCAGCGTCTGTCTTCTTGGTCCTCTCTTTTGTTCCCTTGCTCCGAGGATATCTACCAGTCATCAGACAAGCTCAGGCTGTTCAAGGCTAAATGAGATTCTCACACACGCAGACACACACACTCAAACCATTCACTGCTCGTCATATCGATTATCAGACAGCAACACAGATAGCTTTTTGTTCCTAAGCACCTCTCCTTTGTTTTCATTTAGTGCTCTGTTAGAGTGTGGTCGTAGATTGATAATTGTGAAGTTCATGCTGGGGCTGGGCAGGGGCTGACACCAAGGGTGATTAATATTCCTTGGAAACACTGTGGCTCTCTGGGGACCTTATCGGAGCTGGAGATACCTGTATCTTTTATTAATGATTCACTTAGTTAAAATTTATTAGGCCACAGCCATTACGCAGTGCTGTTCTCAGTTTGTTGGAAAGCAGGGAATGTCAAGTGCTGTGAGTCAAAGACAAATACGTGCTAAGTTGGTTAAAGTTCATTCATAATGTCTAGAAGAAAACCTATTTACAAGCTCTGTTCTTATATAATCACATGTTCTTGACAGAATCCCTTTTTCTCACTTTTAATATACAATCTGCACCAGGGCTTCACTCAGAAGAGGTGTTTGATGGAGACAGCAGTAAATGGGAGTTAGACTCATAAAGTAAATCTTTGTAAGTGAAGAATAAGGAGATGTCAAAGTGCCATGCTGGATAATAGTAATATATTACACCAAAGTGGACCTTGTTGCAGGTCACTTTTTAGTTGATACGAGCTGGGGTCATACATATTGATTTTTACTCCCTCAGGCCCATTCTGTGAATAGGACTGTCCCTCAGGCAACTTGACTTAATAAAAGACAGTTTCTGGGAAGAGCTTTTGGGAAATGGCACCTTCAACTTTGAGATGACTGAACAGACTGAATTCCAAGCAATTGTTAGAGAATTCTGGTTTAGTGTGAGGGAAGAGTGTCTTGGGCTCAGATATTTTTGTCAAGCATCCTGTCTGCTGCAGCATTCTTGACCAAGACTCTGAATTTGGAATAGCTCATTTGGAAGAGCATTAGACAGAAGATCTAAAGGTCCCTGGTTCAAGCGTGGTTGTCTTTTTGGGGCACAAATCCTCAGTGGCTGATTAGGACCCTCACATGGGTTTCCTCCCACACTTCATATACACTCGCCAAGCACGTTATTAGGAACACCTGTAAAACTGCTTATTCATACAATTACCTAATCAGCCAATCCCATGGCAGCAGTGTAGTGCATATAATCATGCAGATACAGGTCAACAACAGAAAGAAAGAAGAAAATGTGATCTTTGCCTACGAAATGATTGTCTGGTGCCAGACGGGCTGGTTTGAGTATTTTTGAAACTGCTGATCTCCTGGGATTTTCACCCAAACAATCTCTAAAGCTTACTCAAAATGATGCGGAAAAACAAAAAACATTCAGTGAGTGTCAGTTCTGCAGATGGAAACGCCTTCTTGATGAGAAAGGTCAAAGGAGAGGCCAAACTGGTTGGAGCTGACAGAAATGCTACGGTAACTCAGATAACCACTCTTTACAACTGTGGTAAACAGAAAAGCATCTCAGAATGCACAACACATTGAACCTTAAGGTGGGTGGGCTACAACAGCAGAAGATTGCATCGGGTTCCACTCCTGTCAGCCCAGAACAGAAAGTATTAAGTTGGTTTTGAGATTAAAGGGAGGCCCAACCCAGTATTAGTGCTTGATGAGTGATCATGTTTTGATTCAGAGTGGGCTAGTAAGACTCACAGTAAATGTGTTTGTTAGAGAGAGAGAGAAACAGTGGGGCAAGGAAGGGCTGATCGAATCAATGTGCTGCAAACAGCTCTACAGTAAAATAAGATTTTACCTATTTGGAATGTATAAGAAACCTAGAAAGTGAGTATGTGGTGGTCAGTGCTGATATTGTGGTGGGCCACCACAAATAAATTAATGTATGGGAAAGAATGAACAGAATCCAACCTCTAAGTGCTACATAATGATTGTGATGTGTCTTAAAACCAACTGTGGCAATGACGAAAGTACAATTTTCAGACCTTTTACACTAGTAATGTGCATTCTTTCACATTTTCAGGCATACCCTGAATCTTTGTCTGTTCCAGGATGCTTCTCTGTAGCTAATTCTGACCTTTGATCTCACCTCTTTGTCTCAACACATGTTCCCCTCCTGAAACTAAGCAAATTGACTAAGAATATAGTATTTTAGTGACAACACCTGTCTTTAATTACATCTATTGGGAGCACTGGAACACGTAGGGTCCTGGTGTGATGTCATATTTCATAGTGCATCTGACACAGAACTTTTTCAGTGGAAGCTAAAATTATTTGACCAAAACTAGCCTGTTGGTAGAACTCATTGAAATAAATCGTCAACTCCAGCAGTGGATCTTGTTTTGTACTGGTTGCAATGAAGAAACAAGGCTACTGCACCTGCAAAGTATGACAAATAATCAGTTTTTAAAGTACAAACCCACAAGTTTTCCTAATAATAACACTGGCAAAGGAAATGAAAATATGAAATATAAAATGTCAAGATTTTCTTCTGATAGTATCTGTTGGTAATAGGACCTTGTTCATTTTTCCTCTCCTGGTGGACAGAACCTTCAACATGCATGATGTCTGAGTGGATCAGCTGGTCAGCCTGCAGCGTGTCCTGTGGGATGGGGATGAGGTCTAGAGAGCGATATGTCAAACAGTATCCTGAGGACGGTTTGCTATGCCAGCTTCACACTGAGGAAAAAGAGAAGTGTGTTGTCAACGATGAATGCTGTGAGTCCTAGTGATATATGCATACATGAATGTATGTGTAGTTTTTGTTAAGAAATTAAAAAGTCAACAAATTAAAGACACACTCAGAAGAATCTGCGGTTTTCTAAATTACCTTAATTATCTCTGTGATGTGGCCAAATCAATAGTGCTTTTGATTTGATTCAGTTGTTACATATAGTATAATGGATCAACAAACTCATCAAATTAGTTCTAGTTCTATATGTGAGGTGTGTTTACCTCTACAGGTGAATGGAGTGAAGTGCATTTTTATTTTTCTTCTAAACTACATTATTAAAGCTTCACTTTATTAGGAGGTTTTTGGTTCAGAAGCTATTAGAAGATTTAACTGCAAGTCACCACGTGTTATAATGTGAAAATTAAAACTTTACATATATACTATACTTCATTATTATAAAATAATATTTATGAATGCTTAGTATTCTATCTTTATGTTAAAAAAATTCAGTTTTATTAAGACTAGAATTCCAACAATATTTCCCATTTTCTCACTTTGAGTTCATGTACTGTGTTGATTTAAAAAGCATTAAAGTGTTAATGTAAACAGTGAAGTAACCAAGACGTCAGGAAGTGCCTCACAATAAAAACAAAAAAAGTTGCAAAATACAGACACAAAATAAAGTAGAATAATAAATAAAGCCGAAAGCAGCAGTTCCAGGTTCAAGCCGTTTTGCACTCAACAGAAGGAAGCAGCTCATTCTGCCAAAATTAGAGCCACGAGCAGCAATGGGCGGGTTTCAGGCTTCACAAAGCCGAGCAAAGTTAGTTCAGCTTGTTTAATTCTGTTTAAAGAAGGAGTGAGAACAATCACACACTTATTATTTAATCATCACACCACCTGCAGCATTTCAATAACTGCAAACTATGTTACCCCATTTGTCCCCCCTTCCCCAGATTTGAAAGAAACTCTGTGTGAACATTGGGGTCCAAACAGGGGGGTCTGAGACCACTTTCCCATTCATTTGAATGGGAAAGACTTTTTAACCCAGCTGTATGTTCAGGAGATAGTGCAGGATGTATCCAGGTTAATCAGGATTGCTTAAAGGCATCTTGAGTTATGAGCAAATATACGTTGGGCCAATATATGTTTAATATATGCCGACTTGCACTATTCAATATTGAACTTCAGATTTTGATTAATATTTGCCCCCAGAGCATGTGCACCTACATTGGTGAAATTCTGTCCACTGGATTTCGAGGTACACATTTTTGGTATTTGTGGTACCCCCTATGGGTTGCGTTCAAAATACTTGAGTAGATCTATTCCTGAAGATATGTGCCCAGATTTATGATGATTGGACAAAATATTAATAAGTTATTGCCATTTTCCTGCTAAGCCATGCACCTTGTGAAGTTTATCGGTCAATATCTTGAAAACTAAATAAACAAGCATCAACAAGCTATATGCAACTTTTGCTAAGATTGGTCCAATGATGATCTACAGACAATTTGGTAGCAATCGGACAGTTTAAGAGGAGATGTTAAAATGTGTTTTTCAAAAATTTCAAAATGGCAGAAACTCCATCATGGAAGACTTATATAGTCCAGGAGGCTTTTTTGTTGAGCACATTGAGCTGGAGTTGTGTGTCCAATTTCAAGTCAATGAGACTTATGGTTTGAGGGGCATGGTCTTTCCAAAACTGCGATTTTTGGGCCTTAATTGCAGCCCCACCATCTGGCCAAGTGGGCTGATATTTCTTGGGAAGCACTTGCCCATCATTTCCAGTTATTGGGCTGAGTTTCATGTTTCTAGCTCATTCCAGCTCACAGCAAATTGAGCTGATTAGACTGAAAAATAATATTAATAATAATAATAATAGTAAGAAGAATGGCAGTCAGTAGAGTGAATACCTCCACCAAGGCTGCCAATGACGAAAATGTTAAGAAATGCTCGCAATGTTAAGGAATGTTATAAGAAATTCCTTGATCCACCCTTTTGACTAGATCTGCACCAAAATGTAATCAGTTCTTCCCTGGCCCATACCCCATCCCTCCACCAAGTTTGGTGCAAATCAATTCATTACTTTTTACGTAACCCTGCTGACAAATAAAGAAACAAACGACAAACAGACACAGGTGAAAACATAACTTCCTTGGCAGAGGTTATAAACTGACACAAAAACAACAGGGTTCTGCCCCTATGTGGCTTGAACCCTAAATATAACTAAAAGAAAAAACAGAAAAGAACATCAACAGGCCAATTCTAATGAGGTGGATCTGAATGGCTTTGTAAAGGTGGATATACTGTCTGCATATCTTATGTCTAAATATATACTCTTATTATGGAGAAACTAGCTGGCCGAATCAATAGTACTTTTTTGTCTGCATGTGTGTGTGTGTGTGTGTGTGTGTGTGTGTGTGTGTGTGTGTGTGTGTGTGTGTGTGTGTGTGTGTGTGTGTGTGTGTGTGTGTGTGTGTTCGTTTGTTTGCAGACAGGTCCTACGTTGGTGATATGATATTAGAGCTGATTGGCTTAGAGATGACAGAATTAAATCAAACAGCCACAGTGTAGTAACTTAAGTCGTACAACCTGGACTCATGTCTGATGAAGGCTTTAAATGGGCTTTACACATAGCCCATTTAACTTACTACTTTTTTTAAAAAACATTTCCATCCATGATATTTGCTCTATTTGAGAGTTCATATGCTGAAAAAAGAGTCCTTTGATATAATTAATTATGTGCTGTAAAAGAAAAAAATTACAAAGACAGATAATAATGTTGTCAATCATTTCCCAAAAATCAAGCAATTATCTTGACATTGGCAGTCAAACGTAAACTGGATGCTTTTGTCAGGGAGCTTCGCTTTAACTGACATACTGACTTTCTCACAGCACCCAGCAGCTGTTTGGTGACTGAGTGGGGGGAGTGGGACTCCTGCAGTGTCACCTGTGGGATAGGCATGATAAGACGTGAGCGCATGGTGAAGATGACTCCTATTGATGGATCGATGTGTAAAACCGATGTGGCTGAAGTGGAGAAATGCATGATGCCAGAATGCTGTGAGTTAACATTTATTTATTTATCTATCTATCTATCTATCTATCTACTTATTTATTTATTTATTTTTTGACTCAATCTGTATTTCTCATATTTGTAAACTTGTACTTGTGGGTGTCTGCAGATACCATCCCATGCATGCTTTCTCCCTGGTTGGACTGGAGTGAATGTAGTGTGACATGTGGGCGTGGTGTGCGAACACGTCAGAGGATGTTGAAGTCTGATCCTGCAGAGTGCACTGAGGAGTTGGAGCAGACAGAGAAGTGCATGCTGCCTGAGTGCCGTAAGTGATTGAAGTACAAGACTGCTGTTTTTTTATTTCTTAACTTTTCTGTCCACTGTTTCCAGTAAGTGTTTCAGTAACATTTTTCTCACAAACATTTTTCTGACAAACGTTTCTTGATATCTCAGTTTGTGATGACACTTTGCTGGTGTGAAGTAGGGCATGAAAAGGTCAGTAAGAGGCAAGTAAGTGGTCAGATGATCAGTCAGTCCCTATTTTACCAGAGTGGACTATGATAACTAATATAAGCCTTCTTGTGTGCAATGATTTACTGTTGATTTTTTCCACATTTTGCCATATTATATAAACCTCTTAACAAAAGTGAAATTAATGATTAAAATCGTTGGAAATATCAGTTTCAGTTGTAGAGGTACTTCCTTTTTTGAAGTACTGTACTTACTATACTGTACATTCATTATGACAGAAATTGGCATGTCTGGTGCAAACATGAGTTTTATTTTTAACTTTTTTTCACAAACGTACAATTACAACCTGTCCATTCATCTGACTGCTCATGTCACCCTAACTGCTCTGATACTTGCTTGTTTCCTAAATAATGGTTTTTTTTTTTCATGTATATTTTGTAAGGTTTTGTTTATATGTATGTTTTTACAGTTGTTGATTTTTTAGGTCTTATTTTATATTTATTGCCTTTTTTATTGGTCTGATTTTCAGGTGCATGACTAATGATCAGCTTTTCTTAAAAATGAATCGATCAATGTATGACATTGTTTGTCATGTAGTAGCTAGGCAGAGTCCTGCGCCACACAAATATCCTCTTAGAATATGTGTCAGTTTGTGTGTTGTGGTAGTATGTTATCATATGTTCTTTGGTGTTACCTGTTTGACTTAAGTGACCAAGCTGATTTCTGATCTGGCGTTAATAAAGTTATCTAATCTAATCTAATAGGATATAATCCTATCTAATCTCTAATTAACTGTGTTCGACAATCTTGCTGCTTCCCTAGATCTACTTAGTTATATTGGAGAGAAAATTTCTGTTATAATAAATAGGTATGGCGGCCAAAACTGTGAAAATTTGTAAAAAAAAAAAAATAAATAAATAAAAATTTAACTAAACAACGGACCGCTCTTAATGTGGGTGTCAATGTGGCATTCTCCAGCACTAAAAACAGTGGTTCCGCCTTAAGTCCCACCCAAAAATCATGTGGCCCTAAGCCTTTCCCATCGCCATTGTTAAAGACCAAGATTTATTCTCCATAACCATAAGCATTTCAGTAATTATTTAACATGCCCCCTTCACTTTCCCTCAGACTTTGTATGTACAGCCATTTGTCATGGAGATGGCAACTTGCAGATCAAGGGGTCTGAAGGGAGCAGAGGATTGAAAGTAGTAAACATTTACCTTTGAGCATGTCTGATATTGAGAATTATAAATTAATGACAGATAAAGAATAAATAACTGGAGAGTTTCCTTTCAAAAATATCTAAAAACCCCACAACTTTATGTTTTGTCACACGTAATCACTGGAACTTCCATTACACATTGTGCAGAAGAAATGATGAATTGTATGATGATGATGTATCATCATAATCATAATCATGATGTATGATGAAGTGCACTCATGAGTGTACATCATTGCTCACTTGCTCCCTTTGCCGTCAAAGAGTCAATCTCACAAAAGTTCATCTGAATTTTCAGTAAAATGGAAAGCCACTTAGAGTGAACGGCCAGAAAAAGTCAATAGGGATTTATTAAATGACTACTGAAACGCATCGCTGAAACTAGACTGATACATGTATTAAACATCAAGTTTAACAGCCAATAGGAGAAATATGCTATTTTCCCCTGGTTTTTAACCATTGTTCTTTACTGCTCTTTCCATTCTTCCTTCGGTCCCTCCATCCAGCTGTCGACTGCATGGTATCAGAGTGGTCGGAGTGGTCAGAGTGTAACAAGTCCTGCGGTAAAGGACACACCATTCGAACCCGTATGGTCAAATTGGAGCCGCAGTTCAGAGGAAGCACTTGTCCCGAGACCATCCAGAGGAAGAAATGCAAGATACGGAAGTGCCGGACAAAAACGAAGGAGGAGAAAGGAGGAGGTGGAGGTGGAGGAGAAGGTGGAGGAAAGAGGAGGAGGCGTGGTAAACAGGGTAGAGATGTCACACTGGAAGAACAGCCAGGTTGGTGGTCATTATCTGTTAGATTGTCATTATTATTAAAGCAGTTATATGAGGCTATTGTTGAGATGCTGCTGTCTTTCATTTGTTACCTTAGGTTGCAGGATGCAGCCGTGGACTGGCTGGATGGACTGTACCAAACCATGTGGAGGGGGGATCCAGGAGCGTTTCATGACGGTGAAGAAAAGAGCAAAGGGCACTCTGATGGCTGGCTGTAAGAACCAGAGGGAGACCCGTGCCTGTAACATTCATCCCTGCTAGGGAGCACTACTGAGCTACAGAGGAGGGGAGGGGAGCTGAGGGTTAAATATATGAAATATGAAAATATGGGTTTATTTGATAAAGATGATGGGGGGTTTGATTTTTTTTTGTGTGCAGGGAGGTGAAGTGAGGAAGAAATGATGGGCTTGACAGCAAGGAAAAAGAATGGTCTGGGCAAATAGTGGGAAGAGGAGAAGAAAGGAGGAAAAGAAAGAGAAGAAGATTATGCGCTGTTTAGTTAAGCCATTGTAGACATTTAGTTAACAGGACTGATATTTACTTTAGATCGCAATGGAAGTATTAGGTAGTCATGCCTGTGTCCTGCAAAAAATCCTCCTTACAGTAATATGAGGGGAAAAAAACAACTAAAGTAGCTTTCCCATTGACACAAACATGTCGTTCTGGCCCCTGGGGCATGAAATAATGCTAAATCCTGGTATTTCCTGAGAATTTTCATCAAAATCTGCTCCTGTTTTCTGCAAAAAAAATACCCACAGGAATAATTTTTGGGATGTGTCTGCTACATACTATATGTACTGACACAAAGATGCTTTCTCCAATCATCATTAATGATACCATGTATATGCCATAGCTATAGTCCGCCCTCAAAATGTCATTATTGCCGCAATTTAACTGGATCAGCTTATTAGTTTTAGCTTTTCCTTGTGATTCTAATTCATGCTAAAATGGAGGTCTGCTGCTGTGTAGCAAAATATTTGCAGAATAAGTGTGAAAGAAGCTGAATAATCTGGAAATGAAAACTATGCAAACATTACAATCTTTTATGTCATCTGTGGTCTTTACTGAGCTCATGACACTAGTTACCTGACTCACGCCTTTAAAAACAGAAAACAGATCCTTAAAATGGTACCAAGCCTGGGGAGATGCACCATTTTAACATTAGTCTTGATGAACAAATATCCCTTTCCTTTATGTTGTTCCATAACCTGCAAGCTTTGTGGTGGGGTATGAAATGGATGAGTATTGTTATAACACCAGTAACAAGCTAATCGGGCATCATCAGGTTTGAAATTAAATATTCAAGTAAAGCAGCCTTAGTGTACAGACTTACTAAGAGACCATCACACCACTAGCAGCTCCATCCCCAAATCAGAGTGCAGAGCAGAGTTCAATAGGGCATTGAGTTCAGAAGATTTCCCTAACATTACAAATAAATGTCCAACAACAATGGTCTTATTCCTCTCCCTATATCCACTCAGACATATTAGGACTGATAAAATAAAAGAGTACAATATGCTCAAAGAAAAAGGATCAGATGATTCAGTATAAAGTCCATTTTTTCCACCTTAAAGATAGTTTACTTCTAAGAGGACCTGCTGTTCTACTACCACATAAACTGAGGAATAACATCAGAAAATTTGAATAAAAACCTTAATAATTAAACTTTAGCAATTCTGTTTTAAAAATCAAACATCTTTTGTAGCAGTTCCTGGAAAAATGTAATATATACCCGGGAAGTAATCATTTTAAAATCATAGACACACTTTCAACCGTTATTTTTAAATACTTGAAGTTGGCAACTGTCACTTAATTGGGAAAAAACATAAATAAAAGTAAACGATGTAGGATTTTTTTTTTATTTTAATTTTTTATTTTTTTGTCTCTAAAGTCTTATGGATGTACTGTATATCTACTATCTAACCAACACTTATAAATGACACTACTATGTAATTACTAAAAAAACTCTTTCCTTAATAAACAGATACATTTAAATTGAGATGTTTTATACTGTTAAAATTAGTCTTTATATACTGTACTGATGTTCATCTTTTGTTTCAGCTGATGTAGCATTAAACCTACGATAGCTGTCAGTCTGTCAGAAGATGTTAATTTAGCATGTGCAAAAATTATTATTTTGGTTGGACATTATGCTTTATCAGCCATAGATGTCTTACAAAAGATAATTAAATGAGTTTACAGCTTTTGCTGTTTCCTGAACACACCAACGGATGGAGCCGTAAAAGTGTCACGTCTTACACACGTGCTGTGCTGCACTGGTGCAGAGTTGTGCCTGCAGAACAAATTGTGTGGAAAACAATATAGAGGTTTCTACAGTATTAAAATCTGTAGAACTGCTCAACATACAATAGACTGTTACTGGGGCCTTGATTAAAACACACGTCATATCCATGTATTGTTTATATCAAGCTTTTCACTTGTATTGCCATGATGACAATGATCTGTAAATTTCTTTTTTTATTATTACTTAGCAGATTATGTTGCAGTTTGTTTCTGTTTTAATAAGAATGTCCTCACCAAAGTTCTCTTCTCTAGATTTTCTGAGGATGTTTTCTCTAACTCTCTTGTCTTCACTCTTTTCTGTTTTCAGGCCTCTTTCTGTTATTTCTTTGCCTCTGTATCATGTGACTATTTTGTAAGAAACCACCTTTACAATAAAAAAATGTAAATTTGAGAAATCATGAACTGGTTTTGATTAGCCTTAATGTTTTGTTTTGGGTCCTGGAGATCCTTGGCTATCTTTAACAGCTAAATACCATACTTGACATTGTTTTTTTCTACTTGATACTTTTCCTAATTTTATGAGAATGGCTTATAAACATAATTTTGTACTGATAACAAGACAGTCTTCTTTGTTTGGAATATACTTTCCCTACAAAATTATTTTTTTCCATGGTTAATTCATAACCTATATTATAAAAAAATATATATATTTCCTTATTTGGTGTATTAACAATGTTTCATCATCTCCTCTGTATTTTTTCACCATCATCAAATGTGCAAACCCAGTTGGTGGCAAAGGGGATGGGTTACCACTTCAATAATTTTCTTAATAGTGGTTTTTAATAAGGTCAGAAGAAAAGGAAAATGTTTTATGGAAAAAACATTTGTTGTTTTTGTAATTTGAAATAATATTATTCTTACACATACCACAATGTGGGACATTCAAAACAATAAGAAATTTTAAGCCAATGTCAACAAAATACAATAGTGAATGTAAGACAGGTAAAATGATTCAATTGTTAACAATACCCTGTAAAAACTGAATTGGAATTTACAGTATTTACTTGGAAAAAATATATATATAACCATAAATATATTGCATTGTTTCCTGTATTTCTAACAGCTTCCCATGTCTGATAATGTACTTACAATTTCACTCCATTAGATGGCGATAGAAGAATGGAAAATCATATAACTCACGAGGCAAGCCTGGTCAAGATGATATTGTGAGTAGGATACATAACAGCAAAACCGACTCAAACAACGTGTTTTTGTATTTTGATAATCAAAATAATATAACATAGATTTATCTTGGAATCACATATTTTTACTGCTTTTCTCTGCTTAGTTTTACATTGGACTTACATCATTTCTTCAGTTTTGATTGAACCTTTTTCTAGATATGAACGCAAACACATCAAAACAAAAGGGCGGGATAAAAACGCAATACAAGATGAATCATTATGCATACAGAGCACTATGAACATGCTTTTAATGGGGCTATTAAACAATTTAGTCTTGCAGTTAAATAAACTTGACAACCTTGTAAGTGAGAAATTTAGAAATAAACACTCAAAATACAGTACAGTACAGCAGACAGAGATTTTTAGTATGTCAATCAATTGTTCAATCAAAATTTTTTTGTGTAGCACCTCTCATACCCTGATGACATCATTATGACATCATTAGGGTTATTTTCTCAGACGTGACAAACCTCCTGATGAGCTACAGACGCCATTACACAACTGTTTTCACAAGTACTCAAAACAAGTAAGTTATGTTTGACTTGTAAAATCCGTGGAGTGCCCCAGTAACAATCCAGACAATCCAAAAGTTTAACTTTCCAGTTATATTTTATGCACATAAGATATAAATCTAATAAACTGAAGTCATACATTGCATCTCTGACACTGATGTTCAACTTCAGCTGCGTGTTTAATTGAACTGTACAATACAATGACACTTTAGGTGTTATGGGTGTTATTAGGTGTTAGGTGTTCAATGAGAGCAACAGTTAGACATGCTTTCAACTTCACAACGTTCGGGACATTTCCCATGATAATGACTACATTCCATTTCTTTTAAAACCTGTGAGACTGAAAAGTTTATCTAACGATATGTAGTAATGGAAGACTTTTTGAAAACATTGTTCAGACATTCAATATTTTAACCCCGAAGACTCATGTTGCTCAAACTTTGTTTTTAAATTGTTTGCAAGATTATAGATTCAAAATATTGTAAGTTGGACAAGAGTATTGGAAAATTTGTACAGATATTATGCAAAGATATCTACTCTAGAATGTTTGTTGTAAGGGTGCGCATGAAATGTGACTTCTTCAGTTTGAATATTTCACTGGAGATTTGTGTAACGTATTCTCAGTGAAGCAACAAGCTAATACAGAGTACATACTGTAATATGTTTCAAACAATGTACTCTGAAGCAGATTACATTTGTAAAAGATATCTGATCAAAGAATGCAAAAAAGGGTCAAGTGTTTCAAATACTATTCTCATATCTGTCCCTTAAATATGAAGCTACCGTTCAGAGATGTTAAGCTTAGCTCAACAGCTAGCCTGGCCTACCCAAGGGTTAAAAAAATCAATCTCTCTTGGTTTAGAGATGCATTTTGGTGAATTTTGTTATCTTTGGACAGAGCCAGGCTAACTCTTTCCTCTTTGTTTCAGCTTTCTTAACATAAAGACTAGCTCCCAGTCTTTATGCTAAGCTAAGTGGCTGTTGTCTGTAGCTTTATTTTTACCATACAGATATAACAGTGGTATCAATTTTCTTATCTAACTCTCACCAGGAAAGTGAGTAAGCTTATTTCCCAAAATTTACTATTATTTAAATGAAAACTGCCCTTCTGTTTTATTTTGTTACATATTTTATGTCTCGTCCATATTTAGCTTTAAACAGAAATGCCATAAAAACAATGTTTTCTAAAAAAGAAAATACTGTGTGTTTAGTGTTACATACACCTGGGGAAGTTTTATTAAAAACTAGTTTCTGCTAAACTGAGACACACTTTAAAAATTGTTTGTGGGTTTGTAAAATGTGGTAATTATGAATGGTTAATAAATCATTAATTAAAGCTTTATATATGAGTAATATACCATTAATAAGAACATATTGTGTGCAGTTGTGTTGCATATCTTCCTACGGATAACTTTAACTACTTTGCTTTGTCTTTGTAAATAGTTCTTAATTAATCAAAAGGAAAAAAAAACCCTCCATTGACCACCCTCTGCAAAGAACAAAACCAAAATCTATTACACTATAGACATTTACAGCTGCACATTTGATGGAGTATTAGAACCTTAATAAAGGTTTGTGAGTTTAAAATAAGCTGATTTGCATTTATAAATTATATATATATATACATATATATATATATATACACATATATAATAGTAAAACAATAGTAATCCATTAATAAAGGATTTTTCCACTACAATAATCCTTCCAAGTCTGCAAATCAGAAATTCAACAGTTCCAACTATGAATCTGAATGGTGGATATACTCTCTTGAGGGCTCATTATGTGCCTGTAATGGTACATCTGAGAAAAATGTTCTTCTGTACCTCAATTTTGTAGTCTACTGATATTAGACACACATGCAAACAAAAGCACACATTTAACACCTTTAAACATCATCTGCTTTTTTCAGTTTTCCAACTCCGGTTGTTTGAGATGTTTGGTCCTGCTCTGCCCTCAGGTGGTGGAGGATTGCTGTGAAATCCCGAAGGAATATAACTTCTGCTATAGAAAGCATATTTGATTTCCGTACAGACCACGGCTCCAACATACTCTAGCCAAAATCTTACCTGCATAGAATGTGAAGTGGCTCTAACAAGTCTGGAAAATGTTCCTTTACAGAGAATGGAGGCAGTGGTGAGCATGGATTTGCAGTAGTTGGTAAGTTATTGTCAAACATTCATAGAAACTTCTGAAACCACACCTGCAGTGTAATCAACTTCTCCACTGTCACTGCCACTGAATGTTCAGTGTGTTCCCTATAGAGAAGTTTAGGACATGAAAAAGTAAATGTTTCAGGACTGTAGACGGCGAAACAGCTCTGACCCAAGGTAACAAAATCCGTCTGCCAGCACAAGTAAGTTACTGCCTCTGGCCAAGAAATAGTCCAGCACATAACTGGATGTGATAGCCAGACACGAAAGTGGTATAAAGTTTAGAAAAGTGTATTTCCCAAAAACAACAATTTATTTAACCAAAAATTAATTGAAATCTCTTAATTTGTGGTATGTTATATACAAAGCTGACAATTTGAACTCTAATAGAGTTTTCCAAATGTAAAACAGTTCATCCATGAGGGCTCAACAATATCAACAGAAAATGTAATGGAAATCTAGCAATTAGTTTTTAACATAACTTGTCACAAAAAGCATGTTGGGGAAACTTTTCCCTGATGGTACAAGACTAATGCTGAGGGGATCACCGAGAACACGAATCATTTTATCGGAAAGCCTGTAATATCTGTTATCCCATGTCTGTTTCTTGCTAGCTGGTATAGACTATTTTGATGGTCCACTTTTATAAGCCTCATAATGAGATAAGTATTACATAACATGTCATGTTAACTCCACTGCTCTCCCTCTTTTGTATTTCTCCTTCAGTGTATGTAAACCTCTTCTGAGTCTGTCTTGCTGTCCTCTATTATGATAATTCCATCACATTCCTGTGGTTCTGAAGCAAATACATACTAAACTGCATTACCATGACTTTTCCAGGGAATACAAAGGGCAAAATTAGGAAAATTAGGTGTTACTAGATAGCAGAAACAGCAGGCCAAACATACAAAAAGGGGTTACCGGCAGAGAAGAGAGAAAGCCATGCTGCTGGCTGGGCCTTTTATATTTTGCAACCCATGTGCTCAGAGTCAATAATTGCACATCCTCTCTTTAGTCATACCTCAGTCAAATCTTAATGCAAAGACATGAAACACACATTGATATCATGCCCATCACGAATAAAAATTAATAAATCCAGTTAGAAATCAAAGAACTGAGAATCATCAGGCTTTTAAAGTTTTCTGCAGTATCAAAATAATCCAGTAATAGTTGTCTGTCCAATATGGTTACATTAAAACAGCAACTGCTAACCACTAATTCAGAAGGTAATTGTGGCTTTGTTAATTATTGGGGTCAGGATGGAAAAATACTCACTAAATGCTCCTGATGGGATTAAAATCACTGACCAGCAAAGATAATGTTAAAGTCACCACACCTCCTCTTAAGATATAAATATGTTGCTTCAAGAGTTTGTTTTGAGAGCTTAAGCAAATTGTTCCCCTCCTGTGCATGTAGTTTACACTTTATTAAAGAGACATTTTATCAGCTCTGGAAATTCCACTTTACAATGAGGATGTCTTGTCTTTCTCTACACTGCATCTAAATTTACAGTCAGCAGGCAATAGGACTTTTTTATCCATTGCCCCATCTGAATTCTATGATGCCATTTTAATGAATAATAGATTCAATTCAATTCAATTCAATTTTATCTATATAGTGCCAAATCATAACAGAGGTTATCTCAGGGCACTTTTCGTATAGAGCAGGACTACACTGTACTCTTTATAGTTATAATTACTGAGACCCAACATTCCCCCATGAGCAAGCACTTGGTGACAGCAGAAAGGAAAACCTTGAACAGAATCCGGCTCATGGTGGGCGGCCCTTTCCCCCGACCAGCTGGGTTGAGAGAGAAAATGGGGGGCCTAGCAAAGCACAGGTTCCACATAAAGATGTATAACAATAATGAGACTAATAAGAAAACTAATAATTATAATAATAGGGTGAGTAATATTACTAATAAAACTAAATATAGTAGTAGTAATGATAATCATAATAATTCAAGCACTGGGTGTTGAGCAGGATCATGTGGGCAGAAAGTGGTTTGCAGTCACAGATTCAGACTCTGCAGCACCAGGGTCAGAAATACCTGCAGAAAGCGACAGGAGTAGAGAGGAGAGACGAGAAAGCACAAAACTACAGGAGAGAGAAGAAGTCAAGATAGAAACGAGCATTGATGGGACATGAATGCGTACAGATGAAGAGGAAGAGGAGGAGCTCGGTGCATCATGGGAAGTCCCCCAGCAGTCTAGGCCTACAGCAGCATAACTAGGGGGTGGATCAAGCCAAACCTGCGCAGGCCCTAGCTGTAAACTTTATCAAAAAGGAAGGTTTTAAGCCCACTCTTAAATGTGGGGAGGGTGTCAGCCTCCCAGACCCAAACTGGTAGATAGTTCCACAGTAGAGGAGCCTGAAAACTGAAGGCTCTGCCTCCCATTCTACTTTTGGATAATCAAGGAACCACAACGCACGCTTGTGTTCTGGGAGTGCAGTGTTCTAGTGGGGTAATAAGATACTATGAGCTCTCTAAGATATGATGGTGCCTGACCATTAAGTCGATTTTAAATTCTATTCTGAATTTTACAGGGAGCCAATGCAGAGAAGCTAACATAGGAGACATATGATCTATTTTCCTAGTTCCTTTCTGTACTCACTCTGCAGCCCTCTGGATCAGCTAGAGAGTATTTAAATATTTGTTTGGACAGCCTGATAATAAGGAGTTGCAATAATCTAGCTTAGAAGTAACAAAAGCATGGACTAGTTTTTCTGCATCTTTTTGAGACAGGATGTGCCTGATTTTTGCAATGTAACGTAGGTGAAAAAAGGTGGTCCTTGAAGTTTGTTTTATGTGTGGGTTAAAGGACATATCCTGATCAAAGATAACTCCAAGATTCCTAACAGTGGTTCTGGAGGCCAGGGCAATGCCATCTAGAGTAACTATATCATTAGATAATGTGTTTCTGAGGTGTTTGGTCCAAGCACAATAACTTAAGTTTTGTCTGAGTATAACAGCTGAAAGTTGTTGGTCACCCAGGTCTTCATGTCTTTAAGGCATGCATGAAGTTTAGTTAACTGATTGGTTTCACTGGGCTTCATTGACAAATACAATTGAATATCATCTGCATAACAATGGAATGTTTTATGCAGTGTTTCCTAATAATATTGCCTGTAGGAAGTATATATAAGGTGAATAGACCTGGTCCATGCACAGAACCTTGTGGAATTCCGTGATTAACTTTTGCGTAGATGGAAGATTTATCGTTAACGTTCACAAACTGAAATTGATCTGATAAATAGGACTTAAACCAGCTTAGAGCTGTTCCTTTAATGCCAATGAAATGTTCCAGTCTTTGTAATAGAATATAATGGTCAATGGTATCAAATGCAGCAGTAAGATCTAGCAAGACAAGTATGGAGACAAGTCCTTTGTCCGATGCAAGTAGAAGGTCATTTGTAACGTTCACCAGTGCTGTCTCTATGCTATGATACACTCTAGATCCTAACTGAAAATCCTCAAATAAACTATTATCATGTGAAAAGTCTCACAACTGGTTGGCGGCAGCTTTCTCAAGGAACTTAGAGGGAAAGGGATAGTTAAATGTTGGTCTATAGTTGGCTAAAACATCTGGATCAAGAGTATGCTTTTTAAGAAGAGGTTTAATTACAGCTGTTTTAAAGGACTGCGGTACATGGCCTGTTAATAAAGACAAAGTAAATAGCTGCTAACTAAGGGTAAAACTTCCTTAACAAAGGGCTTTCACATTGATTGACAGGTTGCAGTTAAAAATTGTGTAATTGTGTTCCAAAGCAGTACATAAGTGTAAATGCATGCAGCTTTTGTAAGGTAATTGAAAGTGAAATGAAATGTGGTGCTGCAACTTCCAGTGATTGAGCTTACAGGTGTTCTGTGCTGAAAAGACCTGTAGTCATACAAAATAAGTGAAAAAAACCTGAGTAGGTGTATAGTGGGTATATAGAACCTTTAATTCTGCACAGGTGTGACGGGGTAATAATTAATGTTATTATTCCTCATCAGGTGGAGGAAAGATGTCCTGTACTGGTTAATCAGTTTAGGAGGACATAAAATATACAACAAAAATGACTGGCCAAGTTCAGGTGTGTGGTAATGTAAAAGAGTATACAGAAGAAGAAGAAGTAGTAGTATAGTAGACGTTCAGCACCTTAACCTTGCGTGCAGTTGTGGAAATGCTGTATAAATACAGTATATAGCATAGTATATACTGTCTCTTAGGTAGGGGTGGTTAATTAAAGATTTATTTCAGCATCTAAGTAAGGGGCATTATTATTTTATTCGTGGCGGATTTATAGTCATAATAAATATAGAATAATATTTATACATAGTGTGTATATATATATATATATATACATATATATATATATTTGGAGCCCATCCAAAAAAATCAGCTGTTTGCTATTATTGGCCAGTGTTAGCTCATTACAGATATAAATATTGGTGTACATGCTGGACAATAAGTAATGAGATACAGTAGCACAGAAGTGTCAACATGAGACAGAGAGCACTAACAAGTTTATTTTTCAACTGTAAATGTCTTACCCAGTGCATATTTTGGTCACAATTTTTGGATAACTAAATTTAAGGGGTTCTTATCAGAAAAATTTGTTTATTTTATGCATTGAAGTTAAAAATTTATATTGGCTGATATATTGTTATCAGATTTGGTTTTTTTTACTTCTCATCATAGGTGTTTGTTCTATAATATTTAATAAAAGAAACAATATTAATTGCATTACTTGTTTCCATTACTCAGCTTTATCTGTAATAGGTGTTTCAGGAGCTTGTAGATATTCTCTAATGCATACTGTATCTTTTCTTAGCGCAAAATCAAAGAGAAAGTTTTCTACAAAATACTGCAGCATTTACATGAATCTCCTGTTTCTTTGACCTTCTCTCAGTTTTGCTCCACACGTGCTGCGCCAGTCATGACAATACCAAAGGGACAGGCAAGAGGTGATAGATAGAGACAAGAATAGAATAGACAAATGGACAGATGAAAGACTTACACATCCTCTGATTTAATTGTGTCGCCTGTCAATGTGCCTGCTTAGGGTTTCCCTGTTTTGCCTGTGAAGATAAGAAGAAACTTGTGTGGTCTCCCTGGGAGAAACTGGGACATTGCAGCATCAATAGAAAGATGATACAGCAAGGAGGAAAATAGAACAACAAACTTAATAATATCATGTAAACATTTGAGATTATGCAAGCTGGTGCAGCTGATTCAACACTCACAACTTGTGAGAACCCACCCAAAAATTATGGTCGAGTCAGTAAAATATTAATGACAGCACTTTTGATGAGTTTATGTTGAGTCTAGCTGCTCATATTTGGAATTAACAGTATAAATGGATTCTAGTAGATATGCACCAGTGTAATAGGCCGCATTGATATCAGGCCAAATACTGGCTTTATTATGCGATATGGAAAAACGTAGCCTGGTCTGATGAATCTTGATTTCTGCTGAGGCATGTCACCTCACTTCCTCCTTCCATCATAATTACTACAGCTGCTATTGGGTGCCTAACAATAAAATGTAACTAGGGGTCACAATAAGCTGCTTGTATAGACAACTTCTGGGTTTGTTTTTTTGAAAGAAGACAGCCTGAGTCATGGGGTCATCAAAGTCATTACAATCCTCTAGGGGCCAAAAACGTCAAAACCTTTGTGCCAATCCATTTCGTTAAATGTTGAGATATTTCACTGAATAAGTGTAATTTTTGACCCACTGGTAACAAAATTAAAAGTCTGGGATTAGGATTCATCTTCTGGGTACCAAGGTTATCTGAAAAAAAATTCATGGCAACCCATCAAATACTTCACTAAAATTCAAAAGAGTCAACCCGCTGGTGGTGCTAGAGGGAATCATTACAGTCAGTAGGATTCATCAACTGAGGACCATGTATGTCTGTACTGACTGACATTGCCGTCACTATTCAATTCAATTCAATTTTATTTATATAGCGCCAAATCATAACAGGGGTTATCTCAATGCACTTTTCACATAGAGAAGGTCTAGCGACCCAACATTCCCCCCTGAGCAAGCACTTGTCAACAGCGGAAAGGAAAAACTCCCTTTTAACAGGTAGAAACCTTGAACAGAACCCGGCTCAGGGTGGGCAGCTGTCTGCCTTGACTGACTGGGTTGAGAGAGAAAGGGGGGGACATAACACAATAAATGTACCACATAAAGATGTATAATAATAATTAGACTAATAATAAAACTATTAATTAAAATAATAAGGTGAATAATAATACTAATAAAAGCAAATCTAATAATAACAATGATAATCATAATAATTGAAGCAGTGACTGTTGAGCAGGATCATGTGGGCAGTAGGTGGTTTGCAGTCACAGAGTCAGACTCTGCAGCACAGACAGGAGGAGAGCGGAGAGAGACGAGAAAGCAGAAAACTACGGGAGAGAGAAGAAGTCAAGTTAGCAACGAGCACTGATGGGAAATGAATCCGTACCGGTGGAGAGGAAAAGGAGCATCATGGGAAGTCCCACACTGGCTACTAAATATGATCCAGATTAATTACATGCAGTGAGGTTTAGATTTTAGTGTCAGATTGGTAGTTGGTATTAGCAGATACCTAGAGGTAAAGTACTGATATCTGGAGTAAAAGTTCATTTCTAGATATACTAGACTTTCTAGTATACTGTAAGATGATAAACTATGCAGTTTATAGAATGAGATTTATTGTCACACACTACATAAAGTGTTTGTAGTGTGTGACAATAACCGTGATGAAGGCTACATCATGCTCTAGTGCTTTATCTTATCATCTTCATAGTACCAGTGAGTGATTCTGTGTTAGTCCTTTAAAAACAGCACAACTATATATTTTCAGCACCCTCCTATAGTAGTGGGGCATGACTTTTTCAGTTGTTGAATCTTTGGAAGCATATGTAATCTAGTGCAGTTTGCAAGCAATTACTAACAATACTATAGGGTGCAGATTAAATAACATATAAATCAAAACAACGATCCCCTGAGAAGACAGTGTTCAAAGAGTCGGTCTGCACATGCACATACTGTATAGCATATACTCATAAATATGCAGTTCCTTGAACCTCTTGTGCTGCCTCCCACAGAGGATTTCTTGAAGTCCCTGTTTTATTCAAGGGTTACTTCCCAGCATGCTCTCTGTCGTCAGTCAGCCTGTCGCTGTGGGTTCAGTTTTATCTAGTTAAGTTTGCCAGCTCTGGTGGACAGCTGAAAGCAAACTGGGAGCTCAAAGTGTAAAGCAGTGCTCTGGTTTGCCTGCAGATGTAAAATATGCAAAATCTCATCTACATAAAATAATATATTCTCAACACTAGTCATGGCATGCTCTAAAAAGACACATACATGCCCCCTTGCTCCTTTTAGGTGTTAAACATCCATGAATAAATGATCGAATATTTACGAGCAATTTATTTAATGTCCATCAATGTATAGACTGGTGATTGTGTACATTATTTTTTGGCTACATCATAGTTCATAGTTCTTCTGTTATTGTCAGTACAGATTAGAACTCTGTAAAACCAGAGGTTTTGTCTCCATAGATAGAAACAGAAAAAAGGAAGGTCTAGTTTGTCCATTCAGTAACATGATAAACATCGCTTTGTGGCAGTTACTGTTGATGAAGTACAGAGAAAAGGTGAGTCCAGGTAAAATGTGTAATCTCTTATTGATGTCTTACTTCCACCAAGGAGGTTATGTTATCATGTGTATTTGTTTGTTTATGTTTCAGTAGGATTACACAAAAAAATATTGAACCAATTTGGACCAGACTTGGTGGAGAGATGGAGCATTGGCCAGGGAAGAAACCTTTAAATTTAAAGGGGCGTATCAAGGAATTTTTCATGTCTTTCCTTAACATTGCGAGATACAGCATTTCCCCAACATTTTCGCCAATATTTGGCCTTGGCAGAGATATGCGCTCCACTGAGTGCCATTCTATTTAAATCAATACAAAGGAAGAGAAGGCGGTGATGCAGACCCGGTAGCGAAGGATTTCTTTTCCTTGAGCAAACTGGGAAAGATTCTTAAAATTTTATGCATTGATTGTAAAATTTTGGTAACACTTTAAAAAGGCAGACCAAATCTAGCTAGTGTGTTGACTGGAGTTACTCTGAAGAAAAACAGATAAGATGTGGGAATTTTATAAGAGCATAATTTAAAATTGGACTCGAACTCATACAGTCAGAAGGAAAAATACTAATACTAACAAGCAGACTACAACACAATTGACACTCTGGAAAGGGAAAGGTTCTACATGGGCCTGAAACTGAGACCTGATTTTTGCCTGTATCTGGATCTTTAAGATCCAACTGAGCCACAGAGGCAATGTCATACCTAAGACGTAAAGCTGACCCCATGCTTGGGGTAATATTTTTGCTCTATTTCATCTGCTAACAAAACGGCACACATAAATGGAGAGAAATATAGATTTAAAAATAACCTGACCAAAACCTGTTCGAGCCTGAAGGTTTATGCAACTAAAAACTAAACAGCCCAAACACAATACTTTGTCAAGTTTGGGTGTCTTCAAGAAACCAGTTATTTAATATTAAATATATTAAAATACGGGACATTAGAATATATTGTAGCAGCTTTTTATTTTAAGCCTGATAGTAACTGATAAATAGATTTTCGGTCACTCGGGGGTAGTGCAACAAGCTATAAACACAAAACTGACATATTTATACCTTATTAAATATGCGTATTAATATGACTAATGTGTTAGCTAAAAGTGGCTTACATATTGAGCAGACAAGGACCTCTGGTCTGGTCTTCACCAACTCCTGAGGGAAATATCTGGCTCTCTGAGTTGCTATATTCTCCACTTTCTTCACCAGCCACTTGCAGGCAGACTTTGTTGTTTGGTGCGGGGCAGGCAGTGTACAATTGGTTTCTTCACAGCTTTTTCACTAAAAAGCTGCTGACTGCTCCTGGAAATAAGGGTCAATGAGAGTAGTAAGTCTGAACCAAAACAGTAAAGTTGTGGGCTGTAAAACCAAAACAATGCACTCAAAGATGCAAAAATACTTAGTAAAGCTAAAAGCGAAGGGGAACTGTAGAATTGGATGATAATTCTCTGTGGGTTCATCACTACAAGTGACTCCTTTCACATTATACAAAGTTTTGTTCCAATGTTAATATTTAATGCTGTTTAAAATTAGCTTTTTATGTAAAAAATATTTTTTCCAACTAAATAAATGTTACCGAAATTTTCCAAGCTTAAAGCTTGTTAAATTATCTCAGCATTAACCTGTACAAGCTATTTTGTCTTTCACCATGTATCATGTATTTCATATAAGTCGAATGCTCGTCTTTTCATGCATTCAGTTTATGTTCTGTAAGAATGCATTTTCATGTTACTGTATGTTATTTTTTAGCGCATTCGATTCATGTTTGTGCATTTTTTTCACCTTGAGATCATAAACAACTTAGTAACTCACTGTTCAGTGACAGGAAGAAGAGAATAGATCTCCATAGTGATTAGCATACCTGAACGATTATTGAAGGGGTGTGTGTGTGTGTTGTAGTTGGTTACCATAGACGATGGTGTGGTAGTAGACTCAGTGACCTTGTTTGCTATTCTTTCAACAAAGTGCTTTTTACTGGTGGGGTTATCTCAGTACCACATCCCCAACGCTCTTTCTCTCTCTTTTTTTCTTTCTTCTTTATGAAAACAAACACACACACACACACACACACACACACACACACACACACACACACACGCGCACACACACACATAGGCACACACGAAAGCAAGAGTAGTGTCTCAGTTTAGATGAGATGGTGAGAATGGAGAAGCATTTCCTCTATCCTCTGACAATGAGAACATACAATATTTAGTCATTAATTTATGCATCCATGTATTCATGCATTCACTCATTCATTCATTCCCTCCTTAACAAAATCACATCTTGAGGTTAAATTTAACTCTTATTTAAGAAACCAAGTTGACCATGAACACAATAACATACACAGCGATAGCCTGGGGGACCACTTGAGAAAGGGTCTCTCACACACAGACAGACACACACACACACACACACACTGAAAAAATCCAAAAACCAATCTATTGAAAACCGGCACATATACTCAGTCTTTTTTTGTGTGTGTATTCAAAGATTTGAGTAAAAGAGTTTCTTAGGTAATTAAAGTTTGAGTTTGCTACTTCAGCAGATATTTGCTTACGGCCTACAGTAAATGTTTGACTAAATGAATTAAAGGGCTCTCACTGGCTGAATGTGGTATTCTTAGTGATCTGTTAAAATTGGAATGGGATGATAAACGGCACAAAGCAACAGCATGTGGGAGTGTATTCAAACTAAGCTGTAGTTGAACACCTACACGTCTGCATGAGCAGATTTAACAGTAAGCCTAACTGTAACTGACAGCATTTATGATGAAGGCATCTACATACTTCTCTGCAACTCCCTCGCTCAATTAAACACCAACACACTGATACTATAATTTGCGATAAATTTGTAATTTATGTTTCAAATGTATTTCCTCTTGGGTTCTCAAATATCACCTTAAAGACGGAAGGTCCATGGTGTTAAAGAGCAGAGATCTCACGAGCAAGCAAGACGAACAGAGAGCTGAAGCAAGTGCACATATTTATTAATTTATTTATTTAACTTCTACTTAACCACAAAGGTATGTTGAAAATGAAATCTGTCAGTAAGGAAAGGAGAAGAGTCCACCAGCCTGCTAGCAGTTCTGTGAGGCTGTTCTTAGGAACATCAGTGTTTTGAGCTTAATGTTAACAATGTTAGCATGCTAACGAGACTAATGCTGCATTAATGCAAAATCAACAAAACTGAAAGAAAATGAAATTTTCCCATTATTCCCATTAAAGATTGTTCACACATCAAATGTTTACCCCCATTGTTAGTCTTGTATGGGCTTCTTTTGTAGTTCTTTTCACTAGGTTAGAGAGAAAAAATATCGGAGCTGTTGCGGCTGGACCCTTCTCTTTACTTTAGAGTTCAATAATTTAGCTGCTTGGGGGGCAGACACAGTCTCTGTGGGGTTTTGGGTGGGTAACTGCTGCAATGGTAGCATTGAGGACTTCAGTGGTTGAATGATGACATGGGGCTATACATGTCATCACAGGTCAGATTGGGCGGGGGCCCAGAGACAACCCTTCACACCTCCTCTGCAAGTGTCCTGTGCTTCCCTTACAGTTTAAAAAACTCTTTTATTCGCCCAATTACAGAAGTAGTAAGTAGAAGGTTCATTACGGTCTGGACAATATGACATGAATGTTGTTCAGCTAAGGCTGATGGGAATGTTTTAGAAATAATGTATTTAGTCCAAGACTAAAGTATAGTACAATTAAAATTTTGTACTAATGATGGCACTAGATGAAAAATGAAGGGGTCAACAAAGAATTTAATCTAACCTGTGGATAATATGAGCGTCTGTATTTTCATGGCAATCTTTTTTTATGCTGCATTCATGCAGTCAGGGGATCACCAAAGTCTTTGAGGGTTCATCCTCATGGCACCATGGACATCTGTATAAAATTTTGTGGCAATCCATCAAGTAGTTGTTGAGACATTTCAGTTTGGACCAATTGACAACATTGCCAACTAACAGACAAAATCAGAGCCAGATTTAACTTTATTAATATCATGTATGGAACTTAGCATCCTGTAACTGAAAGTGAGAATTAAATATGAATTTGAGAGTGCACAGGAAATACTTACAGAATCTCAGTATCGGGAAAAAAAATCTACTACAACTAATGCAACTGTCTCAGAATTGGGTGTATTTCTGTCCTTCACAACCACTTAAATGCTGCTGGTTATTCTTCAACTGTGTAAAGCTCTGGAGGGATGAACATTCTTCTCTCATCTGTTTTTTTGTTGATGATGGGTAAGAGTGCTGCCTAATGCATCACTCCAGTAGCTTCATTGTGTTTTCAGCTGGGTTGAGGCCTCTTGATTGTGAAGGGCATAGCATATGATTCACATAATGAGCCCTGTTTGGAAGTAGATTTTTTATGTTTCTAGAATCATTTTTTTCCTTTAACTTTTTATGAGTCTATAGTTGTACTATATATCCTCAAGTGCTTTAATACACGTCCAATTAAATGTTATTTTCTTTGATGCAAACTCCTTCTCCTGCTTTAAGAGTAACTACATCAAGGATAATAATGATGTGTACAATGCTAAATTAGTGGTGGCTACATACTCTTTTGACAACATGTGCAGTACAACACTTCACATGCATTATAGTTCGACAATATAAAACAGTTAGGTGATGTGACAAGTGAAACAGACCACACCTGAAAAATCTTGTTCTATACTAATAATCTCTGTCAAGCCACACACTTGCAGTACACAGACCACAGTACATAGTTCATCCCTCTAGAGCTCTACACAAAGAAATATGTAAATAAGACAATACAGCATACAGTATATGTTAAAAAGTTGTCTGTCAGGAAGTAGTAATTGTTACAAATGGATGACAAATTAAAGGAAAAACCAACCAAGTAGTAAGATGTTGGGCCACAATATGTTGCCAGAACAGCTTCAATGCACCTTGGTATTGACTCCACAAGTCTTTGGAACACTACTGGAGGGATGGAACACCTTTCTTAAGAAAGATATTCCCTCAAATGGTCTTGATGATGGTGGTGGAGAGTGTTATCTAACCCCTCGATCCAAAATTTACCACATGCATTCAATGGGGTTGAGATCTGGTGACTGCTAATGCCATAGCATATGATTTACATTATTTTCATAATTATTAAACCATTCAGTGACCCCTTGTGCCCAATGGATTGGGGCATTGTCATACTGGAAGAGACTGCTCCCATCAGGATAGAAATCTTTCATCATAGGATGAAGGTGATCACTAAGAACAACTTTGTATTGATTTGCAGTGACCCTTCCCTCTCAGGGGACAAGGAGACCCAAACCATGCCAACAAAGTGCCCTCCACAGAATAACAGAGCCATCAGATCTCCTCACTGTAGGGGTTAAGCATTCAGGCCAGTACTGTTCTGTTGGTGTACGCCACTTAGCACTAACCCCTAGTCGAGAATATGGTGAAAGACGACTCATCTGACCATATCACTTTTTTCCACATCTCTGTTGACCAGTGCCTATGGTTTTTGCACCTCTGAACTCTTAACTGTGCATTCATCTTTGTAATGAGGGGTTTATGCACTGCAACCCTACTATAATATTTCTCTTTATGTAACAGTTGACGGATTGTTCTTGCTGACAAAATCTGATCACGCCCTGCACTGACATTCTCAGTTACCTGAGGAAGAATTGCTTGCACTAATGCACGAGCAACACGGTCGTCAAATGTACGTTGTCGACCATAATTTTCGACCCTATTTACTGATGTCTTTCCCAAAGAGCTAAATTTAGGTATCACTTCAGTCAGTGCTTCTACTGAAACACTAGCCAGTTGAGCGGGCTTTGTGACTGAAGGTCCTGCCATCCATGCCCCAGCAATGAACCCTCTCACTTAGATCTTGTCCTCTTGCCATCTTGATATAAAATCAGAATCCACTGGGCCTACTCAGCATTTTTGTACATGCCACAGAGCATGATTGGATGTTAATTGTTTAATTATAGCATGCAGTGCACGTGTGTAAGCATCTACATTTGTTATGTTACTCCCCTCATTTATTCAGGTTTTTCCTTTGATTTGTCATCCGTTTGTACATTTCTATTGTAGGCACACTATCTGTTAGTTGACCAGCACTGACTGTTAAACATATTATTCATATGCATTGATATACTGTACTGTATTAGCCTGAATATAGAGTTGCTTCAGAAGCTATTCAGACACCTTCATTTTTTGCACACTTAATGTATTGTAGATTTAATTATAAAATAGATAAAATTGATGTTTTTGCCTATCGATCTATACTCAGTAATCCATGATGACAAATTGAAAACAATCAACGAATCAAGTTCTAGACTCATCTCAAGGATAATTAAAGTACACAGGAAGCACCTGAACACAGTTTATGATGCCACTGCAAAGGTTCTGAATAGTTTTGTAAATGTGAGATTTCAGTTTTTGATTTTTTGCAAAAATGTCTTAAAACATGTTTTCACTTTGCCATCATAGTTTTATTTATTGTGTTGTAGTTAAATATACAACACAATAAAGTGTGCAAAATGTGAAGGGATCTCAATACCTTCTGAAGCAACTGTATATTCAGGCTAATACAGTACAATATCGATGAATATCACTAATATGTTTAACAGTTGGCGCTGATCAACTATAAGATGCACACAATAGAAATACAGTGGCATAAAAAAGTTTGGGCACCCCTAGTTAAGTGAGTATAAGATGACCTGATTTCCAAAAGGCATAAAGATGACACGTTTCTTTAATATTTTTAATAAGATTACTTTTCTTCTTCTTTTTTCTTTTTTCTTTTTTTTTACTTTTAATTCCGTCTTTTGCAGTTTCAAAATACCAAAAAAGGAAAAGGGCCCAAAACTAAAGTTTGGGCACCCTGTATGGTCAGTACTTAGTGACACCACCTTTGGCAAGTATCAGAGCTTGTAAACACTTTTTGTAGCCAGCTAAGAGTCCTTTAATTCTGGTTTGGGGGATATTTTACCCATTCTTCCTTGCAAAAGGCCTCTAGTTTTGTGAGATTGATGCACTGCATGCACTGCTCTTTTGAAGACTATCCACAGAATTTCAATGATGTTTAAGTAAGGGGAATGTGAGGGCCATGGCAAAACCTTCAGCTTGTGCCTTTTTAGGTCGACCATTGTGGATTTTGAGGTGTGTTTAGAATCATTATCCTGTTGTAGAAGCCATCCTGTTTTCATCTTCAGCTCATTACAGATGGTGTGGATTTTGCTCCCAGAATTTGCTGGTATTTAATAGAATCATTTTTTCCTTTAACTCATGAAATATTCCTTTTGCCACTGGCTACAACAAAATCCTAATGCATGATCCATCAAACCCTGTGGTTAACAGTTGGAGAGGTGTTCTTTTCATGAAATTACAGTATGTACCCTTTTTTCTCCAAACATACTTTTGCTCATTGCAGCCAAAAAATTCTATTTTAACTTCATTAGTCCACAGGACTAGTTTCCAAAATGCATTAGGCTTGCTTAGATATTCCTTTGAAAACTTCTGATGCTGAATTATGTGCTGAGGATGCAGGACAGGTTTACTTCTGATGACTCTTTCATGAAGATCATATTTGTGCAGGTGTTGCTTCATAGTAGAACAATGTAACACCATTCTGGAGTCTGCTAAATCTTCCTGAAGGTCTTTTGCAGTCAAATGGGGGTTTTGATTTGCCTTTCTAGCAATCCTACGAGTAGTTCTCTCAGAAAGTTTTCTTGGTCTTCCAGACCTCAACTTCACCTCCGCCGTTCATGTTAACCTCCATTTCTAAATTACATTATGAACTCAGGAAAAGGCTACCTCAAAACATTTTAATATCTTTTTATAGTCTTTGTGGATATCAATTATTTTAATTTTCAGATTGCTAGGTCGTTGCTTAGAGGAGCCCATGGCTGATGATTATTGGCGCAAGCTTTGAAACCTGCATCACTTGGCCTTTCCTAATGGTTATTGTGAACAAGCCATAGCCCTAACAAGCAAATAAAGTTATCTGAGAGCTCAAATCTCTTGGGTGGCCCAAACTTTTGCATGGTGCTCCTTTCCATTTTTTCAGTCTTAAATCTTACAAAACAAAAATAATACACTAATCCTACTTGAAATGTTGAAAAGAATGTTTCACCTTTAACTTTATGCCTTTTGCAGATCAGTTCATCTTCTACTCACTTAACTATTCACAATAACAAAACATTTTGACCAGGTGTGCCAAAAACTTTTCATGCCACTGTATTACTCTTATACTTTATTACCTCTTCTTGAGAGATATTTTTTCTGGAAATTAGGTTGTGTGTGAATCATCTTATTTTAGAGGACTAGACAATTACGTGTTCACAAGATCAGAAATTCTTTTTGAATGCAGTGAGTACCTGTGTAACAAAGTCTGCTACAGCAACATGTTCTCACTCCCATCTCGTCATATATGGACACTTGGCCAGGGCCCCTTTGGCATAACTTTGTAATGAACTGGGTACCCCTCTACATTTGTTAACAGCAGCGTAATCGCCAGGAAGGGGCATCAGGAGTCATGTCTATGGCTAGGTTTAGGCAACAAAAGCGCTCTGGTTAAGGTTGGAGAAAGATGGTGGTTTTGGATAAATGAAAATAAACAAGTTGTGTTTGGAGTCACTAAACTTTATACTGCATCAAACCGGACCACAATCTTTTCCTAACCTAAACTAAATGCTGTGAGTGTCTTTTTAGCTAAGACTTACAGTCTAAAAAATGATAAAAGCCAAAGAATGATTTTGACCACTTCCAAAAGCCTGACAATAGAGAATGTGAGTATGCGACTGATAGACAAGCTAGAATTATCGTATTTCGCATTTCACAAAAAGGCTTCAATGATGGGGATTCCTTTCCTCTTGCATTAATTTTATCTCAGGGAAATTTTCCCAACACGACTAGTGTTAAAGTGTCCCCTATCCTCAAAAAGTCTTTGTCAAAAACAGATGTTGGAAAAGAGGGAGGGAGTCATTACTGCACCTTACCCATACTTTAACTTTACTGTCATATTTTAGAAGAAGGTAATTTATATGTTCTTAATTTTTCTTATATCTTGCATTATTACTACAGCGGCAATTGCAGCTGCAATAAAAGTACTTTCAACCTGCAAGTGTTTGCCGCTATGCAGAGTGCAATTCCACTGCTGTTGCAACCTATACCAAATATAGCGGGTTGTGTCAGGAATTGCTAGTAGCAGCACAGGCTGAGGACCCAAACAAAGACACACAGGCAGGCTGATTTAATTAAGATACTTTTAATAGTGAAAAACAGTCCTACAGGCAGATTTCATGAACAAGCTGACAGGCAGGAACACAGTTAGGCAGAGGCACAGGCAAATACACACTGGTAACAGGAATGCAAGGGAAACACAAGGGAACATGAGCAGAAACATGAGTAGATGAACTGACACTGACTGGGGAAAAACAGCTGGAATAAGTACTGGCTTGGGTGATGAGGGATCTGGAATCAGGTGTGTGAGTGGCCAGGGAAGTTCAGGTGAGTGGAGATTTGAAACACGTGAACAGATGGTATTGTGGACAGGAAGAACGTCCGGGGACATCTTCTGGGCAGAAGGAGAATGGCAGGTCTGAAGGGGTGAACTTGGAGATGCAGAAAAGTTGACAAGGGCTAAAGACAGGGGCCAAGGGGAACTAGCATGCAAATCATGACACTACCCTACCCTCAAGAACAAGAATGGATCAAGTCCAGCAGACAGGTGGAAGGGTTGTGGAGGCAGAATCAATGGAGCAGGAAAACTAAGGCAGGGGCAGGACAGAGGTAGAGAAGGAGGCCTCAGGTGGATGGCCTGTGAGCTGGAGAGTCGATGAACATGAAAACTTGGGCAGATGGCTTGGAATCAGGACAGAATGGCGGAGTCAATCAGGAGGCCGGCTTTTGGCTGGAGAGCTGATGAGCAGAACAGGCAGATGAAACTGGTTCAGTGGAAGCCGGACCACTCTGGTGGCTGATAGCAAAGGTGGGATGCCTCCGGAGGGCCGAGCAGATGGACAATGTTGAATGTTTCATCTCCCCAGAGGCCGAGTGGGAGGACGATGGCAAAGGCAGGTCCCCTCTGGAGGCAGAGCAGGGTACTGGGATCCAGAGTAGGTGGCCAGTGACAGGAGGCCTGGACTGGCAGACAGGTTTAGTTGAGAACCACATGCAAATGAAACTGGAAACTTGAACATCGGGCAGTCAGCCTGATGATCTGGCTGGTCGTGGTCAGATGAGACGACAGCTGACTGATGGTCAAAGAGGTCAGGCAGTTTGTCAGCAGGGATTGCTTTCTAAGGTTCAGGAGCTGGTGTCGACTGGGCCGCCGACTGGAGATCAGGAGTGGGAGTTGGCTGGGCCGCTGACTAGGAATAGGAGCAGGTATCTGCCAGGCCACCAACTGGGAAGCAGAGGCAGGCTTGACATTGGCCAACTCAGGAAGAGGCTTGACGTCAGCCAACATAGGAACAGACTGAGAAACAGGCTTCACAGCGGCACGAATGGCCGACTCAGGAACAGGTGGGATGTTGGCTGAGTCAGGATCAGAGGAGATGTTGGCCGGAACCCCAGACACAGAAACAGACAGGGTGTTGGTTGGGACCTCTGACGCAGGAGCAGACTCACGAACAGGCGGGACATCACCTTGTACCACCGACAAAGGAACAGGCGAGATATTGGCTGGGACCACCAACTCAAAAACAGGCAGGATGTTGGCTGAGTCCTCCGATGCAGGTACAGATAGAATGTCAACTGGGACCCCCCACACAGGAAAAGACAGAATGTCGGTTGGGACACCCAACGCAGAAACAGACATGGGCAGTGGAGGCTCGGGGTTGCCAGGCAGCAGAGGCTTGGGGTCACTGGGCAACTAAGCTGCAGGGTCGCTGGGCAACTGGGGCTTGGGGTCACTGAGCAGATGAAGTCTCAGTCAACTCCAAGCCACATTTGAGCTTTTTTTGTGCATGAACTAACAATGAAAAAACACACAGCTGCCCAAGAAAAATTTGTTAGTCAAGTGTCCAATTACTTTTGAAACCCTACAATTTGGGCACTATGTGTTTAAAAGGCTATATCTCCCACACACTTTTTTCTGTATTGATGTAAAGATACTAGTTTTATGACCTTCATTATTTATCGGTGCATATTCTATAAATCAATTTAGCTGGGGACAAATGTGACTCAGGAGGTAGAGTGGGTCATCCACTAACTGGAAGGTCGGTGGTTTGACCCCCGATCCCTCCAGTCCACATGTCAAAGTGTCCTTAGGCAAGAGACTGAACCCCAAATTGCCCACAATGTTTCATTGGTCTCTGAATGTGTGTGTATAGAAAGCCCTGAATGAATGTGTGTGTGAATGGGTGATTGTGGCAGTAGTTTAAAGTGCTTTCAGTGGTTGATAAGACTAGAAAAGTGCAGTCCATTTACCATTTTTGTTCAATCAGATTGAGGCAATCTAACTGCGACTAGTAGATTCCAGCATAGGAGGAATGGTTGTTTGTAGGTCTCTTAATTTGGTGAGTAAAATCTTACTATTACCGATAGAAATAATGGCCAAAACTACAAAATATTCCACTTGGAATCATTAGCAGTTGTACTTTGGCATCTTATTGAGTTCACTTTTTTCCAGTGCTACCAAATAGCAAAAAAATATTGAACTGTAAAAAAGTTCAATCATCATCAACCATCATGTGATGGCAGCGACATATAGCTTTGTAATTTCAGTATCTACATTCTCTCTGCTTGCCACTTCCACAGATGTCGACCTTGGTGGCCTGGCTGCCGTCTTGTTTACACGGATCAGCCACAACATTGTATTTGTGGCTGATCGGTCTGCATTGGAAACCATGGTAGCAGCAATGGCAACTGCTAGCTGTTCTTAACTCTGCAAGTACCTTATAAGTGATGTTCCCTATTACAGCACAGGGACTCTAAATTCCTGGTTTCCAAATCAATCCATTGCAGCAGTTTATTGAAGAACCAATTTTTATCTGACAAAATACAGAATAGCCTGTAGCAAAGCTGCTCAACCTATCTTGAGACGTTTTTAGGCTTTAGATGTTTTCATGAGGCTCATCTTGCTCTAAGCACCCACAGCAGCCATCACAGGAAGAGTACAAAATACCCAAAGAGCAACACACACCTCTTCAAAAGTGCTCTGCAGCAGCTTTCTGCAAATTGCTTCGAGAGCTCAAGAGGGCTAAATGAAGTTTGACAAATTTGCATCATATGCAGCCTGAAGGTGCCTTGCTGTTCGATCATTTCTAGTGCCTATTGATGAATTGAATTACATCCAAGATGTACTTTGTCTTTACTAATCCCCCATAATTTTTAAATGTGGCCCAGATTCCTCAGTGATCTGTGGCTTGGCACTTGAATCTAAATGACTGATAACATTGTCATGATCAGCATAAATACTGTCTGCTGCTGTCTAGTTGGTTTTATCTATAGCAGTTTCGTCATTGAAGCACTTTTAAGTTCCACTGGTGCCTTTGTACACTATGAAAGTGAAGTGTCATCCCATTGTATCTGTAACACATTGGGATCAGACAGAATATTTTCCCAAACGTCACTCAGACTCCACATCGCTGCTGCTTTATAGTCTCGCTGTTGGCTCAGCTACTGTAGCTCCCTCCTAGAGAGTCGTGTTCCTGTCCTCCCTGCACTCATACTTGTCATACTTTCAACCACAAGACAACAAGGGAAATCTTGTTGAATGGCTGAATATGTTTATGTAAATTAATTTTCCTCAAATTTTTCTCCACCAATTTTGCAAGTGTAATCCATAGGGGAAAAATAACAGAAAATGAGAGGGTAAATACAGGTCAAACAGCAAAATGCCTCTCAGGCTGCTCACCAGGATTCACACCAACAAAAATTGTTAAAACATATAGGAACCACGTTTCAGTGTGTGTAATATACTGTAAATGGGTGTACACCATTCAGCTACAACATTAAACCCAGTAACTGGATTTAATGTTGTGATCGGTATGAGAGTAAAAGTCTGCCAGTATACTGTATGGTTCTACAATCCTCTATCTGCAGCATGATTATAACCTTTTCTGGAATCTGTGCTACACTGAGCAGCAACTTCTCTGCATGCCAACTCAGTAAATTAGATGAAGGTCTCACTAGTGTTGCAGTGTGTCTTTCTTTGTCATAAAGCAGATATCTTACCAACAGAACACCTTGTTCTGTATGAGAAATACTTTATATGTGGTAAAGATCCAAATAATTGAACTGAATATGTCAGTAGGTGTTTATAAAAATATAAGGTCTGACTATGTTGACCAAACAGCAGCCAGACAGAAGCTGTACATATGCATACCTAAGGAACAATCACTGACCCAAGTTGTTTGTCCAGTGAACTCCTGGTCTATTGTTTTAATTCTAAATGACTTGCCTCTACTACTTACATTTCATTTTCTCCTCTCAATATACAAAGAATTTACAAAACTGTTTTAATGTTTGGAGTCTCTCTCAAAAAAAAAAAAAAAAAAGTTTATTTCAACCTGGAATGTTTCCCATACATGTGGCTATTGTGTCTGTATGGGTCAAGCTAACTTTGGACTGGCTACCTCAATTGTAGAGATACGGGGAAATGCGGACTCGCCCAAAACAGTGTATATTGGGAAAAGCTGCGTGAGCCTCCTACAGCTCTCCAAATAAACATGATTTTTACAAGAATAATTTCAAACACTTGTCTCTAAGTCTGAGTGAAAGTAATCACAGAAATTAGCTGCCTGAAATGGTCATTGTACTTATTTATAGTGGTCATGAGCAGCTTGCCAGTGCAAATTTAGCATGGCATTCAACAATTGCTGTTCAATGACAGTGTAACAGACCATAAACTCCGAAGGGTACATTATGAATAATGTATGTTAACAAGATTCATAGTTGTGATGACGAGAGAAAGGGCCGGTCTTAATTGTCTCAGTGTATTTAAATATTTGAGAAAAAATGCTGGATATAGATAATATATTTATATCCCACAGCAAAATATTAAATATATTAACTTATAACCATAAATTAATTTATATCCATAATTTTCTCAAAAATGTTTAAATACACTGAGACAATTAAGATGGCCCTTTCTCTCGTCATCAAAACTATAAATCTTGTTGTGCCCAGGTGAACGTTGGGAGAGAACTGCCCCACACCAATGTCCGAAGCATCCACTTCATCCACAAACGGGAGGTGGGGGTCAGGGAGTGTGAGGATAGGAGCGTAGGTGAAACTCCTCTTCAGCCTCTGGAATGCCTGGTCTGCTCAAGGAGACCACTAAAACGTAACATTGGCAGAGGTTAAGGCATGTAGAGGTGCAGCAAAAGAGGTAAAGTTTCTTATAAAGCCTCTATAGAAGTTGGCAAATCCTAAAATGCATTGTAACTGCTTACTATTGAAGAGACTAGGCCAATCTGCTACAGCACTAACCTCAGGATCCATGTGAATGCTATTCGAGGAGACGATGAAACCCAGGAATGACACTGAGCAGATGTGAAATTCACATTTCTCTGCTTTGAGGAAGAGCTAACGATTAAGTGCTGCAGAACCTGCCTGACATGCTGAATGTCACTTTTCGTCTGGGGAGAAGATGACGATGTCATCCAGGTACATGAGGACATATTTGTTGAGCATGTCCTAGAGTACATAATTGACTACTGCCTGAAACACAACTTAAGTGTTTGTGAGCACAAATAGCATTACAAGGTATCGTAATGGTCGCTAGAGTGTTAAGGCAGTTTTCCCATTTGTCCCCCTCCGTTATCTTGACCAGATAAGCATTTCTTAGATGAAGCTCAGTAAGGACCTTAGCCCCTTGTAACAGTTCAAATGTGGAAGAAATTAAATGGAGGGGTACCTTTTTTGGATTGTGATATCATTCAATCCTCGATAATCGATGCATGAAGTGAGGTGATTTATCCTTCTTACCCACGAAGAAGAAGCCTTCTCCCACAGGAGAAGAGGATGGGAAGTTTATTCCAGCTTCCAGTGAGGCAGAGATATATTTGTCCATGGCCTCTCCTTCAGTAGCAGACAGTGAGCACAGGTGTCCTCTAGGAGGAGAAGTACTAGGTAACAGGTTGATAACTCAGTCATACTCATGGCGGGGAGGTAAAGAAGTGGTGCAGGATTTACTGAAGACTTCCCTTAAATCATGGTAACAGGCTGGAACCTTAGAAAGGTCTAGATATTCCGGATTGGCGCAGCATTGGTTCACTCCCCTGAACTCTTTGGCTGAACTGGAGAAGAGGGTGACTCCTGGGAAAACTCAGAAAAGAGACAAGTCAATGAACATCCCTCTCTCCAGCCCATTACCTCTCCAGTGGCCCAGTTGAACTGTGGGTTATGTTGAGAGAGCCAGGAAGTCCCAAGATGAGTAAGTGAAGGTGATAATTGAAGAGGTGAAAGCAGAGCAACTCTGAGTCCCTTGGCCATGATGACTTTAACAAGTTGAGTGTGGTGAGTGACTCTACATAAGGCGTTCATCCAGAGTATTGGTGTCTGGGGGTTTCAGCAGAGGAAGCACACTTAATTTCAGTCTCTTTGCTAACCCCTAGTCCATAAAACTCGTCTGCCCAAGAGTCTACTAAAACCTTGTGACAAGGAATCAGAGTTACTAACTCAATATGAGTTAATGATTGAGATGGAGAATTAGAGGAATAAGTACAGCTAAAAAGTGTCCCCTCTTCAGTGGCGAGCCCCTTTTGCTGGATACGAAGCTATGATGTTGAGCTACATGACCCTCCTGCAGACAGCGCTGTCATTTTTCTGGTGTTAGCCTGGCTAGTTCCAGCTGCATGGAACTAGCTCCCTCAGGACAACAGGGGGAGGAGGAGTGGCTGACGAGGGTGAGGGATGAGGCTTGGAACAAAGAGGCAGAAGTCTGCTACTGGAAGAATGCCCCCTCTGGACTGGCAAAATTAAGCATTGTTGTGATCTCTCCTTTTCACGCTCTCTTGAGCGATTGTCAATTTTTATGGCAGGCACGATGAATTAATCTAGATCAGGAGGGCGTTCCAAAGCCAGCAACTGGTCTTTGATGGGGTCAGAAAGACCATGATTAAATTCATCCAGCAGGGAGATGTTCCAGCTGCTGTCAGCTTCCAGAGTGCGGAACTCTATGGCCTTGGCATAGATACATAATACACAAGGTACTGCTAGATAGGTCCAAAGCCCACTTCGCAGTTGCCCAAGCTTCCGCTCAACCAGTGACGTGAGTAATTATGCAGGCTACCTCTGCTCTCTTGGTGGGAGAGGTAATGGTGTTGTTCTTCAACAACACCATTACCTCAAGTAGAAATAGATATTTGGTTAAAGTCCAACCATCCCAGAAATTAGAATAGTGTAAGTGAGAGAGGCGTCACAGTAAACTTGAGTGCTACTCACGAGTCATTTTTTCAAAGGCTTCATGTGAGCTACCTTTATGTTTATCCAACGAGACCTCATAAACAAAATTAGTATTTGACATTGGAGAAAGCAAAAAGGTGGAGACGCAATCATATCAGTGGGGGATAACGGCACGCAACCTGATAACCAACTGACACCCGATGATAACCAACTGGCCTTTAACAACACTGATAACAACTGTTATGCTTCTGTTTCCTTTATTTTGACCACACCCCGTTAACAAAGTAAGACAATTTAACATGCAGTAAATAAAACGATTTACGTTCCAGCTGTCAGCTGCTTTACACATTCTTGGAGCAAGTCACCCATTACAGTAAAACTAAGATTTACGCTAAGAAAATCTCTTTAATTCATGCCTGCTAAGTCTGCAACAAAGTTTAGGCCACATACTTTATAACCATTTTATGAGAGGTTTCAACTGTTTAACACAACAACAAAGAGCTGAAACTTTGTTTATCTGGCCAGGAATGACCTCTAATTTTTAATTCTGTGACATAGCTAATTCTGTAACCCTGCCTGCCTAACTCTTACTGTTTCAATGATAGCTGATCACGCACACAAATGACTAGTCACAGCTTCACACATTCACCTAAAAATGAATGATTTTGGTCCACAAACTGCAATTTGCTAAAAAAGCTTGACCTGTTAGATAATCTCAAGTAGAAATAGATATTTGGTTAAAGTCCAACCATCCCAGAAATTAGAATAGTGTAAGTGAGAGAGGCGTCACAGTAAACTTGAGTGCTACTCACGAGCTGTAACTCAGTTACTTCAGGTTACTCTTGCCCGCAGCTGCAGCTTTTTGTGAAGCACAGGCTGATAATCACATTGGGCTGAATTATTTTTATATATTATGTGATTAACTGTGTGGCCCTAACTTGACTAGAAACTTTAAGAGTGACCTCACCAGAAAGAAACATCTGTCATTTTTTCAAAGGCTTCATGTGAGCTACCTTTATGTTTATCCAACGAGACCTCATAAACAAAATTAGTATTTGACATTGGAGAAAGCAAAAAGGTGGAGACGCAATCATATCAGTGGGGATAACGGCACGCATTTGGACAATCTTTCCTTGAAGGCTTTCATAGTGTACCATTGGTTTGTACATAAAAATGTGACAGAAGTAGCTGTGCAAAGAATGAGCTTGATGAAAGTTAAAATCCCTCTACTTTCTCACCTCGACACACATTGCCTGTTGCTGTTTGAAATGGGTGTACTATTTGGATTGTAAGTTTCAGGAAAAAACAAAAATTTGATATCAGCTCTGACGTTGGAACCTGAAGGTAGCCTTAAAAAACACCTGAGATCAAAATGGAAACAGCCTGAAGAACTTTTGATGAAGCCCTCGGCACCTGGATTCACAGAGGGTAACTGGCAGCAGCATAAATCAGCCTGGCTTTGGAGAAAACATTCATGACTACTCACACCCTAAAATGTGAATAACTCAACTTGAATTATAGTGGAAAACAGGTTACTGTTGTAGAAAATGTGAACGCTGCCTGAAGAACCTTGATAATGTTGTGATTGTAGCTGCAAAATTGTGCTGCAGAGACTGGAAATTAGATACCTGCAAAGGCACATGAATCCAGCAAGAGGGCTGCAGAAGTTTGAGGACACAAGCAGTATGTTATAAAAACAAAAGCCATCACAAGCTTGATACATTTTACTCACAAGGAGTTTAGAGATCTTTATGTTTTCAGGAAGGAGAGATGGGCAGACTTAAAGCACTAATCAATATTTTTGTTTTCTGTAAATAATGGTTAAAGTACTATGTGTAATGTGAAAGAGTTCGCTAGTAGTGATGAACCAACAGACTATTGCCACCCAACTCCGCCTTTCCAATAGCTCTACAGAGATTTTTCATGTCTTTTAGCTAACTGTTTTGGTTTTTTTGACCTATAACTTTAATATTTGTTGCTGCTCTCATCACCCTTGTTTCCAGACACAGCAAGCAGCTGTTTTTTCTGATAAACCCACTTTACACTATCTGCCCATCATGAAATGGCAGACAGATGAATTTAGCGACTAGCTGGTGAACATAGGAACTTACTGTAATATTGGACAGTGTATTTGTTAGGAGGACAGAAACATGATTGCAAATAAATGAATTCCATTTCTGCTGGATGTTTAAGTATTTGTCAACATGCTGATATATCAGACTCACAGATCTCATAGCTGTGAGGTCGTATCTCTGCCCTAGCTTCATTAAAAGTGTGTATGTGTGTCACAGAAAGAATGCATGTGTTGTCAAAAGCTCTTAATAGGACTTATAGTCACAGCTGGGAGAGCACAGGTGCAATGATGAAAAAAAGGTGTGCAGGGGGGTTTTGTTTGTGTTTCTATGTGTCTGTCACATTCTATCTCTCTGATTCTGAAAAAAAAATTCTCTTTATTTCACACCCCCCATAAATTAATCCATGCTATATATACAAACATTTATTGACAATTAACGCAGTCTGCCTTAGGTTCATAATACATACAATTAATATCTCACAACAAAAGTGAGATTTAAATATGATTCACAGAAAAATCATGCATGCATTGTACCTACAAACAGAATAAGAAATTGTTATTATTTTTTATGACAGTGTCCAATACAAAGACTTAAACAATTCTGGTATTAATCTTAATTTTCAGGCTTATTAAAACAATCACAGGGTGTGGTCCCAATTAAAGAAGAAACATTAAGTCCCATTACAGTAGTAGTGCAATTATGTTTTCAGAATGGAAGGAATCCAGTCACTAATTTCCTGGTAAAATAAAGCCTAATCACAATTTGACAACATGATTCTGAGTGGTCAACTTCAATATTTATTGATTTGTTGAATACTTGTTTTAACATGATGGCAAAGCCCCCATTAAAAAGGCAGAAGGGATTTCCCACTGGTTTGATAAGGGTGATGTTAACGATACAGGGCTCTCTTAGGACTATAGAACTGCATCTAACACATCATCATGAAAAGATATATCTGGTTTATTACAACTTAAGTCTTGTTTTTTTAGTTCTAGCCATCATTTTTATTAACCTGATAACCAACTGACACCCGATGATAACCAACTGGCCTTTAACAACACTGATAACAACTGTTATGCTTCTGTTTCCTTTATTTTGACCACACCCCGTTAACAAAGTAAGACAATTTAACATGCAGTAAATAAAACGATTTACGTTCCAGCTGTCAGCTGCTTTACACATTCTTGGAGCAAGTCACCCATTACAGTAAAACTAAGATTTACGCTAAGAAAATCTCTTTAATTCATGCCTGCTAAGTCTGCAACAAAGTTTAGGCCACATACTTTATAACCATTTTATGAGAGGTTTCAACTGTTTAACACAACAACAAAGAGCTGAAACTTTGTTTATCTGGCCAGGAATGACCTCTAATTTTTAATTCTGTGACATAGCTAATTCTGTAACCCTGCCTGCCTAACTCTTACTGTTTCAATGATAGCTGATCACGCACACAAATGACTAGTCACAGCTTCACACATTCACCTAAAAATGAATGATTTTGGTCCACAAACTGCAATTTGCTAAAAAAGCTTGACCTGTTAGATAATCTCAACCTGTTATGACTGTCAATAACAATTCAAAATGAATGAAAGTACCATAGTAGTTCATTTGGAATGTAGTTAATTTTTTTTGGTTGTGAAGACACGAGGAAGTAAGAAGTGGGGATTAGCCTTTGCAGCAGTCTTAAACACACTAAAGACTAGTTCAATCTAATGACACATCAGTTTGAGTAAGGGCTCATAGCTGATACTACTACTGTAGATGCTTGTTAGTCACACCTGGTACTTTATGTTTTAACATTTCAGTAGGGCATCAGCAGGTCATTCACCCATCATTCTACCATCCTGAGGCTCTGTATGTGTATGTGTGTCTGTGTTTGTGTGAGTGAATGGGTGCATATGTGTGGTCATGGAGACGGTGGTGACTTCAGTGAATTGGTGGATCCTCCTTGGCTTCCACTCCCTGTTGGTCCCTGTCCGACCCACTGGACCACAACAAAGAAAGACAAGGAGGGGGGATGATCAGATTAGTTATAAACAGAAGGGAAACAAAAGTCTAGAAACTACCAAAGTTTTGAATTGAAAGAAAACTTTTGTTATATTTACAATCTTAGAGCTTCACTAAAAATGTAAAGATTGAGGTGAGGGTTGAGGGCAGTAGAATCAAAAGGGTTCATCCGCTTGGGGACATGAATGTGCTTGGAAAGTGCCATGTTAATCTATATTATTAGATATGTGTATAAAGTTGATATTTTTGGCCTGTGGGTAGTGCTAGAGGAAAGTCCATGTAGTGATTAAATATTTCATCCTCTGGAGACAAGTCTGGATTACCAACTGGAAAAGCGGTTAAACCAGAGACCACTGGGCCCCCATAGGCCTGAGCTTCACTGCATGTCAATTAGTTGCACATAATTTCTATAGGAATTTGCAACAATTAAAGCTATACTAATTTATATTTTTATATTAACAATGGATCAAATGACTATGTATAATGTGGAAGACAATAACAACACAACTGTACAAAGCCTTTTAGTGTCTTTCATTTGATTATTTTGGTTTTACAGTTCACAACTATACTGTTTTGTTTCGCTCTTACCACTCTCTGAACCCCATTTCCAGCCACAGCAGGCAGTTGTTTTTATAGAAAAAAAGCTCTAATAAACCCATGTATGCTACCAGCCCATAAACAAGAGAATACAAAGTTGGGGGATGAATGTTGTGTTTGCAGTTTGTTCAGTTGCCTCCTACTGGCCAAAAAAAATATATATCTGTGAATCTACTTTAAATACAGTATCAACTGAGAAAGTCGGGACGTGCTAGCACTAGTCAGTCAAAATAGCTCCCTGAGTTTATTTCCATTTTCTGTGCACTGGGCTGTTTACTCCCACCTTGCATTTTGTTTTCATGATTATACACCATTTCATTCAGTAGGCTAAAGAGTTTAGTTAAATTGGGGGGAAAAGCTCTCTAAACTAACGACCTTGGTAAGTGTCATTTTGCGAACCCGTTAAATCAGTTAACAGGACAATAAGTTTACACATTTTATTACAAAGATGTATTTGTAGCATACTGTCTCATAACTGTAAACAAGTCCTCTTTTGTGGTGCAGTTTATACTCCAACAGAGGAGGTTAAATAAAAATCTGGTGCATCATGGCTAATAAGCTAAGATAGCTGCCTCAATTTTAGACATTCCTCCTTTCCCTTAAATGTCAGCACTGTCACATTTTGCTATTGGTTAGTGACTGATATTTTTGGGTCAAAGTTCACAGAAGTTAAACTTGATGCAAAACATTAACAGATATTTATTATGAGCCTAATAAAATATTGATTTTGTTGCAAAACTTGACTGTTTTTGTGACCGGGCTTTAAGACAAATAAATATCATTGAAAAAGATCCTTAAGGTACACTAATCCTGTAAGAAATGGCACAAAGGAATTGTACAGAAATTATTCATTATATTCAAAATAATAGTGTACATGGTTGCCTGCTATTTTGTCCATATCAGGATTCTGCTGAAACACTTATTGTTTTTTTCTGAGAGTTGATTTATGATTTTGATCTGAATTTAACTCACCCTGGAGCAGGTTGACCATGCAGGTTACCATGGCAATGTGTTTTAATCTGAGCCAGGATTGTGAGACTGAAAAGCAAGGTATTAAAGCTCAAAGAAGACTTGGGAACACACTAACCTTGCTTCGTGAGAGCAGCCCCTGTGGTGTGCCTTTCATTTATTCAACCACTCATTCATGTGACAAAGTTGAAGCAACTCCTTTGCATTCCACTCAATAGCATCAGAAAGGACTCTGGAGAATTCAAGAGCATTTTGTTGTTGGTCTTCGTTGTTGGTGTATATGTGTGTGTGTGTGTGTGTGTGTGTGTGTGTGTGTGTGTGTGTGTGTGTGTGTGTGTGTGTGTGTGTGTGTGTGTGTGTGTGTGTGTGTGTGTGTGTGCGTGTGTGCCTGTGCACATGTGTGTGTGTGTTTACAGCCCTGGCTGAAGAGATCAAGCTGGTGAATTATTAATTCTCTCAGTCTGTGGTCTGAGGGACAGCAAGGCTTACACCAACACTTCAGAATAAAAGCCTAAAGTGGATAAGAAACCCTTTGAGTGCGTGTGTCAGAGACAGTATGTGTATGTATATGTTTGCATGTGAGGGACAGAATGTTGGATGTGTTTGGATTCACTGTATATTGATACAGTATGTGTGCATAAATGTGAGTGTATGTGTATTTGCATGTGAGACATGTTCAGTAGGCTAGATCCCCTCAGTGCTTCTGTGTAGATCTTTAAAAGAAACACAGAAGAGCCATTAATTTGCATCTCAGGCCTGCCATAGTCCAGTGTTGCTGCTAATGTCCTTGTTCACTGACCTCCCAACAATACTGTAAGTCCTCTGGTAAACAGTGTGAAAACTAGTGCTTAATTTACTTCTTCACCTCAATGCAGTGCTCAGTAAAGCACTGAGTGGTTAGGTGGGAGAAGTGGGAAGAATCCTGGTGTCAGATTGCAACTAAATGATATAACATGGTGGCTTATGGTGTAAAAAGAGCTCTAACAGCCTGAACACTCTTTTCAAAAACACAACAAAATCCATTAGGATCTGCTGTGGGTCCTTGCACCAACTCACATTGATTACACATGTACACACAGACTAAGTGGAGGTAGACCATTCACAAGTAACAGCTACTCTGGCTCCATCTTAGCCAGCAACATGAGGAAAAACATTCTGCGAGGAGGCAACTTAAAATGCCCTCAGAATAGTTAACTTGGTGTTGTTGACATAGCCTATTATAGATTCCATTACAATGAAACATTGTCCCTGATGCAAAACACCTAAAAGCAGACCTATCTACTGTACAGCCCCACAAGTTTCAAATCTGCACTTTAGGTTCAGCCTGAGCCCTTCAAGTAAGAAATGTAACTGCAGCAGTTTAGACCAGCTTTCAATTTACAACTGTAGTTTTTTCTCCAGATAAATGATCTTTGTGTGTATTTTTTTAGAGTTCACAGACTCACTCTGCAAGTTATTATACTGGTGTTTTACCTAAAATAATTTGTCATTAATAAAGTCATTTGTTTAAACTTGCCATACACTTAGAAATCAGTTGGTCACAAATTGAGGGTGGTCTTAATTTGTCAGAATATTCCTAACTATCTCTAACTAATATTAAATTATATTCATGTTATGAATATCAAATTATTTAAATGCAGCTAATAATCTTTTTAAATTGATTGTTGTCAAGCATTAATATCACTTGGGGAAAGCAGCAAACATAACTTAAGTCAGTCATCTGGTTCATAAAATGATTTAAATATATGCTCATTATACATTAGTTGGTATGATTTCAGATGGAAATGTCATTTGGGTAGCTGAAAAAAAAAAGACATTGACATTTTCATTACAGATGGAATATGATCCTGGAGTCCTTAGCCTCACCAGACCTCCTCTGGTAATAAGAATAATGATGTCTGGAGAGGGCTTACGTCAACAGTCCCCGTAACGACCAATGTTAATAGCTAACAAGTTAGATTCCAGCTAGCTGCTGCCCATTACATTTTGTAAGGAATGCTAAATATGCCAACCCATCTCTAAGTAAAGCGGAAGAGAATCTATAAATTCTTCAGAAAAAAGAACAGACACATATTAGCTTGCAGATGCTAATGCGTGCTGATGTTAGACATTATACTTAACCAAACAGCAATCCATTTTGAAGCGTTTTATCTCCCGACCCTTTCAGCTGAATACCAATAAATTTAGCTTTGAAAACTCACTAAGAATTTACATGAATCACTCAAGCATCTGCTCATTTTTTTTAATGAGTGTGGGCCGGAAATTCAGAAATAGCTAACAGCTCAGTAAATGTAGCATCCTCTCTCTGTCTCTCTCTTTGTAAGCTAGGTGACTCTGTTGTGGCAAACACAACAAAACAAGTCAAGTATACATGAGGGTTATGCAGTATTTTTTGTTATGTAATTGTTTTATTGCTATTTTTTTTTTTACTGTATCTCGAAATGGAATACACAACATGTCAACGTGGTATATGAAAACTCATTTAGATTCACTTCATTTATATTTTTTAAAGTCAGTTCTTTTCTGCATTAAGACTCATTATAGAAGCTTTTGTACACTCCATTGTGTGGAAGGGCCTCAGTAAAATGATTTCTGCATTGGCTTTTTGTGTACTTGTTCTTTAAATATGCTTACATAAGTATAGTATTACTTAAACATTCTGATTTCTTAGCCTGATAATCAGTCATAATTGCCATTTTGTTTGGTTTCAGTCATCTATTTGAATGGTTGAACAAATGGGACATGAGGTGGTGATTCAGAGGTAAGGAACTGTGTTAGTGCTTTCTTACATTTGAAACCCATTATAGACAATTTAGCTCTACTACATAAAAAGCAAACCATTTATTAATTATGAAGACATCGGAGTGAATGGTCAGTGGTGAAAACAGTCTGCCTTCATGTTAATTATACTTAATTTCTAGTGGGAGTGGCAGTCGATCAGTCCACCACTTTAATCAAGACTAAAATATCTCAACAACTATTGGATGGTTGTCATGAAATTTTGTACAGACATTCATGGTCCCCAGAGGATGAATCCTATGACTTTGGCAACCTTCTGACTTTTCATCTAGTGCCACAATGAAATTCACATTTGCCATTTTGAGTGAAATGTTTTAACAGCCATTGGATGGATAGCCACGAAATTTGGTTCAAATATTAATGGTGCCCACACGATGAAACCTACAGATTTTGGTGATCCCCTGTCTTTTTATCATGTACCACCAGCGGGTCAAAATTTTCACACAAGTACAGCCTCACTAAGATGCTAGCATGGCTGGAGACTCTCGGTCTTGTATTCTCAGAGAGTCTAGTCTCACCTCTTTCCTCTTGTCCTTAGATGGTTGCATGAAAAGGATCGTAGGAATTTTTATTTTGTAAGAGTGTTACTTAAAAACTCCAGGTAAAAACATCTATAGACAAATACTGTACCAATGAACGAAGTGCCCCATACCTCTATGAGTGGGTGCCAGTGTGCGATGGGTTTTCGTGGATATGTCAGCATTTCATTCCAGTGGTCACGTCCCAGACTCTCCGCTTCGTTGCCCACCCTGCACACTCCAATCACTTCATTATGTCCAACCCTGTAGACAGCAAAGTATAACACATGGAGACACTAAAATGTTGCATCAGTTAATGTACTGTAGATAAAAACTAATATATGCAGATAACTTACTAACCGATCATAGTCCATGACGGCTATAAGCAAGCTGATCTGGTCGATGTTCTCAGGAGGAACATCAAACACAATGGCTTCATTGTACACTGGGTTCAGAGTGTTACGCTTGGTTGATGTCTTCCTCTTCTTCAGCCTCCGTCCTTCACACATCAGGGACACTTTCACATATGGATCTGGGGACAGGTAATGTGGTACCTTCATTAAGGACGTCAAAATGTATTAATGTAGAAAGCTATTCAACAAAACACTATACTGACTAACAATAATAAAGCACTTCAACACCTTTGAGTACCCCACCTCACAGCAGAAACACTACATTGTCAGTTAGCACCCACCTGAGGCTCCAGTAATGTCCATGGCTTTGATATTTCTGGCTTTGATCATAGTGATAGTAAGCCTACCCGCCGTGGGGAGATAGCACAATGAGAACATCAGGTCTCCGAGGTCCACATTGTCCTGCGAAACAAGATATTAAAGTTTTATATTAATACTGGTCATTATTGTATAATAATGACAAACTCTAATTCAGAGTTAAATCCTCATTTGCCAATATAAAAATATATTTAAAAAATACATAAAATATTTACTAAATAACGATGTATCACTTTTGATAGTCATTAGTAACAAATGGCAAATCTGCACAGTATATATACTTAATCTCAACCTTTCTCACCAAGTAGAGAAGATTTAGCACTAGAGTTTTTATGTTGTAATATCATAATATTAGAAGGCTGCGTGATAAAAAATGTAAACTAGATAATGAAAAGCATGACTATGGTACATGACTACGGCCAAAACAATACTTGCAGTAGTGTGGTTGGCCATTAGGGAAAATTGGTCCCTGGTTTATATCCATGTTTGCTAGTAAGCAGTCTACCATCTCCATGTCATTTGTTGGCACATTGGTACATTTCTTGGTGCATTAACACCAATGAGTGTAGATCAGTTGAATAGCATGAAACTGGTGGCAGCAAAGTGTATTGCATGGCTCTGCTCTTGTGCACATGTAGTTGCACGCTTGCATGTGTGCACGAAGTACAAGCAAATTGGGGTCCGACTTGCAAAAACATGGCTCTATAGTGCTACTAGTGGTCAACATCTTCACAGGGTGCCTGTAAGTGACCTTAAACTCTAGAATTTTACATTATAGTTCTTTATAAAATACAAATGATATTGCTCACACAGCTCAAGAAAATTCCATGGGTTTTCCTTTTATCACAAAATCTCAGCTGACGCCAAACCCAGACAGAAATATAAAAGTTGGATTTAGAATTAAATAACACCAATTAGCTTGCCAGTTAATAAAAAGTGTTAGACTTTGGACTTTTTATAATAAGACTGAGAAAAGCACCTTTGGTTAGGGATTAAGATTAAGCAATAAAAACAAAATAGGTTTAGGTTTTGTCCAGGTTAGTTTTGAAACTCAATGGGTAGATTTAACAGAGGACACATTATGACATATTAAGAAATGATACAAGTCTTTGCACTTCAGATGTGGATCTTCTGGAAAAAAAATAATTGAAATAATGCCAATCACATCAGTCAATTAGAGCTCTTATAATATAACACACACTCTGTTGCTACTCTAAATTCATCTTCTTTATGTTTTAATGGACATAGTCGCAATGCAGGTTAACACAACTATTTGATGTGTCTTAATGCATTCTGTTCAGTAATTAATACACAGGATGTTAGTGATTTTGTATTTATGCTCTGTCAGCAGCAACCGGTTAGCTAGAAAGCCTAGTTAAAGGTCAGATGTAGTGGTTATACCGGAAAATCATTGATTCAGACATCAATAAGTGCCCTGTCTCACGCTGATTAAGATTAATTGGATACAGGCTATACAGGCAACAAAACACACACAGCCACACACGCACATTAGGATGCTGCTGCTCTGGGTCTTCTGCTCAAAATCGCACAAAATCAAAATGAACAAAATTAGGTGATTCATCAGCAATGTCTGCATTTACATGCCTGCAAGCATATAAACACACATACACTCACACATATGCAAACATACACATACAGTGTTGTCCAGGATCCATGACATTCTGACTGTGTGATGAGTTGATTCATCACACGTTACTAAGGCAGAATCCACCTCTGACACTGCATCATAATTGATGCTAGAGCCTTGGGCATTAATGATGTACAGCTTTTGATATCTCTGAGGTGTAACTCTCATATGATTTTGGCACGAGGACATGAATGCACACACTGACATACACATCAGACAGGCACATACACAGATTGTAAATTGACAAGCCCTTCAGCTTTCCACAGATAATGTGATAACCCTCTCCCATGACACACACACACACACACACACACACACACACACACACACACACACACTTAAGTTTCAGACTATAGAGTGCTGGTCACTACTCTTATGAGCACTCAAATCAAGCCTGCGGTTAGGATTATGGTCACTTGTGCTCAGCCAGTGAAATTAGACTCATGCTTTAAAGCACTCCAATATAGTGAGAGAGAGAATATGGACAATCCATCTTCTCCAGACTTAAAACTACCACCTTCCCATCCGTTAGGATCAGCCAGGCTTTATCTACAAGCCTCTCTCTTGCTGTGTATTTAATAATCAAAGGCTCAGTCTAACTCGATCTCTCACCTCTCTTTCTCAGTCTCTTTGTTCTTCTGACTTTCTCTGTGTGTTTGTGTGTCTGTGGAGGGCTTCTTGAAAGTGTTATTTTTGGCACGTGCCATCAAAAATCTATTAGACCATGGGACACACGTTGACAGTGACAGTGCTGTTTTCCAGTAAATCCTGGTGATTCCACTTATCCACTTTTCCACAGAAAACAATAATTATTTTCTTTTGCTGTTGAATGTAAGCATATTCGTCCAGTCTTGTGCCATAAAGTAATTTCCCTTTGTGCTTTACAAAGGGAAATTACTTTATAAAATTACTTATGAAATAACACAAGTCACACATTGTGATGGCTAATAAAGATGGCAATTTTGATAGTAATGGGGTGCTTCCTTTAAATGAATTATGCTAAGTTAAAGTTGTTATTAAAGGGGTATTCCAACAGTTTAGTATTGCACCATTGGAGGACTCACAAAATCAAATCAGGAGACACTGAGCTATCCTTACTTTTATTCCGTAATATGGGTCATGCTCTTTCATTAGAGCCCAAGCTAAGATAACCTGATGACATCATGGCATCGTCAGGTTTTTTGTTTTGTTTTTAAATGCTGGAAAGCTCCTTCTAGACACTATCGAGGACATAAAAAATGTCTATGCAGTTAGTGTACAGAAATTAATGTACTTACCCAGTTAATTGAAATACACTATTACTGATATTATTGTTCTCACTGCAGGGACTGTATCAATAGTAAACTAGTTACAGGTTCATGTTGTTTCATTGCTACTCATCTACTCAGCTTTGCATGTAGTTTTTATGAGTGTTTCCTGTATTATATATTATGGTTACTGTATCTAGTTTGATTTCTTTTTCTTTGTTTTTCTACATTGATAGAATTGTACAACTTGAATAATAGCATAAAAAACTGAATTTGAATCACGTAACTTTAAGTTAGTATTGTTTAATTTGAATAATTGGATTGTAACCATTATTTGTAATGTGTAGTATGTAACATTTATCTAATTCACTGTAACTTGTTGTCTTTTTAAAATCCAGTTCAGCCATTCATGTATAACCATAATTCTCTTCTCCCACTCTGGAGGGCTTGAGTTATCTTGGACTTGTGCTGTAGTGTAAGACAAGGAACACACACACAGACACACACACACACAGACACACACACACACACACACACACACACACAGATGCAAAAAACATGTCAAGTCTGTCTCCTAGAATTATGTTAATACACAACTAATTTGCAGCAGCAAATACATTTTGAAGGAAATGTAATTGCAACGGGATTAGGATTTCTATTAACATGATGAGGAAATGTTGTTAGTTTATGTATTTGGCAAGTCGCAAAAATGTTGATACTGAACGTATCACTAAGTGATACGTTCAGTATCACTTAGATACTTACATACTTTTTTATGTCACTTGTAGTGTAGTGTTTTATGGTCAAGTTTAGCTTGGTTCAGGTTAGGTAAGGATTGTAGTCTGGTTTGATAAAGAAAAAGTCCAAAGTGACTTGAGATACAAGGTGTTTGTTTACATTTAATGAAAACCAGGATCCTTCCCTAACCTTAACCAAAGGTCTTGTATTGCCTAAGCCTAACTACAGATGGGACTCTGGAAGTGAACCCTAATGGTGAGTTGTGGTCAAACCCTCCAATGTTGTCATGTTGGGGTTTGTGGTTTAAATTAAACTGTAAATAGTTGTAATGATTTGGTAATGTTATTTTTCTATTTTAATAATGCAATTTGATTAACAAAAGAACTGAAATGAGTTGACTCAGTACTATGAGGAAATAAAGCGAGCATGAAAGTTTGTTCAGCTCACTCAGTCCTGAAGTCCTCAGATTTCAGTCCTGGTTGATTTGGCAACTCCTGTAGTTACTGGTTACAGCAAATGTGGTTTAATACTATAGTTCAAAGAATTCTGGGGGCAGCAAAACAAGCTATTGTCGTTTTAATAAAGAAGTCAGGCAATAATGGCCTTTTTCAATCATTCTGTGAACAACCGTGACCTGATTTTCTGGATATGGCATGACTCTGCAAAGAGCATGGCACAGTGAAAGGAGTTGGTTACCCCACTGAGAAGTTGGAGATGTGCAGCCTGTCGCCTGCAGCTCTTCATCTAACAGCTCACTGTGGTTGCTCCTTCTTGTTCCATTACTCCCCACAATATTTCAAACTGATCCACTGTCCAAAAATGCCCAAAATGTTCGTTGTCTTGTTTTGTAGATGCATTTTTGATGAACGATAGCACTACGCTCACTGACAAACGCATTTCTTGTGACTACTTCATAAAAATAGTCAACTCATGCTTCTCCAGTTAAATACTTTTAATGTGAAGCTACATCAGTTGGAAATGTTCAGTTTGCATTAGCATTAACTTAATACAGCATTTTTTCTCTGGAAATGTCGCCACAGACACCCAATTCGTAATAATGCAAATATAGAAATACTGCAATACTTTCATCAGTGGGCCATTGGTAATAAAATGAACATGGTTTATGCTCAACCGATTGTCTGACAACAGAGACAGAAAAAATATAAATTTAGAGCAATTAAACAATTTGTTTGTGTACAGTTTGGGTGATGATGGTGATCAGGAGAGAGCTGAATGGAGGTTTAACCAGCTAAGAGTATTTGTCACACTGTTCAACACATGTTGGCTGTCAGCAGTTTATTGATTTCTGAACTAAGGAGGTACATGAATAGATATGGCCATTTTTTCTCACCGATTACGCATTTCAGTGTGGTTGACAATCTTGACCAAAACGGCATGAAAACACATAGTGTTGAACACCATTTCCAGATATAACAGGTTTAGCATGGATGTAGCTAACAAGCTTGCCATTGGCTAACAGGCTTGCCTCTCGTTGACAATAACTCACAGTAATTTAGAGTACTATAAACGATGAAACATACAGAATTTTTCAGGTTATCCAATTTCAACAGAAAGGTTTCCTAAATCAGTGACAAGAACTGACACTGAAAATAACTTTACTTTCAACTTTTAGGGCCCATTTCAGATGCTAATAGCATCAGTTTTCTTTAGTTCCTTCGTCAGTGTTCCTAGCATTTCACATTGTAGCTGTTTGTTATATTTTTTAATGATAATAATTCCACATTTCTTTGTGTTTTTATAAATGGACAAATTAACCCCATATTGGTGGGCATATTGTTGAACTTTGAAAAGAGACAGGTTACCTGTTTCCCTCAACCTCAAGTCTTTAAGCTTGACTAATTGCCTCCTGGTTGTAGTTCCATATAGTAGCTTACTTAGCGCACAGATACAAGAGTAGTATCATCTTAATCTAACTCTTGGCAATAAACTAAACAAAATGTCAAACTATATTTTTAAAGAAAAAGAAAATGTATGTGGATTAGTGCCAGAGGAAATAAAGGCATGAGCGACATGCTAACAGTAAACATCCATAATAGACCAGCTAAAACAGAAGAAAATAACGTACGCATCTGTGTATAGGTTCTATGTATGTTTACCCCTTTAATATATTCAGGATCTCCGACTGACTCAATTGACCATAAGCATCTAGAGAATCATATTTCTCGCTTAGTCAATAAGGGCCAATGGGAGGACAAGTGCTTGTTATATGGTTCCATTTGTCATTTTTTTAAAAATGGAAACTTCCTTTACTGAATTAACTTCACATGAACATATATGTATGCACATGCTGACCCCATTTATCAAGGTCCTAATATTAGGATAACCAGACTGCAATCAATAGTACTGACTGGCTCTGCAGGAGCGGCAGGTTAGTGTCTCTAAACTCTTCATAGTCTTTGTCTCGTAAAGATCTTCAGCTGATGAGAAAGAATGAAGCAACGCGCATGTAACAACATGATTGATGTCCAAAAACAAACTGAATCTCTTGATGTGTACTCAATAGACAAGCTTGGAAGTCTCTCCAAAACTATTAAATACACTAATCTGATCCTAGCTAGAGCAAGAAAAGAGCAAGATTTTCAATTTACAAACATGCACATAAGAAACAAACAAAAGAAAATTTTAAAAATATTGCATAACGAGGAAAATTCAAGCTAAGAATACCTTTTAGCTGCTGAATTTGTATAAAGGCCTTGTAACACCAGAGGGGGATATTTATCCATGTGTCTTTACAAGCCATGAGATTCTTAACACATGGTGACATAGTGAATACTCTTAGGGCCAGTTATATATACTGTAACTAACAAAAAAAGGCAAGCCGAACAAGCAGTAACAATTTGACCTTCTTTCTACTTGCTCTATACTGTGTCATTTATTCTCACTTGGCATTTTGCTCTGAGATCATTTCATATAAAAAAAAAAAAGGAAAAAAAGCTCTCCAAGCTAAAAGCTTGCTACCTGCTATCAATTAGCAAGCTCCTTAGCTTGGTCACTAACAGGACAATGAATTCAAACAGTTTATTCAAAAGACTTATATTTACCATTAGCCCCTAACAGTCTGAAAACCAGTCCACTTTCTGCAAACAATTTACTCCGACAGATGAGGTTAAATAAAAGTGGATAGTGCAACACAGCTAATACACACAATAATAAACATTATGGGACTGCAGAGTAAAGGACAAATGCAGGGCAGAGTCAAGCAAGATTCCCTCTGAGCCAGCAGAGGTACGTATCTTTTCCAGAGGAGGAGCATGAAGAGCGCATGAATATTGTGCATTATAATCCAGTGCATATAGCCAAGGACAGCTAGAGGCTTGTTCTATGCCAGGAGCAATGATTAATGCACACAGACTAGAAACTGGATCAGCACAGGGTCCCTCCCTGTAATCCAAAGGGAGGTAACCTAGTTCTGCTGGGAACAGTGAGAGAGAGAGAGAAAGTAGAAACGTCATATTTCTACATTTCTCTAGACCTCCCTCACCGATCTAAAATGCTGGGCCAAAAACACAGACACATGCACACAAAAATCAGGTTAAAGAAACACAAACAGCAAATGTTCCGTTTTGTACGGGCACATATGATAAATGTCTTAGTTAGATATGGTAACCAAGTGAGGGTCAATATTAGTGTAAGGATAACTCAATTATCATATCTAAATTTTTGGAAAAGACTTAATGTATTTGGGCATGTAAAGACTACTCTGATTTTATTTGGTGTTCTGCAGTGAGAGAGAACCAAATGCAAAAGCAGAGGAGTAAAACAACAGAAACAGAACTTACTTCTTTACTAATCATGGTACTTACTCTAAGTCGAAAAATGTAACAGAAACCAACCATGTGCCTCCATTTTCTCTAAATTTAAGCATTATCTAATTATCAAACACTTTTTGGAATAAGATTAATCAAACTATTATCTTATATATATATATATATATATATATATATATATATATATATATATATATATATATATTCACTGTAACAGTAAATGTATTGATATAAGACTCTGGGTGAAGGGGACAGATGGAGAGTTGAGGCTACAGGAATGACGATTGGGGGATTTGACCACAACTCACGATTGGAGTTCGCTTCCAGAATCTCATCTGTTGATCAGTTTAAGCAATACAAGAACTTTGGTTAAGGTTAGGGAAGGATCCTGGTTTTTGTTAAATGTAAACAAACACCTTGTATCTTGAGTCGCTTTCGACTTTTTCTGTAACAAACCAGACCACAATCTTTACCTAACCTAGCAATGGCACCAAGCACTGCCAGTGTCTAAACTTGACCGTTAAACACTACAAGTTCCACTACAAGTGACATAAAAAAATATGTTGTCAGTCAACAACTTAGTGATACGTTCAGTATCAACATTTTTGCGACTTGCCAAATACATAAACTAACAACATTTCCTCATTATGTTAATAGAAATCCTTATCCCGTCGCAATTACATTTCCTTCAAAACGTATTTGCTGCTGCAAATTAGTTGTATATTAACATAATTCTAGGAGACAGACTTGACATGTTTTTTGCATCTGTGTGTGTGTGTGTGTGTGTGTGTGTGTGTGTGTGTGTGTGCGTGTGTATGTGTGTGTGTGTGTGTGTGTGTGTGTGTGTGTGTTCCTTGTCTTACACTACAGCACAAGTCCGAGCCAACCCAAGCCCTCCAGAGTGGGAGATGAACCATATAATGACAGTTCTCTCCACTCAGAGAACTATGGTTATACATGAATGGCTGAACTGGACTTTGAAAAGACAAGTTACAATGAATTGGATAAATGTTACCAACTCCACATTACAAATAGTGGTTATAATTTGTTAATCAACTACATTACATGCAGAAAAAAAACAGTAAATGCAGCACAGGAAAATACTTTTTCATTTCCCATCATTCAGAAACATTCTTAAGAACCATAAGATAAAATATTTATAAAATTCTTATATTATAACATTTGTTACTCATTTAAGTTGCATAAGTGAATTGGTGATAACTGTTTACTATCTGGCTTTGGAGGAGAGAGTATTTCAAAGTTGGTAAACACATTATATCAAGATTTGGGAAAGTCCAGTAGTTTGCATTGTTAATTTCAGTCTGTGTTGGGATAATGGATAATTAATAAGGGATTATCTTTAGAGGGTGGACTCATCAGTCTTGGACACGGGAGACAGGACAGCTATAGTTCATAAATTGGATGCCTCAGAGGAACCCATTTATACTGACCTTATTTAGCTGAGATGCTGTTAGAGTCTGAAAAGTGTTAAAACAATATTTGTGAACCAACAAGATGTGTGTGTGTATGTGCATACAGTATGTATGTGTTAAAAGGTGAAAGAGTTATCCCGCTGGGTTCTTACACTGCGGTTAGCAGCTAGCAGGTAGCAATGCAATAACAGGTCAGAACTGGTTTAGTGCTGACATAGCTAAAGATCATTTTCTGGCTTTGAACTTAATTACTCGATGAGGAGCAGCTGTGTAATCTATGTAAGTTTCAAAGCCTATCCCAGTTGTAGAGGCAATTGACATAACCTCATACATATGTCCAACTAATACAACATTGAGTCTTAAAATGTGAAGGTACAGCTTATATACACTTTCCGCTGTAACGTCTACAACTAAAATAAACACACAAAAAATTACGGATCATTACTTGTCATGAACATGTAAATGTCTTCTGATCAAATTACACAATTGCCCATATTTTCAAATGTAATTTCTAGAAAATCAAGACTATTTTTGCACTCACACAAACTGATACAAATATAAAAAATGTACAGGTCCTTTTACACTTGCTGAACTGATTGTAATAGTGTAAGCACTGGATTTTATTTAGTTGTAACTACCAGCAATGGAGGCTTTGCAGCCATTTTGCCACCAGTTTGTTGACAGTCTGTAGTTCTTTCCACCAAAAAGGAGCTCTTGTAGCTGTCAGATATCCCTTACTGTATATTTCAGACTTGGAATTACAAGAAGGAAGCCATTTTCCTAAGTTTTTTCTTTTTTCCAACTCAGCTCCTCATAATTTTGGTCTGAACAATATGACATGAATGAGTCTACAGCTGTGCTGGCACATCTGTTATGCTGTACTTTTGCACTGCAGTGCCTTGAGCTAAATACTAAAAATGGTACGTGAAAATGCCAACAATGACAAATGCTGAAGTTTATCAGGTATAAATGACCATGGTTACCATGGTAATTTAGCCTGTTAGCAAAGTAACATTTGCTAATTAGCTCCAAACAGTACAACAAAGTGAAAGCACAACTAAAATGAATTAAATTAGCAGTCAAAAATGGCGGCCTCATCTATATAAAGTACGTCTGCAAAATTTCACCAAACCTTGTATCCTTGGCGTTGACTCAGTTGTACTTGACTTGAGCATCTGTTCTTTGATGTTCACAAAGCACATTTTGTAATAAAAGGATTAGACACAAGGGAATTTTCCAAGGCTGAATAACAAACACAAAAAAAGTGTTCGATCTGTTAGATTATTAGTAGTACAAAAAAACACATATACACACAACCCAAGGTGGGAATACTTCTAGTTCCTCAAAAGGAATAAAGCATGATGATCATGAGGAGCACCCTTTAAGAGTTCTGAGGAAATGACAGGTACAAAATAAACACCCCAAAAGGTGTTAAGAGACACATAAATGAATATTAAGCCCAGCACTGACTTTAAGTAACATACCCAAAGACTCATAAATCCTAATCTGGTGTGTTTAGTAAATATATTTGAATCAGTGCCATCAACTTTTTATTACTTTCGCTATTACTTCCTAACTCAACTAACTACAAATTGTGTGCTTTTTGCATTATGGACATTTTTATATGAACATTTGCTGGGATTTTTGCAATGCATATTAGACGTAACGCCACCAGTACTGAGCATTTAAACATTGCCTTGTATGCAATAGAGTAATATTTGGACAGGGGAGACAGTGGTGCAGTGGTGTCCTTTTAGACAGGCATACTAATGGAGCAGTATACACACCAAAATACCTGTAAACGGCAAGAAACACAAGATATAGTGTGGTTAGAGCATGCCAGCATATAGAAGTCTCCAGTAGAAAGATTACAACTGAATCTCCTCAGAGCAATTTCAAGTGTGGAAGTGCATTAACTGCCACAAAAAGTCTTTTAACCACCCTACTAATGGGAAGAGCATTTTTTTTCATGAGGCATGAATGAGGATTTCATTTCTCAGTTATTAAGTTTTTATAGTGGAGTTTTATATTCTTAAATATTTCAAAATCCCTTTATTTTTGTGCTTTCATAATCATCTTATTGATGGTTCTTTTTTTAAAATATTAGCTTTTAAGTTTTTAGACCCTTTCAGTGAGGATATGTAGCTTTTGTAAACAATTTTTAAGAGGCAGTATCCCCTGTTAGGCACACGCCTTACCTTGCTACCAATTTAGGAATATTATGGGCTTGAAACTAAATGACCATATACCAAACCCATCAATGTGGAAAAACCCCCTTGACTGATATGTTTATAATGTGTTGTATGATGACCCTGATGAAAAGCACATGTCAGAACATGATGGTCTCATAATAAAGTGATTATCTATACTACAAGTGTCACTGGAGTTTTGACCTCTTCTATATACACCAGTACACCTTCGACAAGAGGCCTATTTTTTATTAGGTTTCCATTAACTATATTTTGTGTATTTGGCTGTACTTCTTTAGTAAACACCACTGTCAAGCATCAGAAAATACTGTTACTGTTTACTGTTAATAAAACTATTCCAGTATAAATGGTTTGTTATTATACCAGTCTGGCGCTGTGTTAGTAGGTTTAGTTTTTGAAAATGCTACTTAAGGTGGCATCTTGCTCATATCATCCATAAACTATGAAATCTTGTGAAATCTCTTTCCACAAAGTAATTGAAATCATGGTCAAAAGCACTATTTACTGTCCAATGACTTGATAAATATGCTGTCTACCTGCTTGGCCTTATTGTCACTGTTTGCTCATAAACCAGAAAAGATAAGTTTCTATCCCAAATTGAGCCACACCAGCCTGCAATCCTCAACGAACAAGACAGGCAAATCATGATGATTTCCCTGGAAAGAGGATCAAACTTCCTTACTGAGTTACTCAGTGTTACAACATTAGATTTATCAAAGTAAATTATGTAATATAGACAATCTCGCTTTATCTCTGGCAAACCATCCCCAGTCATATGTCAGTGTAGATCTGGGTCACTACCCACAAGTGTTTCCTACTGCTTTCATTAAACATTAACTGTGTCTAAGTATATTTCTGTTTCTCTGCCTCTTGAAACCACAGATGAGTTCTACTTGGAAGGGAAATGAGATAAAAGTCCATTGATATATCTCCTACCCTCCACTGTTGTAACAGGGTTTTACAGGGTTTTCTGCTCTTTTTGAATGTTTGAGCAGAGTTTGGCTAGACTGAAGAAAGGACATGGGATTTAGGCTGGTATATACTTTTGCCCTAGTAGACCTATGAATGTATTCAAGCTGAAAGATGCTGCAAAAATCTGTGATGTACATAGGAGTTCTAAAACACATTTAGAAGAGAAAGTGAGTTACAGAATATAAAGAAATGGATGAAAGGCGGTATCTCACCGAGGTTACATATTGTATGTCTCGGCACAGTTTTGTCTCCCGGGGAAAGTCAGCAAGATCCAGGAAGTTGTCGACCACCACTTGGCCTATCAAATCATGGCGTGAGAACCTGTCAAAGTCGTAGACACTGAAATGCAGCTTTCGGCTTGACAGCTCAGTGTACGCCACAGGAAAGAGAAACACCTCATCGAAAACTGGGTTGAGTGTCTTGCGGTGCACCTTGGTCTGGTGTTTGGTTTTGCGGTCAGGCAGCAGGTAGATCTTGACGTAAGGATCAGAGGTCCCTGAGAAGTCCTTGGCCGGAAGGTCCTGGGCCTTGTGGATTTTCACAATTAGCTGTTCCAGGTCAAAGTCAAACTCCAGGATGAAATGGAGACACCCACAGCTGTCGGTGTGACGCCCGTCTTCTGCATCCACTGAACGCTGCTTGTAGAGCTCTGGTTTGATTCGGCCCAAACCAGACAGAGACTCCTGACGCTGGAACTGAGCAGGGTTGAAGTCTGGATTGGACAAGTTCATCTGACGACGGATGGAGTTGTGCCTGTAACAAAGGATAAAATTAAAACATATGACATCATTCAAAAAATGTTTACTCTTTTAGGTGCTTGTTGCTGCGAGGAAACTGCTGAAGCCACTATGTTCCTCTAAGCCTGATGTATTATATGCTGTCAACTATGTGATAAAGTATCTCTGAAACCAGATGTATAGATGGTATAACTGTGTGTGTCCATCAGTGTTAAACCTGCTAACACCAAAAGTTTGACAGTAGGTTCAGAGATTGATGTGTGCTGACCGTACAGATGAGGTTGGCTCAGTAATCTGTCTCTGCACCCTGTCCCTGGAAAGAGTGTGGACATGGTTTTTCTCCACCTTGGCCTTGGTCTCCAGTGGGATGTCAGGCGATGTATGGCTGATCTTTAGGGCTGACTCTGGGACAGTCACAGCTGAGGGCAGCCCTGAAGGCTCCTTCACACAGCCATCCTCACTGTACTCCCTTTCCTCCCCGTCCACCTGCACAACAGACATCAATGTTCAACATTACTGTAAATACTATTTTTAGAAATTCTAACTTGAATGATATCTTAGGTTGGGGGATTTGAGGACAGAGCTGTAATAATAGAAGAAGTTCTTGTTTAGTTAAGATAGTTTGGTAGACAAGAAAAACTTTTATGTTGTATGACCTACCCTCTGGCAGCCATATTGGAAGAAGGCTGCGATTAAACATAAAACTAGCCTGTCAAATGACAACTGAGCAGGTGTGATGAATAACATCTGTGTGTGACTTGTAAGTGATCATCTAGCCACTAATGTATTGATTGATTTTGCATTAAGATTCACTGGATGAAAGCTTGAAAGCTAACTCATCTGCCTAGGTAGTTATCATGCTTTTGCAGCCACATTTAATCCTCAAACTAGCTAATATATCTAGCTGTATCAAAAAAAGTGTATACTAGTATTTGAAACATTAACATTTGTTACTTAGCTAAATGTACCATGTAAAACTTGTACAGCATGCTTTGGAGTTGTGACAAGAATGAAAGGCAATTGTCAGTGTCACAGTAATTTAAGTTTGGTCTACAAATCAAGATTTTGTTTGTGTATCAGGGTTTTAATTCTTAACACACTCATTTGTTTTACCATTTTAAATTGAAGAGATATGAAATGCTATCATAAATGAAAAATTGTGTGCTTCAAGCTTGTTTCCACAGAACTGCAGCCACACATCCAGGATAACAGTTTTGTGTGGTGAACCGCTACTGATTGTTTCCTTTGACATTCTAAACTGTGGTTATTGTTGCTCAGATGTAACATCATCTAAAGAATAGTTCAACATTTTGGGAAATAGTTTTATTCACTTTCCTGCCAAGAAGAAGAAGAAGATCAATACCACTCTCAGGTCTTTATGTAAAGTGTTACGATTAGGTTAGACGATTATCTTAGCTGAGCTTAGTATGGAAGCAGTGAGGAAACAGCTAGCTTGCTCAGTCAGCAAACAGCTAGCTTTGGGAAAATTTGCTTGACTTTCTGGAGTCTTGTCCTCAAGGAAGGAACTGCGCCCCAGCAACTGGTTGCCAAGAAATAGTTCCTGTAAAAGCGCAATTTGTGATTTTTACATTTCTGTTTGTTTGCAGATAAAACAAACAAGATACAATGTGTTTATTATCTTTAGATGTGTATTTCTGAACTTTTTGAAAGGCTAATTGACTCCTGGTGCCAAGTCAATAATTAGCATAAAGACATGAGTTTCATAAAACTTCCAATCAAAGTGTCCGCAGGAACGTGACTAAGCAATTTGCCCTGGTTGATCTGGCCACCCCTGTGATTACTGGTGGTAATGACAAGTGAGTTTTACTATTATAAGCCCCAGAGTGTACAGACATATCCCACTGCAGGCAGCAAACTCACCTTGAACAGCTACTCTGTCATAAATGCAACTGAAGAGCAAGTTGTGTTCCAAATTCATACTACACACTCATTCAAAGTAATTTTGAGTATGTAATGTGTTCACAGAGGAAAAGTGACTTAATAAAAGTATACTTGAAACAGTCAGTATACATACTAAAAAAGGCTTGGGTTTTGAGTTTGCGGTTGATGCAATGCACAAAGGAAATAGAGGGCTACTTAGAGCTGGAAAAGTGATGGTGGTGAGACAGCTCTGGGAAAGCCCTAGAAAACAAAACTAAAAATATCAATTACATTTTTTGGCGGAAAAAAATAACTGTGTTAAATGGCCTTCACACCCACACAAGTGTTTTGAATAACTCGTACTTCCAGGCTAATCAGCCAAATACTTAATGTCAGAAAACTCCATAGACCATTAGGAATGATGACAGCGTATGTCATCCCACCCCAACAGGTGCAACAGGAGAAAGAGGGAGACATCAAGCCTAGCCTACACAGTCCTGAGAAGAGGTCCAATCAGGCAAGATAACTGAAACACCTGTGTGGGTGGAGTATGGATGTGTAAGGGCTTTAGTTTTAGTTGTCAGTAGTTTTCTAAGCCACATTTACACCTGATGTTAACATGTTATCTGTATCTGGCTACAATATTTGGATAATGACATTCAATCCACAGGCTTCTGTTCTGATATCGATTAGTGCTCACATTATCTTGATTAGTGTTTTCAGTGAATGTCAATACGCAAATTAGTTGGGCAGGGCTGTCGGACTTGTCAGCAAACATGCTGCATCCCAGATCTGGGCAAGCACTGCCATGAACAAGCATAATTTATCTCTAAATAACCTTTTTTGCAAGGGAATACTTACTAGCTAATGCCACTACATGTACCTAGTGCCAGGCAGCTTAAGCTAGCAGAAAAAGGCAGAGCCAGGTGACCCTTTACCTTGCATTTTCTTTAAATGTGGTCACACGTACAGACTGCATTTACACCAGTTTGAGATCTGATCACATTCTGATAACAATGCATTCTGCATGCATTTACACCTTGCACTTATCTAGGTCACTTGTTGATGCCCAGTGTAAATGGTATCCTAAAGTCACAATTTGATTGATAGTATTGTATCATGCCATTAACTGTTAAGCAGTTAATTTCTTGTATAATAACTGCACAAACATTATACTATAAAGATTACTATATACATTACATACTATAAAATTAGTATATGGTTTTGGGATAAAGCTTCAGCGCAAAAAAACTCTGGGCTAAGGTCCATGTGGGGAAGGCAGACTCTGTCAAAAACAACTACATAGACTGGCAATAACAGAATACAAAATATTTTTCTTATATGGGATTACTGAGGTATCCTTTTAGCCTAGTGGTATAAAATGCACACCCTATTACCATAACAACCCAAGTTCGATTCTGGCTAGAGAACTGTGTGGCATGTGATACCCAAGTTTCCTGTATCTGCAATAATGCATCTTTGCTGTGTAAACCAATAAAGGCAAAATGCAAAAATGTAATCTTTAAAACAATCTGAAGGATTATTACTTAACTTTAATGTATGATCAGCACTAATAAGAAAATATAAATTAGTTTTCTAATAAACTAAATGTCACTCACTGTACCAACACTATTGAATGTGAGCCTCTCTTCCTCTTTACCTCTGTGAGCACAGGCTGTTGGTCTCCTCCCAGGAAGTGCGCCCCCTTGAGGACATCTGGGAGGAAACGGCCACTCAGTGGCACCCAGCACAGTTTCCATGAGACAAAGAGGGAGACGCTGAAGAGAGCCAGACCACAGGTGGTCACCAGCAGTGACAACAGACTAACTGATACATCTAGAGATGGAGGAGAGAGAGAGATACATTCAGGGAACAGTGACCACAGTTTGGCCAGTGGAAAAGGTACAGACAAACCTGGCTACCCAGGTAGGACATTCTGTGTTTGTTCAGAATGCTTGATGATAAGGAAAAAGTATTCCATTTCCTCACTGTAAGCAAAAGAGGAAAAGAAAATAATTATTCACTCCCATGGATTATCCAACTATATCAACAATGAGAGACAGCAACACATTACCTTGATGATGAGGTGCTAGAATGCAACATAGCAGCACTAAAAATCCAAAGAGCCCTCAAAAACAAAGAATAATCACTGGGGAGTAAGACTGATTTGGCTGATTAGGAATTTATGTTTACAGGGCGTTTCACAGACTCCTTTTTTCTTGTCGATTGTTGTTTTCTTTTTCTGTGAAGGCATGCCGTTTTTATTTTCATCACAAACTTTTTAAACCATCTCAAAGACAGTGAGGAAAAGGAGAAAACAAAACAAGTAAGCTCAAGCCTTTCATGTTTCTTTACTTTGTTTGTTTGTTTGACATTTATAAATAGGTTTAGAAGATCAATGATCAACTCTGAGGTCCACCAGACCTTTGACGAGGAAAGCAGGTGGTTTAGATTTGTCATATCTGAATGTTTGAAACTCAAGAAAACGTCTTTCCCTATCACAGTTAACTGCAAAAATTAAAAAATTAAAACAGTTCTCTGTATTGGTGGACCTTTAAATTCAGTGTGCTATCACTCTCTCACCCTGTCTGCTTCCACATCACTCCTCCTGAATACAATAGATTCCGTAATCCTAAAATTTATTTAAGACACAATGGATGGATTATCTGTATGTATTTCAGTGTAGTGTATATAGTTGAACGGTATTACATGATTGAATATTTCAACATAAACGTGGTAACAATGAAGAGACAAGTGCTCTGTTACCTAAATCAAATGCCTCTAGAACTCCATTGTGGCAAATTGATAGAGAATACGGCTTCTATTTGCTCTGTATTAGCAAACACTGCAGGTTTACTTAATCCTGCAATCGTCTTTCAGCTCATTGTTTTAGTTTTATGGCCTGCAACTTTACTGTTTTGATTCTCTGTCACTGAACTTATCATCGTCATTTCCAGCTCCAACACACAGCTATTTTCATTGAAAAGATCAAAAAACAAACTGAACGCTACCTGCTCAGGGCCAAACAGCAGACAAAAATAACAAAGAGCAGGTGAAGAAACTGGATCGTTTTGCAGATAGATATTTTTCTCACGACTTGGTGGGGACAAAAAAAAAGAGCTGAAAGGAGAGTGAATAGTGGACTTAAATTTGACCCCAAATGAATGCTAATGATGCTCTGTGTCCATTGGATGTGTAAATAGGCAACTGTTGGTCTGTATTTCAACTTTAAAATCAAAATAAAGATTATAGTAAATGCACAGATTATGGTGTAATTCCTAAATTTCTTTAATTTAACTTGGATTGCAGATTCTATGTAACCCAATAATCATCTGCATTTTGATGTATTCATTAATTTTCATTTCATTATTTTCAATTATTCTGTAATTTATCTTCTTTGTTTGAATAATTAGTAATTGACTGTTGTAATAAAATTTCTGAAAACTTTAAATTACAATCATGTTATTAAACCTTAAATGCAATACTGTATAATTTCTAATAAATAATAAATATAATATACATTATACATAAGAAATTACAACCAGCTAGATGCTAAATTGTCAAGGAAAAGATGGGGCTCTGCTATTGTTTGAATCACACCAACTGACAGAATAACTTACATTCACTGAGTGCTTGGGAGAAAATGTGATCTCAGGAACTTTGATTGTGGCATGAATGTTGGAACTAGACAGGCTGGTTTGAGTATTTTTGAAACTGCTGATCTTTTGGGATTTTCATGCACAAAAGTCTCTAGAGTTTCAGAATGGTGCGAAAAACTAAAAAATACCCGGTGAGCAGCAGTTCTGCGGACAGAAATGCCTTGTTGATGAGAGAGGTCAGAGTAGACTGGCCAGACTGGTTGGATCTGACAGAGGGGCTACATTAACTAAGCTAACCACTCTCTACAACTGTGGTGAATAGAAAAACATCTTAGAATGCACAGCATGTCGAACCTTGAGGTGGATGGGCTGCAACAGCAGAAGAACACGTCGGGTTCTACTTCGTCAGCTAAAAACAAAAGTCTGAGGCTGCACCTGGAGGCAGGTTCACCAAAACTTGACAGTTGAAGATTGGAAACCATAGCCTGGTTTGATGAATCTCGATTTCTGCTAAGGCACACAGATGGTAGGGTCAGAGCCTAGCATCAAAAGCATGAATCAATGGACCCAGCCTGCCTTGTGTCAACAGTCTAGGTGGTGGTGGTGTAATAGTGTGGGGAATTTTTTCTTGGTAGACTTTGGGCCCCTTAATACCATTGTTTGAATGCCACAGCCTATAGTATTACTGCTGACCATGTGCTTCCCCTTATGGCCTCAATTTACTAATATTCTAATGGCTACTTCCAGCATGATAATGCACCATGTTACAAAACAAAAGTCGTTCCAATCTGGTTTCATGAACATGGCAATGAGTTCAGTGTACTTTAGGGGCCTCCCCAGTCACCAGATCTGAATCCACTAGAACACCTTTGGGATGTGGTAGAGATGTGGGAAATTCGCAGCATGAATGCGTAGTTGACAAATCTGTGGATATTATGAAATGCAATCAAATCAACATGGACCAAAATCTCAAAAGAATGTTTCCAACATCTTGTGGAATCCATGCCACGAAGAATTGAGGCTGTTTTGAGAGCAAATTGAAGCCCTACCCAGTATTAGTATGGTGTCGCTAATAAAGTTCTTGGTGAGTGTATACTTGCTACTCGTTGCATCTCAAAAAAAGGTATGAATGGATGTATATAGGGCTCATAAAAAGTATCTATTTATATATTCTTTCCTTTACAGATGATACGGGCTTGTTTCTCCCTTTCCTTATGTATAGACCATGTATATCCATGACCAGACTCGAGGCATGATGTAGAGACATCTGGAACCAAAAGACTGTTGTTATCTATTAGCAGAGGAGAAGTTTCTCCCTTTAGCTGCTGGGTAATAGCAGGTTGTGGTCGGACAGATAGTGCTTGATGATAGTGGATACCTATTTCTTGTGAAGTAGCCTTTCACAAACTCAACTAAAAGCAAGGCTCAGACTGTTTGCTGAGGTTACATGTTTTCAGAGAGAAAGAGTTTAAGAGATGACTGTACTCTCTGTATCCTTCTCAATCCCTGCTTTCTTCTTCAGTTCTCTTTTTCCTTCTTGCTAGTCATTCTAAATCAGACAAAGAGAGATAGTGTCTGAATTTTCTGAACCCACCAGACTGAGTGTCCTTGTGCAGTACAATGTCCTGCAGGCTCCATGATACACTGACAGTAGCACTGATACACTGTCATGATGTCCTTGGTACGTTATTCACTCATGACGTGTTGCCAAAATACCAAAATGGTTTTAAAAGCTGTCAAATGTCATATTTATATTGCATTTAGCTCTGGTTTGAATAGTGTTTTCCTTTCAGTGTTTTTTATTTGTCTTTGGTGCTGATAGAGCTGAGAGAATCTCTTAATGGGACGGTGGAGAATGCTTAGGCCAGTTTGAAATGAGCTTATTTATGGTACCATTAGAGTTCAGTCCTTCAGTACAAGAGAAAATCATTTTCCAATTTTTATTTTGAAACCACAGGGCAGAGATTCAAAGTCTTTTTGCAGCAAAGGTCCGCTGTGAAATTGAATGAAGATGCATGAAAACTATGCATACTTATTTCAACTATTTTTCTTAAATGGTATATCTTGTCTGAAAAGATCTCTGAGTTATGTTGTCTCAACAATTTGACTAATCATTTATAGATGCATCAAGTATCCCATACTATGCAGAAGAAGACTATTTTACACTGAATTACAGATGATTGCAGCACTGTAAAAGGATTTCTGTACAAACCTGAAATAAATTCAGACATTATTATAACTCTCTCTCTCTGTCTCTCTCTAACCTTAACACACTCTCTCTCTCTCTCTCTCTCTCACACACACACACACACACACACACACACACATGCATGTTTGGACAACTATCCTTGTTAGGATATTGCATTGACTTGCATTTATAGTGGGCAGCCTAACCCAAACCCTAACTTTAACCATAACCCATTCATGCCTAACTCAAACTTTAACCTAACCTCAGTTCACATCCTACCCCTAACCTTGACCAGGACCTCAGAAATGATGTGTTGCCTCATTAGGACTGAGCTTTGTTCCCATGAGGACTACTGGTCCCGACAGGGTTGCTGTCTATAACGGAAAAGGTACCACAGAGGTACCACAAAAAGGCATACACACACAAACACACAAACACACACACACACACACACACACACACACACACACACACACACACACACACTGGATGCTGGAGATCTTCACTTATTTCTTCACTCATTTCTATTAGCTTTAGCTATCCTATACATAAGTATGTATAATGAATTTGTATAGTTTTGTATGCAAAAATTGCACAAAAAAAAAGAAATTATATTGCCTACTGAAGCACGTTGCAGTATTTCTGACATACAGTATATTGTATGGTAGCACAAGCCAACAAAGAATTACCCTTATTTTTTCTTGTTAAGAGACAAATGTCAATGATCTGGTACAAGAGCTGATCCTGAGATGTGTATGAAGTGTTTGTATGAATGCATTTCGGATGTTAGATTAACTGTTGTGCTGAGCTTCATGTCAGTACAGAAAAATGAATAGTTTTGAAAAAATGAACTCAGTGTGGGGAAATAGCGTTACCAATTGTAAAAATAATAATATTTTTTTTTACAAATTAATTCTACACACAAATTATTGTGACAAGGTGAAAACACATTTTCAGACTTTTCTGCAAATTGATTAAAATCGAAAAAGGAAATCTGTTAATTACACAAGTATTTGGGCCCTTCATTGCCAAAAACGTGAATTCAATCAATTTTAATTTCATTTATTTAAATGTAAACAATTTTAAAGTATATCTGTAACATTACAAAGTTTGCAAAAAGTGAAGGGGTCTGAATACTTTTAGAAGCTCACTGTATACCAGTATAGTATAAGAGTAATGTTATAAAACCAATGTAAAGATATACCACAGAGATACCACCTACATCAACTCACAGTGTAGAATATGCAGTTAAATAGTACAAGATGTGGGGATTACTGTGTTGAATGGTATCCGTAGCTACAACTATCAGTGGCTTCCTTAGCAAAAGAGGTGGTTGTGAACATGGATTTATTGTGCGAAGGATCTATTTAATGCTCATTTAATTCATGTTTTCATTCATGTTGCACTTCTGGCCACTTTGATGCCTTCAACTGTCAACATCAACATCACCGAATAGGGTTCTGCAAGCATAATTGAACATGCCAACCCACAGACAGCATTGCAGCAACAGTTCTGCTCTGTGATTCAATGTTGATTACTTACCCTAGCCTGTTCTACAACTTAAATCCAGTGCATGGATCTGGCCTTATCTACTGCATGTTAGCAGAGGACAACTTTAAAGAAAAGTTGACATATTTCAAGGGATAAATTATGAAAAAAAATGTCATTATAGGAGCTGTAAATTGGTTCTCCACACTGTTTCCAAGTAAAAAAAGCTAAAGCTGGAAAAAAGCTCGGCAAAGTTGTTTTCAATACTACAAGTGTTGCTGCAGCTTTATTCTTCAAGATTGACTCCCTCTCCACATGCATTGCGAGTATCTACTGCAACTCAAGGTTTCACCAGTTTTTAAATATGAAGAAAATTTCACCATTTGAAGATGCAATTCTGAGGTGCCATTTACGGTGCAGAGCTCAGAAAACTGAATGACTTTTGGTAAAATGGGTCACATAGGAAGACATGTCACAGATATACAGTACTCACCATTCAGAGGAGCTTCACAGAATCTAAAGATTAGACCTTAATAACAGATCAAAACAAGACCAGGTCAAAACCTAGTATATGGCTGGATCGCCCTTTATCTGTTTCCCTCTCTTCTACTCTCTGTGTTCACATAAACAGTATTTAAATACAGCCGAATTCCACATAAAGCTGTTCTCATTGACGTGTTTTTCTGTTTTTGTTGTCAGACAACAGAACAAGTATGAAATAGTGACTGAAACGTGACCCATTAGGACTACATGTTAACCAACAGTCACTTCCAAGACATTTCCAAGCTGCTGCTCTGCACCTCTAAAATCCTGATTTTATAACAACGTCATCTGACAAAAATCACCATACACAAAAGGTAAAGCAACCGCTGTCCTGTGATTTTTACTTGTAAAATGATCACTCAGAGAGAAAGTTAGAAGCTCATTCACATCTATGTCAGATGCTATGCGGTCTGAATGAGACACATAGAGGTGTGCCTGCGGAAGGGAAAGCCCGACCATCCGCTCTTAGGGCAATACTGGCGCCCCTCTTCTGCGGAAAGTAGCTGAGGTTTGTCTAAGAAGTCGCTGGATTTGTTGTTAGGTGTTCCTGTGAAGAAAACTCGCTAAAGGGGTGTGAAAGTCTGTAAATTCAGCGACAAAGGTGCTAAATTGTTAACACTGCCTGTAAATGTTCCCCTGCAATAGAAACTGTTTGTGCCAATTAGTTTTGAAAGAGCAATGGCAAATGGGGAAACTCCTAGACTGGGTAGAACACAGCCCGTCTTCTTGTGTGGCTCTGAACTGTGCACCAGCTGGGATGAATTGAAAGTTGTGGAGAGATGATATACAGTGTGTGTCCCAACATAGAGCAGGGCTTGTGATCTCAGCTGGCTCTGATAGGGTGCATGCAGCTTGTTCCACTGTGCTCTGGCTTTGATGTGCCAAATAGTTCATGCATTTGTTTAATGAAAAATAGAAATATTTCACAGTCATTAATAACGTTTTTCTGTATCTAAATTAAATTACAGCTCAGAATATTAATAATTTATCTTTGTATTAACCATGTTTGCATCCAAAGCTAACAATTTTCCCTCCAAACCACCTTATATTTGTAAATAATTGAGTCAAAAAACCAAATATTGAAAACACTTTTGCTCCTTTTTTTGTAAGTTTGGCTTTTCAAATGAGTAAAAAGACCTCAACGACTACCTTTGTTATAGCCTTTTCAAAAGCCACAGGGTGTCTACACTTTTCAAGTTCTCTTGCAAGATCAATCGATGCACCGAGGCCTAAACCCTGTAAGGCTGGTGGCAGTCAATTGGATTCATGAGCTCCAATAATCAGTAAGCTCACTCCTCACAACAGGAAGTCAAGAATTATAATTGAAAAAGGTTAGACAGATTTTCATTAGTGTAATTGTCTGTGGTGGGGTTGCTTGAGTTTACATAAACAAGCATGATGGAATAACTGCTACAAGTATAAAGTGTCTAATACTGAGGTATTAGTGGTGACTTACATCAAAGCTTAAATTGTCAGTAAAGCACTAAACTCCCTTACTGAGTTCTCATTTGGCTCTTTTGGTACGAAAAACATATGTCCACACTAATTAACCATAATTTCACAAGCATTCTTTACACGTATTATCTCCAAATACATGCAAATTCATTAAACAAATATGTACTCATCCTGCTTTGAAGATCTATTTTAAGGATATGACTACAAGTTTGCAACAAAGAAATTTTGACTAAATTGACCATTAGCTAAATATGCTGCTGTAGTAAGAGCAGAGAGTCTGGAGGGTGGTGTCTTTTTTTTTTTTTTGGCTTTAAAAAACAAAAACAAAAGAGCAAAAGTGTAAGGAACATATTCAATTCTGTGTTATATCTGCTCAAATGTATGCTGCAGATGTTTGTAGTAACCTAATCTAATGTTTCATTAGGGCTAAGGAGCATTTCATGTTATGTTGGTTTATAGGTAGTGTATTAAAAAAAAACATTCATGACATCCACTGTGTACTATTTCCCCACTGTGTGGTTGCCAGAGTATCCTGAATGCTATATGACATTATAGGCTAAAGTTGAAAGAAATTCAGCAACCCCAGCAAAACTCTTCATCCAAGATAGCATTGGTTAATATTCATCCTCAGTCTTTTCTCTTTTAAAATTAAAAGGGAAATATACCTTTTGAAAATATGAATAGTAAAGCATGAATCTAACTTTTGTGTTGCTCGTCCTAGATAACCAAGCAGGGTTGAAATGATTGAAATGACACTGATATTAAATTTTTCCTTATAATACTTAAGATACTAGGTCTACAGGCAGTGTTTTTAAACATCTCATGAAGCTAATTGAAATCTTTACACTGTAATCTGAAAATGTGTCATGAATGAATTGAAAGCAGCGTTGCCTCATGCTGAAAACTGAGTGGTGTTTGAAGGTTGAACGCAGTAGGCTCAGGCAAGTTAATACTTTGTACCATAATACATACCAAAAAAAAGTTGAGGATAATCATGCCAAGAAATGGTTTGATCACAAATAACTTGCGAAATACAGGGTTTATAAGCGGTTGTCAATGGCAACAGTGGTTGCCCCAAGAGATGTCAGCACAGATGTGTTTGGATCATTAAGAGCAAAACTTGTGTCCTTGAAATTTTGTTTATATACTACTAAACTCTTTTCCCAGTTATATTATGGCGGCAATGTAATCCCTGGCTGGATTATATTCAGAGGCAACATTTTCTTTTTTTGAGTGAATGAACGGGAACAGAGTCACCAGGAGGTGGTTGTGGTGGACAATGGGCACACAAAGGGCACGAATGTCACACCAGAGACTAGACTTTACATCCATCATTACTCTCTCCTTGATGGGCCACTTGTCCACTCCCACCTGAAGCTGATGGTAGACTGTATGTAATGGTGGAAAACAGTTTATCACCTTGGAAGCGGATCAACTTGGATGGCCAACCTTGACAAATTTGATAGAGAGCGTGGGTGGTAGGAGTAACTAACGGGATTGTCAAAAAATAATACCTGTCCAAAATATAATGCACTTGCAGTTGGATTGAACTGAATTTCAAGGTCTCCTCCGAGAATTGCCACCTTAACATGGTGAAAGGGTTTGTGTGTCTCGGTGATCGTGGAAGCTGTATTGTCAGGGGCAGCAACCCCTGGTAGTCCAAGAATAGTTGAATCCAGGGCAACTGTACTTGATTGTAGATACTGAAGATGTTTAACTGTCTCATCCAAGACGCTTTATCAGTTCTGACTGACTGGTGGGGAGTCCCAGGTATTTAACCTCTGTGGGGTCATTATCAAGGCCATTGCTGCGCTTGGTTCATTGTACTCCCTATCTAAAATGTCTACATACATATTGCGTACATATTTTGGATGGGGAAGACAGGTGGTTCTAAAGAGTAGTGAAGTAGACCATCTGTATTAAAATAGAAAAACCCTCCCTCAACAGAGGAGGAGGCCCATGACACCAATTATTCCCCACCTACAGTGCTGTCGTTTCCCTTCCCAGGAGATTTAACAACCCTTCACACTTGGCCTCATGTGACTCCAACAACTGTCATTCACACTTGGCCTCAGGTGACTCCAAAAACTCTAACCACCGTCGTTTGAAACAGCCCGGAGCCCTAATGAACAAAAAGTGACATCAATGGCCATGACAACGACCCCACAGAGGTTAAATACATGGTACTCCTCATCAGTCAGTCAGAACTGATGAAGCCTTTTGGATGAGACAATGAAACATCTTCAAGATCTACAACCAAGTCCAGTTGCCATTGATTCAACTCTTCTTGGATAACCATGACATGGATGACTTAGAGCCTTCACAGACAGCACCTGATAGGGTCTCATAATGCAAGATGGTCCCAGGAGAGGGGCCAGACTATGACCGATTTCTTTTTTTTTTTTTTTATGGAGATAGGCCATCTCACCCAGACAATGGAAACAGGCCCCACCTCCTCGAGCCAGACCTGGGATGGGAGCTCGCTGGCGAGCATCTGGTGGCCGTGCCTTGACCCATGAGGCCTGGTCTGGCACACCCTGAAAAACTTCATGGGGCTTTGCGCCCACAACCTACATGGATAGGAATCTAGGTGGGGTGCTATGTAAACTGGTTGGCAGGCAAGGGCAGGGACCTAGATGTGCCAATCCCTGGCATTGTAGACTGGTCCTAGGGGTGTGGAATATCACCTCTCTGATGTGGAAGGAGCCGGAGTTGGTGCCAGAGGTCACTCATATCTCTGGTAGAGGTCTCTGAGGTAGTCAATAATCTCCTCAGCAGCAAGGTGCCAGGTATGGATGAGATTCACCCTGAGATGCTGAAGGCTCTGGACATTGTTTGGCTGTCTTGGCTGACATGCCTTTTCAGTGTCGCATGGAGGTTGGGGACAGTACCTGCATACGGGCAGACTGGGTGGGTGGTTCCAATTTTTAAAAAGGGGGACCCTTCAGTTCAATTACTGGCCTATCACATTTCTCAACCTCCCCAGGAAAGCTTGTGCCAGGGTACTGGAATACTCATCCAGTCTACATGTGTTTTGTGGACTTGGAGATGGCCTATGACCTCAGGGAGTCATGTAGGGGGCACTCTGGGAGTATGGGGTACCAGGGTCATTATTACAAGCCATCAGGTCCTCATATTACTGAAGTGAGAGATGTGTCCCTATTCTCATCAGGAGGCCAACCATGTTTCCAGTTGCTACTGGCCTCCACCGGGGTCCCTTGTCGCCGATCCTGTTTGTGATTTTGGGCAGGATCTCAAAGTGCAGCAGGGGGGAAGTGAGAGTCCAGTTTGGGGACCTCAGGCAAAAAGCCTTTCTGCTTTTTGCAGAAACGCATTGAGGGGGCAGAGCTTTAAATTACCAGTCAATCTACATTCCAACCCTCACCTATGCTCATGAGCTTCAGGTAGTACCTAAAAGGAACTCAGACATCCCGAGGGAGCCAAGAGTAGAGTCACTGCCCCCTCTGGATGTCAAAAGGAGCCAGTCAAGGTAGTTTGGCCACCTGATCAGGATGCCTCCTGGGCGCCTTCAATTGGAGGTTTTGTGGGCACATCCAACTGGCAGGAGATCCAGAATATGCTGGAGAGACCATAAATCTCATCTAACTTTGGAATGCATTAAAATCCCCCAGGAGGGGCTGGAAAATGTTGCTGGAGAGAAGGATGTCTGGACTACCTTGCTTAACCTGAAAATGGATGCATGGATGAATGGATCAATCGATTTTAATGAATAGCATGTGCTTTTGGACAAAATACCAACAACCATGGACTCCAAAATTACCATAAAGCCAAACTTTGATACAGTTATTTTGACAGACTAGTGCTTTCCCCCAAGTATCTCCTGAGTGCAATCAGCACTTTTAAAAAGGTGTAAGTATAGGGTGAAGTCACGCCCATGACATACCATTTCTTGTAGGTTGTGGGGGACCATAAGATGTGGTAAAAGGCTCAGGTAGATTCTGGCATCCCTATGAAAACACATTATTGTAATTTTCCAGAAAACAAGGAGATTTTAGGTAGCACTCCACAATAAAATATTGTGAAAGATTTTTTTTTACTTTTAGCAGCAAATTTGACCACTTTACAACATACAGTATATGACAAACTATAGACAGCAAGATAGTGGCACTGGTTCATATGTACAAAAAAAGAAAAAAGAAAAAAAAACTGGCCTAACATTTGCTAGTAGTAGTTGAGCTAACATTAGGTACCTACCAGTACATTGCTAAAGAAATTGAAAATTCTGGTCGGCATTTGTTTTTTTTGTCTTTTTTTGTTTGTTTTGTTTTTTTATTTTTAACCTAGCATATTAGCCTATTTGCTCACTCCCAGTCAGATCAGCATCAAATATTACAACTATTACAGTCAGTGGACCAATTTACCAAGACAATAATGTAGCTATGAGTTGAACTAGCTTTTCCTTAGTTAGAAGATTAAAACTTACCTCCATCCCCACAGGCTGGTAAGAGATCATCAGAATGTTGGAGCAGTTGGTGCAGCTGGATATAAGATTTTTTTCTAGGGAGGGCCTGACTCTTCCCCTTCTTTGTTCCCTCCAAAAGTACTTTTAGATTTCCCCATTACATATTAATTATTTTCTTTTCTTTGTCATCTAAAACCAAAAGTCTATGTAAAAAAAAATTCTGTATCAAATCAGACCCTGATCTTTCCCTAACCTTCACCAGGTGCTGTGAGCACCTAAACATAACCATGAAAAAGTTTAATAATGCTGTAGTGCACTACAAATCCATATTTTAGTGGAAAACAAATACGTTGTCTGAGAACATTTTACTGATATGTTCAGAATCAACATATTTGCAGCCAAATATGTAAATTAACATGTCCTCATTACATTAGTAGAAAACGTAATCCGGTTGCAATTTAAAATGTATTTGTTGCTACAAATTTAGTTGAACAAACATAATCTCTAGGAAACAGGCCTGTGATCCACATTTTCCATAATACATTATTGACATGGATAGCGAACGCTGAATAATCAGGCTGGTTCCAAATCAGCTCAATGCCATTTCACTCCTATCAAAAACTTTGAATTTATGACATCAAAATTATTGCAGATTTAGGTTGTTATAATTATTGAGTGTACATCGTACAAAGGGCTAAATTATCGTAGACACACAATAATTACTGTACACCTGGCATCACTGATGGAAAGCTTGACAGCATAACAACATTAACTAAGGGGGACAAAGCTTGGCAAACATTCGGGCACTGATAATTGGTTCAGGTGTGAGAAATACATTGCAGAGTATCTCATTTTAATCGCTAATATGGATGACACTAATAGGGATGTCTTTTGGATCCCACTGTTTAGACTGTATACATACATCTTTCAGCCACAACATTAAAAAAAACGGTAACTTGCTTAAATGTTGTGGCTGATCAGTGTATGTGGATTTGATGTCTCAACAAATTGGTGCAGAAATGTATATACATATTGAAGGGCTATTTTTATATGTTTTTATATATTATCTTACTATGAGATTAAAATTAACCAGCTTATGGTGCTTATTAAACTCAGGTGCTTATAGTAAACAGAGGTGTTATTTACTTTGTTTGCTGGACCAGGGAGAGAATTGTCACCCAGACTTTGTGAACTGATGTGAATGCTGTATGCTTGTCAGGGATGCATAGTCTGGTCCAGAGCTCTGTAAGCAACTTCAATCTTTAAAACACTGCCGTATTTTAATAAATAGATGTGAATTTAACTTTTTGCGTCCTTCATACTTCACTAAACAAATGCGCGAGTCCTGATGTTTTAAAGGATGGACTCAACAATTTGGTGACCCCGACGTGATGAAGGCAGGAATTTTTAACTAAAACTTTTTCGTTTTACATTTTTAAAAAAAGCTTTGCACTGTAGAAAAATAGACAACTGGGACGCCGTGGACAACGAGAGGCCTCTTTAAAACATCGGTAAGCAGAAGCCCGTTTAAACCAAAATTCTGTACATTGGAAAATTCTAAAATAATGTTGTACTGTGTGTCCCTAATGTCTACTATACAGCTAAAATTAAGAGGATTGAGATTGCTTATAACGCGGTCGGAGGAAGGGTCCCTGGGTTATTAGTACACTGAGTGGGTGCCTCCAGGGAGGCCGTGATCGGCAGAAGGGTCCCCGGTGACTGACAACTGAGAGGGTGCCATCGAGGGAGATTGATAAATCAACCCTTCAGGATCTATGATCTGATGAGAAGGGGATTTCCTTAGTGAGTGCAAACCTGTTTTTCATAAAAGAACAGCAGAATTAGTGAATTTTTGTACATATCCGCTAAAGTAAAAGGGGCAGGTTCGCAATGCTTAAGCGTGTCCAGAGCCATTGCAGGGCGAGGCACGGTAACTTGTGTTCAACAGATCCGTGTGCTGGGAAGGCGCAGCTCTAAAATAAGGTTGGTAGTCAGGAGCTCCCTTGGGTATACCCAGACTCGTGGGGGTCTAATCAGCCAGTCACGAGGGAAGGAAGAGCTCTAGCACTCAAGCTAAAGATAAGAAATAATAAAGGACCGACCCGGCTAAGTGCAGAAATCCTCGATAGCAAGGTCAATAAGTCTATCAAAGAGGCGTCGATGAAAAAGTCGTTTAAAGGACCAGGGGAGCAAGCGTGAAGCAGCGATCTAGGATAGTTCGCTGCAGAGTGTTTAAATTTAGCAGTTATTATCTTTTATGTTTTTACCCGTGGGAGGGGTTGAGCTTGTGATCCCTAAGCCGTTGTAAGAAATTCCATATCGGAGCAACCCAACGGTGGTCCAAGAGACTGTGTGATTATTTTGGAAATTGTGTAAAATTGACTATAATAAAAGTGGCTAACAATAAAAGTGGGTGGTAGGTACAACGGTGTGTCTGTTGAAGTTTAGTCCAGGTGTCTGAACTGCAAAAACGTGTGGGGGTAACCTAAAGGTGATAACAAACCACACGCCAAACTGTAAAAGTGTGTGCAGTTCATAGGGTCAGTGGCTCTGGTGTTATGCCATACACAATGACTGGCGTGTGATGAACCTCATGCAGTAAGGTCAGTTGCTCGGGTGTTTTTCCATACAAACTGAGGGAAGATAAAAATTAATTTTTACCCAACAGATTGCGAGAGGACTGGTGATTAAAACAATCTACATACATGTAAGTGCACCACACCACACAAACATGGATAGAGAGTTAGATATGGAGTATGTAGATGGGGGCTGTGGTCCTCAAACTGTAATGTTAATGTTAGAACAACAACAGCAAGAGCACTGGAAACTGATTAAAAGACAGATGCTTAGTGCTTAGAAAATGTGATGAGATGTGGGAGGAGGTGCAGGACAGATTGAAGGCAGAGAAAAGGGGAGGAAGCCTACTCCGTTTCTTCTCTAAATTAGAGACAGAGGCTAAGGAAATGCTAGAGGAGCATGAGAAGAGCAGTCCTTCACTCTTACAGAAGAGTGCATGGAGCAAGGAGCGACAGGAAAAAGATAAAAAGAGAGCTCTGTTACGCAAAATTGCATTAGCTTGTGGCACATTGTTCCCTGAAAATAATAAACAGACACAATCAGTCCTCACCTGCAGGGAAAGGAGCTCAAGGTTCCAGCTCACTTTACCCAGCGTTGAATATTAAAGGGGAGCCAACTGCTCCTCCACCTAATCAAATGCCAGTCGTTTCAGTACAGGGAGTGTTAGACGTGAAGGAGGAGTCTGATGAGACATTAGACAGAGCAAGAATAGAGAGAAATAGACTAAGAACAATAGAGCTGCAAACATTAGAGGAAGACATTCAGGACACTCAGAGACGCTTGCGCACCCTAGCAATGATCAGAGAGGAAGAACAGACAAGAGACTCACTGAGAAGGGGGCTATCTACCACTGGGGCACCGCTCGACTGTGGTTTTTGTCTTATAGACATAAATCAACCGGCTCAGACTACACCGCCAGTGTGTCCCGGCGCACAGACACTTCCAGCACGATCTACACCAGGAGAGGAAGGGATGCTTTCAGGTCTTCCATTCATTTCTAGAATGCAGAGAGGGGTCGATCCACCACTCATACATTTCAGTACACTAGCTACCGGCCGGATAGAGCAAGATGACAAGAAAAGAATTATTACATCCGCTCCTGCAGCACGGAGAAGACAGGAACAGGGTGAGGAAGAAGACACCGCTGGTGAGGACACTGAGATAGAACTTAGTGGATCAGAGGACAGCATAAAATGTCAACCAGTAGAAATCCTTCAGTTAAGCGGTACTTTCACCAGAAATCAGGCGCCACCGCCGGCTCAGCATTCCTATTATTTACGCTCTACAGCCAGACCTGCAACACAGAAAAAGGTAATACAGCAAAAAGCGCATATGATGCCATTAGTAGCCAGCCCAGCAGGGGGTGCTATATATCAGCAATTTTTCCTTCACAGACATGAATTGTTTAGTTGAGAAGCTACCACCGCCCACTTCAGGAGGGGCACCGTGGATGAGACAATTCTGCCAGCTGACTATGGGTTATACCTTAGCTTTGGCAGACTGGAGGGCCTTGTTGGGCAGACAGGTTGGGGAACATGAGGTGTTACAGGTGGAGATGATTTCTCACACTGCTCAGTTACCACAAGAAACAACCTTTGCTAGATATGCCACAGCCATAGGAACTGCGATTAGAACCAAGTTATCCAGTGCCTCAGGGAGCAGTACACTCATTAGTGTTTAAAATAAAAGATGATGAAGATGTGCCCTCATTTTTGCTTAAGTGTAGGGGACAGTGGATTGACATGGCAGGAACACATCCTGGCCAAGATCCACTTCAAACAACACTATTTAGAAGAGCAGTAATGGAAGGGATGCCTAAGTCTGTTAAAACGGCCATGGAGCTCAACCCTGATATTCCGGGGTGTGACAGCGAGAAGTGGGAGAAACATTTGGCACATCATCTAAAAAGTCACAGAATGAAAACTGATGTTGAAAAAATGGAAATTAGCAATAATCAATCTCAGTTGGTGAAATTACAATTAAATTTAGCCAGAAAACACTTCAATACTGACAGGTAACAACCGAAACAGGCAGATTTGCCTTTTGATTCCCCTGATCTGTATCCTATGCCTGACTGGATGACTCAACCGCACCATCATCATCAGATGCTGATGAGGGGCGGGTTTGGTGGGGGGCGTGGGCGTGGAGGCCGCAGTAGGGGTAGTTATGGTGGATTTAGGAGCAATCAGTGGTCTCGCCGTCCACGTTCACAAGATCAGTATTGGGGTCTGTGGACAAAGTGGACATTGGGCTACGGATTGCACCAGCAGACCACAACAAGGAGGCATGCAGGCAAACAGTGGGGCTGCACACCAAGCGCCCAATGCCAACGTCGCGCTAGGGGGTCAGTTTCCAAGCATGTACCCTCGCGATCAATATTGACGGGGCCTGGGAACACCGAGCCATGTGGGATTGGCGGACCCCTACATGGTTATGGCTGTAAATGAAGTTGAGCTGCCATTTCTAGTGGATACTGGAGCCCGTTATTCTAAACTCACATGTGATATGGCACCTGCAACCTTATCATATGACTCTGTACATGTGGTCGGTTTCTCGGGAAAAAATGAAGCTCTGCCATTAACCAAGCCGTTGACTGTTCAGGTGGCTAGTCAGTCTCTCCGTCATCAGTTTGTCAACTCTACATCATGCCCGGTCAACCTTATGGGACGAGATATGTTGGTCAAATGTGGGGCGTCTGTGTTGTGCAGCCCTGATGGAATAATAGTCACGTTTCCCAATGGTGTCTCTACGAACTGTTCGTTGCCATCGATCTCCACCACCTCTCACATGATGCTAGCTGCAGACGTTACACCTCAGGCTGCAGTGTGGGTAGTCATCTATTGGGGTAAACTACTGCCTGAAAATCCACAATCGAACGGATTGCTCTTGCTGTTTACTCAGTGGCGCCCCTGGCTGCAGGTCTTAGAGCCCTATGCTTCACCCACCGACCCGTTTCATGTCACTCTGTATTATGATCGTGGTTGTAAGGTTTACCAGCAGGCTTTCTATTCCCAGGTGGAAGGTCAACATTGGCACATTGACTCTCCTTGTGTCTTGGTGGGACCTGAGGGCATTGCCGCCCTGGTCACTCTCACCCCTGATCAAATGCTTTGGTATGAAATGAGTGGAGAGGCGTCACCTCATGTTATTCTAATGGTACAAGCTGACCACCAGGCAATGTGTAAGAGGTTGGCTGCAGTGATTGATTGGCAGCCAATTCAGATCCCTGCATTGTACTACAGCCCCTCCTTTAAGTCTTATAAAATCACTCACCATACTACTGACATTGTTGAACTGGAACATAGAAAGATTGAGCGTTTCCAGGGTAGAGAAAAGACTGATCATGAATTTGTCATTCTTATGCTTGACTCTCTCCCACCTTCTCTGTGGTCATCAGGTCCCACTGACGTGGGGTTTTGTAAATATGCCTCACCTATCACCTTTCAATATAATACATCCCAGCCCATCTGGCAACCCCAGTATAGATACAAATCAGAGGCAGAGAAAGGTACTGCAGACACAGTTGAGGGATTATTGAAAGTAGGGATACTGGAAAAATCATACTCATCCTAGAACACGCCCATTTTACCTGTTGAAAAGAAAGCAACAGGTAAATACCGCATGGCACATGATCTCAGGAAAATGAACTCCATTATTACTACACCTACTGTCCCTGTACCGAACCCCTACACGGCCATGTCTGCCGATGGTTCACATGTATCAATCTGGCCAATGCCTTTTTCTGTTTACCATTAGCAGAGGACCTCAGAGATATTTTCTCTTTCACATACAAAGGCAGAAAGTTGCGCTACACTAGACTACCACAAGGGATTGTTTTATCACCAGGCATCTTCAATCAGGTACTCAGACAACAATTGAATGATCTCATTCTACCACAAGGTGTAGTTCTGATCCAGTATGTTGACGATTTGTTGCTCGCCGCTCCCACTGTTGATCTTTGTTTGAAAAGTACCGAACAATTACTAGGTCATCTACACCACATGGGTTTCAATCTTGCGCGTAACAAATTGCAGTGTTGTCGTCAGTCTGTCACCTTTTTAGGTCGCGTCATCTCCGCCTCAGGAACTTCTGTCTCAGGTACACATCGCTCTGCGATTCTCCAACACCCTAAACCTGTCACGGTCAAAGCCATGTTATCATTTCGTTCATTCGTTCTGTGATCTCACGTCACCTCTCCGCGCCATGGTAAACGCTCAGGGCATGCACAATCTCACCGCTCTTCTAACCTGGACTATAGAATCCGAAACCGCTTTTATTAATCTGAAACAAGCGCTCTCCCAGGCAGCTGATCTCGCTGTTCCTGACTAGTCTTCTCCGTTTTTCATTGATGTTTCTGTAAAAGCACATATGGCCGACGGGGTGCTTTTCCAGAAAAAAGGGGGAGGTAGACAGGTATTGATGTATGCGAGTGCAGTGCTTGATCCCACAGAAGTGAGACACCGACCAAGCACAAGACACACAGCGGGTGTAGCAAAACTCCTACAAAAAACGGCACACATAGTCATGGGACATGCACTGACAGTATTAACAACGCACAGCATAGTTGCATACGTCAACTCAGCCACATTTACAATGACCTCACTGAGACAGAACAGGTTAGAAAAGCTCCTAGGTGCAGCTCACATCACATACACTCATGAAGGCATCAACATGGCAGATAGCATGACAGAAGGCACACCACACAAATGTGAGGACAGGGTTCAGAGAGATCACAAGTTTAGACCTGATTTGAAAAGTGAAGCCATAAAAAATGCAGACAAAGACCTGTTTACAGACGGGTGCTGTTATAGGCACCCAGAGCTAGGATTACAAGCATCATATGCAGTGATCAGGCAAGACAAAAGTGGGAAAATGGAGACTGTGATATCAGAGAAAATGCAGGGAAAAGTATCAGCACAACTAGCAGAATTAAAAGCTGTGATAGAAGCCTTGATACAAGCAGAAGGACAGACAGTAAACATCTTCACTGATTCAGCCTATGTGTCAGGAGCAGTACATGTAGATTTAGGGCAATGGCAAAGAGCAGGATTCAGAACGACGGTAGGAACCCCGATCAAACATGAAAAAGAAATGCAGGGACTAGCAGAGGTACTGATGAAACCAAAAGCAGTAGCCATCATCAAATGTAAGGGACACGACAAGGCAGACACATTGATCGCCAAAGGGAACAAGGAGGCCGATAGAGTAGCCAAACAGACAGCCAACTACAAGTCACAATTCATGATGTTACAAGCTGAGCCAGGTGTAACAGAGATCTTGCCAAAATGTGATGTAAATATGTTAATAAAAGAACAAGCCAAAGCTTCACCGTACGACATATCTGTATGGACAGAAAGAGGAGCAAGGGAACAACATGATCTATGGAGAGCACCAGATGGTAGACCAGTGTTGCCTCTAGGAATGGTGCCAGCAGTGTTAGAGGAGGCACATGGGTTTATACACTGTGGTAAGACACAAATGGAGAGACAGTTGACCCACTGGTGGCACCCTTATCTACCTGCAATGATAGAAAATCATGTGAGGGAATGCTCCATTTGCAATGTACATAATGTAAAAAGTTCTGTGAAACCACATGAGGGAAAATTTCCCTTACCCAAGCTGCCAGGGGAAGAGATAGTGATTGATTATACAAATATGGGAGAGGCAGTAAGGGGATATAGGTATCTTTTGGTCGCAGTGGATGCATACACAGGATGGCCAGAAGCAATACCTATAAAAAAGGAGGATGCAAAATCAGTGATTAAGTTTTTGATAAACCAATACGTCCCTTTCCATGGATTCCCTAGGAGAATCCGTTCTGACAATGGTACACATTTCAAAAATCACCATTTGCAGGAAGTAGAACAAATCTTAGGTTTAAAACATGCCTTCGTGTACCAGTGTACCATCCACAGTCACAAGGAAAGATGGAAAGAATGAACAGAAACATTAAAGACAAATTGGCTAAAATCTGAACACAAACTAATCTGTCATGGGTGGATGCCCTGCCCATAGCATTGATAGGTATCAGGAGTTCAGTGAACAGAATCACAGGGTATACTCCATTTGAGCTATCCAGGGGACAACAGTTCCCTGGACCAGGAGCAGGAGTAGTGCAGACTCCCAGCTCACCAAAAATGAGATATAAGCCGTATTTCGAACAATTAACCGCTCTTATCTCATTCTTCTCTTCTCAGGTACACGACATCGCACCAGGAGGAGGAGACAATACACCACACTCGGCTGGGTGGGTGTATCTGAAAGCCATCAAAAGAAAGTGGTCAGAACCAAGGTGGACAGGCCCCTTTGAAGTGGTTGAGCGCACATCTTGCGCTGTCAGACTCAGAGGAAAGGGGAACACTTGGTTTCATTGGAGCAGGTGTATACCTGCTGAAAACCCAAAGCGTAATCTGACTGAAGTTAAAAAAGAGTTGAAAGAACTGTCAGCTGATTCATGTCCCACAGAAACAGAAAATACAATAGACAAGAAGGCAGAGTAGGGTCGAGCTTATTTGCCCCAGAAGAGATGCAGACTTTTCCCTGGGTAAAAAGGAAGTTATCAGAATCATTCTTTAACAAATTGATAACTACATATAAGGGCCTCCAAAGGTTAAACATTTTGCCAGAAAACAGGAGGCCTGAATTACATTGGATAGCACTGTGGTTCACTCCATTGAAGCCATTAACACCTGTACCGGCTTGCCCTGAAAAACCTCAGATCTCTAGATTAGATAGAGTGTAAACTAATATCGACCTACCTCCTTTTTTGTGTTAGATCTGTGGTAGATAGCGTGCTAGTGACTTAACACGACCAGAAGAGTCAGTCAAGCAACACATTAATCCCCAGAGGGATTTATTATTTTGTAGAAGTGTGGCTAGCTGGTTCTTTAATATATATAGGAGAACCACATTATTCTTAACCTGCTTTGCAAATAGAGAGAAAAATAGATAAAACTGAGTGTATTAGATCAAAAGATAAAAGAAGGTAAGAAGCTCTCCTTGTTGAGCGCAGGCACACCTCACACGGATACAAGGCAATAAGAAAAAAAAAAAACTGTTTTGCATCTTTATTTATGCTATTCTAGGCAAGGTATTTTTTATTGAATAAAGTATTATCATGTATGGTTCCTGGAAGACCCTGTTGGGTCTCTCCTTGATTATAATTGCCATTGTCTTATCTCTGTTTGGTTGGGACAGTGCGGGAGACCACGGAAACCAGGTACAGGTGTGATTTATCGAGCTAAATTACACATTGGGAGACAACACAGGGTGGATATTCAATCTGTGCCATGTAATCGATTGCTATGGTCAGGACTCCAAATGGAGGGGCTACGATCTCTATGTCTACGACTCCTATTCAGGGGGACCATCGACAGTCGACGACGGTTGGTGTCCTCGTTGGGGTTGGGTGTTGTCAGGGACAGCGCCCTTTTGGAAAAAGGACGGATATATCACCGACTGCCCTACTTATAGTAACACCCATTTAATACAGAAGGGGATAGGGTTAAGCAGGATGGGTATCTCTCCATCCACAGAGGCAAACCCATTGATGCTCACCCTAACGGTGCAGGATAACCCATACAAAGAAACTACACGAGGTAGTTATTGCAACCCACAGGAAGCAGATGCAGTATATTTGATTTTATGGGTTGATCAATCAGGAACTAATACAATGGGTCTAATTAAAATCAATATGTTAGATCCTCCACCTCAACCACCTACTTCCATTCCACCTACGGTTGAGAGACCTACACCCCTACCAGTGATGGATGAGAAGGAAGTACTTAAAATAGATTTGACCAAAATAACAGGAAAGGATATGGTCAAACTAGCTACAGGATACACAGACAGGAATATGTGGTTGGATTGGATGGCAGCCACTGCTAAAACATCAGGTATCACAGACTGTTTGGTTTGTTCTTTAGCCCGACCCATCCTTAAATTAACGCCTGCCCTTTTATTAATGCACGAAGAGAGACAACGGTTTGATTGTATGTTAGCTTTGCATATGTCCCCTAAGCCAGAGAATTGTATTATGCTGTCCCAGCTTTTTCCTGTTGTAAAGAACTCCACAGTTCCATCTGTCTTCTCACAACAAGCAGGGAACTACACCTGTCTTAGCCGTTTAACACCCGGCAACATGACAACTTTCACTTTCATGGGTAATGTAACTACAGCCTGATGTTCACTTACCATAGATGTTAGTGCTTGGAGTAAGATGTCATCTCTTAGTTGGTCCCGAGCTGATCTGTTCTGGTACTGTGGGAGGAAGACTGTTCAACTACTTACCTCCTGACTGGTCTGGAATTTGCACTTTGACTAGGCTGTTAGTTCCAGTACAAATGCTAGGAAGAAATCTTAAGAACCAAATGCAACGCCATTACCAGAGAAAGCGTTCCACACCGGGGTTTAATTGGATGTCCTCCTCTCCAACTTATATTGACTCCATGGGTGTTTTTAGAGGTGTACCCAATGAGCATAAACTGGCCAACCAAATTGCGGCAGGATTTGAGTCTGCACTGTGTTGGTGGTGTACAGTTAATAAAAATGTGGATTGCATCAATTATGTGTATTACAACATCCAACGTTTGGGAAATTTAACAGGAGATGCCATTGGGGGACTGTCAGAACAATTAGCTGCAGACTCTCTGATGTCTATGTAAAACAGAATGGCTCTGGACATGTTGTTGGCTGAAAAAGGGGGTGTATGTCACATGTTTGGAGATTAAAGTTGTATGGTCATCCTTAATAACATTGCACCCGATGGATCCGTCACAAGAGCTCTACAGGCCATTAGGGTTTTAAATGATGAAATGGCATCACACACAGGTATAGATGATCCTTTCACTAAAAGGTTTGACAGTAGGTTTGGAAAATGGCGCAATCTGGTGGTCTCTGTTGTCTTCTCACTGATTGCTGTTGCTGGAATGTTGGTATTGTGTGGATGTTGTTGTGTTCCCTGTATTCGTTCTCTCTGTGTCGGACTCATCACCACCACCATTGAAGACAAGGCCGCACAACCACCTCCATATCAAATGCCACTGCTGGGGAAGGAGGAAGAGGAGGAAGAGGATGAGACCGTAACCGTGGCTGCCACTTGAGAATGATGTTGATCTCAGAAGTTATCTGAGATCAAAAGGGGGTCTGAAGGGTTATTTTTACATGTTTTTATATATTATCTTACTATGAGATTAAAATAAACCAGCTTATGGTGCTTATTAAACTTAGGTGCTTATACTAAACAGAGGTGTTATTCTGCAAAGAATGCACCCAAAGATATATGGCTGTCTATATGTGAAAAACAACCCCTTATATGGAAATGGCATGACAATTTGAAAAACTGTCCTTGGGTGCCATATAGTGTCTTGTCTTTTTCTACCTCTTTTTTCTACAGATAAGTCGTTAAGTAGGGAGAGTCAATCATGTCCAGAGTGAAATGCCCGTACGATGGAGGCACATACCTGAGGAGTGACGGAGGTCTCCACCAATAAGAAGATGGCCGTGCCGACAATGTTATTTACTTTGTTTAAACTTAATATCTGCTGGACCAGGGAGAGAATAGTCACTCAGACTTTGTGAACTGATGTGAATGCTGTATGCTTGTCAGGGATGCATAGTCTGGTCCAGAGCTCTGTAAGCAACCTCAATCTTTAAGACACTGATGTATTTTAATAATTAGATGTGAATTTAACTTTTTGCATCCTGCATACTTCACTAAACCAATGCACGAGTCCTGACGTTTTGAAGGATGGACTCAACAATATAATATATATAACAATATATATAACAATATATATATATAACAATATATATATATATATATATATAAAAAACAACTATAAACAATGAAAACAACCCTCGGTTTCTTTTCAGCACTGTAGCCAGACTGACAGAGTAGTAGCTCTATTTATCCATGTATTCTTGATAACTTCATGAGCTTCATTAGTATTAAAGAAAAATATCACCATCTCCTGTCCTCAACCAGCCCCGATTTATCTTCAAACACAAGAACTTTAGAAACAGCTGTAAAACCTGACAGTTTTTCTCCCATCGACCTTCACCAACTAATAAGCATCAAATCTGCACAAAAATGTTGATTGTCCAGTCGGGCTACATGCTGGCAAATGCCAAACTGCTGATCACATTCCAATTGGCTCTGTGAAAGAAAACTACAGAGTCTACACAGTTGTGAGGAATCAAAAACTGGAAAGATGTCATCAAGCTAATTTCTGGGCCCTATCGGAAGATGAGGTGATAAAGCCTATAAAGCAAACACGATGCCCACAAGGCAACTGATCTAAAGGAGGACCTTCATTTGAGCTCCACAAGGACCTTTGAACCATCTCTGCAAAGGCTGGTGAAGGTGAGAATTTAGAGTTAACAAAGAACATCCAAAACGTCCAGTCCAGAGGACTCCTGAAGCCTATACATTGACTGAGTTCATTTTCCAGAGACTGAGTGAGTCAAAAGAACTTTAACACAAACACAAAAAAAAAGAGGATTCGGGAAAAACTTAACTAAAACAAGTTCCAGTCTATGAAGATGAGAAGATGAAGCCATGGATGCTCAACTAAGGCAGGAAGTCTATAAAGTGATCGCTTTATAGACAATAGCTATCAACAATCCACATCTTAGTCCAAGAACAACCACAATAGAAGCTGAGGCCATGCAGACTCATCTGTAATAAAACACCAAGTCAATAACAGTCAATAAAATATGATAACCAAAAAAAAAATTCCTGGATCTGCCCCTTTAATTGGATCCACACCAAAATTTAATGGGTTCTTTCCTGGCCCATGCCACCATTCCTCCACCAAGTTTAGTGCAAATTGGTTCAGTACTTTTTGCGTAATCCTGCTGACAAATAAACCAACAGACTAACAAACAGACACAGGTGAAAACATAACCTCCATGGCGGAGGTAATAATTTTACTTGCAGTGTTTTTTAAAATGCATGATGAATGATTAACATAATGTGTTTGTATGTTTAGTTGACTCTAAAGTTTGTTTGTGTGTGCATATAAGCTAAAAAGGTTAGGCCAGTGGCTAACTGCATTCAGCATGACAGCAGGAAAGAGCTATCTCTGAACACACACATATGCCTTACATATCTATTTGATGCAAACTTCACATCCATAAAGAAGCAGCAAGAGAGACAGACAGACTCCTAAATCCTCTGTCTTGGGCTGGTTCTTGACTTCTGAATCACCGCTCTTCACCACTTTGTCCAGCAATACAAATGGGTCACTGACAGCTGTTTACCTTGGTTAGAAAAACAATTCACCATTCAGAGTTTTGTAGGTGGGATTAAGATTAGGGTCATCTTCCTACATAGCTAGCTAGCTACCAAACTACGTCCGACAAAAATAGTGACAGAAAAACTGACACAAAAGCAGTGACATACATTGAGATTAACAAAGCTTTACGGGGTGTTGTAACTTCACTTAGAGAATTAATAACACTTAAATTAACATTATTGTTGGATTGTCATGAAAATGTTACTAATTATTTTCTGCTTCTTCTGCTTCAGCGAGACAGATCCATCTGCTTTTACTTTGATGAAAATATGGAAAAATGCCCTATCCTGTATGTTATCCTATATGAAGGTGATAAGAAAAATTCCTAGATCCCTTTATCAGGTCAAATTTTTAATTTGTCAAATACTTGTAATGACTTTCCAATTAACCTAACCTCTACTTTGAGTTTAGTGCTAATTAGCTAATGTTAGCATGCTATCACACTAATCTGAGATGGTGAACATGTTAAGCACTGTACCTGCTAAACATCACAAACATCATTGTGAGCATGTTTGTATGCGGAAAAAGTACCACAGCAGCTAGCGTGGCTGTTGACTTTTAGTGTTGTATTTTCACTTCTATTGAAGCATTCTGTGCTTTTCTAAACTTTATAACTTTTGTCCTTATATGGAAATACTTTCAAATCCCATGGGATAAATTTCATAATGCATGAGAGTTATCTAACTAAAACAAATTGGCCACTTGGTCCAATTTAAACCAACAAATCAACATTTAAAAAGTGAAACAGTGCATAGGAAAAATCAACCATGTTGACACCACATTCCAAGAAAGTATACATCTTAATATCTAAAAGATGATGCAACTTTAGATTAACACAATTATTAAGGGAAGATTAAGCAGAGAAAACCTATTATTAAAACCAATTCAATGTTTCCTGGTCAATAAGGCTAGAGCCATCTCATTAAACTCTTTATGGTACAGTAGTCCCTCCTCTGGCTAGACCACACCACACTAGTTCTTATGTAGAGATTAGTTGTTACTAAATACAATCAATAACTGCCAGGTGCAACTGTTGTGCAGCTGACTGAATTAACTGACAACACTAACATTAGCTTGTATATATATGACCTGGTAGAGGGATATGGTTGATATACAATATGAGGATATGGTTGACATACTTGACCTGACACTTTTTGTTTAATAATGATATAATAACATGAACAAATTTGGAATTTGAAATTAGATCTCACAAAAAACACAATAAACCTCAAACTACAGAACTTTAGGTCAATAATGTTTTCGTTAAATGACCAAATTATGTCGTTTAGGTTAGTTTAATCAGATAATTTATGCTCGCTCTGAATTGTATAAATACTACTAACTTGAAACACACACATTTCTTCATGTATGCATAAACTACATAAATAAGACAAAGCCATACCTATATTTACAAAGAATTGGCAGTTACACTTAACATATCGCTAGGCATCTCAAACTGATATACATATAGTTATGTTACAGCTCATAATGCTACAGTAAATTGCATAGTTGATAGCTTTTAATGGTGGAGTAAGCGATTGTGGAGAAAGACTGTGGATATTTGAACTCAATGGCAAAACAAATACATCTCTCCCTTCAGCGCTCCTTCAAAAGCTCTGCCCCCCAAATTCATGGATGCACATTGCCAAGGCTACAACACCAATAAGTAGGCTAGCTGACCAAAAAATAATATGCCGGAATCCAACACTTCTTATATGGTGTGGAAGTGGATACTCTTTCTTCTTAAAGCAAAACAAACTTTACAATATAAAACATAATCAAACAAACAACATGCACACAAGCGTCCAAAACAGAATGGAGTACTAGTTGGTTAGATTGTTTTTACAAAGCTAAAGTGACAGAAGAGAGGACCGTAGCTTTGTATCTATGCTAACAGTGGAAGTAAGGTTACCTGGCAGAGCATTTTGAATTATCCATCCGAACAAATAAATCTCTTTATTTCTCACACATTCACTTTTATTTTGAAGGTTTAATTTTACTTCCAGTTACTTCCAGTTCACCCTCTACATTGATTTCAGTCAGGGAAAACTAAAAAATGGATATAATACCAAACCAAAAATAAAAGCCGTTTTTACATTGGAATTTTTTACATTGGAAAAACTGCAAAAAATGGGTCTGTTTTCTCGTTTTTGGTTTTTGAATGTAAAACGGATTATACTTTAGTACCCTGACCCTTAAAGTGTGTTTCTGTGCTTCACCGCTAAAATATTGTATTTATGCGTAATATTTTATTCACGTTTTATCAACCTTGAAAATGAGCAGAGCTGATTCAGGATGGGGGAGCTGCAAAACGCAAGAAGCACTAGTGCATAGAGTGTAAAATACATCGCCCAGGATGCACAGAAAGATGTTTCAGATTACTGCTGGTGTTTTCACCCTTACAACTAGCACTGTCATCATCTTTTTTTCTGTGAAATTAAGCCAAGCGGAGTTTCCCACAGGTTAAGAATTTCCTTGAGGTGGTGGGTGGCGCAGCGTGTGACAGATGTGTGCGCAAAGACTCATGCAGTTTAGAGGGGGAGAGGGTAATCTAGGTTATTTTCTGTAGCTACAATTTACAGATGTCCCCTAAACACCTCACAAGCAGACTATCGTAGACGCTACAATTTACCGATGTTACATAAACGCCTCACATGCAAGGCTATCAGTAGACAAAACTAGGCGGCTGCACACAGTGAAGCATCTAGTTATTAAAGGGTACGCAACTCAGACAGGTGTGTGGCCAAAAATTTGTTAGTTCGAAAATAGTGAAATGAAGTGTTCCAATGTAAGATTTACCTAAACGCAAACTGAGTGATTTTTTTCTACCTGAGCGGGTATGCTCTACCTGGGCAGGCTGCCATGGTCCGCCATGATTTTCCTTTTAAAGTTTCCAGCAGTGTAGACACAAGAGTCTGACATCATTGTTTTGCAATACGCAACTATGGCATTGGTAAAAGGAATAAACTCAGAGGAATACGATTTCCAATAGTTAAGACAAATTGGAACCGGTTCTCAACTGGAACCGGTTCTCCATTGCCTTCCTTATGTGTCACCTCATCTGACTTTAACTTCAGATTTTGGTGAATGCGCAATAAAAAGTTTGATTATACATAAATGTTTAAATAGCCTCTCCAATCAAAAAAATCTGATCCTACTAAGTTTTCAATTCAAATTTTTCAGTTGACAGACAGTGCGCCAATGTTGTTTTTAAATTTAAGCACTCCTTTCTTTTCCAACTGATTTTGAAAATGAGAAAGAGAAATAATTATTTCCAGTTGATTAAAACATACACAGTATGGTCTCATGGACGCGCATCTACCTCTTCTGGTACAAGTAGCAAAATTTAGTGTGAAACCACTTGTTTGGGTATTTTGACTGGATGGGGCCCTTCTGAAACTGTTTCAAAATTGTGAAACAACCAAATCTTCAAGTATCAGAGGGCAGTACCCCACTCCAGTCTCTCCAACTCGGCTCAGAGAAATAGTTGTTGTGGATAAAAATATGTGTGCATGCATTTAGAGCATTCTAATACAAGCGGAAGTGGGTCACTGCTCCTCAGGGGAACCAATCTAGCAGCTTGAACTTCCTCTTAATCATACATGTTTGATGATGGATTGTAACATGTTTAAAGGCAACAAAAACCAACATACATGTAAACACACACAAACACATAAAGTGGAAGGGAATGATAAATTCACAAATAACAAATAACCTAAATACTATGCATGATATGGATGTGCAGACCATCCTCTATAACCACCAAACCCACACATACCTACATGCGCACAGACTGGTACTGAAGATTTCATCACAGTAGAGAAGAGATGACTGGCCTTGTGGAACCATCCCTAAAGAAAATAGGTCTACTTTTCTGGTATTTAGGGGCCATTGCAAAGTAGTATTCCTGTAGATTTCCCATGATTTCCCTAGGGATTTTTGCCATTAAATTTCTATACTGCCACAAAAAACACAATATTTTACAACGTATGCGGAACCTTTTCAAACTTTCAAAGAGTGATTTTCGGAGCGTTTCTTTTCAGAAAACGTCTTACTGATCAGAATATTACTAAATTCCAACCAACTGGGAAGTTTAAAATAACTGGTTTATATCACTGGTCTTTCTTTGTTTTTGCTCAAGCCATCTCAGCAAAGTGCTGGGAGCAATGGGGAACATTGGGGTGGGGCTCTTCCTCTCTCACTCTCTCTCTCCAGCCGGGGTAAATCAATAGCCAAACCAGTACACTTACACAGTCCAGTCTGTGCAAGGAGGATGTTGGATGCTGCACTGGACTTACTAATAGATACACACATACTGTATACATCTGTAATGCTTTGTGAGTTTGCTAATGCAGCCAAGCAACAAGTTCAAAGTTCATACTGTGAATATAGTGAAACAATGTGGTGTGTGTTTGTACACTTTTTATTTGCAGAAAAGCTGGTTTTTCTTTTGTTATTAAACTGGCCACGAAGGGACAAAGAAAATCTTATAATGTATGCACACACCCCTTAATGTAAACTAAAGATCCATTAAATCCTCTAATTACTGTCTCCATTTCCAAAGCACGAGAATACAAGAGGACAGACTATATTGCAAGGACAGAATAGGGTTCAAAATTAGGTTTTTCTTTATTAAATTACAAAAAAAAGCCTCTGGGTAATGAAATCAAACTAAGCATGCTGCTTATGATATAACTGCACCTTAAACTCAAAGAAAGAAGACTGTGAAGTCTGACCTGAGTCCGTGTAACGCGGTCTTGCCAGGTCCCTGAAGTAGTAAATGAAATCCAGGCAGTTGTCGTCCTGCACTTCTCCCTTGGAGCACAGGTCGGAGAGTAGTTCCAGCGCCTTTCGACAAATCTCATCCTCTCTTTCTGCAGGCATTGCCCTCCAGCATCCTTCTAAATGGTCGGCCACTAAGGCTGATCCTCCACCACTTCTCTTGCACACTCACACACAATCACCCAGCCACACACAGCCTCTACCAGCGTAAAGGCGCATGAGAAGCAACCACAGTAACTACACCCCTAGATAGGTTCGGTGAGCTCGATGCATCCACTAAAATCCGAATTAGGCAAAGTTTGGCTGATTTTTTTTGTACAAGTATGTTTGAGTTGAGATCAGAAAACTTTTCTTCGGTTTATATTATCCTCCTTCGCATGGTTTTGTTGTCCTACAATGAAATAACAGCTCTAAACCAGCGCGCAGCTCGCTCTTCTCCTCCTCTTCTTCTTTTTATTCCTTTCGTCCCTTCTTTCCGTTCTTTTCTTTCGTTCTTTGTTGCTCATCTATCTGTGGTCCGCTATTACGTTGCTCTGCTTTGCTGCTGAATCACTAGCTAGTGAGCCTCCGGGTTTTAGCGGTGCCAGTCAAGGTCCTTGAATGAATGCTCGGCTTTCACTGCGCTCAGTTATTTCTCAATGCACTGACATGCAGAGAGACAGGAAGTTCTGCCTCCATCAACCCCCCTCCACCTCCACCAGCACCACCACCATCACCCTGCTATCCAAGGAGCGGCCTGCCCACCACAGAGAAGTCTTGTGGAAAAGCCAATACAAAATACATTCACCCCTTTCCAAACACCGTGAAAATGTCTTGAAATCCCTCACTGCCCCCCATTTTCTCTTTTGTCTCCTGAGTAAGGTCAAAGATCTGATTCCTCTCACCATGTAAACACATGAGTAATGGTGTAATATCCCCTGTGCTGCTGGGTAGCAGATGTTTAAACAGGGTAAGGAGCTCAAACACCTGAGAGGACCCACATACAAAGCCTGACCTTTACTGATGGAAGTAATGAAGGGCAAAAACGACAGATAAATGTCACATTAAAACCCTGGTGAAGGAGCTAATAAAGGCCACCCTGCCTCAGTCTCTTTGTCTCTTTCTGTGTTTGTTTGTGAAGTATTAAGAGAGGACCTTTAAGCGCATCAACAAATATCTCAAAGCAACATAAAAATAACTTGACTTCGAAGGTTTTGTTATTTCCTTGGCAATGTTTCAGCTGCATATAGAGAGGGCTGATTTCCAAACTAATGTTAAATATTTGCAAAAGGGTCCAACTGCAAATCTCGCCTGGTGACCCCAGAAACATTTGTAAGAAAACAGTCCCCAGAAGTGAAGAGTATTACATTTCTAGCAGTTTTGAAACTCTAAAAGCTTTATTTAATGCTGCACAATCAATATTTATGTAATTGATAAATGTGAGCGCACACTAAAAATCCAGAAATGTAAGAAGAAAAAAAAAGAAGCAAAATACTGCAAAAAAAATTTTTATACTTGGATGAAGCAGAACAGTAGGTGGAAACAGGGAAACAGCTAACCTGACTCAGTCAAATGGTAACACTCGAAACCAAAGCGGTCTTTTATACAGACAGATATGAGAGTGGTATCAATCTTCTCATCTAGCTCTGCCAGTAAGCAAATAAGTACAATATTTTCCAAAATGTTGAACCATCCTTTAATGTTAAAGTTGCTCCATGTCTCCTGGATATGCAAAGGCAGCTGTTTGCTAACGTAACTACATTATACACTGATATTGTGCCTTGCTTTAACAAGCTTTGACAACATTTACAAAAGTTGTTGGCACAGAAGTTTGTTTAGCATTGACACAGTGTTGTGTCACACACAGTAACAGACAAGGGTCAATCCCAAAATGAGGTAAACATGGTTTCTTCATGTATGCTAGATGTGTGAAACTACTAGGGTAAATAGCTACCCTAATACAAGACTGAAAGGTTACCCTAATACAAGACTAAACAGTTTAATTTTTTATAAAGCACAGGTGATATAATTAGCCTGTTGGACAAAGTGACATTATTGTTAGTACTGTACTGTGAGATATGTGTCACTGATTGTAATATACTATACAATATCCTTATAAAAGGAAAACAAACCTATCTTGTGTTGTCAGTGTTAGCATTCAATTTTACTTTATTTTCAGCATGCGTTCAGATAAGAATGAGAACAGTTCCACTACTTCATTGGCTAACACAACATCTCCTTACGCAACAAGCTTATCTTCAGCAGCACATTAGCTCACTATCGTTTAATTTATGCATTAGGATAGAGCTTATTTTATTTTTTCACACCTCACTAATGATGAAATGCTAATGCTAATGCTAATGTAGTTACAAACAAACATTTTGAGTGAAGACTTAACATATTTATATTTGACCACTAATATTTGAACGTTCCACTTTCTCTGTGCCTGTCTTGCATATGGGATTTTATTAATACTATTTATAGAGTACAGAAGTTGCGGTACTGTTACCTTCTAAGTCTGAGCAAAAAAAAGGTTTTTAAAAAAAATATAAAATAAATACAAAAAAGATAATAGAGTATACAATGCAAGGAAGAAATAAGCGTGCACTGTGAACATGTCACAGAAAACGCTTCAGAGTATTAGTTTACTCTCTAAAAAGCTGCAAACAATTTTCAACAATTTTACATAACCAAAATTACTGAATGACTAAAATTCTAATACATTAAGACTGAGTAAATTCATAATTCACTTACAGCCAGTTCAGGATATTTTAGTCCAATTCCAACCCTTTAGCTCTTGCCAACCTACCTGATGATTGTGTGTTTATTTATTAAAACAATATCAGGGGCGGCATGATGATACAGTGGTGACCATTGTTGCCTGACAGCAAAAAGGTTGTGGGTTCAAATCTAGAGCATTGTATTGCTGCCAAAATGACTATATGTATATATATATATATATATATATATATATATAAATGTATTTGTGTGTGTATGTATGTATGTATATACATATATAGACACATATATATGTATATAAGGATAATTTGCAACATGTGTTAATCTAAATAGTTCTTGTTGAATGTTTTACAGTAATAGAATTAATAAAAATGAATATTTTTTTTACTCAAATGTAGAATCTTTCATTTTCAAAAATGTATATCTCCTCTAGTCTTCACTTTCTTGCAACCAAATTTTAATTCTGTGTAATATCTGTGTATAACATCTAAAAATTATTTGGTCCTGCATTAAGAAACTGAGCACATCAGATCTTGATAAATATAGCTTTGGAGCTGAAAAACCCACTTTTTTAAGATATTTTGACTGTATATTTTCCCAAGAGAGATTATTTTAATTTGAAACTTTTTATGGCAAAATATTAATATCAATTGTAGTTATATATATATAAATTGAAAGATGCTATACTATTCCTTCATTATTTAATAATTTTTTGAAAATAGCATTTTTTTTGTAGTTTTCACTGGATGTAATATTACATTCAGTGGTTTTATTTCATAGGTACATCTTTGTACTATGTTGATTTCAACATTTTCTATCTCTATGTGATACCTATGAGCCTGATCTTTTATTGGGTTCAGGAAATTTGCAGGTTACAGCTTGTAATGGCTTGGTTTTGTTTGTCTTTTGACAGTTGGCTTCTTCTTCCAGGCTTTTTCCAAGTTCTGAATTCTGGGTGAGTTGACATGGAATGACCCATGCTCACAATGTAGACACATCCAACCAAAAAAGGAGAAATCAAAATAGGTTTTTTCCAGCTAAAATCCTCAGGCAATTTCTTAGAAATATATTCAGGATTCTTTGTACAGACAACTATGACTGATTGAAGTAATTTATTTTACATGACTTACCTCATCGGAGTGATCAGGGTATTTTCTAGCTGATGCTGCTGAGGATATAGGTCAAACACTGCTGTTACATCAAACCAAGTACATGGCCTACTTCTCTCTGATATAGCTGATACTGCCAGCTGAATCACTGTGTAATCTTAGGCATCTAAGTCAGACCTACATGAGCCTTCCTTTTTGATAAAGCTTATAGTTAGGTCTGGCTCAGGCTTGGCTTGAACCCACCCCCCCTAGTTATGCTGTCATAGGCCTAGACTGCTGGGGGACGTCCCATGATGCACCAAGCTCCTGTCTCCTCCTCTCCCTCTTCATCTGTACACATTCATATCCAATCAATGCTTCTTACTAATTTGGGTTCTTCTCTTTCCCATAGGTTTGTGCTTTCTCATCTCTTGTCTCTCTCCTCCTGTTGCTTTCTGCAGCTATTGTTGCCTCTGGAGCTGGAGAGTCACAGGATCTGTGACTGCAAACCACCTACTGGCCCCATGATCCTGTTCAACATCCACCGCTTCAATTATTATCATTATAATTATTATTATCATATTTAGTCTGATTATTATCATTAGTCTTATTATTATAATTATTAGTTTTATTATTAGTCTCATTATTATTATACATCTTTATGTGGAACCTGTATTGTGCTGTGTTCTCTTTCCTCCCTTCTGCCCCTCTACACTCCTTCTGCCCCTCTGCTCCACTCCAGGTAACCATGACAATCAATTTAGTGTCTCCTGAACTAGATCCAGTTGTCTGATAATAACAGCATCAGTGAAATATGACTCCAGCATTTACCAACTCTCTTTAGCAGATCCTCAAAGGATTAATCAGAGGAGATGTGATTCATTCTTAGTTCTGAATGAAGCTTGCCAACTGAGGAAGGCTTTATAATGAAAGAGAATTATTTCATTTCTCAATGTCTGAAAGAAAATGTTTTATTTTCAAATATCAATTGGTAGATGATGTTAAGGGACAGGATCTACCATTATCTAGAGTACAATTGATGATGTTGATGCTGACATGTCAATGTAAAGAGGAGATGAGAGTGCAGCCGCTTTTAAAAGTGCTCCCATGTGACACCACTCAACATTTGATTTTTTGCAAACAAACAGGGGTCATGTGGAGTTTTGTCAGTACTAAATACCTCAGCATGAAGACATATAGTATTACTCTACTGCCAGCATATATATATATGAACACACACAACTGATGCCACTGTGTGATTTGGCAAACCATATTGTGCAATAAAACAGCTCTTCCACTGAGGTGATCACTCAAGATGTTATCTGCTTATGATCCAGATGATGTATTTCTGTTAGCCTTATTTGTCAGCAGGTCCAAAATATCAGTACATATTCAGAAAGAAATTTCTGTGCATGATGATGTGGAGCTGTTGGTTTAAAACCAACAGTGTGTGTGTGGGAGTGTGTGTGGGTGCCTCTGCCTTTGTGTTTGTTTGCATCTTTGCGCACATGTGCATGTTTATTTGTTCATTTCAAAAGTGTGAGTGACTGACAATCTTTAAACCAAAGTGTGCATGTGGACACATTAGGGCATCTGTGTGTGTATGTGTGTGTGTGTGTGTGTGTGTGTGTGTGTGTGTTTGTGTGTGTGTGTGTGTGTGTTTGTGTGTGTGTGTGTGTGTGTGTGTGTGTGTGTGTGTGTGTGTGTGTGTGTGTGTGTGTGTGTGTTTGTGTGTGTGTGTGTGTTTGTGTGTGTGTGTGTGTGTGTGTATGTGTGTGTGTGTGTGTGTGTGTGTGTGTGTGTGTGTGTGTGTGTCACCCTGGCGTGTGTTTATGTATCTTTTTGATGTGGGTAAGTTTGATTTAGCATTATCTGGGACGATTCAGCCAGGCTAGGAGCCAGCCCAGCTGCCTCAGAGGAACAGGGGGTATCTGTTCAGCCTTCACAGCGGTCACTCTGTTCTTAAATGCTTCACAGAACACAGCATCCACTTTTAAACCCCTAACTGAGGTTAAAGGGCTAATGAGTATGATTTTCACTATTTCATGGCTCGAAGTGGTTACCTTAATATCTGCTAGGGTTTGGTAGGGTTTTTTTTTCATTACCAGTATTTATATTTAAGTCTGAGCTTTGAACAAAAATTCTGCAATAACTGGAACTTCAACAGTCACTGGTGAAATGTAACTGAACAGTTACTGAGGCCAGTGGAGTTCACATTTTGACAAAATTTCCCTTTCACACAGACTGTAGAAAAACATAGACATACTGAAACATCTGCAATGTCACTAATAGGTGTTTCCTGGACCTGGGTTTACCTGCGTTAGTTTCTGGAGCCAGTAAATCCAATTTGCGTAACATGGTAGAGCTGACAGGAGTTGTGACACTGTATTGATCCCTCCCAGTGCTCCATATGATATTTGAAAGTGCACAATACAAGTGCCTTTTTGTATGCTATACTTTGATATATACCAACAGGGCCTTGGTGCCTGTTAAGACGTGAAACGATAATCTATGTTCAGTAAGAAGAATAATTACACTTTGTAACTTCATGGGTCTTGGGAGGATCAGATAGTTATCCAAGCTCTAAAAGCTGTGTAAAAATGTAAATGCATCCAAGTGGCATTCAAGAGGGAATGAAATCAGAGTCTAGCTAACACTAGTTAAACTGTTAATGTCATAACTGAACTTAAATATTCTTATTCTGGCATTTTGGCAGTTACCAGATAAAATCAGGTGCAATAGGACTGGCCCTTATTTGCATGTAGCCTGGGAAAACAAAGACATATTGTAATCAGATTTGTAAATGAAAGTATGGGATCGAATTAGGGTCATTTGTAAACAACACTAGGTATATAGCTGGCCCGCCCTTTATTTGTTTTGTTTTTCTCTCCTACTGTCTGAGCTCACATATACAGAATTTTAATGCAGCCAAAGTCCCAATAAAGCTGTTCTCATTTACGTTTTTCTCTTTCTGTTGTCAGGCAATGGAACAAGTATGAAATAGTGACTCAAACATGGCCCATTAAGACTACATGTTAACCAGCAGTCACTTCCAAGCCATTTCAAAGTTGCTGCTCAGCACTGCTAAAATCCTGATTTTATTACCGTAACATCGTGTAACAAAATCACCATATACATAAGTTAAAGACAAGGGCTGTGCTTTGATTTTCCGGCTATATTTATCTGTAAATAAATCTCACTCAGAGATAAAGTTAGAAGCTCATTCATGTCTCTGTCAACTGCCGTGTGGTCAATTAAAGGAGAGTAGAGAGAGGTGCGCTTGTGGAGGGAAAGCCTGACTCAGAGCAATACTGGCAACTCTCTTCTATAGAAAGTAGCTAAGGATTATCAAAAAAGTCGCTACATTTGTCGCTACGTGCTTTTAAAAAAAAAAGTCACTAAAGGCGTGCTGAAAAGACAGTAAATCTAGCCATAAAGGTGCTAAATTGACAACACTGCCTGTAATCACCCCCCTGATGATGTAATAGATACTGTTTGTGCCAATTCATTTTGACAGAGCAATTGCCAATTGGGAAACTCCAACACTTTGCTGGCGCAACTTCAGCACTCAGTCATGCGGTATTCAGCTGACCAATGGTGTAACATCATCACTTAGTCAGTCATGCGGTATTCAGCTGACCAATGGTGTAACATCATCACTTAGTCAGTCAGTCAGTCAGTCAGTGACATTTGCATTTATAGGGCTGGCCTTGCTGTTAAGGTCCAGCCAAAAAATTTTGCATGTATATAAAAGATTTGGAATTTTAAAAAAGAAAAAAAAAAGAGACTGCGTGAATAAAATCTGTGAACAAATGATATTAGTGGCTAGTATACGCACACTCTGTAAGAAAGAAATACTTTTGTGAACGTGTGCATAGATACACCTGAATCTGATTAGACAATGACAATCCAATCACAAAGTGTCCAATCAGAGGATAGATGGTTCTGTTACCTTCATCTCCATTGCAAGTCCTAAAAGGTGTAGTAGATTTTCAAGATGGACTATGGTGCAGACTCTTCTACAACCCAGGTGGGTTTGCATACTTACACATTATTATAAATGTTTATCTTTATTTTTTACAGCATCATCAAATACAGTTAAATCCACCTCAGTCACACAGAGCCCACAGGGTTTTGTTGTTGCTCAAAACACTGAAAACCCCTTATATTCCAGTCACGCCATTGTACTGGGCTGGCAAGAGATGTCCCAGCAGCAGATTATGTATCCCAGGACATGGACAAGTAAAACCTAAATCATATGCACAGACACCACTATGGACAGTGTGACAAAAAAATGTGACTAGATATGTTTTTTGTGATCTGGGGAACTCAACACTTTAAAATCTCATTCATTTATTTTCAAAATGTCCATAACACAACCTTTAGAAGTAAAATATGCATTTGAGACAATGATGACTGAGAAAAAAAGTACAGATTTTATATTCTCAGTGAAACGGTGATAAAAGGTTAATTGTCAGTTTTAACTGTCTGTTACTAACATTTTTCATCTGTTTTTTGGTATTGGGCAGTTAATGTACAGTGGGTTCATCAGAACTAAAGTTGCTAACCGAATCTGCCTGCTGTGGCTGGAAACACGAAAGATAGGCCCATTTCACCTTACATAAAGTTATTGGATCCATTGTTAACATAAAAATGTTGATTAGTGCAGTATTAACAAATCATAAGAAAGGCAGAAACTACTGAAAACAAGCTGTGTCATTACTAGAAGTTCTGAAATCAACTAGATAAAGGAAGAAAATACTCAAAACATGGCACTTCCCAAATAAATTAAGCGGAGTATGGACATAATTTTCATCAGTGAACAGTTAATGAGATGTAATGACCAATGGTTAGACGGTATAACCATGGAAATTAAACAGTGGTATAGGGTCTAAACTGGTCACATAGCAGCTGTTCTTCACCCAGATACTTAATGAACTCAAAAACTCTACAAAGACAGAGAAGGTAAACACTGTCAGCTTCATATCACCTCCCATAAAGAAAATCAATTAAACACATCTGGGGGCACAGCTCTCTGTCCAATCTGCATATTAATTGAATTGAACAGGGCGGCTCTGCAGTCTCAAACAATCCATAGTCAGATCCTTAATATAAAATCTCTCATTCAGATCAATCAAATGACATGGAAGAGTTTGAAAAAGTGCCAGTGCTACCTCAGTTAACTGTGGGTGGACGGAAAATAGATTCCTTTCTATTTACTTGTGATTTTTTTTTTTCTGCATTTGCTTATTTGCTGATTTCTTCATTTTATCTGTTCATCCTGTATTGGTCTGTCAAGGATAGCATAGAAAATACAGATTAGTACAGATTAAAGGGAGAGGAGACGACAGGAAGAGAAGACAGCCAATGAAGGAAGGATGGGGAGAAAGGAATGAAGAAGAGAACAGTGAAGCACTGTTTAGAGCAGGGCAAGAGTCGAGGCACTCCCTGAACAAACAAGTGAGTGTTTCAGGGCCTTGGCATTTGACAGCAGGATGTGAAATGGGAGAGAGAAAGATGTGAATTTGGTTTTTACAATGGAGGTAGAGTAGTGTAGCAGGACCCTTGGACCTTTTCTAACCATCCATCAGTCTGGAGTTTTTATCAGGGTCAGACAAAACATCACTAAACTCTTGCTGATATATTATAAGGCATGTAATATAAAAAGTTTAAACAAACTTCTAAAATAAAAAGTTTAGTTTTGTCATAGGGCAATGTTCACCTAAATACACAGCTATTAACAATATGAAGCATTTTTATATTTGTTTTTCTAGCTTATATGACCAACTAATATAGCACAATGAAGATTTAACCTTGACAACTTCATATAAAGTATGTAAAACACTTGAGGTGAGGTAAGGTGACCATTGTCTTTAAGAGGTCAATGATAATACTGATAATTAGCCTGTTACCAGACACAACCCTTTTAAAATAAAAAGGTTACTGTTCTTCAACCCTTTGATTACAGTCATAACCATGGTCTACTCTGAAAGGTAACTCTTTAAATTTTACAAACAAAAAGTCAGAATGAGCGTAAGATATACTAAACTCTTTCAGAGGCACAAACATGTTAGAAATGTAAGGTTTTTTTGCCTTGAGTATCTTTTTGGTATATAAAAAGGAAAAAAAAGGCCTATGGTAGTACCTTTTATGTCAAAAATACTTTGCAGCCATAGCCACAAGTCTAAACCAATTCTGTGTCAACAGATTTTTCAGAAATATGGGATCCTTACATTTGCACAGATAGAATCAGGAGACTTAGAGCTTTCAGATAATGTATATAAGTATGTATGTATGTATATAAGTCAAGGTTATGTGAAAATTGAGTCCAGTACAGATCAAAACACACCTAAGTAGTGCTATCAAGGCTAAAGTGAGTGGAATGCTGTATTTTAAATGGTTTAAAAGCCCAGTCCCTTTGAGTATATTACCATAAGCAGTGAAAAACATCAAGTAAACAGAAAATAAAAGTTTAAAGGGGTATTCCAGTATTTCCAGTATTCCAGTATATAATTAGGTACTGCAGTCATAACGTTGGGAGACTAGCAAAAAGGCAATTTTGGTCACCTCTATGAGTGAAGCTCTAAAATGCTTGATCAAACATTCCCTATAATGCAACTTAATAGTAGATTTTCGTTAGACCCTCCTAGCTGGGTAAATGTCCACATATTTCGGACATATTTGTGTGTGTGTTTCCTGTGAAACCGTGATGACATTATCAGGGTTATATCGTTAAGTGAGTTTCACAGACTTGAGAAAAGCTTCTCCAGGACCACAGATAACAAATTATAACTATTTTCACAGATAGAGTAGTGGTCCCCATTACAGCTAGAGTACCAAATGGGCATAGCAGGCAACTGCTCCAAGATTGCACAGCTCAGGGGACCTTGAAAGCTCTATGCTTTGTGTTTGTCAAGTGGTTTGTACCAGTTTATTGCAAATTTTGGACTATGCACCACTAGTGCAATCAACTGATAAGAACCCTTATCAGTTGAGGAGGATCCTGCATTATTACCAAATCTTAAGATGTGTCTTTACAACTTTTTCTCCTAGAAGTTACATTTATACTGCTAATTTGCAACAGTAAATATGTTTTAGGGGAAATATGATGCTGCCAGGATTATTTGTTTATCAACGTTATGAGGAAACTTTTTTAATGAACATATCTTCAGTAATATAACATGTTAAAACAATGAACAACTCAAAAGTGACATTAACAATGAGACATGACATGCTTGATTTATTAATATTTAACCGAAAGCACAACCTTTTTGTAATCTCAACCAACATGCTTTTGTTGTCTAAACCTAACCCCATGTGGGACTGCAGTTTCCAGCATAATTCAACAATAATAATTCAGAACATAGTCCCTGCATCAATTATGTTTTTGTTTTCTTGTGATGTAACTGGCGAAACAAATTAGTAGTATATAAAAGTAATTTTTAGGAGACAGGGTTTACCAGGGAGACCATTATTGGATAGCAGTACAGTACGGAGATGAACGGAAATGAGGGAGATGCAACCTCAGTCGGACTCAAACAAGGGACACTGCAGTTCATGGCTGGCACCTTAAGGACTGTGCCTCAAAGGCTGTTTCCAAATATAGTTTTCAGACTTTCATTATGCTAGTTTTGTGCTAATATGTTGAATATTTCAAAATTAATGTATTTAATCAAATTACCCCAAGCAGTCTGAGGCCTGAGGTAGTATTCCAGCATCAAAAATCTTTACACACAGAGTTTCTGAGGAACAGGGAGTTACTAGGCGCCCAGCAGTCATTGTTGCCTATAGGGCACCCTAGCAGGTTAATCAGACCATGCTTTCCATGACTGTAAACTGACAGATGAGTGGATTTGCTCTTTAAATTTTTTAAGTAATTTTCTCTATAAAATCACTGGTAAATTGAAGACTGAAGCAAGAACAGCTGTCTTTAATGTGTCTGAAAACAGACTCTAACCAGCCTGGCAAATAAGAGAATTGCTTTTTGAAATGAATTAGAAACATTTTTTGAGAAACTGTTGCTATAATACCCTAATGTCTGGTAGCTCTTTCTTAGGAAGTTCCACTGCTGTATAAGAAGTGACGTGTTTCACATTACTGTAGGAATTCTTTAAGGGAGCAACAACAGCCATTTACTTGGAATATACCAAAGAAGAACTCAGTAGTTAGCAATAGCAGCAGCTGTAGCCAGTGCAACTAAGCAGGCAACAAACAAAAAATTCAGCAACTCAACAACTCAAGCTTCTTAACAAAGAGTCAAAGAAAAAAGATGTAGCTGTATATGACCATATGGACACACAGCCAAAATATAAACAAACAAATTTGGATGGATTTTACCATCCATGGATTTTACAGGTTAAACCTCTTGAAAGAAAGTGTACGCTACATACAAGTTGTTCTCATAGTGGTTTAAATATTTTAGGATGGAAGAATAAAAGCCACTACATAAGTTACAGCAGTCTGTAGGGGAAGCATATAACTTTGATGAGAAACAGAGAAACTTCAGAATATATACAATTCCTTTCACCCTGTGTTACTAAAAATTTGAAAGGCTGCATTAGAGAGACATAGGTGTGCCCATGTCCAACAGAATTTGTTGTCTATGCAGCATAACTTGGCAGGGCAGCTTCTCACAGGAACTCAGATGAACTGAGGAAAGACAGAGACAGAGCTGCTTGTTGGTTTTTATCATCCCTATGTGGGAGTGCCTGCTTTTTGATTGAAACAACTTAAGGGGGGCGGCACAATGGTGCGGTGGTTAGCATTGTCGCCGAACAGCAAGAAGGTTCCAGGTTTGAACCCCAGTTTGATTGGGGCCTTTCTGTGTGGAGTTTCTGTGTTCTCCCTTTGCCTGTGTGGGTTTCCTCTGGGTACTCTGGTTTCTTCCCACACACAAAATGCCATCAACTATCAGCTTTGGAAATGCAGTAAATTTAGAACAAAGCATTGCTAAACTGCAAGAACAAATATGTAGATTTTACATTGGTGAATTGTAAGTGTTAGTATTGTAATTCAATGAAGAGCAACTTAAGTGTTAGTATTGTAATTCAATGAAGAGCAACTTAATTAAAGTAGTTTTAGTTGCCCATCCTCAAAAGAAGAAGTGCTGATATGTCTTTGTCCAACTTCTTTTGGTACCAGCGAAATGCTCATATTGGCTGTTTGGAGTGCCCTGACATGTGACCTATTTTATCATTTTGGTATGAGGACACAGAACTCATTCTCCAGCAGAGGAGCAAATGCGCCATTTGTGCACAGCACACTAAAGTGGAAAGACATTTTGGAGCTGTTGATAGGAGACTTGTGATGCAGCTAGACAGGTTGACTATTTATAAACAAATTATAATCTGCCTCTCTTAAAGATGCAAAAAATTGACTTTTTTGGTTCTGTTATATTTTTAAGTGGTGGGGCGGGAGGGGGGTTGGCACTTTGGATTGCTTTGTAATAGTTGCCTCAATCCAGCAGACTGGGATCATTTTATCATTCTTTTAGAGTTGTATGTCTGGCCACCTGATGAATGTATTCACTTTAGCTGTGCTTTGGTCTCTGCCAACTCCTTGGGTGGGGCATCCCAGTAACTTTGGGGTTGGGACACTGACTACCAGTGATAGTCACGTAACTGTTCAGCTGTTAACCCTTTTTTTCTACAACCACAGATGGGATTTACAGCAAACAATAAGATAGCAGATTGATCAGCCAGCTCTGTCTCATAAATCCATGAGCTCTAGAGGAAATGTCTCGCAATGCAGTAGCCAATCACTCTTTGTACAGCAGAAATTGTTGAGCATACATATGGTCCCTCACTGCGACCATATATACATACAAAATGCTGCTATGTGCCACCCTACTCTTCAGTTCCTTGGTGGCCAAAAAACAATCAATTACTACTGCTACGACAATGATATTTTTTCTGTGCTTTGCCAACAGTATGGTTTATTTAACAGATCAGTTAACATAACATTTAGTTTATGTATAAGCACCATGTATTTTGAGTGTGAAAGTTCAGTCCTTGCCTTGGAAAACCAACAAAAAAGGTCTAGTTACCAGTCCATCCACTGAGCAAGACCATTTGTTTGAACTGTTCACCATCACATGTTCACCATATCAACTTAAAAAGGTGTTGATACCTGTACCAATACTGTGTTCAGAACTTGTTTCCGTTGCCCCAATAGGCCATAAAAATCAGTTGATTTATAGTTTAATTATAGATAAAGGAAAATTTACATTTTTGCCCTGCTATACATGCTATGCAGTTCATACAGTGTTATACAGTTTTAGATATCCGAATATCTTGTTCAAATACTGATTTCCATCCATTTGGGTACAGTATGAAAATCAGTTAGCAGACTCTTGAAACTTGTGTAAGTTATGTAATACTTCACATCTGCATTCATTTTTGTCAGTGTTATTTTAGATTAGATTGATTGGAAAAGTCTGCATTGTATTACATCATAATGTTAACATAATTAATAAAAATCAGTGCAAAGCTGATGTTCACTGTGATGGATTACACAACTGAATCAAGGTTCAATACTATTCTAACTGACTATCATATTATATAGAATACAAATAATAGGTTCAAATTTCTAAAAAGCAGCATGTCTGCGAAATGGTTGGCTGATAGATACTTTAAAGCAGCATTACTAGAAAGTTTTTGGGGGAGGGTTTTTGGCCACTTGGCAGAGGTGGAGCAGCATTCTTATACAGTATAAAGTTTTAACCTTATAAAGTTTGTTACGTATTTAAACATCCAGCAGATATAGAGGGAAATTAGCATTCATTTGGGGTCTATACAGCCATCTCCACAGGACAACACTGAAATGCAATGCACCAATTCATTTCAATACTTCAATACTCACTCTCTTTTTAGCTCTGTTTTGGTCTCTATCAACTCTGAGAAAAATATCTGTCTCTTTAGCTGCGAAATGCTAAAAAGTGTTCACTAGCTAGTCACTAACTTTGCACTTCTGCTGTTTGGTGCTAAATGGTTACTGTACAATGGAGTATCAGAGTTTTTTCACTGAAAATATCTGAAAACATATCCGAAATTTCTCTGCTGTGGCTGGAAATTAAGTTGATGAGAATGGTGAGGGCAAACCAAAACAGTAAAGTTGCGGGTTGGAAAACGAAAAGAATGAACTGAAAGATGCCAAAATGCTCTGTTGAGCTGAAAAGAAATGCAAAGCCAGGAGATAATAAATCTCTGTAGTATGGTCACTACGAACTCCCCCCTTCACTTTAAATATAGTAATTTAATTGATTATTAATTTGAAATTATTGAGTAGTTCTGCTTTTAACATCAGCTTTTTAAAATATTTTTAGTTTATGTGAGACATGGTTAATTAGCTAAAAACAAGCTAAATGACTGTAAAAACAGTGTATAAATGTCGCAAAAGAGTGCCTAAAAGTCTCTTCAAGAAAGAGCCTACCTATTCATTTTTTACTACTGTAACTCCACAAAACATGCTGAAAATTAATTTTTGAAGTCATTTTTCTGTTATAATTGTGAAGCTCTTATGCTGATAGGCACAGGGCTTGTGGCGTCAAAGCCTAGAAGAAAACCTCTGACTAAAGTACATGTCCAGTGGAGATTGCTGTATAGTAACCTTTTATACAGATCTTTCAGAGTAATCCTCCAAGAGATGGATAGTCATCCTGTTCATATGAGATGACCTTCAGTGAGTGCAAAAGCCATCACTGCCTCCTTTTATCCCCTTAGACTGCAGACTTACTTGGACAATAGCCACAGCATATCCATTCAATAGCTATTGAACAATCTCTCTGCTTACGTCTAGTGTTTTCTCTCTCTCTCTCTCTATCTCTGTGTGTGTGTGTGTGTGTGTGTGTGTGTGTGTGTGTGTGTGTGTGTGTGTGTGTGTGTGTGTGTGTATGGGCTTGTTTTATTAAATTCATAATACTCATATACTTGTGGAGTCCGTCAGCTTTGTGGGGACCAAAATCCTGGACCCCACAAGTTTAAAAGGCTGTTTGAGGGTTAAGACTTCACTTTAGGGTTTAGATTAGAATTAGGTTTAGGTTAGGGTTAGGGTAAGGGTTAGGCATTTATTTGTGATGGTTAGGGCTAGGGTAAGGGGCTAGGGAATGCATTATGTCAATGATGGGTCCCCTTAAATACAGAAGAACAATGATGTTTATTTTGTGTATGTGTGTGTGTGTGTGTGTGTGTGTGCGTGCGTGCGTGCGTGCGTGCGTGCGTGCGTGCGTGCGTGCGTGCGTGCGTGCGTGCGTGCGTGTGTGTGTGTGTGCGCTGTGTGCTGTGTGCTTCTGCCTTTGTGAGGACCAGTTTGAGTTTTGGACCTTGGAGGTGAGGACATTTTGGGAAAATTAAGACTTTTTTGAAAGCAACTTTAAAGGGCTGTTTGAGGGTTAAGACTTGGTAATAGGGTTCAGGTGAATTAGGTTTAGGTTAGGGTTAGGGTAAGGGTTAGGTATTTAGGTATTTGTGTGTGACACTGTGATAGATGCAAAGTTCAATGGTCACTCTCAAAAACATTTTTTGAGTGACCACTGCATTATCATAGAGTAAATATTAAATAAAATAACTTTATTGATACTTACAATTCAGCCCAATAAACCAGAGCATCCATTAGAATAAGATGGAATACTTTTTATAAATATAATTGGAAATTTCTGGGAAAAGAAGATTTTTTTTATGGCTTGGAGTGAATATATAATGTAATCTGGAGAGGATTCCAATTAGATTTTCTCATTAACCATTCCCTGACTGATCCAAGACATCTGATTGCCTAATACAATAGAGCTATCTCCAAGTCTGTTCAGTCCATGTCTTCCCGTCCTGTCTTTCTCTCAAGCGCTGTTGTCCTTTGTGATCACCCACTCTTACTTTTCTGCCTTTGGCCTTGATACCTTACTTGACTCAATTTGACATGTACTTGTTTAAGTGGATAATAATGAAGGTAATATTTATTATAGCATATTGTATTAGTATAAGGAAACCTTATGACATTACCTTTACTTACTTTTTGTTGTTCTGTCGATTTATTCAATCAAGGATCTGTGATAATTACTGACGGTATCTTTGGTCTCTTTTTTTCTCCCTTATATTACAGTATAATTCATTGTTAACTCAAGGCTTCAGTTTATTTCCTGTCACTAATGTTACTCCATTACGGAAGTCAAGGGCTTTTAAACCATTTAAAACATTCTATAGTGTGTGCATGCACACAAGAATTTTAGGGCTTACTTTACAAGATGTACACTTTCAGAATAAAAACTTCCTTCTGTTATCTGGAAAGCACTTTCTAAATTAAAAAATAATTAATAATTCAGTAACAGTCTGTATGCCTAGCTCATGGACACATAACCAGTTACCTTCCCTTATTATACCCTATTCTTAGGGCCAACACACATTTTCTCTGCAGAAATCATTTGTAATAATGTAGACTAATAACATCCATTGATAATGGGAACCATGATTAAGACAAAAGTGATATCCTAAGATTAGTTGTCACCATTTACAGACACACTAAAATATTGCCAAAATCGCAAGAAAGACTGATGAGCATATTTCATGGTGTAAATTCGTACTTTTGTTTTTCATTATGACTAGAATCGCCTGATTAGAATCGCCTGTATTTTTTCAGCAAACACACATTGTCGCTGTAGCTGCAGCTTGATGAAAATTTTTACTCTGCTATAGAACTCAACTCTCATGCAAAACCAATTAAAAACATAGTAAAGAGCCACACCTTTTAAATTGGGTGGCATATTCCTTCACCATGAGCACATCTAAGGTAGTTCATTCTTTTCGGCCTGTTAAACACAGGTACCACATGTCAGACCATGCACATATCCATCTCCCAGAAACATGGAGTTACTCTCCAGAGGTCAATAATGCTGTGCTGAGTTTTTTGTGCATAAGCTATACTATGCAGTTAAGGAAAGTATCACCGAAGTATGGCTACTGCATGTGTTTTTAATTGGTATTTGCTGACTACGGAGTTCAGTGGCATTGATGAATTAGCTACAGTACATCAGTCAATACTTGTCAGGAGGATAAAATAATTGTTGGTTTTGGACTTGCATGAAATTTGTTGGCAGTAATAAAAAGAAACAATAACACCATCCCTTTCCTTTAACAACACCACATAAACCTGTTCATTTTTATGGAGGGAGGATTGATGCATCTCAAAATAGCAGTGAATAGTGTAGGAAACTGAAGATAACATCTATACCGCAATTAAGTTGAAATTTCGGCCTATATTTTGAAAAAAAGTGGCATTTTTCTCAGGTCTTCTTTGTTATCATGCCATCTGCCTGACTTAGTCTCAAAGAGCTCAACTGTTGTTATATAAAAGCTTGTTTAGCATCACTGCTAACAAAGATGCCAGCTCTGTTTGTAGCACTATGGACTATGTACTTGCAGTTGCCATGCAATTGTTAGCTGACCCAAAGTAAAAATTGGGAAAACAAAATATAGGGAGAGAAATATAGAGATGATATGCAGTGGCCAGATTTAGGGATGTTTCAGTTGCTTCTCAAAGTGTGTTCAGACAGAAACATTTTTTGAGTCGCCTCTATTGCATACAATTGAAAGACACGATTAGATGCAAACTTGCCCAGGGTAAACTGATGCAAAGATGCTAGTTAAAAATGTTTGAACTTGGGTGATACATTTGTGTGTAATCCAGGCTTTATGAATAAGCTTCATTAACACACAGAAACGAGAGTCGACTGGTGGGAAATTACCATCTGGAGAGAACAGGAGTCTCTAAAACTATTTTATTTGCTTTCAGCCAAAGCTCAAGAAGAATAAAGCCCATTAATTTGAAAAGAAATGTTTGACTAATTACACTATAATAAAAAGTCCATATTAAAGAACCAGCTGCAACAAAAGTCAGTACACCTGTCATCATTTATTTTTTAATATTTTGTATATCCACCTTTATTTTTGATGACAATTTCAATCCTCCTGGGCATGGATGATAGCCATGCACAAATCTTTGGAGAGATGTTTTGCCATTCCACACAGGTAGTTATTTTCAGCTGCTCTTTGCTAGAGGGGCTTTGTTCTTCTGCCTTCTACTTTATAATACTCCAAAGGTGTTCTACTGAATTTAAGTCAGGGCCATACTTGGCCAGGTCATAGTTTTCACTTTTTTAAATTTAAAAACTCTTGTGTGATTTTTGCAATGTGTTTGGGATAATGTCATGTTGTAAAATTTGTTTGCAGTCACTGTGGTAGTCCTGGCCAAGTCCACACCAAGCATGTTGGACCCCATCTGATCCATACAAAATTATTATGGTTTCATCTGACTAAAGAATGCGCTGCCAATATTCATCAGGCTTCTTCTCGTGTTCTTAGTCAAAGTTTAATCCTGTAATTTTGTGCATTTTGCTAGGATGGTTTTCTTCTTGAATGCTGTCCTTAGAGGCTGACTTCATGCAATGTCCTTCTCACTGTCTGATTAGTTACTGAAACACCAATTTCCACGGATAATTCTTGTGCCAAGTCAGAAGTACTTACTTGACCAGTGCACCTTCTATTATTATTCTGTTATTAGTATGGCTAATCCCAAACCTCCTAACTACTGTTGCAACAATGTTTATGAAGTCTCACAATCTGGTTTGTTACTTGTTCAGGCAATTCCTCACCATGTCGAGCCATGTTGCATTTGACACAGCCCTTTCCAAAACTGAGAAAGCTGTGGTGTTCACAGGGTTTTTTTATAAACGTATTTATGAAACTAGCCTTAACTAGAAATCACGGGTGGAATCAGGTTTGTTGCAGTGATCACAGGTAAACTGACTTTTGTTGCATTTGGGGCCCGTATTTGAAATGTATTCTAACCTAACCTGTTTGTTTTTAATAATACAGTATGTAAGATCAAATACATATTCTTCAACTTAAACATAATGCATTAATTGTAAGATGTCACAGTTTTGACAACATTTTAGTGATGTTGCACAGCGCAGTACTCAGTTTTGTTGTATACTGTACATTACTTTTAAGTTTTTAAGTGCATCACACATTCAGAATAGTTTGTTCTTCATAAGACAAAGAAATACTCAATCTATACTAAAGACATATAATTTCTGCACTTATTTATAGCTTTAACCTGAATTTAATATATGGAAATTATTTCTAATGTTTCTATAGCTTCTTATTCTACTAAAGTTATGTGTTCATATTTTTTACTTTTCACATTGTTAAATATCACTTTCAGCTGGAGCTGTAACTGAACTTGCCCAGTATATCACCATTTCATCCCATATCATGTCAAGCACTTCAGTTTTGTTTGTGGCAATGTCGCTTGTTAACTCTTTAACATGAACATGCTCGTAGCCAGATTGGAACACCCAGATAATCAGCTTTGTGGTCTAGGTTATCCAGGATGGCCATTTTTTAAACTCATTGAAGGCAGGTAACCTAAAACTAGCCAGACTAAATTGAACTGGCTGCATGGTACAGGCCCATGATCATCATTTGTACCAGTTCTTCTTTTTTCTTATAAAGGGGAATAAGCAAGCAAACAATATAAGGGAAAGTGAAGCGGGGAGAAGATCTGTTTTCTCAGCCATGGCTTGAACATTAAGGTCCCAATTCTAATTAGTGCTTAACCGGCAAGTGGTAAGGTAATATCAAATATATGCAGGAGGCGTTATAAAATAGGAGATAAAAGCCTTCTGTTTTAATGTGATAAGTATAATATAAAATCCAGAACTGAGGTAAGAGAGGGTACTGAAATTGTGAATTGAAAGAAATAATCAGAGTTGATTAGAATAGAAGGAAAATAAGTAGGCCACTTTTCAGTTTTCGATTTGAAACAAGATTAGAGAATAGAAAGCAACTCAACCATTAAAGAGTGAAGTTCAAGGAATCCCTTAACTCCTAATGTTCCTATGAATGTTCTGTTGTCACATTTTCTTTTAACTAGATCCTTTTAATAGTTACTGTGCCCTTTGCTGTTTTTGCCAATAGGCTTCAGACAAACTTCCCCGAAACAATACAAGAGAACAAAGAGTACATTTTAGAATTTACTGCATGTTTTTGACTTCAGATCATAAAACTAAAAGAACATCTGTTCTGAGATATTCTCCCACTGAAATACTCAACAGGGATGCATAGCACACTTCAGTGAGCTGCATTCCCTGCTGATTGTGTGGTTGTTTGTCCTTAAATGAATAAGAGCATTTGCTCATTTGCAGGGTGTGGTTTCCTGCATATCCACAGTGGAAATGAACTCTGAACAGTAGCACTTTACTGGGCGGGCTGTGATGGCTAAGATACTGTAGCAGGCTATCATGGAGCTATATGCATTCAAGAAATGTCATTGTATGGGTACAGCTCTGTTTGCTTCCATGTTGATATTCATAATGTAGCCAGCCAATTAACAGTCACATAGTGCATGTCTGCTGAAGCACATAAAGCAGTTACAGATACATAAATAATTGTATTAAAACATAATCCCTTATAGATTGTTACTTTAAGTAGTTTAAGATCTGGGAGCAAAGGGGGACCAGGGAGAATTGCATGTCATTAAACTGGGGTTCAGGCAATAGGACTCAAATGCACAACTCAAAACTCAGTCAAATCAAAAATTTTTGCTTAACAAATCGGAGTGCGATACACAAAAATCAGTCCAAAAAGATCAAGCAGAGGTATGAAAAACATTACGCTAGAGCAGGGTCAAAAATACAAGAAATCTGGTCGTTACCACAAGGAATACACAGGGAGAAAAATGGCTGGAATGCTAGACACAAAGTACTGAGATGAACTGGCACAGAGGGAAGGGAACACAAAGACTAAATACACAAGGAGGGAGAGAAATTGGACGCAGGTGAATCACATCAGGGTGGAGCAGGTAATCATACAGGCAAGAAACACACACTGTTTGACATTTCTGTAATTTGTACATTTATTTACTATATCTCACCCAGTGTAATACTGCAAATCCTCTTTCCAGTAAATAACTGTAATTTCCACAGCATCATGGGAATTTTTGGTGATATTAAACACCATATACAGAGATATACTGTAGTTTTTGAAATTGATGTATACTACTATACTGTATTTACCGTAACAGCCCCTTTGGCACTGATACAACGTTTTTTTTTCATTTAGACCCAAAGTTTTGTGCTTTCTCATCTCTCTCCTCTCTCCTCCTGTCGCTTTCTGCAGGTATTTCTGCCTCTGCTGCTAGAGTCTGGATCTGTGACTGCAAACCACCTACTGCCTCCATGATCCTGCTCAACACCCACTGCTTCAAATATTATGATTATCATCTATTATTATTAATTATAATAATATCTATAATTATTATTTAGTTTTATTAGTACTAATATTCACTATTATTATTATAATTATCAATTTTATTTTTAGTCTCATCATTGTTACATATGCCCCACCCCCTCTCTTTTCTCTCTCTCTCTCTCTCTCTCTCTCTCTCTCTCTCTCTCTCTCTCTTTCTCTTTCTCTGTCTCTCTCTCAACCCAGCTAGTTGGGGCAGAGAGCTGCCCACCATGAGCCGGGTTCTGTTCAAGTTTTCTACCTGTTAAAAGGTAGTTTTTCCTTGCAACTGTCGCCAAGTGCTAATGGGGGAATGTTTGGTCTCTGTAAATATAACTTTAACCTCTCTCTTCTGTTAGCTTTCTGTTACTGTCTCTTATGTTAACCCGTGTCTTAAATCAGCTGTAAAATACAGTAAAAACAATTAGCTATCATCCAATTTGTTTCTCATTTCTTTGTTACCTTGTTAGGCTTCCTTATCCATGAAAATATTGGTTTTAATATTTTTGGTGTGAGCCTCTGGGCCTTTTTTTGTCAGTATACCCTTCGATTACAATTTTTAAAAAAAATGGTAAAATGGACCTCAAGAGAATAATATAAATAAATAAAAGGTTGTTGTGTTACCTGACTATTGAGGGGTATTAGAACACATCTCTTAAATAAATTTGTTTTATTTATTTTTCCATTTTGATATTATTAACTATAGTAACATCTATGGTGTTACGGGTCAATTTCGACCCATATATATTTACTTCAAGAAAAAGGCAAAAAAGTATTTTTTTCAGCAATAGAACTTCAATATAAACACAAAATGAAAAGCAGAACAGGTCATAATACAAAATATAGATTTGTGAGGTCAAACAAACAACAACCAATCAAGCAAATCAAACCAATTACCAGTTCCAAAACTAATAAAAAATAAAATCAGAGTAAAAGTCTCTGTGTGCAAGAACATGCATGTGTATGTATGTGTGTTTAGATGCATGTCTGGCAAAAAGTGACATTTTTGGTGTGTTCTTTGCAGAGATATTTCTTGCAGTTGAAGCACAATACGTTTGTCTTTCTGTCCTTACTGCTTGGGCAGACCTGACACCTCTTTCTTTTAGAATCAGGTGGCCTGAGTGGGGTTGTGGCTGTGGCTGTTCTGGTTGGTGTTGAGGTTGCTGATGGCGTGGACGGAGTGCTAGGTGAGCTCTGCAGCTGTTTGACCAAGCCTGCAGTGTCTGGGTCTCGGGGCACCCATTCCCTTCGCTCAATGCGTGGCTTGACAAGGGAATTTCCCAGCTCCTCAAGAAACATTCTCCGCTTGGTTTTTTTGGTTGACATCCACCCTTGGTGGATGTGGATCCACAACATAAATGCATTACATGCAGACACATCAAGGATGTTGTAAAACACAACCATTGGCCATCTCCTGGTCATTCGCTGGCGAGTGTGCAGTCAGCTTGTCCAGCTTGTCCACTCCTCCTTTGTTTTTGTTATAGTCGAGGATTGGTTTTTCTCAGGGATGCCACTAACCTCTATTATGATTTGGCACTATATAAATAAAATAGAATTTAACTGAATAATGGCCCCAGGATTGGTAAGGAACTTGTTTACATACCATTTAAATAGTAATGCAAGTCTGTGGTGAAATAAACCTTGAGGAATGTTCAAGACTGCGCTTAGCTATAGTGTATTAAAAGTTTGGGTTGGATTCTTATCCATATTATATCCTTTCTACCCTCTTATTGTTTATTGGGCCACTTTTTCTTGAGCTTTCAGCTAATATTGGAAGTGAGAGAACACAACCCCTGGGTTAAATAACAGAGAGGACTATTTTAATTTTATGTTATGTTATGTTTTTGTTTTGATTGTGTGTGTGTGAGTGTGTGCCACTACTATTGTGTTGGAAATGTTATATTGGTACATCTGGCCTGACAATATTATTGTATTGCTAGGTATTCATTTTTAGTGAGTTAATATGGTTAATGAAAAAATAGGAAAAAAACCCTTGTAAATTACCAGTTACATGGACCGATGGCCCTGTTAATGTCTTAGGTATTGTTACTCCAGAGAAACGAAATTACCTATGTATAATAAATCATAATACAAGGTTGCAAAAGAGAGATGATTTTACAACTATGGAAGGGGAAGACATTTAAACTTTTTGGAAAAATTTCATTAGCAAATTTCCTGACAGTGCCACAATTTATTTTATTATATTTCTTTTTATGACTCTCCCAATTCCATTGAAGGTTTTTCTTCAAGTCTTATGAACAAGTATTTTTGAATTTCTTTGGGGTAATGAAGAAAAAATTAGGAGAGGGGGTCCTTCATAATAGCTCAGAACAAGGTGGGTTAATGTGGGTTTATTTTGGAGGTTTTCTGTCTCTCTCTAAAAGCTTCCCTTATTTAAAAATTATACTTAAACACTGGCATTCAAATAAAATTGCGGACAGTAATAATTCTTTGTTTTAGAAAATGTTATATCTTTTTACACAACTTTTTACATCCTTCTCATGCAGATTTTGGCACTAACAGGTTTAGAAATCTATACTCGTTTTTAAAAGAAGCAATCCTGAGCTCTCTATGCTTTCGGTTTACTCCACCAAATAGTAGGGATGAAATTCTACAGCAAATTCCCAACATTTTAATTGAAGGGAAAACATATTTAATAATGGTGTATGGTTTATAAATGACATAGTGAATGACTACGGGCAACTCATGAGGTATATTATATATATTATTGACACATATGGTGTTATCCTTTCCTTTCACTTAACAACCAGTTGATCTCTGCTTTAAAAAAAAAAGGAATGGTGGTATGACTAGGCTGTTAGTATTCTAGCCTGCTGTAAGAAACAAAAAGTGGTTTAAAAGACAGAAGATAAATAAAAACATTTATAATTTTTATTGATCTCCTAGATCATTAAGAGACACTCCAGATAATATCTATAAAAATGGGAAGATACATTTGATTGTCCTGAATGGAGTTTTTAGGTTCTGCTTTTTGGAATCTGAATCAACATTTCACTTGTTTTAGTTCTGTCAAGTTGTTTCTGCCTTTTGAAAGGGATGTTCAAAAGATATGTTCAAACATCAAGCTGAGCTTCGGGCCAAACTTTTTCTCAGTTGTACTTGATGATATTGAAGAAATAAATAGTTATATTATTGATTTTATTATTTGGTAAAGAAAATGTTTATTTTTAAAGCTGGAGGGGATGGATTCCTTGAATATCAATAAATTTATAATGGTTCTAAAATGCTGCTTAGTTTAGGGAGGATATATAGTAAATAGAAATAATGATACTAAAAATGATGTTAAGCAGTAGAAGTTTATTGTAGCTGAGAATTGATTGAAGAATTCAAGAATTGAAGAAGTGTGCATTTGTTATTAATACATTTGTCTCTATCTTCAATTCTAATATTGAAATGGTAAATGGACTGCACTTATATAGCAATTTTCTGGTCTTATTGACCACTCAAAATGCTTTACACTACAAGCCACATTCACCATTTCAAATAGCACTTTTTCTAAACAGCACTTCATTAAAAAAAAAAAATCTTATACAGGAAGACAGGAGAAACAGTAGACTATATACTGTACACAGTATCTTGCATTTTAAACCTATGTTGACTCGTGACAAAATTACACGTCCATCCAGGGAAACTCACCAGAGCTTCCCTGCCCACTTACACACCCGTTCCTCATTTTCCCTCATCTGCCCCCTAGTACTTATACAGCCCCTTTCAGTGTCAGATTGTCTGTTTCTATTCCTGTGTGTTTTTCTATGTGCCTGCTACCTGCATGTAGTAACCTGTTGCCTGTACCTGCCTGCTTGCCTGCCACACTTTCTGTCTGGCTAACTGCTTATTCATCGATCTGTCTGTAAACCCGGTCCTCTTGATTTGATCTATTAAAGTTCTTTCATTGTACCTACCTGCCTTTGTGTCTGCGCCTGGGTCCCCCTGCCTGTGCTGATACGTTCAGCTGTTACAATACGATACCAGAATGGACCCAGCAGACCTCACATTTTCCTTGGAGGAACTTAATAAGGTGACCCACAGCAGTCAGTGTTTTCAAGTGTACTTCCAACATACTTCTAGCATTGAGCAGATGCAGCTCTGGAATTGATGCTGAAACTTGTGTTGTCTAAACCTTGGATGATGAAGATTCCTGACGTCACAGATTTAGTGGCCTCTGCTACCACAGTACTCGCTTCCTCCCATTCCTATTCATCAAGTTTGCCTGTATCCCATGGGTCCTGCTAGCCACCAACTTGTCACCCGCTTGGTTTGCCAACAACCTTTCTCGCAGTTGGCTAGCCACTAACCTGTAACCCAGTCAGCTAGCCACCAGCGAACACCCCAGTCAGCTAGCCTCTGGCATGCTAGTCTATGGCCTGCTAGCCACCAGCCAGTATCCCAGTCGGCTAGCCACCTGCCTCTTTTAGAGTCTGCTAGCCCTTTGCTGCTTCCCAAGTGGCTAACCGGTCAGCACCTCAGGTGGTAAGGCTTATGTTCATTCACTTGCTGCCTGCTCCTGAGTCTGCTAGCTTCTTGCCTGAACCCTAGTCGGCTAGCCATTTGCCTGCTAGCCATCAGCCTGCATTCCAGTCTGCTAGTCTCCAGCCTGTTAGCCTCAAGCTTTCACCCCAGTCAGGTACTGTCGTGTCTTCTCATGACCCTGAGCCAACTAACCCTCTGTCTGATCCTGACCCTGAAGACCTTGAGCAGGCCCTTTTCCTGGGGACTCGCCTAGCTATTTTTGGGACGGATCTAGAGGTTGGAGCCCCGATAAGGAATCAAGGGTCTTGAAGATGTCGATCCCCTGAGGTGCCCAGTACAACAGAAGCTCAGCTGCCCAGCACCACAGAGCTTCAGCTGCCCAGTGACCCAGAGCCTCAGCTGCCTAGCTGCCCAGCATCCCAGACCCTCAGCTGCCCAGTGCCAAGATTGACACCCAGCCGGACCCTGAGATGGACACTGAGTAAGCCAGGATGTCCTGCCTGTTCCTGAGTTGGGGGTCCCAGCCAACGTCTCGTATGTTCCTGAGTAAGGGGTCCCTGCTGGTGTCTCGTCTGGAGAGGAATGATTGAAACGAGATGCAGTGATCAGTGGTTAAAAAGAATGTGGGATAGGGGTGTAAAGTGTGTGGGGGAGGCTACTGCCCCAGGGCCCCCTACCTCTGGTGCCCTTGCTTCGGAGTACTATCCAAACATGGTCTACAGACAGTGCAAGCCTTTTTACTGTGTCAGTATACTGAACTACAGTGACTGGAAACATGGGACTAGCTGAAGCTAGTTAAACAGCAAAATGCCACCCTTCTCCACAGATGACTTTGACAAACTTCATCAGAAAATTGCAGTGCATGAAAATAAGATACATTGATAAGAAGTGAATGTGGGAGTGAATGGAGTGAATGGGGCCACTTTACCATGGACTCAAACACACAGCTAACTACAACCAACAATACTATTAAGAAACAGCAGGGCGGCCTGCCTGGCAATAAATCAGCAAGTAGTAGTCCTCTCTGTAACTCCGGTGGTGCAAAGCCTAAGAATTAATAACTTCCCTTGGAAATGGGAGCACGAGTGATAGCCAGTGCCCAGTGCTATGAGATTTGTGATGCTCCTGGCGGACAGAGTCTTAGTCAGCAGCAAAGAGGAGAGTTAACAACAACCCTCCCCAACAACAAAGCATACAACTTGAGAGCAGATTTGCACTGTTGCTGCAGGACCCTGGATATCTGTCTGATGATCTGGATAATCTCTCATTCTCACACAGCATGGTAAGGACTAAGAGTAATTCTGAAAGCAAAAGACTACTGGGAAAGCTCAAACTCTGACTGTGGGTGATTCTGCTGTAATAGATGCAATATTCATGAGCATTGAGAACACCCAAGTATACAGCTTTCAAAAGGATATCTCTGGAAGAATCCCAAATATTCTGGCTACATACCCTATTTTAAAAAACATTGTAGTGCACATAGGGAACAATGATATTGTGAAACGGCAATCAGAAGTATTGAAATAAGGCTTTACTGATCTATTGAACACACTCAGCTCCTTCTTAAGTTTAGAACTGAAATAATCTACAAGGTCATTGACTGAGAACCAAGCAGGGGTAGGTGTGGAAGAGAAAGGCTGAGTAAATGATTTACTAATGTTTTCAGGGCCATTTTCTGGTTACTTGTCTTTTGAACACTTGGGTGCACAGAGTTGGTCATCTCGTAGAAAACACAGGAATGATCAGAAAGAACAACATGAGTCGCCATGACCTTAGAAATTAATGTTGATGCCATTGCCCCAACTAAGGTAAAGAAAAGAGCACCATGGAGAAACTGCCACACCAGTGAGTGTTGAAAACCTGAATACAGGAGGCCAAAAGCAAATCTCCAGGTGCATTATGACATCTTAAAAGAGAGACTTAACATTTATAATTCAGTACTTAAAAATACAAGGCAGTCCCTCCAAAAAACAACAATAATGATCATGCCTTATTTGCTCCTGTTGACAAGCTGACAAACCCTTCTGTGTCGGTAGCCCCTGAACTTTAATCCACTAAGTCATGCAATGAATTTGCCTCATTCTATACTGACAAAATTCAGAAAATAAGACAAGCTGTCAGTTCCTCCATATCAGGTATAGGGACTCTAATCACATTCACTTAAAACCAGTTCAATCAGCATAATCCTATTAACTATGAAACCTTGGAGGAAATTACGAAACAATTTGAAATCTTCCTCCTGCTGCCTTGATATTCTTCCTACAGGCTCTTTCAAAAATGTTTTAACCATGTGGCACCAGCAAATAGCCAATACTTCTCTTCTTTCAGGCAATTTCCCACAGACCCTGAAAACTGCAGTTATTAAGACACTTTTGAAAAAGAACTATCTAGATTACTTCACTACTGATCAACTGCAGGCACAGGTCCTGAATTTCATCCACTTAAACACAGACAATGGCAAAATTTTAATGTGGTATTATTAGATCTCAGTGCTGCATTTGACACGGTTGACTGGCAAACTGGGTAGGACTGTCTAGCACAGTGCTACACTGATCTGAATCCTAAAATAGCGACTACTGTCAATTGGTAATTACACATCTGAGTGTAGAAAAATGACATCTGGAGTTCCCCGAGATTCTGTCCTTGGGTCTCTTCTGTTCAACATCTACATACTTACGCTGTTTATAGAAAACAACATTACCATAATTATGCAGGTGACACAGATTTATATGGTCCCATACAAGCACTGAGGAGGTACACTGAACAAATCAGTAAGAAATAATCCAACATATGACCATGTGTAAAACTAAATCTTTTATTTTTGCCTTTTTATTAGATTAAACAAATTAAATAATGCCAGTTAGTGAGCTTTAGAGTTTTGACTTTGGTACCATCCAACAGAGACATGCGAGCTGTTTCTCCTTGTTCCCAGTATTTGTGCTAAACTAGGATAACTGGTTGCTGGCTGTATTCGCCATACAGTGAGGGTAATCGAATAACTTGAATAACCATTTTTTCTAAAACGTCAAGTTATTCGTTTAAGGAATCACCAAATCCTCCCCTCATCTTTTGGGGACCATGAATGAATTCATGCACAAAATTTCATGGCAGTAGTTAACATACATTCTTTCTGTCTGCACCAAAGTGGTGGACCCATCAACTGTCAGAGGTGTTGCTTGATGTCAACAGCCATTTTGAGGCAGTAGTTTATGAGGGTTATTTATTCAATTGCAACCACTATTCTTTTTTCCTGTTTGAAAGATGTTATCATGATTTTTAAGATATTTCTCCTTGCTTGATTACATAATTTTCACTACTCCAGCTCAGGCAGGGACTATCTAACATCTTTACACATATATTTGTCTCTTAGTCACAGTATCTAGTATAGAAATATATACAAGAAAAATTTTGAGGAATATGAGTATGATATGGTGGATGTGTGTCTTTTTTCACTTTCTGTCCTCTACACTGTTCATCCACTACAGAGTCAGCTGTTTTCAAGCAGAACCTGTATGCAGTGGCTGGCATTAAAACCTCATCATCTGCCAGGGGGCGGTGGGAATCTGGTATCACTCACTCAACACTGACATACATATACACATACGCATACTAGTGCAGAGATGGAAACACGCATATTACAAAAAATGAAAAATCAATCATATGTGCTTACACAGATACACAAACACACATACACATAAAAGCATATGGGTATATAGTAAATATGGTCAAACAGTCAAACATACACAAACACACGCACACTCACAAAGCTCTGGGGATTCCCCGTCAGTCCTCAGTGTGAAACCAGTCGGATGTCTTGCTTGACATGATGTATATTGTATACATCTCCTCCATAAACTGTAATTAATCTTTCATGAGGGTACATCTCATTGTGTATGTATTTGTAGTTGGGGTGTGTGTGTCCACGTGTGTGTAGTCCACAGGTAGAATGTTACAAAGTGGTGGTTAAGTGCTTTCTGGTGGGGTAATTGTTATTTAACAGTGAACCTTCATACAGGCATTTTATTTTGAAAGCCGCTTTATATGGTGGCATAACACACAGTTATATGTACCCTTAAATGGGAACAGACTATATTTTTGTCTTTTGGGATGGTCACTTGGACATGACAGAGTACAGGGCATCGGTTGTGTTCTACTGTGACCTGTGGTGAAAAGTACATTTACTCAGATGCTGTACTTAAGTATAATTTGAGATTATTATTTCCTTTTTATACCAATGTATACATTTTATGCTACTTTATATCTCTACTTCTCCACAATAAACAGGAAAATTTTGTACTTTTACCCCACTACAGTTATTTGATAGCTATATATACTAGATATTATTTTTAAATGAAGATGTTACATATGATAATATTTTTAAAAATATTTTTTATCAGTTTATAAAATATTATTCATTGTTAACAAGTTGTACCTGAAGCATTTGAAATGAGCTCTACTTCATCAAAATGTAACATTAAAGTACTGCTTACAGGTGAATGCACCAATAATAATCATCCAAAGAAATAATAATATAACACTATGGACGTCTTTATGGACCCACAGAAGACAATCCACAAATGTGAACCATGATCCACAAATATTTCACAATCCAAAAACATGTTTTTTTTTTAAATTTCTGTTGTTTAAAATCATACCCACAAAAATTTGTAGAGATTTGCAAATACGCATAACTTACTCAGTAAACATTTCCGCATTTTTGGATCAATTTGTACACATGAAACAGGTTTTGCACATTTTTGGATTGCTTCCTGTCAGTTTGTGGGCCATGTCACATTCGTGACATCCCACCTACTTGTTTGCAGATTTTTGTCCAAATCGTACCACAGCTAATCTGCAGTTACTAGCTAAACCAGGTTGCGAAATTCCGTCACCTGAGCTCATGGAGCTAAAGTCTGTACTGGAAGAAGGTTAAAACAAGAGCTACCTGGCTTCCGACAGGAGGTGAAAGACATAGTGGAGCATCTTTATTTAACCCAACAGTTGAGATTCAGGTTCATCGTTGTCATCTCCAGGTGAGTGTGCTTTGCTGAGCTTCCTTACTTACTGTCGTTACCTAAAGTTTGCTAACTTTGTGTTAGCTGAGGTGTGTACAAGCTAGCTCACATTACATCATTTAGTTCAGTAGAGATTTTGTATGTGAGGCATGAATTGCAGCAATACAATAATCCTGAGATAAAATGTGAGAAAATGTAGCTCACAATTGACCTTGTGAATGTCAAATTTTATTTGATTTTAGACCTGGTCAGTGCTTGTGATCTTCCGAAACTACAGTATTTACACATCATGTGTATTCAACTGTGATCAAGTGAGCCACCTCTTTTGAAACCATGGTCTAGCTTTGACCTCTACTACTACTATTACTACCATTGTGGATACTACCACTAGTACTACTACAACTGCAACTTCTACAACCACTTAGGAGTCTTTAATAACCGCCTACCAACACTCTAGAAAACCCATCTAACCGTTAAACTAATATGATACCCTTTCTACTCTTTTTAAGCTATTATGCAAGTACAACACTTATATCACTGCTATTACACTCCTTTTACACAGAAAAGGAAAAGAAGACAAAGTATACTGATCTATTCTTAAGTTTAACTACAGTCTGGCATACTGCTTTTACAGAAGAATCACTACTATTACACAACAATTATGATATTATGAAAGTACTACTACTACTGCTGTTACATTACTTCCAAACTATTACTACTAGTACTAAAGCTAATACTTATAATACTCTCACTCCTTCAACAACTGTTGCTAAAATTAGGTTTCCAGCAGATATAAAGATAAGCTGGTAAGACCATGGTTTCACAAGATATGGCTCACTTCACTGCCCCGAAGTTGATATGCAAGTCGTAAATTTAGCGACAGTTAAGTCAGCAACACTGTCTGTAAACATCCCCTGATGACGTATTAGAAACTGTTGGCGGCAATTCATTTTGAAAAAGCAAAAGCCAGTGGGGAAACTCCAACACTTGGCTTGTCGACAAATGGAGTAACTTCAGCACCCAGTCATGCAGCATTCAGGTGACCAATGGTGTAATTTCATCAGTCAGTCAGTCAGTCAATCACTGACATTCGTGTTTCTAGGACTGGCCTCACTGTTGCGGTCCAGCCAAAAAGTCTACTATTTTTTAATACCAAAATGTGTACAATAAGTGCAATACCTTTCAGCACACTTTAATAATTTTACAAATGTATACTGTACAACTTAAGTTGTAATAATTTGGATTATAATTTGTTCATAAAAGACTGTATATAACAAACATAATTCTCAAACATAGGTTAATATTTATTTAAATATAAATGTAAAACAAGTTCACTGTAATAAACTAAAACTATATACTTTTACAGAAAAGTTTAGATCAAGATGAAAATCAGAGAATAGTCCAGCTAGCCAGCAGCACTAGAATGCAATGTTGATGTTAGTTTGGATTCCAGTGATGGTATCACCTGGGAAGGGAAGGATGGGGCCAAGGTGCTGCTGAGAAGATGGGGAGAAAGAAATGGATGAAAGGGTCAATGGTAGCTCAGAGAAAATCCTTAAGTCACATCAATCCCATCATGTAGCATCAACACACCAGTGACATCATGGCTTCATCCGAATCCAATTTTACCGCAAATGACAGAGAGCATTCCACAACTGTGCAAAACCCTTTTTCACATGTACAACTGGATCCCCAAATGTGTAAATGTTTACAGAGTAAGTGCATCTTTGCAAATTTCTCCATACATTGTACCTCTGTACTTTTACTTAAGAAAAATTTTGAATGCAGGGCTTTTACCTGTAAACTTTTAAATTGTAGCATTGCTACTATAACTTTCATAGCCTATATGATCAGAATACTTATTACATCACTGACTATGATAAACTACACAGGAAAAAACAAGCAATTGCCATGCCCAAGACACGTTTTAATTCCCAGCAGTTCTTATGCTGTCGATTTTTAAAATTGTGATTTGATCTTCAAAGCAGTTCTCCAGTTTGACAGTAAATCACTCATAGACATATAGCATTAAATCTGGGATTTGGAGTCACACGTAGACATTGTTTTGTTCTAAAAGGATGCAGCAGAGCACATTTCAGCTCAGGAACTAGGCTCACAGTTCCTTCTTGCTTTCCTGCTGCATTACTATTACCACCGCAACCAACAGAGGTTTTAGCAGTAGGCTATTATTACAGACCACAGGTAAGGTGGGGGGCAGTGGGTGGCTTTGTTGGGGGTGATGGGGTAAGGATTACTACCACAAGACTCTAGTATGTCATGTGGTAATATTCTTGTTGTGATATGGCGCCATCTCATGGTAGCAACTTGATGTACCTGCAGAGGCTTAATGAAAGATAAAGTATTGGAGAGCTCAAAAGAAGATGTTAAGAAGATGGGATCTATGTTACTTTGTTAACATGTTACTGTCTTATCTTTTATTATCCTTGTCTTGTTCACATTCAGTTTCACTTCTACTGTAAGGTCTGTGTGTAACATCCACCAGATCAAGTACAGTGTTGAAACCAATGTTATTTACAAAACAAAAAACACATTTTTGTTATGAGAGACAATATCTGGATGTCTCTCAAAAAAGCCCAGGAAACAGACCCAGGTGGCTCTTAAAAGCACCAGATGGAGATAAAAGAGCAGGTAACCATGAATTACCTATGATGGCAGTGGCACCTTTTCGGACATAAATCTGTCAGAATATTATCTGACCAGAAAAGGTGATAGGCCAGAAAATAATGTTCAGACTTTAGATTTATAGAGTCAGATATCCCTTTATGTTGAATATTAAACTAGCTATATTCTAATTAGCATTGTTCAGTCCTGTATGCACGTATGCTTTGTGACTATAATATCAAAATGAAACCTGTAATCCTGACGGTGAGAGTCCTTATGCCTAACAAAATACTGATGTAGTGTTATGTAGACTGAAAACAGTTTTTTTTAATATTATGAATGTTGGTGTGTAGTGTGTTTCACATGGAATTAGACATTGCTGATCCCTTTACTTTACTTTATATAGCCTAGTAAACAATTTTCATTGAACAGCTTATGCTCTGTGTGAGAACTGAGGACGTGTCAGTGGGCCATCTGGAGAGTATTACAATATAAAACTGCAGGATTAACCAATAGGGTATGAACTTTCTTGCTTTTTTCTAACTCTCACCGTCTCTCTCTCCCCCTCCTCTGTTGGTTTTTGCCCTCATACCTTAAATGCACAAACTCCAGAGAGGGGAAGGGTGGGAGAGGGACAGACAGAGAGACTGGGAGAGAGAGGGACTGGGAGGGACCATGGGTGACGCTTACTTGGATCCAAAACCCACTGGAGAAATGACTGATTACAGAAACAAGACAGAAGTTTTCTGGAGCTACAACTCATACAAGTCTAAAACACTAACTGAACTCAGCAGGAGGAAAAGGAATATTCAGTCATTAACGGACCGTCAAGGATTCCTTTCAACACAGCAAGACTGTGGTAAACTGTGACTGAAGCCATATGGATTGATCATATGGATTTTTTTTCTTTTGGAAGACTGTTTTAGTGGGATGTATGCTATAGGAGCGCTACAGAAATACAAGACAAGGTCTATATCACTGACAGGGCATTCTAGAGACAGAAATAGTGAAGTTCTTGCTGCAGTAGTTTAACTGCTGAGTTATTGACAGAAGTGCAAGTAATGTCAGGCAGAGTGGTTCCTGTCCTTCTCTTATCTTTGTGTCTGACTGTGGGTTCAGTCCAGAGTCAGTGTTCCTCCCAGGATGCTTTTATAATCCAGTACCTGGAGAGGAGGTTGGCTCAGATGGAGGTAGGCGGCTGTTGCACTTCCATATGACATCAAATATCTATATTCATCATGATGACTGAGACATCAAAGCCCAATAACCTCAACCCTTGCAGTGCTTAGCATCAACCATTGCAATGTTAAACACACATTAACTTAAATATAGAGTATATTCTTCTGGCTTGTGCTGAACTACATAAACTAAGCTAACTTTTCTTGCTGTTAGAAACATCAGAACTTAAAATGAGCAGATTAATACATTAGATAATGAAAATATGACTTGCACTATGTTCATACCACGCTCAGATCATCTGGCTGCAATATTGGCATTCTCTCAGCTGTCTGACTGATTTTTATGTCTTCCTGTTATATGCATCTGGCTGAGTCTACTGATATCTAGAAAATATCTTGCAATATCTGTAGAGATACAGTATACTGTATGCTTCAGTTAGGTAAGATACTACATTGTACTTAATTTCAGAGAGCTCTCAGGTACATTAACATCACTGGTTAATGTTTTAAAGCCAGAATATATAATTTTTCCTGACTATAGTTTTCGAATATTAGCCAAGATTAACCACCATAAGATACTGGCCATAGCAAAACACCTGAGTGTATTAAATTAAGCAAGGATTTTTCTTCCTTATGAGTTGAACTTTAGGCTACATTTGGTTAAGGAACTATGTGTTATTTCTTTTTTTAAAAGTTCAGTGTAAGAGTTAAAAGAGAATTTATTGTTTTTTCTCAAATGTAACTTATAGTGAACAGCAGACATTGTGGCCACAATCGATAATTATGTGACAACAGTAAATGCTAAAATGTAGTGCCACAATAGCACAACCAGAGCAGAATTCTAAAGTTGGTGGACTCACTATGCCTGTTATATCACAATATCAACTTAAAGTTTGTGAACATTAGCTAACATTAGCCATCAAAAGCTACTGGTCATACCAGACCTAGTAAGGCTGTAGCAGTAAAGAGCAAGGTTGTGTTTTATAGCTTATATGAATTTAACTTTTCATCTGTAAGAGGGACGTTGTATTTTTTTTTTCTTTCAAAAGTTCAGTTTAATAGTCGAATGGTGACAGAGAATTCCATGTTTTTGCTTAAAGCGAAAAAGTGTAACTTCTGCTGAATAGGAGCCATAGACAGAAATGTTAAAATGTAGTGTAACAGTAGCACAAACAGAGAAGAATTCTAAAGCCAGTGAATTGACTCAGTCACTCAATATCTAGCTCAAATTTGCTAGCATTAGTTAAGATTAGCCACCATAAGCTACTGGTCATACGGGGCCAAGAAAGCCTAGCATGAAAACAAGTGTAGGCCTATTGAATTGAGCAAGGTTGGGTTTTATTGTATTAATTTACTTTTCCATTTGTAAGAGGGAGAATGTGTTATTTAATCTTACAAAAGATGGATATTCTTGCTTTAAATGTGTGTTCATAACACTTTTTTTCTGTGTCAATGAAATCAGGAGCGTCTGAATCAATGTGAGCAAAACACAGTGAGTGTCACCCAGAAGACCTATGACCTCTCCTCTGAAATGATGGGTTATTTGTCATCACTCAGTGTTTTGAGGTAGGCCTGTTTGAAAGACCTCCTTTTAACAGTTATCCAAATGGACAATATAACATGAATAAATTAACTGAATTGTCAGTAAGTGACAACATGAAAGAACTACAGTAGTTACTGAAAGAAATGTACATTAAATAACTAGTTTTATTCTCTATAGATCAGAGGTCAAGAGCCAGGTGGACAGTGTGGCTGTGCGTTTAGACCGGATGGGGAGAGAGTTGGAGTATCTAGAAAACAAGATCCCCACCCAGTCTGACATTGAGATGGAGGAGGCTCTGCTGGAACAACAGGTAAAGGCTGCAGAACTGGACCAGTTAAAGAAGAAAGCCAAGATCAAAGTGGAGAATGGTAGGAACTTATGCCTGTACAGTGTACATTGTGTGTTTGGGCTTGTTTTACTATATTCATGGGGTCCGAAAACCCACTATATTTGTGGGGTCTAACAGCTTTTTGGGGACCAAAATGCTGGACGCCACAAGTTTAAAAAGCTGTTTGAGGGTTAAACCTTGCTTTTAGGATTAGGGTTAGAATTAGGTTTAGGTTAGGGTTAGGGTTAGGGTTAGGGTAAGGCTATCAGTTGTGATGATTAAGATTAGGATAAAGGGCTAAGGAATGCATTATGTCAATGAGGGGTCCCCACGAATTTAGTAAAACAAGGGTCTGTGCTATCTAGACATATAGCATTTGTCTGTCTAGTGGTCAACCTAGGAGGAGGAGGAGAATAAAAGCGAAGAAAAAAGTAAAAGAACAAAATGTTGAATGTGAAAGGACAGATCCAAGCAAACAGAAAGACACAAACTAGAAAGACACAAAATGTACTGGATGTTGTGCTACAATTCAATGAAAAACCTATTCATTTATATTCATCTCTTAAACATCTCCAGACTGCAGCACAGCCCTGAGTCAAATTACGTCTCTCAAGATTGTGAAGAAGGCAGGAGACACCTATGGTTCCTGGTTCAAGGATCAACAATCAGCCAAGGTCTGTTCTTTTTAAAGATGATGTACTTACGGTTATAATGGAATGTTTACAGTAGAAAGCTGTTTTTCTTTCAAGGCAGTAGACTGTGCTTATTCCTTGAAGCTGCACCAATGAATTAAATTTATGTTACAATAGAAGTATACATAATGTAAAATGGCTTGTTCATATTGACATACGCAAAGATAATTACTGCAAATTCTGCAGTTCCATCCAGCTCTACTGAACTTTTTAGCATCTTTCAGCTAATTGTTTTGGTTTTACAGCCTGCAACTTTACTTTTTTGTTTCCATCTTGCCAGTCTCGTCAACCCTGTTTCCAGATGTAGCAGGCATTTGTTTAATGCAAAAAAGACCCTCTACTAAACCCATTGTACATGACGCGCCCAGCACTAAAAAGCAAACAGACATAGTTAGTGGCTATCTGGTAAATTGTAGCATTGAGCTGGTGGAGCACATAGCATTTAGCACTGCTAAAGACCCAGATTTTCCCTCAAAAGCTGGTGACCAAAATAAAGCTTAAAATAGAGTAAATATCTGACTTTCATTTGTCAGGTGGCCAGAAACAGATTATATCATTATATTTTAACCAAGAATGGAAAGCAAAAGCTGAGTTGCACAATACAGTTCTTACTCACATCTCAGCTGGTCACACATGTAAATCTTTCAGGTCTACCTGCTCAGTGGAATTCGTAACAACACTCTACTTGAGTATGCCACTCTGCAAAGCTTCAAAGAGAGGATCACTTCTCCCCCAGCTAAGGTGGTGCAGCTGCCTTTCCAGTGGCAGGGGACAGGTCATGTGGTCTACAATGGATTCCTCTACTACCACAAGGCAGATACACCCAACCAGATACTGAAGGTGGGTGACTGAATACAGAGTCAAAGCCTAATACAGTACTATGTATAATAGTACACTACAACTGCTGAAGTGATGGTGGGACAGCATGAGAGTACAGGCAATTTCTGAAGTAATTTGTATGAATTTGTATGACTCAGTAAGATTGATATATGATTTATTTTGGTTGCATCGTCAGAAAGTTGAGAGAAAAATGAATAGTCTGCGCTTAAAACAAGTTTATGATTAAGAATTTACCAATCATATATATAATGCCTGATATTCTTGTTACTTAAATTGTTTAAAAAACTCAGTTATGTTGTAGTTCTTTTGCTTGTTATTCGCAGACACAAATCCCTGTCCAATTAATGTGCATCTGAAATCCACTCTTCTTTGTTTAAACGTCTCTGATACATCCCGCCCATTTTTCGTAGATGATGACGTAGACAAAGGGGCAGTCCGAGTGCGACCGTTGAGTTTGAAAGCAGCAACTCAATACTCGTCATTGTTGACCGCTGTTTTTGAAACGGCAAAATTGTGTTCAAACAACTGCCTTTTTGACTATGAGGAAGGGAAACAGTGGCAACGCCAGCAGGAGAAAACTCAACAAATAGAAGACGCACTGAGAATATGCGTTTTGATGAATTCGGCTTTCCTATTACCAAAAGAAAGGACCAACAACTGCATTATCGATGTCATGATTACAAGTACGGGACATAGTGATATTACTGTAGCTACTTCCTGAAAACTAGTTAGCGTTAAACTAACTACTTAAGCTAGATAGTCAGCGTTGAACCTTCTCGTCGTAACCCAGGGCATTTAAAGTTATTTAGGAAAGTTAAATTATTATTCACTTAAAAAAAATCTGGTAGCGTTTTACACATTATGTTTCATTTTATTATTTTCATTGGCTTGTTAACGTTAATTAATTATATAAAACGTCAGTGAAATGGTGTTATTGGTAACGTTACTGGTATGCAAGCGTTTGACCAACGAAACAGTAGTTCGGTCATTATGGGTAATGTAAATTTATCCAATGACAAAGCAACATATTTTCTCAATGAATTGGTTGATATGGACATTTTAGAACTTTAAACCGTCAAATGTTATAATGTTATAATAATGACTCCATAATTGCAATAGTTGCCAATTAATTCCCCACACCATACTAAAATCGTTTCACTTGTCAAATATGAATAAAAACAATAGCAAAAACATCTTCATGAATACTTGCTAGAATCAGCATTGAATCACATCAGCATAGATACATCAACTCAGACCTCAGGCTGTAGTCACTAATGCTCATACTTCTTGGAATCAGATGTCGAACACTCAATGACCAGTGTTTGTTTTAACAGAAAATGCTGTTATCTACCTGATTCCAAAAAAGTGATGAATTAGTCCAGGCTCACCATGTTGTGTTGTCTCTGTCAGCTACCCGCAGTTGAGCTCACTGAGGATGAAAGAGCTGTGTGAGCTGCTCAGCTACTGGAATGGAGCCAGCTTTATCTGCAGGGGCCAGGTGAAGCTTGAACAAACTACAAAAAGTTAAAATGTTAATCATCTGCTGTAATGTTTTACGTGCAGTAACTGTTTAAAGATACAGCCTGTTCACACACACAAGAGGCTTGTGTCATCCTTAGGTGAATAATGTTGCATACTGCAGTATGCACTTGCAAAATGATGCTGTGAAGTTGGGAATCAGAACAAAAGATTTTTTAAACACTGCCACCAGATATTTTAAGACTCCCTCTGTTTTACTTTTTGACAAAAAAAAAAAAAAATTACTTACCTATTTTTGCTGAGGCAGTGATTTCCACAATTAAATTTGCAACAAAGTAGCCAAAATGCCAAAATACAAAAACCGCCTTCACCAAAAACAAAGAATGCCTTAATTATTTTCAACAGCTATCTCTGTATCATTAATAACAAAATCGTAAAATAACCTAAAATTGTGTGCAAATTGGAATAAAGTCTACAGTTCTTTAGAGCTGAAATGATTAGTTGAATTATCAGTTGTCACAAAATTAATAGGCAAATATTTTGATAATCGATTGCCTCAAGCATTTGTCAAGCAAAAACAGCCAAAAAATGATTTAATTGTTTTGTCTTCTCAGAGTTGAGGATTTGTTGCTTTTTATTTTGTATTATTGCAAACAATCGAACAAATAATCTGCAGATTAATCGACTGATCAAAAAAATAATCAGCAGATTAATTGGTAATGTAATTGGTAATTTTGTTAGTTGCAGCCCTTGCTCTCTTGGATAAGCACTGGTGACTTGACAAATAATGCAATAAAATATAAAATCTAATTGTGGTTGAGCTGTTACAGCTTTTTTGACGTTAAAGCTGAAGCCATTAGTCAATTAATTGATTAGTCAGTCAACAGAAAAGTCACTTTTCAAGCAAAAATACAAAAAATTTTCTGGTACCACCTTCCTAAATGTCAGTATTTTATGCATTTCTGTTTTATATTATTGTAAATTGATATAATTTTGGACTGTTTTGGACTGTTGGTAATACAAAGTGAGCCATTCTAATATGTCACCATGGACTTAAGGACTTCGGGTCTTTTTCAATTTTTTCTAATGAGACAATTATTGATTAATCTGCAGATTTGATAATGATATCGATTGTTAGTTGCATCTCTAGTTTAAATTCACAAGTGCATTATCAAAGTGAACTAGAAAAGCTAGTGAAAGAGGGCATTTCTATAACTAGTGGTTTTGTGCTCAATACAGACTTATCAACACAGTATCAACCTCCCAAATGAGAAGTATAGGGGCAAGATGTTTCATTGCTTTGCTTCAGAGGGCTAAAAAGACCACAAATGAAGCCTTATTACTCTTGAAACAGAGAGGTGTTGCTGTGGTTTTTAATGCAGAATGTGCCTGTCAATCTGCGTGTGAACAAGCCATAGCCCACACAATCAATCTGCCTAAAGCGGCACACTGTAGATTTTTATGATAAAGTCTTTATTGAATAAATGTTGAGTTTTAATAATGTAAGCTTTATTGAACAAAATATTAATAAAGAGAGCAATGGGAACACTTGTATTGTGGCTCACAGCGTTATAATGTGTCTTGGATTTATTCATTTCATACAAAATCAACAGCAGAGGTTGCCCAGCAGATGTCGACATTTTGACTGTAGCAAATGCTTTGAAACAATTACTCAGTCCTTTAAAAAGCTAATTTTACCCACCAATACCCAAAACCATCATTTTATTGTGGTTTAACTAATTCAGCTTGGCTATACATCTATCCAGTCCCTGACCAAACATGGTCATGAGTAACAATCCTTCCCCCTACTCTGTTATTCATTCAGCATTTGTGTCCTGATTAATTTTTAACAAGGGAACACCGTGCTTTCACCCACAGAAGTGCTTGTCAAAGGTGTGAGAGCCCCTGGTGGACTTGGTTGTCAGTGAGTACGGCATCCTGCCAGCAATAGCAACGCTCAGTGACACACAGAACAATCTGGGCTTGAACCATCAGCAGCCCTCCAGCTGCCCTGAGCCTTGCTACTCTGTATTGTTTCAACAGATCACCTTGGACCTGCGTGAGTTCAAACAGGGCGATAAGATTATAAGCTTAGTGTGTGTATGTTGAACATTTTTTTACCGGTCTGTTGACAATATGGTTTTTATGCTGCCGCACCAGTTACAGACATGGCCAGAGGCACTATGTTTCAGGTTGTCTGCCCGTCTATCCCATTCTTGTGAATGCAATATATCAGAAACGCTTGAAGGGAATTTCCTTAAGTCTGGCACAGATGTCAACTTGGACTAAAGTATGAATATAGTAGAATTTGGTGTTCAAAGATCAAGGTCACAGTGACCTCAAAAAACACGTTTTGTCCAAATACACTTAATACCTTTTATTAAATCCCGTCAAAGTCTTCACTACACATTTTATATGGGTCTGGACAGACATGGATGTAAACAGCAAACACCAACTAGACTGGTTGGCATAGACATACAACTGCGAGGAAGTAATTCTAGTTGTAAGTGGACCTAAAGTCCTAAAAACCTTTTTCAAATTCATACAATGCACTTCTTTTCTAGTATTGCGCCATGTCTAGGGTTAAGGTGGAAATTATGTAATGATCACGGTAGTGCTTAAGAAATGAATGTAAGTGAAAAAGACAATAAATATCAATGTACACCAGGCAGAAGCAGACTTTAGGTCTGTTGTTGGAGGAAAAATGGTATGTAGTTCATATTGATTTGGCCTGTTTCATAGGCCGTTCCTTCCCAACCCACCGCTCTCTGAAGGGGGAGAGCCCAGAAGCCATTGAGGATCAGGCCAAGCTCTTCAGATTCCTCACTGCCTATGCCAAATACAACCCACAGGTTGGATACAGCCAAGGTCACACTGTCTATGGTTTTGAAACTGTATCCAGTGCTACTTCTTTTTCATAGGATCAAACAACATTTAAAGTACATGATGGACAAACTTTTGACAGGAAAGGAAGGAAGAACTTGTGATGCTCATTAAGCAAACGTCAGTCAAATATGGAATTTGAAGAAACTTAACTTCATTTTTAGTTTGCTGTGACTATATAGAAGCATGTGTGAAAAGGAGCATGCAATTTGTTACTTCCGTTAATACTAGTACTAGAATATTAGCATCAGGAGGTCTTCATGAGAGACGGAGTTTGGGAGTCTTTGGGGAGTTTTTTGCTGCAGATAGCTACAGTACATGCTGTGATCACTTGATGGAAACAGGACCATTAATATGAAGAGTTGCGTCATCATGCAGGATCCGCGCGACTGTATGCTTAGTTAACTGAGACATGACTCTTTCTACATTTCTACATAATTACAATTTTGGCATAAAATACTTTGGGCTTATCTTTTTTTATGGAATATCTGAATTTATTTAAAGTATTCAATGGTGGAAATTGGATGAAAGAATCAATAATGCTAAAATCTGGATACAAATTATTTTAAAAGATTATTAAAAAATTATAATTGGAAGGACACTGTTTTTTTTTTCTTTTTTGCTGGGACTCTAGATCAACAGCAGCTTTTATATCGCAATTTTCCTCTTAAAATATTAGATTCAGATCAGAATAATTCTGAGATGTTCTCATCATGTAAGAACCCTATTTGATGTGAACTACAGAGATAAATTACTCAATCTGAAAACAACACAACAAGAGTGTGAATCTGGATAAAAATCATCTTAAACCTAATCAGCTCCAATTAGACATGGATGTTTTTATAGGTTTTGCAATTTTTGTTTTACCTCTTATTTCTGGAAAATAGTGTGTCATTAATTGTGACGGCATGGCATACCAGTAAGTGTAAAATCCTATCAAATGAAACTTCCTTTCTCTTCTTGTATAATATCTAATTCCTGTTTTACAGTCTACAGCATTAACTCTCTGCACTACAGTATGTCCTGACTTGTATGCTGCTTTCATACGAAATACACTAATCGGCCACAACATTACCGGTTACCGGTTATGGTTTACCAGTTTTAATGTTTTGGCTGAATGGTGTATATATGCAGTACATATATATGTGTACTTTATGTATCAAAATTAGGAGGCAAGATACAGTACTTAATTGAGGGCAGATATCCATTGTTTGCTGTACAAAGTATACTGAGGTTACACGCTGTCATCCTGCTCAGCAGTGTCCCCTGCTGTTGCTTCTTCTGAACTAATTTTCATTGTCTCAGGAATTGATAAAATATGTTAGATCCTTTACCTTTAACATTTTTAATGTGTTGTATCAAATACCCACACCTCATCCTGTAGGAAATGCAGTATTGATGTGTTTCTTTTAGGAAAAACAAATTTGCACTTTTTCTTTCCTCTTTGGGATCTTTCCCGGTGTATACACCAACCTTGTCAGGACCAGTAGTCCTCATGGGGACCGAAAGCATGAATTGGTTATGGTTAAGACTAGGGTTTGGGTTAGGCACTCTACAATGAATGGAATTAAACGCAATGTCTTAACAAGGATAGCTGTGCACACATAGCTGCAGTGCTGCTGATGCAGTTGGGAGAGGAGGAGGTGTTTTGGGTTCTGGCGGCCTTGTTGGATAAACCCAATATCTGGCAGAACTGTTCAACCTCAGCGTCACCAAGTAAGAATGGTCTTAACAATATCAATATAAACTGATAATACAGGAGATTTAAGAAGTACTTAGTATATACTTTTAAAACACAACATTCAGTCATTTGTGCAAAATAAAGGAAAACCAGGTGCTATTTTAAGGTGCTGTGTGATGAAATTCATCAAGAAACCATTACCACATCTGATGAGCATACATGGAGAAAACAGATACAGAGAAATTAGGAGCTTTTCTTGGACTGTCTTTTATGGTCGAAAAAAACATTACTTTCTGGCCTAAAACATGAAGAGGATGCAAAGCAAACTGAAATCACTGTTGAAATATCTATTCCTATTAGTCCCGAGAAACAGTAATGCAACATGTAGCTCCACAGCTATGCAGTAGGATGTGGGATTATGTGAGATGCACATTAATACAGACACAATACAAAGTTTTCTTCCATGGTACACCATCAAACACAATCATACATATATATATAACTAAATGAAACGACTCACAGCCACCCAAGAAAAATTTAGTAGCCAAGTGTCCAATTACTTTTGAACCCGTAAAATTTGGGCACTGTGTTTAAAGGGCTACATATCCCACACAGTTCTTTCAATATTGATGTATATTAACTCAAATTTAAAATGGCACTTTAATGTAGTGTCCATTATCTTATTTCAAATTGAATTTGCCATATTTCAGAGCCTCAATAACAACAAATGCCTAACTGTCCAAATACTTCCAGTCTTGACTGTATACTGTATATATACACCAATCAGCCACAACATTACAACGAGTAACTGGTTTTAATGTTGTGGCTGATCAGTCTATATTCATGTTTAAAATTCCAAAAATGCTAACTTTCACCAATTACTCAGATTGGTCCTTGGAACATAAATTCTATGCAATACCCAAATTCTGGTGTTTTCTTGGAATTGGTAATCTGTGGAACAGCTGTGCCAAGATAAACAAAGCTGTTATTTGTGATCTAATCAGGGTCCAACATCTGGTGAAGGTTTTTGACCGGTTCCTGAAATACAGGAAGCCAAAGCTCTCTCATCACATAGTGAGTGCTTATGGACTTTAATTTCAGCTCAGATATTCACTGACTAAGAAACATACAGTCATGAACTTCAACATGTTAATGATTATGAGCAGACATTGAAAACTGGGAGGAAAGTTGGGTATGTCTGTTTGCACTGGAAATACTTGACTTGGCTCAGAAGGGAAAATGCTCTAAAAAAACAACACAAAAAAACTTGATGTCAAGAAATACCTTGAAAATGTATGTCTGTGTGTGTGTATGTGTGTACATTTGTGTTTGAAGCAAGATATGGCCAAGCGATAAGTAGTTTATCTGTGATGGAGTGGCAACTGTGTATCTGTCTTCAATTTGGTGTCGTCTGTCATTCTCTGTCTTAGGGTGTGTGTACATATAGTTTTTTTTTCTGAGCGCCAGCATCTTTTTTCAATTGTTCCCAATGAGGAGAGAGCATATGTGGGCGCATGCAGCCGCCTAGAGAGAAAGCCACTGCACCCAGCCTCTTTTTTCAAAGTGCTCCGCCTGTTTTGACTGGCTTCTCCAAATGCTTCTAGTTGAAAATCTCTGAACTTTTCAGAAAGGTGCTGGTGTCGTCACTATAGCTTCTTTTCAGGCAACCAATCAGATGGGTTGGGACTTGTCACCCTAGTAACCAAAAAATGGAGGAGAAACTTGTTCTGGTCATGTCTGTCCATCCCTAGCTGTATGATATCTCAGGCAAAAACTATCGCAACAAAGACAGAAAAGTCCATTTGTGGGGGCAGATCAGCCAAGCACTGAATATTACTGGTGAGTTTTGGGCTTTTTATCAATGTACGTGTTGTAAGGTTGTTAGCTAAGTAGTCAACACAACACAACTCCTTGCTCTATGGCTGTGACATTGAGCGGCGACAAGCTTATCCCTACAAAGTATGAGGGCAAGCAACCTCTGGTGGGTGCTCAAAAACAAAACAAAACAAACAAACAAAAAGTCAAACAAATAGTAATAAAAAGACAAAGGGTATGCAGTGTATCATACAACAGTGGTGGTGGTATGTGGTCCAGATATTGTTCTCATAGAAACAAAACCCATGTGCAGCGCTTTCTTGCGCTGGGATGAGGCGCTCCCCAGCACCCTGCCAGCGCTTTCCTGCCAGAGAAAAACGCTATATGGACCCTTAGGCTTGTCATGGTAGCAATATTAGTGGTTGTACTGAGGGAGCAAAAGCCTACAGCTGTGTCATTTTCTCCCTCTGTTCCCACTGTTATTTAACTACTGAATCGCCACTAAGAGCACTTATTGAGTCTCACTGCAGATATGGTATCACCACCTTTTACTTTTGGTGATAAAGTGAAAAAGCACATTTCATGTGGAAGCAAATTTTGTCTCATGAAATGGAAGATGTTGCTTCAGCTAGATTTTTTTTGTCCAAAGAAAACCAGCTTCTCTTTATAGAAAGTATTCAATATTCTGTGTACTTGATTAAAAATAAATACAATTTTGAGAGGCCTCTACTGGTATTTTATTTATTTTGAATTAAAGTGTTTAGATGTAGATGTTTAACTGCATTATTATTACACTTCTTTATTCAATCATGTACTCTCTACTTTTTTTTATGAGCTATTAAAGATTGAAATGTGTGTTCAGTGTTAGACATAAAAAATTAACATCAGAAGTTTCCATAGAATGACAGGCTTAAGGCTCACTGTTTGGTTTTACAGATCCAAAAGTTGTTTTGCTCATGTCATTGGTAACTGAAAGCAAGTGATGATGAAATATACTGGAGCTGCAAATTATTTCTTGATGTAAATATTAATTAAAAAAATAGTTAAACGACACGGTGTTGCACTGTAAGTGGTATTTTTAGGTATGCTAGTGGCTTGGTTCTGTTGATGGCAATGCTGATTTGTTAGTGTGTCGGTTTGTTGGTCAAGTACCCTTATCCGCACTGAAATATCTACAACTATTAGATGGAGGCCAGGAAATTTGGTACAGATATTAATGTCCACCACAGGATAAATTAGATTAACTTTGATATATTGTGATACCTTGTTTTTCATTTATCATCATCATCATCAGGGCAAAGTTTTAATTTATTTAGTTAGGTTTAAGTTTGCTTTAAGACCAAATACCTGTGAAACTAATGTAATTGCTATCAGCTCATTACTAAATGCTAGTATGCTAACATGCTAAAGTAAGGTGACCATGAAAATAATTATACCTGCTAAACAAAAGCATAATAACATTGTCATTGTGAGCATATTAGCCTGCTTATTTTAGCATTTAGCTGCTGTGACTGCTGTGACTTAGTACAGTCTCACAGAGCTGCTACCTGGGCTGACTCATAGTCTTACCGAAGTATGATTTTCTAAATTTCAATTTGGAAAACAACGAGTCTTCTTCTGGGCATTCTTCAGCCATGTTGTATTTGCACAGTCTTTAGTCTAAGTGTGTGCGCACACTGATGCATTTCCTTCCAACATTTAAGCTGCTTAAGCGTCTTTGAAGGGATTGTTATACTTCATGTTGATTCAGCAAGTCTGGGAGGAAAGCTGCTCTTTTTGAGCCACAACACATAGACATGTACAAACCCCACATAGCCTTATTGTCGGCACAGTAGTTTCCCCCTCTTACAGAAAAAGCGTATTAGAGGTCAGCATTTGCTTTGTAATAGAGCTGTTCAGGACAGTTAAGGCAAGCAAGCTTTAAATAGGTTTTTGTACTTGTGCTGTACCCTTCAGATCTGAGTAAACAGTGGCGGAGTGCATTTTGAATGCCAGGCTTAAATATGAGGGACGTACGATGTCTTATTTAGTAAGACATTTGTTCAATGTTACAAATTGAAAATGTGTGTGAAAATTACACACCAGAATTATTTGAAATGTTACCAAGATCAGATCCTGGGAAGCTGATGGTTTTTTAGCTACTCTGTATTACCATTTAGCAGAAAGCATAAAGCAGTATGAAGTTACAACATTAACTAAATTGCATACGTCATGGATGGAAATTTAATTTAGGGGGTCAGTAAAGGAGTTTATTTGAAATTGGCAGGGAAAAAAGTCTTGAATACATTGTTTGGTTATGTCAAAATTAAGCTTCCCTGTTTTCCCAACCTCCTTGCAGGAGTCAATAGGAGTCTTGTCAGTCATCTTTGTGATGCCATGGCTCCTTACTCTCGTCACTTCCCTGCCCTGCTGGGACTCTGTCCTTGCTGTCTGGGATCTCATCATTCTGCACGGTATTTACACACACACACAAACACACATGCACGAATGTACAAGCCCGCAGACGATAAACATTGACATTATTGTAGATTTATAAATTGCTCACATTCACTCAGTGGGGAGGGGGCAATACTTTTGATAGTTTTGATGAATATTCTTTTATGTCCAAGACAATACTTGTGACTTTATTGTGACTTTTTTTAAATTAATGTAGGCATAGTTCAGTTAGGTCCAGTATCATGAAAAAGCTTAGCAGGCTAATCAGACTGGTTGAATAGGTTGATATATCACAGTGTTTGTTTTTAATCCTATCTCTATGTAATCTCTAGTACAACTACTTGACATTAAAAAAATATTAATTTATGTTACAGCAAATCATGTTTTGAAATCTTGCTGTCTCTCCTCAGGCCTGTCAGCTGTGTTTCGTAACACCCTCACCATCATTGAGCTCCCGGAGCCTCAAATGATGAACCTGAATGATGAGGGAGAAGTGTTACCTCTGCTGTTGAGAGTACCTGTTGATATGTAAGTAAAGTGAAGTGATGTTGCCGGCGGTATAAAACCAAAAATTTGGTTAAAAAAAAAATCCTCGATGAGAGGATGTGAGATGCGCTGAGATTGCGAGACCACAGAGGTGATATTTCGATCAAGCATGGCGGCGCACAGCTGTTAGATCAGACTCAACATCTCTGCTGCTTTCTTACCAAAATACTCAAAAACACTATGATTATTATGGGACATTAAATCCATACAGCACAGAAGAATATAGTAAGCTATTGAGAGTGGGGGACTTAGAGGAATTAATTGACAACTAGAGCTACCGCTTCGCAGTGGAGGAGGCCAACAACCCCGGACCACCAGACTCACCAGACTCCCAACCCAAAAAAAAAGGAAAAAGACAGACTCATCCATGGATAGCAATGACCTGCATAAACCAACTTACAGTTCAGTGTTCTTGAATCCTTAAACAAAAAACTGGACATTCTTAGTATGCTACACCAGGATTTAAAAGACCTGAAAATGAATCTCGAATTCAAACACCATTAAATAGGCAAGCTCCAGAGAGACAATGCACAGCTTTAAACCTCAGTAGAACTACTCACATCTCAGATGACCACAATCTTAAAAAAAAATAAAACACTGAAAGAGACCGTCCTTGACGTCCAAATGTATAAGCATGTGAGACAATCTCATATTTCCGGGAATCCCTGAGAACACAACTGACAACGGCGACACACTCCTCAGAAACGTCATGTACTCTGCTTTGAAACTCCTGTCAGAACCAGACTTCGCCCTATCACTGCAAAAATTTGTATATTTCCAGCAAAAGGAATTTGTCAAGAACAAGGGGAGCTGAAAGGGACGGCATTTTGGATGTATGACGAATTCCCAAAAAATAAATGAAAGACGGAAAGCGCTGTACTTGATCCAGAAATAATACAGACAGAAGGGATAATGGGCCACACTGGTTTTGGACAAACTACATTGAGGGACAGCTGTTCTGGGATTCCTCCATCACACCTTGGCTTCTGTATTAACATATGGAAATGACTGCTCAATAGTTTATTAAAAAAAAGAAAAAGGAAAAAAATTTCACTGGATAAAACACTCTTCACCTCTTGCCACCCCCCCCCTTAAATAACAAACGAACTCCCTCTCAATTGCTCACTCCTGATAATTTTCTCTCTCTCCATCTCTCTTTCTTTGTCTCTCATCTCAATTTTCTCTCCCTCATTCCTAACAACTTCATCTTTGTGTATTTGTGTAACTATGTCTTGTTTTCTTTTTTTATGTTTATTGTGTGCTTTCTCTGCAGTATCTGCCTTGCACCTGCATATGTAAGCCATATGTTAACCTGCGCGAATTGGAGGCCCATCACAGGGAACAATGGAGAGGGCTGGCAGAGGCAAATTAAATGCACCAATCAACATTAACTCACCATATTACTCATTTCATCTCTCAAGTTCATCAGCTGTAACATTCAGGGCATTGGTTCACTGGCAAAACAGCTTCAGAACATCTAAAACTTAAGAAAAAATGGATAGATCAAATTTTCTCTGCATCATAAATTTTCCAAAAAAAGAGGGGCTGCTATTCTGATAAATAAAAACACTAATCACAAAACCACAATAATAGACGTATATGGTTGTTTTGTTATCATCAATAGACACATCGGAAATGTTCAAATAACGGTAGTCAATATCTATGGATCTGATGATGACAATCCACATGTTTTCCATCCAGTATTTTCACATCTCATCGATCTTTCTGATTCAGCAATCATAGAAGGGGGAGACAATCCTTAATCCATAACTAGACAGATCGAATCTTGGAAGTACCCCCAGAACATAGATGTTCATGGGAACTCTCAATATGCAGCCCAAAGAGGTGTTGGTGCAAATGAAGGAGGCCATCATTAGGCTGAACAAAAAACAAACAAACCCATCAGACAGATTGCAGAAACTTTAGGAGTGGCCAAACCAACAATATGGTACATTCTTAAAAAGAAGGAATGCACCGGCGAGCTCTGCAATACCAAAAGGCATGGAAGACCTTGGAAGACAACTAATATGGATGATCGCAGAATTCTTTCCTTGGTGAAGAAAACCCCTTCACAACATCTAGCCAGGTCAAGAACACTCTCAAGGAGGCAGGCGTATCATTGTCAAAGTCTACACAATCAAGAGACGTCTTCGTGAATGTAAATATAGATGGTTTACCACAATGTGCAAACTACTGGTAACACTCAAAAACAGAAAGGCCAGATTAGGCTTTTCCAGAAATCACTGAAAAAAGACTGCCCAGTTCTGGAACAAGATTCTTTAGACAGATGAAACAAAGATTAACTTAACGAGAATGATGGGAAGAGAAGAGTTTGGAGAAGGAAAGGAAGGGCTCATGAGCCAAAGCATACCACATCATCTGTCAAACATGGTGGTGGCAGTCTTATGTCATATGCATGTATGGCTGCCATTGGAATTGGGTCACTGTTGTTTATTGATGATATGACTGCTGATAGAAGTAGCAGGATGAATTCTGAAGTGTATGGGGCTATTCTATCTGCTCAGATTGAGCCTAAGAGTTTCTCAAGGCAAAGTAATGAAACATTCTTCAATGGCCAAGTCAGTCACCTGACCTCAATCCAGTTAAGCATGCTTTTCACTTACTGAAGACGAAACTGAGGGCAGAAAGACCCTCAAACAAGCAGCAACTGAAGGTGGCTGCAGTAAAGGCCTGGCAAAGCATCTCAAGGGAGGAAACTCAGCATTTGGTGATGTCCATGGGTTCCAGACTTCATGCAGTCATTGACTTCAAAGGATTTTCATCAAGTATTAAAAATAATTCTCTAATATTTATCATTATGTTGGTTTGTCCAGATACTTTTGAGCCTCTGAAAATGAGGGACTGTAAAAATAAAATGGCTGTAATTCCTAAACGATTAATGCAATATTTTTGTTAAACCCATTGAATTAAAGCTTAAAGGCTACAATTCAATCACATCTTGATGGCTTTGTTTCAGATCCATTGCGGTGGTGTACAGAGTCAAAATTATGAAAATTGTGTCACTGTCCAAATACTTATGGACATAACTGTACATATACACTCCCAACACTCCTACTCCTTCAATGAGCAAACTTGAACTGAAATACAGAAAATATCATACAACAACATACCCAATTTCTCATGCAAAGAACAAAATTGAATTATTTGGAAAACAGTCAAAAACGGGTAAACTCCCCACTAATCAGCTGAAAAGAAACAAAGGAAAATCACTCATTATAGCAATTTCAAGACAGACAAGGAGACTTAATATACAACCCAAAAGACAAACAAGTGTTTATGACTACTATCAGAGACTCTGCCATTCAGACAATGTAAAAAGTATGTCCAAAATAAACTCTTTCCTTGATAACATCGAACTTCAAATATTATCCAAAGAACAAGCAGCCATATTAGACCAACCCATAACCTCAGAAGAACTCAGGGAAAGCAATCTTCTCCATGCCAAACAATAAATCACCCATTTCTGATGGCTACCCAGTAGAATTCTATAAACACTTCTGGCAACTCATATCTCCTCTATTTAACAGAATGGTCAACAAAACCAAATCATCAGGAACCATAGCCACACACATGAACACTACTTTTATTTCAGTATTGCTCAAACCTGAGAAAAGACTCAAGTTGTAGGAGTTTCTAAAGTTTCTGCCACTCTTCCATTGTTATGCGTTCAAGCTCTTTTATATTTGCAGTTTCCTTTTTGCAGTCGCAGATTTCAGTTCTCTCCTAAGGTTTTCAATGCAAGTTAGGTCAGGACTCATTGCTGGCCAGTTTAAAACAGTCCATCTTCTCCTTTTCATCTATCTGTTGGGTTGCTGGATGTGTGCTTTGGGTCATTGTCCTGCTGAAAGACTTAAGACCTTCACCCCAAACCTATTTTTCTGACACTAGGTAACACATTTTACTCTAATATGCCATGGTAATCTTCTGATTTCATCATTCCTTTGATAAATTCAGTGCCTCCAGCACCAGAGGCAGCAAAGCAGCCCCACGGCATGGTAAAACCTCCACCATGTTTTACTGTAGGTAGGGTGTTCTTTCCCTTATGCTCATCACGCCTATAAACAAACTGATGCCCTGCATTCCCAAAGATCTCTACATTGGTTTCATCTGCCCATAGAATATTATCACAGAAAGACTGTGGCTTATCTATTAAAGTTTTTGCAAACATTAGTCTTTTTGTGCCTTTTTTCAATGGGGGTGTCCTTCTTGGCCTTCATGCATGGAGCCCTGCTTGGTGTAGTGTGTAGCATATAGTATGGGCTGAAACCAGCACTCCAGATTGCTCCAGATCAGCCATAAGGTCTTTAGATGTCTTTAGAGGTGTTTTTTCCACAATCTGCATCAACCTTTATAGACTTCCCTCACTGAGTTTCCTCTTAGAACCTCGTTCTGGAAGCATCTTAACAGTTTTATGATTGTAAAATTTGAGGATTGCCTTCAAGCCTTTAGAATAGTTGTGTTTTTTCACTCACACAGCTCTCTTGTCTTCACCATTGTGAAAAGGAAACTGGAAACAATCAGCCCCTTTTAATGAAGTAAAACATCATTCATTGGTTAATTCAGCTTATTTGAACACCAAAAATTAAGCAAAGGTGAGTTTTATTTGTTTTTTATTTTGTTTGAGGAACTAATTTAAAAGGGGGCCAATAATTGTGTCAAGCACACAGTTTATGTCTGTATTTTTTTATTTAATTTTTTTTAATTTCAGTATATGAAAGATTTTTTTTTGTTCATTAACATTTTATTTAATATTCTGATCATACAAAATTGGTAAATTTGCATTTATTTCTGAAGTTATTCTAAATACTGTACTTAAAATTCAGGAGTGTCAATAATTTCAACCAACAATCACACCTCGCAATGCTTAACACTGCGGTGGGGTACAAAACAAGTGTGTCCACTCTCTCCAATACTGTTCGCCATTTTTCACTGAACCACTTGTGGCTGCCATTCGACAAAACATTTGTATTACAGATATATAAACAGATCTTTTTCACCATAAAATTGACATCCTGTGATACCTAACAGACCCCTTAACAGCCCTTCAAGAAGTCTTCAATCGCATATCCTTATTATCAAAATTTTCTCATTATTCCATAAATTGGTCTAAATCTAAAATTCTACCACTCTTAGAGGAAAACTGTAATGCTGCAGGATGTGTACTCATGTAAACATGAGGGACCCAGATGAGGACAGAGTGAATGATGCCATGCCATGTGTACATAGTCAATTGCTATACAAGCCCAAAGCTTTTCAAGGACTTGTTTGCTTGTAATTTTGGTGCTTGTGGAACATAAAGGGAGAGTCCAGGAGGGACTGTCCCACAGTTCTGTCAATGCATTGACAAAGAAGTCAACTAGAAGAATGTACAACTGGATAACGGATGGTCCTCTTCTCTTTGTGAAGTGGATGGTCACATGAGGGTGTCTATCTGCTCCACCATCCATACAGCCCCGTCTTGGGATGCAGTGCAGAGGAAAGTGAAATATAGACGGGGTGTCTGGACCACAGACCCCTTTCCATGCCCCTCACCAATGATTGAATATATCAAACTCATAGGAGGTGTAGATTTGTCAGACCAGTGGATCCATTATTACACAACAAAGCACAAAACCTTGAAGTGGTACAAGGAACTCTTTCTTCACTTCTTGGATGTTGCTGCAACCAATGCCTACATTCTCCACAAAAACTTATTGAATGGGAAAGCATGACCCACAAGGCGCTCACTACCCATTGTATGTTTGGGGTGGAACACAGTATTTTCAATAAACTGTAAAAAGGCCTTAATTGTTTCTCCTTTTTGTACATTTCACACTGACTTTCCAAACTGATGGGTGTGGGGGGCAGAGAATGCCACAAGGACATTCCAGACTGATGGACCACTACCTTTGACAGTGTGCAGGGGCACTATTAACGGTGTGTTGACACCTACTTCAATATTCATTGTGTAGGCAACTGGCTTTGAAAAAAATATTTTTACTCCAAATACTCCAATATCTAACACTTCAGTAGTCAAACCACATGAAATTTCCGAATGATTTAATTACCTATGTGTAGCCAACACCTAGTTTACGAGGTTCAGAGCTTAAAAGTCTTGGCAAGAAATGTTTATAATGTGTTTTTTGCAATATCTCAGCACTTCTGAAAAGAGGTTTTTGAAAAGTGTATATTTACAGTTGATTTAAACAAAGAATAGATAAATGACATTCTTACTGCTCTCAGATTATTGGTACTGAGTTTGTGCTGAATATAAGCATATTTAGCCCTGTGGCACTAATGTTTTTTAATTGGTGAAATATATAAAAACGTCAGGCAAACTACCTCAAAAGTGGCTGACACTATCTGGTGTGTGGACATAATGTTGCTTCTGTGCTTATAAAGAGTTCTAGTTAGATATATTCTGAGTGTTTTATGACGTTCGTAGTTTTCATCCAGACCTGTGTGTTCAGCTGTAATCCAAATTTTGTTTAGCTCAAGATAATTTGTTTTCTGAGATTCACATCTATGAATATTGTCCCAGACCACCCTCATTAATTTACTGAAAATATTCCTACTGAAGAATGTGCAGCACAAATCTCAGAGCTGAGAGCTCATTTTTTATACTTCACCCTAAATAAAACCTCAGGCAGCTCATGAATATCAATCAGCTCAACAGAACTGGACATGTTTTGACACCAAGCATTCCAGTAAAAGTAGAGTGTCATTGTTTTGCCGTGGTTGATTTTGTACATGTTTGGATTAAACATCCTTTATGCTGAAGTAGTTTTCTCAGTGGCAGCCCATGCTGCTTTCAGTCAGACCCCTCTGTCGCTCTTTCACTACGTTCAATATAAACGTCACATGCTGGCGGACATGTTTTGTTGACATGGTGCTGTAGTTATGGCAACAGCAGAGTCACTTGGTTTGTGTATATAGCCAGCATGTGTGTGTGTGTGTGTGTGTGTGTGTGTGTGTGTGTGTGTGTGTGTGATGGACTGGTCCACAGTGATTATTAAAATCCAGTTTATAGTATTTGTTTTAATGGATAAACCTTAGGTACTTAAATTTCATATGTGCTTCTCCTTGTAGAAAAGGTCCCACAGTTTGGACTAAAGTTTGTTTACCTTGGACAGAGATCTATAGATTCTAGATAAATGGAGTAGTTTCCATAAACATAGCTGTGTCACAGGCAGTGATAAAGCACTTTATCATGAGCTAGGAAAAGGTGTGCTATCTATGCACCAGCGCTTTGCAAAGTGGATTATGAAGGACAAATCTTAGTATTATTGTGGGGAACAGATAAACATTTGTTTAACTGACCACTGGATTTTTTAATGGTTTATTTGCAATATTTTAAAGGTAGCTTTCATAAGAACTTAATAACACAGATGGGTTCCTACATTAATCTATGTTTTCTTTGATACAGGAAATAAACAGCATATTTTGATCCATGTGTGAACCTCCTCTACTGTTTGCGTATGCATTCATCAAGGGCAGCACTGACAGTCCCATTTTGTTCTAGATCTGGTGTTCAGTGGGCAGCCTGCCATCACATCACATTGAGAAGTCCTTGTTGCCTGCTTGGCATCATCATAAAAGCCTGGTCAGAAGTCAACACTAAGTGGTCTGACTGTCTCTCAGGGCAGGATCCCCTTACACTGGGAAGATACTGTTGAAGAAACAGGGAAGGGGAGAGAGTGGGGTAAAAGAGAAAGGAATATGAATGGAGGTTCAGAGAGAGAATCAGCTAGAGAAAGTTAGTACACTAATTTGGGAGAGAAATGAAGGAGGGGGAGCGAGGCAGGATCTTCAACTGTTTAATTTTTTTTAAGGATCTCAGTGTGAATGGTAAAAATGTGACTTGTCATGTAGCCATATAGGACATTCTGATTAATGATTGGTTTGAGAGGCTCATCCATCTAATGTGACTGTCTGTCTACACTGGGCTGTCAATCAGCAGCCAACTCAGTCACAGGCTGCAAAAATGACTTCGAAAACACCCCACATCACCAGTCAAAGAGCAGCTGCACTCTATGGAAGGATGCACACATTTTCTGTCTGTTTTTCTAAGATGCTGCTGTCGCTTTCCCCTGGTCTTCATCTAAACTTTTCTTTTCAGTACAGATCTGTTGAGGAGTTTTTCATTACCCTCTTCCAACTGCCTCTTTTCCTCTCCCTTTCTTTTATTTATTCAGTGTAGGTACCCCCTCCTCCCCTCTGTTTACCCAAACTCAAGGTATTGGTCGATACAAGTACTGATTAAAAACTTTAAACCTCTGTTTGGAACTGATGGTCATTCTTCTGTTAGTGAGATTAAGTCAGGCTCTAACTCAATTCTTAACTATGCAAGATTACATGTAACACTGCATAAAACACCAGACACACCAAGTTCAACCTGTCTATTGCATTTGACACACAGTTACCATTGTAGGATTATTGGTGTTATGTGCAGGTACAGAACTCACAAACAGTGGGGTCATGCTGTTCTCTCTGTCATCTGTGTGCCGAAAGGGCAGATGGAAAATGCTTTGCTGAATGTGATTACATGCTTCCGTTCTTCACCAAACCACCTGATCTGTACACGGCTCTGTAAACGTACATCCTCCAATAGAATTCTTTACTCCAGTTGTTAAAACATCAGTGCTAAGGTCCATTATCAAGCTTTGTTAATAAAGTAAAAAATGTGTTTAATCCCCAAAAATTTTTCAAAATGAACCCCACAGAATAGAAAGAAGAATAGGAAAACACTGCAGACATTAAATTAACTAATTAACACTAACTAATGTTAACTGACCTCAGAAATGTCGCTATCAAAACTTGAGATTTCACAGTAAAGGCCAAACACTGCTTTCACATGAACATCACTCTTAATTTGAAACACATGCAGAAAGGGTTGAGGTATCAGCAGCAACTTTACCACTGTTTGTTTACCACTGCAAATGAACAGAGCTGAATTGAAAACTCTATTTAATGCAGATCAGTGACATTTGGCCTATACCCAATCCACTGGTTCCACATCCCCCTCTCTTCCCCAAAACCATCACGATTTGTTAATAAATCACAAATTAAAGGGTTTTTTTTGTCATCAGTTGCAATTTCCTTGCCATCTAACTTAAACACAATACTTGTGTTGCTGTTAAGCCATTGAAGTTAGTGCACTTATTTTGTCTTGGAACCAAATTCGTTTATCTAAACCAGTCATTGAAAAACCCTCTAAGATGTATTTTGTTTTCGAGAAAAATTTTTTTATGGTCTCTGTAAAACTGATTGTAATCATAAGAAGAAACTTATCACATTTCATATTTGACATGACATACACTTGAATTATTGTTTTTTGGCAAACTATGACACATCATTTTTAAACTGGAGCTCCCATACATCTTACAACCTTCATTACCCTTGTGAATCATTTACCTCTTTCTTTCCTCCTCCACCTCCTTTTGTCTCCCCTTCAGTATCCATATCTCCTGTTCCCATTTCCTGTCTCTGTCTACCCCTCTATACCCCCCTCCTACTCACTTCCCATACACAGTTTTTCTTAGTGCCCTCCACCAGCCCTATCTCTTTCTCTTTTGTTTACTGCCCTCCTTCGCAAATGTCAATTCCCATAAACCTCTCTGGGCTGGTCAATCTCCCCTGTGTTCTCTTTTTTTTCTGCACCCCCTCTCCTCCTCTATGCCTTCTTTTATTCATTCTTTAGTCCTCATTGACAAATTGACACCCTCATTCAGCTAGAGGGGTTGACACATCATTTGTTTACTTCACACTGACAAGGCTGGATTCTATAAATTCTCTGCTTTAGTGTTTTCCCTTCTCTATTAACCATTTCAAATGTATTCAGACTGATGATCACTTGGTTTGATCACCCTTTTGACATAATATGTATTTTAGATTGTTTATACGCTACACAAAGTTTTAGAAAACCCCCATTTTTCCAGGTTTTATTGATATTTAAGGATTTCAAATCCAGTGAATATAAATGGCACAAAGGTAAGCAGTAAAGGTAAGGTAAGCTGTAAATTGGTTAATTTAAAGCTTTCCGGCTTCTATGGAATTAAATTAAACCTTGAAAGTTAATGCAAAAAATTGCTACAGGTGCCCCAACTTTTGTTAATTACTTACAAACCCTCTGTCCGTACAAAGGAAGTGTTGGAACAAACTGTGTTACAACACCCTCTGAGGCATTTTAGGACAAAACTGTACAGCAGGACAGAGTACTGTAAATTGTTTTCAGAATAGTGAGGAAAAGGCAACTAACAAAGGAAGACAGACTGGTTGGTCAGGGGGTTCATCCTACAGCAAGATAATGACCCAAAACAGAAGAAAAGAACGAGACAGTGGCTTCACATGATTGAAGACCAGCGCAGTCTCAAAGCTTAAACCCCATGAAGCTGGTATGGGATTAAGCTGGACAGAAGGTGAAAGCAAAGCAACCTACAAGTGCAACACATTTGTGGGAGCTTCTGCAACAGTGTTGGGACGAACTTTCTGAACAACATTGAATTTCCATTGTCGAAAGAATGCCACAAGTGTGTTCGGCTGCTGGATTAAATTTACCTGGGCCAGAAGATTCCATGATTCCTTCTTTTTTTTAAATCTCCAGTTGTTTATTTGTTCTGTGCTTTAGTCACAAACACTGAGAAACTGAATTATGTAAATTTAAATAACAGCTGGAAAAATTCAGGTGTTCTTAAACTTTTGACTGGCAGTGTAATTCCCAATTAGCTGTCTTAAATACATGTCTATGTCTTTTTTAACAGAGCCTTTCTCTGAGCAACCTGATACAGAAAATTGATTCCAGAGTTTGAGTCTTATTTGTTTTAACATCTTGTAATGTACTCAAAGCTGTGCAAAGCACATATATAAAGCTTTGACAGATCTAGTCTCAAAACTTGCTGTGAATTTACCTATGCACATATACATCGTATCATGTCTCGTTGTCTTCTTAGCCGTGTAGATAGACACAGAATATTGACTGTAGTACTGTTGAGATTGAAGCCCAAATTGCCCCCGATGTACTCACGCATGGATGACATGTATAGAAAAGCACTGTATGAATGAGTGTGAATGGGTGAATGTGGCATGTAGTATAAACAATCTGAGTGGTCAGTAAGACTAGTACCACTATACAAGTGCAGTCCATTTACAGACTGCTACATACAGAAAAGAAAAGAAATTTTAAGTTATACTTTCTAAGCAGCTTTAAGTAACTTGATCAGTAATGAATCAGGAATGATAAATAAAAGAATTATGAACAAAATTGAAAAAGAATTGCAATTCTTGTAATTTCTCATGAGTCTAAGAATAAACAAGAAATACTTTTAAAGTCAATTTTAACTGACCAGACACAGTTTTCTAAATTGCATATAAAATAAAATCTAAACCTTTAACTTGAAAGAAGTATTTACAGTACATTCAGCATGTACCCACAGTACATGCTGAATATACTTATACAGTATATGCAGTGTGTGACACATATACTATATGAAAGCATATTCAAATCAATGTCAGGACACGTTTAAATGTCTACAGACTACTGGCTGTGCAGTAAGCTGTATTGTCATATCAAATCTGTTAATCTTTTGATTGTTTTTCCATAACCGTTAAATCTATGAAATGTCAGAAGTAGAGATAATTACCCATCAAAGTTTCCCAGAGCACAAGATGATTGACCAACCAACAGTCCAAAATTTAAAGGTATCAATTTTGCACTGTTATGAAAATGTACTTATAAAACAGTAGAAGTGACACTTTAAGGCCAGTCTCTAACGATTTCATGTTTTATAGAAAGACCTTGTTCTTTCTTCAACTGAGAAAGTAACAAGATATTCACATAGGGGGATATTCTCTAGGGCTCTACACATTTATTTTTAGGGGCAGGTATCCCTAAATGAAAAAGGTTACAGGGCACAGTTATTTTTTTTTTAAAGAAATAACATTAGCTAACAATGATAACTAACCCTCATTTTTAAACAGTGAACATTTAACATTAAACATAAAGTATGCTTAAGGTGCATGGGCATGGGATGCATGGGCATGGGACTTTCGCAACCACTGAATATCTATCTCATGTAAATACACTATTGTGCAAAAAATACGGACTCATCATGGACCTTGTACACATCATTCATTCATCTCCCATGATCATTTAATTTCCATTCTTTGCCAAGCACTCTATTGCTTTTTAAAATGATTTATAATTATATACTGTGATCTATACATGTGATCTATACCAATTGCATATCACTTTTTTTTCACTTGCCCTCTCAGCCTGTCTCCCTCCTGTGTCTTGTCTGGCTTCTCCACTCTCCCCATCAGTACTCCAATGATGTATTAAAGAGAATTCAATATCACGTTCGAAGATGACACCCTTTTTATTCCTATGGAAGTACATCACTTGGACTATACTCCGAAAAATGTTTTCGCCATATTTCCACGGGCTTACTCACGCTTTGGGCCCATAGAGCATATGCACTCGAGTCCTTCTCCAGTCAAGACAACTGAGACCATGCATGTCTGAGACCGGCCAAGCCGGCTGACTTCCTGTTGATCCCCCACACACATGAATGGGAAAAAATAAAATAATCATATGGCTCTTCTAGACTGTCTTCTAGGCTCTTCTATTCAGTCCTATAGCATTTGAAAAAATGCTATAGGACTGAATTGATCGAATTCTGATTATAAAAAAAAAAAAAAAACTATTTCGTGGGATTTGTGATGCTCAGAAAAATGTATTAATTGTTTTACAGACGCCCCTTTTCCAATGATTATGTATGTGAAAAGGGCTTTTTGGGCCAGAGTGCATCATGTGAGGAATATGGAAGCAGTAGGAATGCTGTTTGGCCATTACGCCAAAATTGCTTCACAGCCCAGTGCTCTTCCTTGGGGCTTGGTCCTCCATCTTTACAATAAAAGATTAGGTCAGCATTTAGTGAAATACATTGAGGGCATTGAGCTGGTATCAAGAGACCTTACGCTAAAAATAGTTATATAACCTGTTTTCCCATTATCTCTCCCTCACCCACTTCAATCTGCAGGGCTCAGTACAATGTTTTGGACCCTGCCCTGTTGGATACTGAGGTCCAAGACTAGGAGTTTAAATGTTTGAAGAGTCTGGTGCTGGATGAGAGCCACCAAGGACCCACACATATGCACAAACATACAGACACACACACACACACACACACACACACACACACACACGCTCTCTCAAAGCAGTTGTTTTTAAGCAGAAGCTAATAATTCAGAGGGACACGGGGTACCACTCAGCACACAGCTGCTTAAACTCTGTTCACTCATTGATCCTACATCACTTAACCTTCAGTAGCACCCATGCTGATCCTGTTACACACATACACACAGTGTTTTGTTGTTTGGTCTTAATACAACATGGCTGGCGGTTGGACCTTTGGGAGGACATCTCCAGCTTGTTCCTGAGAACCCTGGGGTAAGGGGAAACAACCATCCCATGTTCACCTGCTTCCCTTATTTTCTCCAATATACAAGATGCTAAATGTTGGTTGGTACTCTTGGTAGAATGCTAAATACTATCTTTTTTTCTTCTTTTTCTTCATTTCATCTTTCCATGTAGGCTTTTCATTTCAGTTTTATTATTTTATTGTTTGGATAACAACAAAATCAAACAATGTACTTATCAAATGTCTAAAAAAACTAGAGTGGCATGAAAAAGTTCGGGTACCCCTGGTCAAACTTTCTGTTACTGTCAATAGCTAAACGAGTAAAAGATGAACTATTTTTCCTTTTGTTTAATATTTTAAGCAGGGTCACTTTTTATTTCCATCTTTCACAGTTTTAAAGTAACAAAAATGCAAAAAAAACCCAAAACAAAAGTTTCGGCACCCTACATAGTTAGTAACACCCCCTTTGGCAAGTATCACAGCTTGTAAACTCATTTTATAGCCAGCTTTGTAGCCAAGAGTCTTTCAATTCCCAGGAGATTTTCGCCCATTCTTCCTTGAAAAAGTATTCTAGTTCTGTGAGATCCTTGGGCCATCTTGCATGCACTGCTTTTTTGAGGCCTATCCACAGATTTTCAATGATGTTTAGGTTGGGAGACTGTGAGGGACATGGCAAAACCTTCAGCTTGCTCCTCTTGAGGTAGTCCATTGTGGATTTTGAGGTGTATTTAGGATCATTATTCTGTTGTAGGTGCCATCCTCTTTTCATCTTCAGCTTTTTTACAGATGTTGTAATGTTTGTTCCCAGAATCTGCTGGTATTTAATTGATTCCATTCTTCCCTCTACTAGTGAAATGCTTCCCGTGCCACCGGTTGCAACACAAGCCCAAAACATGATTGATCCACCCCCGTGCTAAACAGTTGGAGAGGTGGTCTTTTCATGAAATTCTCAACCCTTTCTTCTCCAAACATACCTTTGCTCATTGTGGCTAAAGAGTTCTATTTTAACTTCATCAGTCCACAGGACTTGTTTCCAAAATTCACCAGGATTGTTTAGATGTTCCTTCGCAAGCTTCTGATGCTGAATTTTGTGTTGAGGATGCAGTAAATGTTTTCTTCTGACAACTCTTTCACGAAGATCACATTTGTGCAGGTGTTGCTGCACAGTAGACCACTCCACTCCAGAGTCTGCTAAATCTTCCTGAAGGTCTTTTGCAGTCAAATAGGAGTTTGGATTTGCCTTTCTAGCAATCCTAACAGCAGTTCTCTTGGTCTTCCAGACCTCAACTTTACCTCAACCTTTCCTGTTAACTGCCATTTCTTAATTACTTTACAAACGAGGAAACGGCTACCTGAAAATGCTTTGCCAACTTCTTATAGCATTTTCCTGCTTTGTGAGCATCAATTATTTTAATTTTCAGAGCTGCTAGGCTTAGAGGAGCCCATGGCTGCTGATTATTCGGACAAGGTTTGAGGAGACAGAGTATTTATAAAGCTTTGAAATTTGCGTCACCTGGCCTTTTCTAACGATGATTGTGAACAAACAATAGCCCTAACATATTAATCTGATAGCCCAAAACTCCTGGGCTGCCCAAGCCTTTGTATGGTCCTTTCCTGTTTTTTCACTCTAAACTAGTAGAAATCAAAAATAATACACTAATCTTGTTTTAAATGAGAAGAAAGTTTCATCTTTAATTGTATGCCTTTTGGAGATCAGGACATCTTCTACTCACTTAACGATTCACAGTAACAGAAATTTTGACCAGCGGTGCCTACACCTTTTCATGTCACTGTGCACATCTTAAAGCTGGCCCCATTCACAATGCATTGTACTTTAAACAAGTCAACAAATCACCCTCACCTACTTGTTATGCAATCTTTTATTTAAAAAATTTGCAATGAGCAAATTAATATGAAGTGATAATTTGACTGATATCATGCTGCAGGGTTAAAGAAAATTGTTGAAACTAATTGATCTGCATTTGCAAGTTGAATAAGATTTATTGTCTTTAAGGTTGCTTCTAGATTTACACCAATAAATCGACCACGCTGATATATCAGCCTATATTCGCTTATTGCAGATATATTGTATCGGCATATGTGTAGGCCAATAAGTAAAAACATCTCGCAGTACATCTTGCAGTATGCCAAACTGAGTTTGATTTTAGTTTAGAAACAGTGTTGCCATTACATAGATAATTTTTTAACAGTATATATCTTGGTCACAATTCTTTACAACAAATCTAAGAGATCTGAATCCAGATCATTTGTTTATGTTATGTATGTATGTATGTTAAAAAAAAACATCATTAGTTTAATACATTGTTGTCAGATATTTAAACTTTTTTTCAACTGTAGCATCAGCCTAAAAACATCCAGTACAATCAAGCCGTAGTTGCTCTCAAACCTCGCCTGTTTGTTGTGATTCAAATGAAGCTTGGTGTGAACTCTTGTGGAGTTTGTCTATGGTGTTAACCTCAAGTGGACCAACCACAAAATTCTTATGTAGCAATGTTGATGTTATTTCAAAAGCAAAACTACTGTTTAATGGAAACGGCTGCTCTGCTATTCCTGTGAACTATAAATTTGTGCAAGATCATTTACCAATGAGGTTTAAATAGAGTTTTATTGTGCTTCTGTAATGACCACAAAACATCTATCAAGGTGCATCATTTTTACTGTTTTTAGCTGTTTGTCATTATTTATGACATTTGCCATTTATGTAAATTGCCATTTGCAACTATAGCAAATTACAACTATAATAATGCTTGTAACAACCATTTTTGTGAGCTCATTGAGACTTCAGAAAAGATAAACAAGCCCACAAAAGATAATAAAGTGAAGCATGACTTGAAGTCAGTCACCATGATAATCTTTGTTCTGATTTTCCCATGTGGGCCAATTAAGAGCTGATGAAGAAGGGTGACAGTCACCAAAACTGTCCAATGAAGTATTTACAAGTTTTGGTTTGTTTGTGATCAATAAGTGTTAACATGAAAACTACCAAAACTAAAAGGCAACACTATAATTTTTTTCTTTGGTCTGGATTAAATCAACCACACTACAGGTGTAAAAATTACCTAAAAACAATTATTCACCTCATAAAGATTTGTTGTTTTTTCATCACAGTCATGGGCATCTCACTGCCAATACAGAGTGGTATATTCAGCGTTGGTTTTATTTCATTCTAGCCCATCAAGAATAGATTGACTTTATTACAGTTGACAGTTTCAAAAAGGCTGATGACAAAGTTCCTGTAGCAGTCTGCTTAAATGTGTGCATGTGTGTGTCTGTGTGTTTGTGTGTGTATGTCTACTACAACTTAACAGATATCACCTCCACAAGATTTGGCAAGAGAGAGAGATTGGAATGCAAATCTGATGTGGATGTATGTGTGTGTTCTTGGTTGTGAGTGTGGACATATGCTTGTGTCTGTGTGTGCATCCTGAAAAAATGCTACAAGGATGAGTCACAGATTTGTGTATTAGCTGCAGGGCTGTTTGTTAGTGCGGCTGGGAAGGCAGAAAGAAGAGGGGTAAGAGAAAGAGACTGTGTGTGTGTGTGTGTGTGTGTGTGTGTGTGTGTGTGTGTGTGTGTGTGTGTGTGTGTGTGTGTGTGTGTGTGTGTGTGTGTGCGCGCGCGTGTGTGTGTGTGTTTGTGTGTGTGTGTGTGTGTGTGTGTGTGTGTCGGTGTGTGTGTGTAGGTGTGTGTGTGTGTACTTATCTTTGTGATGACCAGTCAAGTGAGAACATTTTGGCTGGTCCTCACTTTTTGACACACCTTCAAAGGGCTGTTTGAGGGTGAAGACTTGGTTTTAGGGTTCAGGTTAGAATTAGGTAAGGGTTGGGGTTAGGTATTTATTTGTGATGGTTAATATATTATTTCAACGAATGCCCTCACAAAGATAAAAGTACAAGTTTGTTAGTTGTGTAAATGAGAGAGTATTTGCGAAAAGGGCAGAAGAATCTGAGAGAGCATGAGAAGTTTCCTTTCAGGGCAACTGAAAGTCACAAAAGCATGTTTTATGGTAAGGATAATCCATCACCCTGTGTTTTTGTATGTGTGTGTGTGTGTGTGTGTGTGTGTGTGTGTGTGTGTGTGTGTGTGTGTTTGGCTGTGTGTGATTCAGGATGAGTCATCCTTCTTTGCTGGCCTGTCAGACCGTCGAGCCCTCAAGGCAGCTGGGGAAACGAGCTGATTCATTCGCTGCTGCTCCGACAAAATCTGACATTCCTGTATTCTCTTTCTGTCATATACTTTCTCTCACTTTCTCAGTCACTGACACCCAGCAATGTCATTGGGCTTTTACAAAACTTGTGGCACGTGTTCCACACTCCCATCAACAGTTAAAGACCTCTACTCCTGAAAACAAATGCATGTTGTCAGCAGCTGATTAGATCACTATTCACTGTAAGAGCTGTTGCTGGAAAACAGTTCTGTTTATGTGTTTACATCTATTTATATGTTAAATTTTGCATTATGAGTGGGCAATATGAATAATATCTTAATGTATAAAATGTGTGTGTGTGTGAACAGTTAGTTACATAAGTATTTGGACAGTGACACCTCTGTACACCACCACACTGGATTTGGGAGGGTAGGAATAACAGCCATTTTTATACAGGCTCAAAACTAATTGGACAAACCAACACAATTATAATTGTAAGGATTGTTTTTAATATCTGGATGAAAATCTCTTGCAGTCAATGACTGCATGAAGTCTGCAACCAATGGACATCACCAAATGCTTAGTTTCCTCCCTTGAGATGCTTTGCCAGGTCTTTACTGCACCCACCTTCAGTTGCTGCTTGTTTGTGGGTCTTTCTGCCTTAAATTTTGTCTTCAGGAAGTGAAAAGCATGCTCAGTTAGGTTGAGGTCAGGTGACTGACTTGGCCATTGAAGAATGTTCCGCTTCTTTGTCTTGAGAAGCTCTTAGGTTACTTTCGCTGTACGTTTTGGGTCATTATTCATATGTACTGTGAAACACCATCCTATCGGTTTTGCAGCATTCGGCTAAATTTGAGCAGATAGTATATCCCTATACACTTCAGAATTCATCCTACTACATTTATCAGGAGTCAGATCATCAATAAACATTAGTGACCAAGTTCTATTGGCAGCCATTGATGCCTATGCCATAATGCTGCGTCTACCATATTTGACGGATAGTGTGCTATGTTATGGATCGTGAGCCGTTCCTTTCCTTCTCCATACTCTTCTCTTCCCATCATTCTGGTACAAGTTCATCCTGGCTTCAGCTATCCCAAGAATCTTACTCAAGGAATAGGCAGGCCTCTTTGGAGGTTTTCTGGCAAAATTTAATCTGTCCTTTCTGTTTTTGAGTGTTACCAATGGTTTGTACCTTGTAGTAAACCCTCTGTATTTACATTCATGAGGGGTTCCCTTGATTGTTGACTTTAAGAATGATATGCCTACCTCCTCAAGAGTGATCTTGACCTGGCTAGATGTTGTCATCAAGGAAAGAAATGCAATCATCCACTTTTGTTGTCTTCAGTGGCATTTCCAGCGTAATGATGGCCTATTTCATTTGCATCAACACCTCTTTGGACCGTATATTGAGAGTTCCCATGAAAAACTACCAAATGCAAATTCAACTCCAGACCTTTTATCTGCTTGATTTGTCATGCATGATATGATAAAACATGTTACCCATGGTAGAAATACTGTATTTTGTTGTTATGTCCTGACTGATATAGATGGTTAAATGAAGGTTTTAGAAGATTATAAAGGTCGTCTTTATTATAGTCTTGTGGTCAGATGCCAGTGCTGAGACTGGACTGCTTCTATTAGTCCCACAAGAATGTCACCTGCCTAACCTCCCTTAGCCATAGGCACTTGACTTATCTATGACCCCTTTAGTTGGGCCAGCTTTCTAGTAGGCTTTGTTCTTTGTATGAGTTTGTTCTAATCCCCCCTCCCTCTTCATCTCAATTTATTTCTGCTGGTTGAAGTGGAATGCCACCTGCTTGATCAGCCCTAGGCTAACCTCCCACCCTGATGAGATAACTCTCCTGTGAATAGGATCTTTATCATCTAATTTGGCATACCTAAGCACAAGGAAGCCTTTAACAGATTTCATTTTTATCACACATACAATGCAATACAATAGAAGAGCCTCTATCTTGCTATGTATAAGCTGGAATTACTTGGTTATGGGGCTTTCAGCAACAATGGCACCACTGCGCTCTGAAACCCATCATTTCCAATGGATTGCATGCGCCATGACAGTTTGTTGCTGCGTTTGAGTAAAGCGCACACCAGCGCACGCCAGCGCACGCCAGTGCACGCCAGTGCACGGCCCGGTGAGGTGTGACAAATACCTGTCTGGCCAACAGAAAGGAGGCATAACTGGTCCGTACTGAGCCGAAAGTAGACCTGGAACTGGCCACTGTGTAAACGGAGCTCCTCACCAGCCTGAATTACCCAAACTGCTCTCTGGACCTGAGGGTCTCATGCACTTACATTCCCTTCATCCTTGCTGCTCCCTTTCTTCTTCTTACTAGCAGGACTAGTGCTAACGCTTATTTCATAGCATTGGACAGTTACATCTTCGTTGCTGGCAACAATAAACTGTGAACAAACTGGGAGCTTCCCTTTTGGAAACAAAAAAATTATATGGTAGATGTAGTCCCGTTAGAAGTTTTGAAAACTTCACCTAATTTTGGCTGTTCTCTGCAACTCCAATAAACAGTGTGGTGAACCTGGACAGAGGGGTCATAATTTAAACTTGTTTTTCGTACTATCCACCAGCAGGGATCTAGATTTTTTTTTTTTTACCTAGTTTTTTTGTTCAACTTCAAATAGACTAGCAGGTTGCAGGAAGTGGACCAATGTCCTGGAGGTTTGTCTGGCATCTCATGTTGACTGAGTAGTAGTAGTAATAGTTGACATTAGTTGTGTCTCCAACCAACATTTTCATCAACTGTGTGTAATGTCATAAAAAAAATTGTTAGGCAAACTAGTTTTGTTTTTATCAGCTTTTTATCTGGCATTTGTTATTATTCTTTGTTTGCACTTGGCAGTTTTATATTACAGAAATGAATGGCAATATAGTCAAACCTAGCATCATATACATGAGCATTTTATTTATCTTTTTTTCTGTTGAATATAAGCCTAATAGCATTTTTCCTAGGCCTTAAACTTATAATGTTTGCCGTTATCAATTAATCTGCCAATTATTTTCTCAAATGCCCATCACACTCTTTACAGAGTCCATTGTGTACAGATTGCTTGTTTTGTTCAAAAATATACAGTGGCAGAAAAAGTTTGGGCAACCCTGGTCAAAATTTCTGTTGCTGGGAATAGTTAAGTGAGCAGAAGATGAACTGATTTCCAAAAGGAATAAAGTTAAAGATGAAACATTCTTTTCAACATTGTAAGCAAGATTATGGTATTATTTTTGTTTTGTACAGTTTTAGAGTGAAAAAATGGAAAGGAGCATCATACAAAAGTTTGGGCACCCCAAGAGATTTGAATGTTCAGCTAATTTATACAAGGGTCCAAGACCTCAATTAGCTTGTTAGGGATATGGCTTATTTGCAGTCATTGTAAGGAAAGTCCAAGTGATGCAAATTTCAAAGTGTTATAAATACTCTGATTCCTCAAATCTTGTCCCAGCAATCAGCAGCCACGGGCTCCACTAAGCAGCTGCCTAGCACTCTGAAAATTAAAATGATTTATGCCCACAAAGCAGGAGAAGAGTATAAGAAGAAAGCAAAGTGTTTTCAGGGGAAAAATTTCACCAATAGAGGGAAGAATGGATTGTGGTAGTTGTTCTACTGTGCAGTGATACCTGCAAAAATGTGATCTTTATGGAAGAGTCATCAGAAGGAAATCTTTCCTCAACACAAAATTCAGCAGTTGTTTGCAAAGGAACATCTGATGCATTTTGGAAATGAGTCCTGTGGACTGAAGAAGTTAAAATAGAGATCATCAGCAACAATAAGCATAGGTATGCAGAATTTCATGAAAAGAACACCTCTCCAACTGTTAAGCATAGGGGTGGATCGATCATGCATGGTCTTGTTTTGCAGCCGGTGGCACGGGGAACATTTCACTGGTAGAGGGAATAATGGATTCTATTAAATACCAGCAGATTCTGGGAGAAAACATCACACCGTCTTTAAAAAACCTTAAGGTGAAAAGAGTGGCTTCTACAAAAGGATATTGATCCTAAATACACCTCAAAATCCACAACGGACTACCTCAAGAGGTAAAAGCTGAAGGTTTTGCTATGTCCCTCACAGTCCCCCGACCTAAACATCATTGAAAATCTGTGGATAGACCTCAAAAGAGCAGTGCATGCAAGATGGCCAAAGAATCTCAAAGAGCTAGAAGCCTTTTGCAAGGAAGAATTCAAAGACACTTAGCTAGATATAAAAAGTTTTTACAAGCTGTGATACTTGCCAAAGGTGGTCTTAACAAACTTTTGTTTCAGGCCCTTTAACTATTTGTTTGATACTGTAAAAGATTGAAATAACAAAAGTAATCTCTCCTAAAATATTGAAGAAATGTGTCATCTTTAACTTCATGCCTTTTGGGAAATCAGGTCATCTTTTATTCTCTGAGGTATTCAGAGTAACAGAAATGTGGCCCAAACTTTTTCCTGCCACTTTATTAAGCAAATAATCACACTGGAGAAGCAGGACACATAGAATGTTTATTTGAAATATAACTGAAACAATTAATCAGAAGAATTAGCATTATAAATCCTCCTTCTCATTAAGCTTTTGTAATTTGACTTTATGTAAAGTGCCTTCAGAAAGTATTCAGTACCCTTCACCTTTTTGCACACTTTCATTTGTATAAGTTTTAATTTTTAAATGAATAAAATTGCCATTTTATTTTATTTTGCCTATCAGTTTACATTCAATAATACATAATGACAAAGTGAAAAAATGTTTTTAGAAATGTTTTCACTTTGTGAAGACTGATGCAAATTTATGAAAAAGATCTAAATCTCAAATCTCTCATTTACAAAAGCATTCAGACCCCTTGCTGTGGAGTCAGGTGTATCCTGTTTGTCTTTAATTGTCCTTGAGATGTGTCTAGAATTTGACTCCAGTCCACCCGTGGCAAAGTGAATTGATCGGACATAGTTTAGAAAGGCACACAAATGTGTGCATAAGATTCCACAATTCACGGTGCATGTCAGGACAACAACCAAGTCATAAAGTCTGAGGAACTCTCTGTAGACTAAAACTATGGCGAGGCATAGTTGGAGCAAGGGTAAAAAACCATTTCTAAAGCCTTGAGTTTTACCACAGTGGCCTCAATAAGTGTGAAACCAAAGAAGTATCGAATCACCAGGACTCTTCTAGAGTTGGCTGTCTGGCCAAACTGAGCAAATGGGCAAGAAGGGCCTTGGTCAGGGAGGAAACCAAGTATAAAGTAAGAGAACAGTGCTTTGAATTTCCTTCCCTCATTAAATTAGAACCAGGCAGCTGGTTAGGGATTCTGTTCTTATATGCACGTGGTCTTTAATTGGATAAAATCAGGAGAAGAATGACTTATTTGTTATTTGTGTATAAATGTGTTAGATGATGGGATTAGAAGCCGCAGGTAGAAGAGGAGAAGGGAGAGTAAGAAGATAATCTTTTTAAAGGAAAAAAGAAAGGGGGGAAAAAAAGAAAGGAAAGAAGTGCTGGGTTAGATCCCGCCAAGCCCCTGATTACTTTCCTCCAGGGTTGGACCCTGAAGGCTTTCCTGCCTGCTTTCCTCTGTGCATGTGTGTGTATGTGTGTTCACACACTCCAGCTCTTGCTTTGTAAGTTATTCACCACTACCCTCTCGTCCTTTTGCCCTGTTCTGCTTTACACCCTGTGGAGCCCCTGTGGTTATCCTGGATTCCTTTGTATTGCTATATAATTAAGGCAAAAGGAGAAATGGTGTGTGTGTGTGTGTGTGTGCGTGTTGTGTGTGTGTGTGTGTGTGTGTGTGTGTGTGTGTGTGTGTGTGTGTGTGTGTGTGTGTGTGTGTGTGTGTGTGTGTGTGTGTGTGTATGTGCTGTGTAGGTGTTTGTGTGTGACCAAGTTAAAGAGGGAATCGTGCACTGTTTTGTAGTCATGCATGTGAATAAAGCAGCTTTGTTAATATTCTGAAATAGAACTTAGCTCTCAAACTCAAGCAGAGGAGGTGTGATCTCAAAAATTAATGGGATTTTCTTAATTATGTTTACTTCCATAAAAATCTGGGGCATAATTTGTTCAAAAGGTGATGATGATTTGCATACACTTACATTTGGAACATTCTTTTCCTGCTCAACCAAGCAAAAAGCACTTTCTTTTTTGCATTTTTAATCTAAAATACTGAAAAGAAAATGGCAAGCATGGATAGGAAAGAAGGCAAATTAAATGTTAGATGTTAAATTGTTAAATGTTAGAGATTGTGATTGAATAAAGGAATAACAGTAAGTCAGAAATACAACGGCAAAGTGAGAAATAGTGACAAATGAGAGGAAAAAGAAGGGGGACAAGTCTAGAGCTCTACTAGTCAACTGCACACACTCAAGTGGTTGCATGCATGCAGCCGGTCTCTAAAATCACACACAAGCACAAATACACACTGACCTACAGAGGAATTTGAGGGCTGATCTGAAAGTTGATCACAGAGTCAAAGAACTTAACTTTAGCCATCACCATAAAATGACACAATGAAATATCAGACTTGCGGACTTTCAATTAGAAGCCCTAAACTCCCCAGACTCTGTTTATATTTCTCATCATTTTAGTTTTGTGAACTGTAATTGCAGGATAGGGAGTAGAGATCTGGCTGTTTTAGTTCCTCTCTTGTGCTCCCAATCTCCTCCCTAACACTCAATTTATCCCTTAGTCATTCTTTCCCTCCTCTTTTTTTTAAATCGATTCTCCCTTACTTTCTCTTCTCCCACCCTTGCTTTCTTATGAGTATTAAAACTGTGATGATGCCAGCATTTACCCTACCTTGTCTTGCATTATGTGTTACTTATTGCTCAGAGCCCACCTTCATGTACCCCAGCCCTCAGAGTCCGTAGTGGACCTTTGGCCTCTGGGAGCGAACTTTGACTTTGCAGTAGGCCTTAAGGCACATTAGGAGGCAGGCTCTGAATGACAGGGTGGGTAGGTAGGTAGGGGTCAAAACTCACAGGTCAGTGAGGATCAGGGGTGAACAGGCCCACTCCCTTTTTAATATGCGCGACTCCTCTGTTGTCTCTTTCTCCAACATCCCTCCTTCCATCCCCATACCATTTTCTCTTTTATTAGATTTTTTTTCTCTATTGCACCATTCACCTCTTTGTCTCGGTTATGTGTTTTTTCTGTGCTTCCATTTCTCTCTCTGCCCTGACTGTTCGTTAGTCTCTGCCATATTTAGAACTGATCTGCTGTCAAACATGCAGACAGTTTCCGCTATCTTGTTTTGGAGATGCATTTTTGATGACCAATCACTGTCAGTGTTGGCATCAGTGACAAATACACTACATTTCCTTTGACTGTTTCACAATGAAAGCCACCCGTGTTGAATGCATTTAATGTGAACTAGTACCACTAGGAAATGTAACATAATTAAAAGTCAACTTTGAGGCCCATATAATTAAGATAAAATTACAAACTGTAAGGCAGGATTACATACATGCATCACTTCCTGTGAATCCACTGTATGTTGGAAGTCAATTTAAATCCAATGTGAAAAAGGAGAACTCAACCACTAACAACAAAAACTACTTTGTAGAGTGGTAATTACTGAATTCAATTAAATTGACTAGCAATTGTTTAAAAAACCACCAACCATAAATAGTATCAAAAACTGGGTTTTACACCAATAAGTTTTGCACCAATAAAAATAAACAATTTTTCGTGTAGTTTTGTTTTTAAAAGATTGTTTTGTTTTTTTACTCTAGATATTCTTCATAATTTATTTTATCATAAATTTAGTTGGGTTCATTGTCAAACGGATGGAACTAATGCCAATCCTGATATGTTGCTAACTTAAATTTGCATTCCTAACTTTTGCCCACCTCTGAACCTACTGCCTTTTCTGTCTTTTCTTTGCTCTTATTTTTTCCTCCTCCATTCTGAAATCTACACTCCTTCCCTGCTCCTTCTATTCTTCTACCCATGCCCCATGGCCTCAAGCTTAAGCCATTGATTTACCAACACACTAAAGGGACTTTTCATTTCTTTGAGCTTTGTGTGTTTGAATGACTTTCAATTTGTGCATGTGCATCCCTTGTGTTTTCTCTGATTGTCATCAGACACATGTTGACTGCTGTTTGTATTCCCTCCAGCAATTAATATATCACTCCTCAGGGAGCTTTTCCTGTCTGTCAGTTTCATACACTTACAAAGCGGCAAACACACAAAAACAAACAGATGATGCTTATCTGGGTCCAGGTCACATTAATTTAATTAATTATACATTTTTGTTATATACTGCTGAGAAGAACTGAAAAAAATTGATATAATAATAATATTTATTATTTTTCTAGGCCATATCGTCCCTGCTCGTTTTCCATCATACTTTTATACTTCGGATAGTAAGATTGGGAAAGAGGTATTAAATTCCATTCTATGTGGTATTTAAAACTGTGTTCTCTTTTGTCATTAACAATAACTCAAAAGTTATATCTCTTCAGTGCATCTTTACATGGAATTATAATTAATTTTATACGTTTTTGGTTTTTTTTACTACACTAGAGCACAAAGAAGTGTCCATTTTTTCATTAAATTTGCCAAACACAGAACAATGGAGATCCAAACAATATATCTTTATTTTCAAAACGTTGCTGCCTAATCGATTTAATGTACATAATCATTTCAAAATTGCAAATTATAATTCTAAAAGGTACTTGATAAACAATACATCAATAAGCCATTCTGTTCACACTAATTTTCCGTCATTACTATGAACACACACAATGTAGTTTATGTTAAGTCAGCCCCACATACACCGTCTTGCTGCTGTACATACTAGAATTCCAAATATGTATCTGCACCTGAAAATAGTCAGCAACAAATGCACCATTTATTCGACTTTGAGTTAAGTTTGCTTCAAACTTCAGTGTCCAGTGACCTTGTTTTCAAAGGTTTAACCTCTTTATCTACTTTTCTCCATCTGTTGGCTGCTAACCTTTCTCCAGCCTAATGCTATTTTTTTTCTTATTTTGATTGTTCACATAGACACATATGAACATGTGCCAGTGAAATAAGTTATAAGGCTTAGAGCATCCTGTCAATATTTCCTAGATCCTAGAAAGATCATGTACTGTAATAGAGAGGTGTTAAAAATGTAGTACTCAATCATAATCTCTGCCTTCAGGTTTTATCTTCCTTGTCTTTTGTCTTCATCTTCCTTCACGTTTGCTCATGTTTACCCTTTCTGTCTATCTTTCCTTTCAGCATAGGCTTAATACATCAATTGTATCAGTTTTTTTGTATAGGTTGAATAAATCCTGTCATTAATATTTAATTAGACTGACAGTCTGCAGTCCTGTTGTAATCTGAGTAACCACTGTCTAGTCTTACACAGCCTAATAAATACACAGATGACCTAATATATCAAATAAAGCAAAAATCCAAACCTTAATTCTCAGAGAAGTAAACTAAGTTATTCTTTTGGCCCAGTCATATCAAATACTACATGCTGATTCATTCACCATTGTAATACCCTTTATTTAACCTCTGTGAGTTTGAAGGAGTCAGAAGATGGCTGCTGAGGGCTTTGAACTATAAACAACTTTGATGTTAGTGATGGGTTAGACTGATAAAATGTCTGCATGTCCTCGCCTCTTGCCTAAATCCTGTATAAACCTTGTGAAGCCAAGCTGAATAAGAAACAAATACCTTTGTTCAGCTTCCCATTCCACTAACACTCTCACACTCACATTAGGTATAGAAGCAGTAGTAGTATGCACAGAGGAATAATTGGCTTTGTAAGGTATCCTTAACTTTACTGAGATGTCATACTGGGTTTGATAATAGAATTTAGAGAAGTAGAAAAGATTTAATGTATACAGTAGGGTAGAATAAGTAACTCTGTGACAATGGGTTTGACTGATCTCAGTCTATTAAATCTCATCTCATCGTCAATCTAATAATTGGTGTTTTTTTAAGGGTGAACACATTTGTCGATATTTTAGTGAGAGTGCCTGTCTGCTAAAGTGTGTGGATAATGATAATATCTCACTCAGATGAGTCCTACTAATTTTCCCTTTTGTCAAGATTTCAGTTTATTCCTGAAATATACGAGAAACCTTGGTATTATAGCACATTTTTTTTCTGAGGAAAAGTGCAACCCTTCCTTCTCATCTCTCTCTCTCTCCTTCTACTTGTCTGTCTTTTATATAATCCTTTCCTCGTTTCCTGTGTTTCTTTGTTTGTATACTGTACCCTGTAGTAAAAGGTCAAACAGTCCTTTGTGTTGTGTGCAGAGAATGGACAATGGGATGACTGGAGGTTGATCACAGTTCTGTCCAATAGGCTAAAATAACAAATAACTTGACCACCTCTCATTGCCGTCCATTGTTCTGTGATAAGGATAAGAGATTATGGCCTTTAGTTTAACAGTGGTAAACTGCAGCAATATGCTGATAATGCATCAGAAATTTTTTCATGTGTTAACATAATCTGCCATCAGTGTGGTTGCTGTTCACATCTTTCACTGACTTTGTTAATGTTCATAACTATATGCCTTATGTTGTTGTTGTATTAATTGATTTTTTTCCCACTTGGTGGAAGACAAAAAAGCTGTACACACAACACTGACATACACTATTTTCACCTTAAAATGTTGTTATGCTGAAAATTTAAGCAAACACATGCCTATTTACACATCCAGCAGACAAATTCAAACATAGGCATTCATTTTGGTTCATGTCTCTGGCCACCTGATGAAAGTTAGTCCAATATTCACTCTCCTTTTAGCTCTGTTAACTCTGTTCACCAGGTGGTCCCCAACATTGTCTGTCTGCTGTTTGGTGCTGGGCATGTAGCATAGAGCCGGTTTATCTGGCTTTTATTTTGCTAAAAAGAGCTGCCTGCTGCTGCTTGAAAAAAGGGTGATGAGAGTTGTGAAAGTAAACCCAATAGAAAGGCTGTGGCCATAAAACTAAAACAATGAGCTGAAAAACACTAAAATGCTTCGTAGAGCTGAGTGGGACTTCAACGTTTAATAAAGCTAAGTATGTAATTATTAGCTCTTCTTTAAAATAACTGTTGAACCACAGTCATTGACACTACAAATCCAACTGGTCAGGAAAAACTTTAAACTAACTTCAGCTCTGTGCAGACTTTGTTGGGTAAAAATTGTTCAGGCTTCTCTTCTCATATCCCTACCTGATTGTGACTTATTCAGCTGTTTGCCTGTATTTCTCAAACTTGTATACACTCACTTGTAACATTTTTCCTGACATTGCGGACCATTTCATCTTGTTATCACTTGAGTTTTCAGATTAAGTTTTAAATAATAGCTAAGTCAATAAATATGTGCCATTTGCTGTATGATGTGGTACCCCTGCTCATTTCCCTAGAAGCAACATTTAATGTCTCAAAAGTGTAGTTTCTTCTACCTAAATCGAGTTTACTGTATCATCACACCTATAGTTTTTACTCAAGCTAGCATAATTGGTTACTATTATTGTCTTTTTTGCCCGAGGTGTTTTTTAGGTCAAGCTGGTGGCAATCCTGATAAAACAAATCTGATTTCAGTTCATATAACATAATCTCAGCATGATGAAGCTTCTATGGTGTTCTTTACAGTGAAGAACACATCAAAAAATGAAATCAGTCCAAATTGTGGTTTGCCATTAGGTCATATTACGCAAGGTATATTACGCAAGGTTTTCCAATCTCAAGAACTGCTGCCTCTTTTCTCCCTATTCTTATAAAACCTTATATTTACTGTCTTGTCAACTGAGATTAAATTTCCATTCTACTGTATATAAACTGCCTAACAGCTTTTTTGGGAGAGCAGAGAGGGTCTCATTTTCAGGTATCACATTTGACTTACAAACCCATCTGGTGTGAATGCAACTCATGTTTTATTTACTCTGTTCCTGTTGGTTAGGTATTCAGCTAATATAGTAGAATCTTTCAATTTGTGTTAATATTTATCTTCCCCTTCTGTATTCTTTCCCTCAAGATTTTCTGTGTCAATTACTTAGTTTTTCTCTTATTTTCCCCTCTGTAAATAATGAGCACTTCAAAGTAGTCAGTGAGCTCCCAGGCAACAGGATCTGCAGAGCCCAGACTTATATTAGAGTTTATTCAATCCCAGCTACAGGTGTGCTGCCACCAACTACCAGAGGACAGCATACACTTCAAATGCACCAAAACAAAACCTTCAAAAGGCTGCATGTCATCAGCATTAATTCCTGGACACTGAGGAATCAGCAATGTACTCTGTCATGTGAAACTGACTTTGACAGAGGGAGGGACGGCCAGAGATGGGGAAAGAGAGGCAGAGAGAGAGGGAGAGACTGGGCAGTAAAGCATAAACTGTCATTCATACCTTCTCATTATATCCCTGCGTCATAGAAAAACCCCGGAGCTGAGCTCACCAACACCAACACCAACATTCTCAACAGTTTATTTGTGTGAATAGTGATTTTGACCATATGTTTTAATTTAATGGCTTTGTGTTACCACACTTCCAAGTTTGTGTCATCTAATTTATTTTTAAATATTTGTGTGTATGTTTATGTACATACTGTACATGGGTATGCATGCTGGGTATGGCTTAAAATAGACATTAACTCCAATGGTTACACCTACAATTACAGCTTAGACTAACTGTCACAAACTCGACCCTGAGCCTTTGTACACAAAGTTTTACTGTACTATGTGTGCAATATGTATTATGAATGAGTGAAATACAGTATTTAGTGAGTACATTTAAGATGATATTCTTGTGGTGGCCTGTTTGCAGTTGATCAGATAGTGAACTGATGAGCTATACTCAGTTCAGGTATAATTTTAAAGTTCAACGTTCAAGATTTTATTGTTGTCTTTTGTACATATGTACAGTATGTGATACATACATTGCCAAAAGTTTTAGAACACCACCATTTTTCCAGTTTCAAATCCAGTGAATGTAAAGGTAAGCAGTAAACTGTCCAAGGTTAAAAAAAAGGTTTAGTTCGCAAAAACAGGCCTTTTGCAGGGATTAAGAAATTGGTTAATTTACAGTGTTCCTGCAGCAATGGAAATAAATGAAGCCATGAAAGTTAATGCAAAAATTCCTACAGATGCCACAACATTTGTTGATTACTTACAAGCCATCTGTCTGTACAAAGGCAGTGTTGGAACAAACTATGTTACTACACCCTCTGATGCATTAGTAGGACAGAACTGTACTGCAGGAAATAGTACTGTGAATTGCTATCAGAATGATGAGAAAAAGGCAAGTAAAAAAGAAGGACAGACTGGTTGGTCTCGGGTTCATCCTACAGTAAGATAATGACCCAAAACATTAGAAGAAAAGAACCAGACAGTAGGCTTCAAATGATGGAAGACCAGTATAGTCTCCACTTAAAGCCCATGGAGCTGGTTTTGAATTAACTGGACAAAAGGGTGAAAGCAAAGCAACCTACAAGCGCAATTCATTTGTGGGAACTTTCCAAACAATGTTTCATTTCCATTGTTGAAAGACTGCCACGAGTATGTTCGTGTGCTGAATGAGTCAAAAACTTGATGATTCTTTTTTTTTTTTTAATTTTTATTATTTATTTGTTTTATTCCTTACTTTCAGAGTACACTTAGACATTACACTAAGTAAATTGTAACAAGTGGATAAATTGAGGTGTTCTGAAATTTTGGAGCAGTAATGTACATATGTATAAACAAAATATAATCTTTTGTCAACCATTTGTATTGTTTGGCCCTCAAGTTGTTGAGTATCCTTACAGGAAAACTTCTTCCCTCAAGCCCCTCACAACTTTAGAGAAAAAGCTTGTGAACAGCCCAGCAGAGGCTGTTCTTGATACTCCAGTACCTCTAGCCAGATTAAAAAGTGGGTGAAGAGGATGTGGATGGAGTGGGGGGGGTGTTCACAATGCTTGGGGCCTTGTTGGTACCATGCTTTATGGATTTGTTCTATGAAGAGGAGAGATGCACTGATCCTCTCTGCTCTCTGCTCTGTATCCTGTCTCACTGTTCACTGTAAGGTCTTACCTTGCAGTTTCCATACCATACAGTGATGCAGGTGGTCAGGATGCTCTCAATTGTTCCTCTGTAGAATGTGGTGAGGATGTGTGGAGCAAGGCTCATCACCTTTAGTGTAACCTCAATCCAAATTGAGGAAGTGAAGATGCTGCTGTGCTTTCTTGGAAAGTGCTGTCATATGTGAGGGTCAGGAGAGGTCTTCTATGATCTGCATTCCCAGGAACTTTGTGCTAATGACAACTCTCTCCACAGCAAGCGCCTTTCTGAAGTCAATGACAACCTCCCCCTTTTTCCCTACGTTTAGGGAAAGGTTTTTGGTCTCACACCATGCTGCTACTACGTCCACCTATTCTCTATTTAAGGTATTCCTTCCTTGTTGCAGATGAAGCCCATCACTGTTGCGTTATAAGCAAATTTAATGATGCAGCTGGCGGTGAAAGATGCAGTGAGTTGTACGTCAGCAGCATGAATAGGAGTAAGCTGAGTACACAGCCCTGGGGACTGATGGAACTCAGTGTGGTAGTACTGGAAGTGTATGTGCTAATCTGGAGTGACCGCAGCCTATCTGTGAGAGGACTCAGTGCAGAGGGAGGTATTTAGCCCTATTGTGGAATGATTGTGTTGACAGCTGAGCTAAAATCAATTAACAGCATTCTGGTGTAAGCGCTCTTATATTTCAGGTGGGACAGGGCTGGGTGGGGGGCAGGTATTACAGTGTCTTCAGTGGAGCATTTGGAGCAGTAAGCAAACTGTAGGGGGTCAAGTGTGATGGGGAGGCTGGACATAATATGCTGAAGGACTAGCTTCTTGAATCAATCCCTGATGATAGGTGTTAGTACTATGGGGTGGTGATCATTCAGACAGAACACAGAATACTTCTTAGGTAACAGAATGATGGTAATTGACTTGAGGCATGTGGGGATAACTGCTTGGGCCAGAGAGATGTTGAAGATGTCTGTGCCAGCTGTCCAGCACAGGTTCTGATTGCATAACCTGGGATTTTGTCTGATCCTGCTGCTGTGTGAGGTTTAACCCTGGAGAGGCTTTTCCTCACACTGTCTGTAGTGATGGTTTCTGTTACCAGCAAAGTGGCTGTTGATGTTGTTCTGTGCATAGTTCTGTTTTTCTTCTCTGATGCTACATGAGAGGATATTTCTTGCCACTTTGAGAGCTGTTTTCTCCCCAGATCTGAATGCAACATCTCTGATCACAAGAAATGGCCAAACCTCTGCTGTCAGCCATGGCTTCTGGTTTGTCTTAGAGCTGAAGGTTTTAGTGACTGTAACATCATCAATACACTTACTAATGTAAACTGTCAAAGTGCAATCCTCTGACCAGTCCTCCAAGGCTGTGACAGGCCTCTCTGGCCATATCTTAATCTGTTTCTGGATTGGTCTGGGAAATTTCAGGAGTGGTCTGTATTCTGGGATTAGCATGACAAGGTCGGGGCTGTTTTAGCGCTGCAAAACTGCTTTGTAGGGGTGATGAAGTCAAAATTGGGCTCTTTGGCCACAATCACCAAAGGTGTGTTTGGAGAAAAAAGGTACAGAATTTGATGAAAGGGACACTTTGCCAGCTGTTAAGCATGGGGTTGGGCATGCCCTGATAGCATAACAGTTAAAACGTATGCCAAATAACCACAATCTCCACAGTTCAGCTCAAGGCTGGTGGTACTTTGTTGCAAGTCATACCCCTCTCTCACCCATGCTTTCTTGTCACTCTACACTGACTATCAAATAAAGGCAAAAATGCTAAAAAGAAAAATCTTAAAAATAATAAAAACAAGCATTGTGTGGCAAGAAGTAACACAGGGAACATTGCCCAGATATAGAGAAGAATGGATTCCACTAAATGACTGTTAATTCTTCAATAATCCACAAAGTATGTAAGTTACCGAGAGGTGGCCAAACTTTTGCATACAACTGTATCACCCACATCTTTAACGTATCTGGCTGGCTTGTAGCACCTCGCTTTTCACTCGCACACTTTTAGTGTCATTTTTACTTCATGTACTTGAACGCAGTGACAGTTAATTCAATGATGACATTTTGGTATTTAGGACTTACAGTTAAACCCCTTGATTTAAAACTGAGAATCTACAATCACATCTTAATGGCTGCGTTTCAAATCCATTGTGGTGGTGTAAGGAAGCAAGATTACAAAGATTGTGTCCCTGTCCAAATACTTAAGCACCTAACTTTACCATGTTGACCTACTTTATTGCTTTATTGTATTAGCATGCGAACATTTTCTAATTAGTGCTTAACACAAAGTATAGCTGAGATGGCTGGTATACTGTTACTTTTGTGGTTATTTAATCATAAATCAAAGCACTGGACAAGTTTTGGTTTTGGCACTAAGCAAAAATCAAATATGTATGTAGTTCAATATAATATATTGTTCAGTTACTTAATTGTAATCTACATGAAGATCTGACCACATCTTAGTTCTAATACTGTCTTTGGTATTATTAAAAGATATATATATATAAAAAAAAAATCTCCCTCTCACCCCCCCTCCATGGGGGGGGGTTGTCTTACTCAAGCTCGGGTCCTCTACCAGAGGCCTGGGAGTTTGAGGGTTCTGCGCAGTACCTTAGCTGTTCCTAGGACTGCGCTCTCCTGGACAGAGACCTCAGATGTTGTACCCGGAATCTGCTGGAGCCATTCTCCCAGTTTGTGGGTCACAGCCCCCAGTGCTCGAATTACCACTGGCACCACTGTTGCCTTTACTCCCCACATCTTTAATATATATATATATATATATATATATAGTTGCCCTTGTGTTAAGGTCGCAAGGGCTTGTTGGGGCTTGGTACCCAATCTCGAAGGGAGTGTGGGAAGGATGATGATATCTCCCCTCTGACCTGTCGTCCTCCCCCTTGGTAGTAAAATCCACTTACCAATACCTCTAAAGCTCACTGATTAACAAATTATATCTCGATTGTTTAATCTGTACAAAAACTAAAGAGTGAAAGTGACAAATTCCGTTTTATGGGGGGTTATATGCCCAACTATTCTTTAGCCCAAAGTAGTGACTTTCTGGGCTCTGCTCACAGTGACAACTTCAGACTATTGCTGGGCCAAGCCAAGAAATAGTTTGGCACCAGTCTTTATGCTAAGCTAACTGACTGCTGGTTGTAGCCTTGTACTGAATGTACAGATATGCAAGTAATACTGATCTTCTCATCTAACATTTGGCAAGAAAGTGAAAAAGCATATTTGTCTAAATGTCAAACTATTTCTTTAAAAGTGCAAAGATATGAATAACGAAATAAGAAATAAGAAGCCAAAAACTTGTGGTGTGGCTTTTAGAGTTGAAATTACATTATTTAAAGCCCTATCATGTCATGATCTCCATGTATAAAGATGCCCATTTTTATTTTAAATCACATCTAGGTAATACAATGGAGAGATGTGAACGTCATTTGTCCAACACTATGACAGTCATAATTTTCCTGCATTTCATCAAATTAATATAGTTCAAGATGAATTTTAAAAGTAAAACTGAAATGCGCACCTATACCAGACAAATTGGACAGAAATAGAAAAATAAGGTCACAATTTTCCAAAAGAAAGGAGCACAGCAATAGAATCAGTTATTTTAGAAAACGTGTTATTCTACCAAGTTTTAATTTCCAAAGATTCAGACTGAAATTAGCTGCAAAGAAAATGTTTATAGTTATCAAGACAGATTTATAATGAGGTCTAAAGCAATGATTACCCCTGTACTAACAAGTCAAGCTTTACCTGAACTTATGTTAGTGAAGCCAAGGTCCAATTCCTGAAAATTCATCCAGGTGCAGGACTATGCTGTCTGGGCTTGACCTCCGTTTGTGAACTCTTCTCTTCAGTCGGCCCATTGGGTCTAACAGGTACTACTGGACCAGACGCATCACCTGGGTCATGACACTTTTAGCCCTGGTAAATGAGTTTACGTGTGAAAAAACCAATGATTCAATGTCTTTTTTGTGTTTCAAGGCCCTAAAATGTAGAGAATGTCATTTAAGGTGGTATAAAAATGCAAATACTCCAATTTATTATACTCATTCTTATTTTGCAGACATCCAAGGCCTGAGCACAACTCACTTACAAAATCCTGGGGACAACCCTGTGATGATACTGCAGTTCAGGTTGGAGTAACAAAATAAGTTATCATTCCATTATGGGCATACTCCTACTGAAATGCTTTAATGTGTGTACATGCATTTTGGTGTGTGAATGTGTCCATGTTATACACAAATGAATTTTATCAGTGGCTCACCATATTTACTCAGGAGGCAGAATCTGCCTGCTTAGGCAAGCTGTGAAGACAAAGACCCATTTATAAATTGTTCTGTCTTTGTTTGTGTGCAAGCACACTCATGCGTTCAATCGTAGACACAGACACTGAAGCTGTACTCATGTTTATAACACGTGCATGAGATTTCATCCATGATAAACAGTGACTTAGTTTGCATTGTGTATTGAAAAGAGAAGCTTATATGCTTTACCATGAAGGGAAATCTAACTTCAGCATTGATTTAGCAACGTGAATTTTCTGCCAACTCCCAGCATCATCATAGGAGTAACCTTATTACAGTACTCAGAAAAGTAATGCATTTTCCTTTTTTACAAAGAGCGTTTTCATAAATGTGGTCCTGGAGCCATGTTTTCCCATGGGGCAATTTGAGAGCTTACTGTATAGCATTTGTCATAATACTCCCAGCATATTAGAATACATTTGTTAGCTGAATTTTGTTTGCTTAATTTAGTGCAATATGCTGAGTTCTAAACTATCAGCATATTGCACTAAATTAGTCTGCTAAGTAGTTTAATCACTATGTATTGAGGATTCCCTTCCTTTTCTGAATTCCACTAGGAGATAAATGGTTGGTTTTGAAAAAACCTTTCAGACATGCTCAGGACTTTCCAAATTCCCTTCTCACCTCACACAATAAAAACACCAGAACTAACACTGGCCAGACATGGAACCACCTTCCTCCAACCCATAAGGCCGATGTTTTGTCATTGTAACAAAATTAACAAAGAGACATGAAACCTTTTTACAACCTTTTGGGGCATTTCTGCTGTGATTCTCAAGGAATGGGACATGACCAAATAAAGTACTCATGGAACAGAGACTGTTTTACTCAACTAACTGAAAAATATTCCACAAAGGAAAATCATCATTAATTAAACACATAGTTGATCGACAGTCACTGTCTGTCTCTCTCTCTCTCTCTCTCTCTCTCTCTCTCTCTCTGTGTCTATCTAACACACACGCAGACACACACAAGCACCTGCATTCTCCCCCTCTCACTCTTTCAGATAACAGAACTGCCATGCTTTATGCATTCCTGAACTGATATACCACTGGAATTCTCTCCTTGGTTTAGTACATGTCTGAATTAACATGAATCAGCTGTTCAACTATTGAGTAATCCAGTTAATAATACTCAGCAACTGTTTTTATGAAAATTAGTTGAAGTCCCATGTCTAAATGATATATAGGTTATAGCCAAGTTATAAAATGTAAAATTTAAAGTGTGGTTTACCATGTGACCATACTGCCACCTAGTGAACATGGATAAGTATGCCTCTACAGCCCTTGTGTAATCTCCAATGTATGTCTCTGTATCTCTTTGGTTATTTAAAATGCATAGTTATTAGACTAGACAGTCGGACTATACTTTTATTATATTTTCTATCAAATTAGTTGTAGTTTAATTCCTGTTCAGCTATCAGCAATATAGAGACTCATCTTGACAGTTAATCAGTCTTGTGTATCACATAAAGTATTGTGATATATACATATGGTGGTTAGCTACAACAAATTAGTGCGTTTTTTACTCTTTACAACTCGCAACTGCTGTTTGGTCAATTAATAGAAAAGGCTTAGATATAACATTTATAAAATGATTTCATAACTGCTACTACTGGCATTTGCCCCCTTCTAAAGCAACATAATTAGGCTACTGTAAGATTTTACCAAAGTGTCTACACTACTGTCTCATGAATTAGTCTCATGTTCCAAAACAAATCTAAGAGCGGATTGTTTAATTAATGGTTATGACTGTATTATCCTTGCTAATATTAACTTAGCAAAAAGAAAATGGAACCATTAACGGCTAATGTTAACGTTATGTTGGCATTTTGGCTGAGAAACTCAACTTATCCTGTAATCATCAGCAAAATGGTAACATCAGTAATGTTGCCAGAGCCCTAACGTCAATAGCATTATACAAGTGAAATTTGGAATAACAAGTACACTAGCTAATGTTAGACTCCATGTATATAATGTTAAGATCCAATGTTACATCCAAATTGTGATGGCAAGCATTCACTCAATCAAAACAACTCAATCTTATCAGGCTAATTAACATTAAGAAAGGGACTAGACTGTAAGAGTAAGAATGTACAACCACACTATCGGCTCTTTCGGAGGTATAGCAGGGCTTTGATGTAAATTTTAATATAGAGTAAGCATGCCAACATGCCGATGCTAGGCAGGTACAATATTTACCAAGTTCACCACTTTTGTTTGCTATGATAGCATGCTAACATTTTCTAATTGGGATTAAATGTAAAATAGAGCTGACTTTAGGGAGTTAATTAGTTTTGCAGGTATTTGGTCACAAATTACAGTAGTGGACCAACTGAAATGTTGACCTGCTGATGGTACTGATGAAAGCTGGAGGATCACCAAATTTATTACGATTAATCCTAAAGGGATCATGAATGTCTGAACCAAATTTCATGGCAATCCATCCAATAGTTGTCATGAAATTTTACTGAGAAGCATAATATCAGCCTCATGGCAGCACTGGTGGAAAGGTCAAAGAAACACCAAAGTCAAAAGAAAGACTCATCCTCTCGATACCATTAATGTATTAACAAAATTTTATGGTGAAGAATAAGTGCTGGATAGGATTTATCATCTGAGCACCATGAATACAGATACAAGATTTCATGGCAATCCATTCCATAGTTTTTGATATATTTGACAGAAAAACAAAAATGTAAACCTGCTGGTGCCGTTAGAGGAAAAGTCCAAAGAATTTGGACCACAAAATTCATTAGGCTTTATCCTCTGGCAACCATAAATATCTTTACAAAATTTCCTGGCAATCCATCAGACTGTTAGGATATTTCAGCCTGGACCAATGTGGTGGGCCAACTGAAAGACCAAGATTGCCATCCCTAGAGCCATGTTGCTATTATGGCTAAAAATATATTTTTAGCATTTTAACATCGACAAGATTATTCTTCATTTTAAAGAGAATATCGTTTACAAAAACATGAACAGTACCAGCACAGCAACTGTGGCTAAATCAAAATGATCTGTGCAAAAAGGGATTTCACTTAACTGACTTACCTTGTTTAAAAATGGTTAAAATTACAGCACAGCTGGCTATAATTTCTTCACGTGACAGAGTCAGTTAAATTTGGCAACAGATTGAAAAAAGAGCAACAGTGTTGTTTCGAAAGTAAATTCTTTGACTTGGGAGAAGTCTGCAGAAGGTATACAGTATGTTGAAGGTATACAGTGGTGCACTCACTGTACTAGCAGAACTGGAAGCATACGTGTGTTATACGATAGATCTGTACTTGACTCCGGTTACGTATTGTTTAAGATTTAAGTTATCCAATTACAGTTTACCTAAAAATATTACCAAGGAATATTGTGTAATATTGTGAATTATGATTTAATTCCAATTTAAAGTAGGCTTGTACTTATCATCTTGTTGCATATAACTCTGCCCTGTGCTAAACCTGCGTAACTGATAGTGATTTAGGTCCTGCTTTTTTCCTGTATTAGCCAAGACCATTCACCAGTCAGGTTAAGATATATAGATGTGAGAGGCCTAGACATGTTGTACAGACTAATGTTGTAATAACACACATCAAAAACAGAACGACACAATATACACACTCACCTTTCTCAGTATTTTTTTCTCCTTCTGACGGTGCTTATATATTTTCTTCCTCTTTATCTCCTCTGATTTGGCTGGACAGTGTGGCCTTCAGCTTTTCACAATGTTCTGAAGAGGAGACCATCCAAAATTCAATACAAATTTGAATTTTGTGGTTTGCACTATTAGGTGCGCAGTAGCAATATCTCTATGTGAGTCTGAGTCTGTCTTCTTTTGGCTGTGTGTGACATAGTTTTAGTGACAACCTGTAGACGGGTACACTGTATGTCCACAGTCCACCACATCCACGAGAAGTAGTGTGCTGACTTGCTACCTGCACTAGCTAACACATGAATAAAATACGTTATCAAATCTCTCATTGGAGTTTTCTTGTAAATGAAAAAAAGTTATGTTTATATTTAGTGTTACCCCCAAAAGCATTGTGTGTATCATAACAACGTGTTGAATGCATTTCCTTCCTAACAAAACATTTGCAAAACCAAGATTTTGAAGATATTGTTTACTGGCTTCACTACCTTTGCTGAAGTATTACTGCAAATCTTAGTCACCTCCTCCTGTCTATCAGTGGAATAATTTGAAACCACTGGCAGGAATGTTTATCATGTCATCCATGTTAACTTCGATCAGTTGGTCATTGTTACTTAATGCAGATGTGGTCATCGAAGTCTGTGCTGAACATCTTGGTTTACAGACTGGGATATGAAAATAAAAATGGTAATAATAATGATTATTATTGCAGTTAAATGCAGTTATTCGCTTAGTTGATTAGAGTTAGATGAAAAGATTGATACTGCTCTTATATCTTTCCAATCAGTATAAAGCTGGAGCCAGCAGTTGGTTAGCTTAGTGCAAAGACTGGAAAAAAGTGATAACAGCTGACCTGGCTCTATCCATAGCTAACAAAATCCGCCTACCTGCACCCCTTTAATTTCAATTCAATTTATTTATATAGTGCCAAATCATAACAGAGGCTATCTCAGGGCACTTTTCATACAGAGCAGGTCTAGATCATACTCTTTATAGATATGGGTAATGATTCTAATTACACATTCTCACACACAATTATCCTTCTATTGCACCTTCCTGTAGTATGTACAACAGAGAGATTTGTTGTCACTAGTTAATGCCCTATAGTTGTAAACTATTTGCTGAATTAAAGTTCATAATTGTATTTATTTGTCAAAGTTTTTTATCGATATTTAGTCCCTTCCAATTGTGTTCATCAGGTCAGATTTAACTAGTCAGTCACTAAACCAGATCTTACAATAGTAGTATCATTTTTTTTTTTTTTTGGAAAAGCTTCTAGTCTGTTTTGTTTTTTTAAAATCTACATGTCTAGTTATTAAATTTTTCACTGTGCCTGAGTAAGGCTGAGATGCGAGTCAGTGTTTGTTCATGTTGGAAAGCAGGGGTGATGGTGACTTCTTCTACTGTATATCAGTATTTAACATACGCTTCAAGGATAAGGCTTCCACCAGACAGGAAGAGCCAGTGATTAAGTGCAGTTTCTCCCAGCCTAGTGCAAGGCCTTTGTCCTGATTAGGGTTATCTTTGATGTTAAAATAACTCCTTTTTCCAGACACACCTTCCCCCCACCAATAGACCATGGCTCTCGTCCTCTGCCTTATGTCTCTCTCTTTCCTTCCTTCCGTTCCTCCGATTTATCTCAATCATTGTCAGACATCAGTTAAGGAGAGGTCCCCTTCCACAGCCAAATGCCAACTTCAAAACACTGACGTGTCACAGCATGTCTCCTGTAAGCCACCAAAGTACTAACTGGATAGAACATATGGCATTATCTCATCCACTCGCTGAAACAAATTAAGTTGGGAAATTAGTCAAATATTGTAAGTCTGACATAACCTATAGATATCACAGCCTTTTTTTCCCATAGGTTTCTAGTGTTCCATGTTCTCTGTCTTTCTCCAGTCGGCCTTTTGTTTGTGTATATATGTTTGTCTGTGTCTGGGGTGTGGTGCTCCTCCCTCTCCCTCTATCCCTGTCTCTCAGCCACCTGGTGCCAATCAGCCAGCACACCTGCAGTCCACTAAATCATCTAGCTTGCAGTATATATTCCCTGGTCCTACAGCAATTCCCTGCCAAATTGCTGTACTCTACAGTCTGGTAGATTATGCTTGGGCCACTTAGAATGGAACATGCTCAGCTAGGTGCCAGTGCTTTTTCTTTATGTTAACAATTGTTTCTCTGTGTCCAGGACCACTGCTTGCCTGCACAGCCTTCTGTGTGCCTCACTCCAGACCTCAAGCTTAACATAGGCCCTATTCCCCACCCTGCCTGCCCACTCAGATAACCATTCCCAGTCATTCAGTACTTCTGCCTTCCCTTCACCATCTCTGCCTGCTGCCCGCTTCCCTCAGCCCCGGGCCAAATTTCCCCACTTCTCTTTCAAACCTCACCTCTGAGTTTAAAATAAACTTGTTTTTGTTGTTTCTGACCTCTGACCACTGTGTCCAGTGTTCGGGTTACCTGTGACAGAAGAATCTGTAGAAGTCCAATTTTTAACCCTTTCAGGGTATATGCCGCAATCCTGAAGTTAAATTCAATACTTTTTTTTTTCAGTATATTTTAAGACCTTACTGCCAATTTCACCTGTAACTGGTTACATAAGCAACACACCTATTACTTACATTTACTATACATTGATTTTGAGATTGCAAAACTTAACAGTCTTAGTCTCTGATTACTTCTATGGACCACTTTATCAATATAACCAAATTCAGATAAGCCAGGACGGAGCAAATCTCAAGAATAAAATTTTCACACAATACATCATTAGGAATCACGTCGTCAACGTGTTGTAGGGCAGGTTGGGCTATACAGCAGTGAATGGTAACTCAATCATTTGAAGGACATTCCTACGCCTATATTACAATTTTTTCCTCTCTCTCTCTCTCTGTGTCTTATGAAATCGTCAATTTCAGAATTTCAGTATATGTACTTGTGTAAACTTTGAACTTACCTATCAAGATTCAAGGCATGTGCCTCAATTACATTTCTTTGTGATCCAAGAATTTTTCAGTTTGTACCAGCTCATTGCATTTTTCTTCGTGTTTCCTCCTGAGGGTGCTGAACGTCATGATCAGTCGGGCCATTAACAATCCAGATTTTACCTCTGCCTGCTCTGCTAGTTGATCTGCATCTTTTCACACATCTGTATAATGTGGCTCTCTTCTGTGGCTTGTCCATGGCAAAGAAGTGCAAGGCTCTGTCGGGTAGGACTTTCTGAGTCCCGAACACATGAAGCCACAGCTCCTATAACTGAAAGGAGAGGACACGCTCCTCTCTACGCTCAACAGAGAGAAAGCTCTCGAACTGTTGGACGATTACATCACCTACAAAATTTACAGATCCTTTAGGAGCTCCCTCTTCACAAACAAGTAATCAGTGAAAGAACCATTAACATAAAGAACTATAGACTTAACATGTAATTATTACCTCCAGCAGCTCAGTCAAGTCTTTGGCCAAGAAGAGCAACACTGACTCATCGGTTTGGAATTTTGTCAGGAAGGGTTTGAGGGTCAGCCTGGCAATGATGAATAGATCCCCTTGTGCCACCACAATTGTATCATAAGAGGCAGTGGCAGGCTTTGGGACCTTCTTCTTTTTGAGAGCACCCACATACATCTCTGGCATCGGCCACACAGCAACTGCTCTCTCTGCCACTGGGATATTTTCAATCTATCTGTGGCAGCAGAATGGTAGTGGGAAGTGGAAGGACCCAGTCAGGCTAGTGAAGTCCTCTCTCCTCACAGGAACATGGTGTAAGAGGACATGCATTGCTCTCAGCAGCTTTTCCAGCTGCCACATTGTAAATATGCCTTTACTGCGTTGTGGAGGGTTTGAAGACCACAGCTTCCAACAAGGACCAGCTGAGCACCTCTGTAGAGCTCCACATTCTCTTTCTGGAGAAGATCAGACAACTTAAAGTTGGCACTGGGGCCATCCATACTGACAAAAGCTGCATCATGTTCAGTTGTGTAACACATCCTGTTAAGTGACACAAAAATAAATTTATTAATGACATTAATCCTTGAATGCTTATTCTTGAAATACACTGGAATTCACACAAACAGTAAGTTATAACTATAGCCCAGGTTTGTCATTCATTATTACATTTAAATTTAGTTATTATTTTAAATAGTTATTATTATAGAAATATTTTGTACTGTTCAAATTTTCTGAAGTAAAATTATAATATGAACTTTTGAAAACATTTTATAACTGAAACAACGTACAAGGGGTATTGAACAAACATTGTGCAAATATATCGTTTGTACACTAAAGCTACTGACTCGATACAACTATGAATATTTACATCCAGGTACTCCAGCTACTTCCAAGCCATTCAAGCTAACTGCTAGCCTGGTAGCCAAATACATTCCAATAGCAATAGCTAAGCAATAGAACAATTCTAAATCAAAGAATACTTGTCAAATGTGTACCCCAGCCACCACACAATGTCCATTCTATAGCTATCAATAAAATGTTAGTAGATACATTCTCTTTGATATGATGCAACAAGTCATCGGCTCCTTTATGTCCCAAGAATTAAGATCCAAGGTATCTTGATCGGGCACATGCATCCTCCCAAAATCGAACAGAGATGTTAAGCTGTTTTCTCTTTGTCGATTGATTGAGGCTCTCATCAAACATCAACACAAAGGACGCATTCTTGATGATGCTATCAACAAGCTGTTGTTTGAAGTATGGTGCTAATCTGAATCTGTTGATGTTTTGTTCTTGCCACAGGTGAAGGTCTTGGCAATGTCAGAATTGGGAAACATTGTTTTAAAAATATCTGAAATTCCTTTGTTAGAATTGAGATAGACAGACACCACAGAACCTCTGCACGCAGTGTTGGAGTGGCAGCCGTCAAAGTAGCTGCAGTGGTGGTACTGAGTAGTGGTGTAACATGGAAATGAGCAATAAAAACCTTTTCATATGACATCAAATAAAGCAGGATTCCAACAACTGGAGGTCTATGGCACCCCATCTGCGACACGGTTTCGTTACCTCATCCCACAAGAGATATGCAGCTATGCAATATAAATTAATTGATTCACAAAAACTTTTAGGATCTAAACTCTTTGGACAAATAGGCTATTCACATTGAAAAAACAGCTAATACCATGAAAATTGGCGATTTAAGTGTTTTTAATACTTTTTAAGGGCCTTAATTTCCCTAAATTGACTTATTACCTTTTCCTAGGCCTTGTGCAGGTATTTTTACCCTTTCTGAAGGTGCCACCCAGCAGTCAGCTTCATTTTCACACAGTTTCCGATGCTTTTTAAAAAAAATGATGTTGGCAATTTACATTGGACATTATGCTTAACAAGTCAGGTATCTGCTAAAACATGATAATTATGTATGACTTTTGTATAGCCCCTTGACTAATGTAGGATCATGGGGACTTAAGACTATCACACATTGGGTTGACAATGGCTTCACCCTGGAGCCAGTGGATCTGAACCCACATTACGGCTGTGAGGTGAGCAGGCTAACCTATAATAATCTTATAAATCCTTACAAAAATCCATATATATCTCAATAATAATAATATATCATTACAGGATGAAGGATGTGTATATGTGTATGTGTATGTGTATATGTGTATGTGTATATGTATATGTGTATGTGTATGTGTATATGTATATTTGTATATGAATATGTGTATGTATGTATATGTGTATATGTATATGTGTATGTGTATATGTATATGTGTATATATGTATATGTGTATATGTATATGTGTATGTGTATATGTATATGTGTATATGTATATGTGTGTATATATGTGTATATGTATATGTGTATATATGTGTATATGTGTATATGTATATGTACGTATATATATAGCTGTATATGTATATATATATGTGTATATGTATGTATGTATGTATGTATGTGTGTGTATACATATATATATATATGTGTGTGTGTATGTATGTGTATGTATATATATGTGTAGATGTATAAGTACGTATATATGTGTATATGTATAAGTATGTATATATGTGTATATATGTGTATGTATGTATGAATATGTGTATATATGTATATGTATGTATGTATGAATATGTGTATATATGTATATGTATGTATGTATATATATGTGTATATATGTATGTATGTATGTATATATATGTGTGTATATGTATGTATGTATATATATGTGTATATATGTATATGTATGTATGTATGTATGAATATGTGTATATATGTATATGTATGTATGTATGTATGAATATGTGTATATATGTATATGTATGTATGTATATATATGTGTATATATGTATGTATATATATGTGTATATATGTCTATGTATATTTGTATATATGTGTGTATATATGTGTATATATATATGTATATGTGTATATGTATAAGTATGTATATATGTGTATATGTATAAGTATGTATATATGTGTGTATATATATATAAGTATGTATATATGTGTGTATATATGTGTATGTAAATGTGTATGTATATATATGTGTGTATATGTACATGTGTATATGTATATGTATATGTATATGTGTATCTGTATATGTATATGCATATGTATGTGTATATATATGTGTATATGTATGTGTATGTATATATATATGTGTATATGTATAAGTATGTATATATGTGTATATATGTACGTATGTATATATGTATGTGTATGTATATATATATATATATATCTATATATCTATATATGTATGTATTTATATATATGTATGTATGTATTTATATTTATGTATGTATGTATGTATGTATATATATGTATGCATGTGTATATGTATGTATGTATGTATGTATGTATATGTATGTATGTGTATATATATGTGTATATATATATACATATATACATACATATATACATGTATATATGTATATATATATTTGTGCATTTTCTCTGAGATTATTAATAAAAATAAAAATATGACACAGACTTTATTCACTGTGGTTAACAAACTGACAAACCCCTCAGCATCTTTTCCTCCTGAGCAGTTGTCCATCAAGTCATGCAACGACTTTGCATGTTTTTTCATAGATAAAATTCTGAGGATAAGACAAGCAGTCTGTGACTCCATATCGGGCAAAATCGCAGTGTCACCTGTGCCTCTACATAAAATTACTCTAGTTAATTTGGCACATTTTCACCCCCTAGATTATGCAGCCTTGACAGAAATTGTTCAACACTTTAGGCTTATTACTTGCTGCCTTGACACTCTGCCTTCAAGCTTCTTTAAAGATGTTTTTAACTGCATACAATCAGATGAAAAACAGATAACCATTAGTTCTCTTCAGTAATGCATTTTCCAAGGGCCCTGACGACCGCAGTTATTAAACCTCTTTTTAAAAACCCTAATCTCGATGCCTAAGTAATAAGTAACTATAGGCCCATATCAAACATACCTCATTTATGAAAGATCATTGAAAAGCTGCTTTTTCAGCAACTTAATACTTTACTGTTGCAATACAATTTCTTTAATGCTTTTCAGTCTGGATTTTGAACACTCCACAGCACTGAGACTGCAAACGACATTCATCTGATTAATGATATGTAAAAAATTGTCATTTTGGTATTAGTTGATGTCAGTGCTGCTTGGACATGGTTGACCATAAGATACTGCTGGACAGTGGGTGGGACTTTCTGGCACTGTGCTAAATTGGCTCAAATCATATTTAAAAGATAGGGACTACTTTGTTAATTATGATTATGAGCAAACAAAAATCACGTGGATTTCCTCAAAGGGCCATTCTCAGGCTTCTTCTATTCAAAATCTAAAAGCTCCCCCTTGCTCAGATTATGGAATAACACAACTGGAACACAACTCTACATGGCATTGTCATCATGTGATTATAGTCCCTTACAATTGCTGAAAAAGTCAAGTCAAAGGGGTGAAAGAGAGAGAGAGAGCAGGAGGAAAGAGAACATAGTACACTGCAGTTACTGCAAGACGTACAATAATGATAATAATAAGACTACTGATAGGACTAATAAGAACATTAATGGTAATTATAATAAGCATAAAAATAAAAGTAATAATAATAGTAAAGACTAATAATAATATTTGTAGCAAGTGCATTGAACAAATCAATGAGTGGATGTGCCAGAAATTTCTACAACTGAACACAGAAAAAGCTGAATTACCATCAGAGAAGAAATATCAAAAGTCAGTGATCACCTCAAATCCATGACACTGAAATCTACAAATCAGGACAGAAATGTGGGTGTAATTATGGACTCTGACCTATTTTTCAACAGCCACATAAAGTCAATTACAAAATCAGCCTACTAACACCTTAAAACGTAGGAAGAATTAAAGGATTTTTATCTAAACAAGATAGAGAAAGACTTGTTTAGGCATTAATTTTCAGCAGGTAGACTACTATAATGGAGTCTTCACAGATCTTAGTAAAAAAAAACATTCAGACAGCTGTAGCTCATCCAGAATGCTGCTGCCAGAGTCCTCACTATAATGCACTAAATGGTCTCAGGCCTCAATACATCTCTGATTTACTTGTATTTTAAGGAGCATCCAGACCTCTCAGGTTATCTGGGACAGGTTTACTCAGTGTTCCCAGAATCTAAACAAAGCAAGATGATACAGCTTTTAGTTTCTTTGCTCCCCAGCTGTGGAACAAACTTCCTGAGGTCTGCTTGAACTTTCAGCTCATTTAAATCAGGGCTTAAAATATTACTGTTTGCTGCAGCTTTCCAGTAAATTAAATACGTAACCTATTTTTAATCTTTATCTATTTATTACCTTGCTTTATTATTCTGTTTTTGTTTGTATTACTTTTTAATTCAATTTTCATGTGTACTTAATGCCTAATTTTTTTTGTATTTCTATGCCTCTGTAAATCACTTTGAATTGCCTTGAATGGAAGGGATTGAATTTTTATTGGAGGAAGTGATCAGACTGTGTCAGTGAGAACAGTCCGTCAACAGTTACATAGAGAGGGATAGTATAGTAGGGTTGCAGTGCATAAACTCCTCATTACAAAGATGAATGCGCATTTGAGATTACACTGGTACAAAACCACTGTCCCGTTGCAGGGAAGGGTCACTGCAAATCAATACAAAAGTTTTTCTGAGTGATCACCTTTATCCTATGATGAAAATTTCTATCCTGATGGGAGTGGTCTCTTCCAGGATGACAATGCCTTCATCCATTTTGGACTAACATATTAGATAGCACTCTCCACCACGATCATCATCCAAATGAGGGAATATCTTTTGGAAGAATGGTCCATCCCTTCAGTAGAATACCAGAGACTTTTGGAATAAATGCCAAGGCACATTGAAGCTGTTCTGGTGGCACGTGGTGGCCCAACAACTGACTAAGACACTTTAGGTTGGTTTTTCTGTATGCATCATGTCTTTTTGTTTAGATTTCACTCTAAGGAGTTATGACTCTAAGGAGAGTAAGTTAAGTATCCACCTTAATTGGCTCCTTGAGCTGTACGCCATTGACACTGCTGGTGATCCAAGTGCTGACCATGGTGATAAATGGGCCAATACCAAGATGCACCAGTCTCTTTCACCTCAGATAATATCTTTGCGTCATGGTCTCACTTCGTGCCTTCCCTTTAGCTCTTCTGTCTTACTGGCTGAAACCCTCCGGATTAGAGCAAGGAGGTTTGGTTTTGTGAAAGATGGTGCAGATTTAAATCCAAATATTTCACCCATTTTTGTCCTCTACGTTTTCACATTTCTAAATTCATTCCCCCTTCCACCATCCAATTCTGGTTGTATCGAAATAGTAGTATGATTTCTAGGTCCAAATAAAAATCTAAACAAAAGGACAGATAGAGAAATACAGTGGACTCTGTTCTATTAAAGATAGGTGGGAATGGAAGTAAGCCTCTTAATATGTGCAGCTCCAAGTTGCCAAAACACACATACTGAGCTGTGTCCAAAAAGGAATTGAAACAAAGTCTTTCAATAACACCTTGTTGATGCTGGTTAACCACACAAACTAAGGAGAGCAGGGACTGTGGCTCAGGAGCCAAAACAAGACACACCTCTTCACTATGATGGAGCACCCTATCATCTGGTGTCTAGTCAGATAGAAATATGTCTCCTCTCTTGTTACAGCTCCCTTCACCTTCTCTGTGTTTCGTCCACCTTCAAATGAGATCCAGGAGGCCAAGCCATCAGAAATGCAGAGCCCAACAGCTGGTATTGCAGGGGACTAGTGGTTATGTCACTGTGACAGATACAGCTGGTGGTGGAAAAACTGACAGGCAAGTACAAAGGTTAAACTTTGCAAACAAATGTGATATACTTACACTAATGCTTTTCAATACTTTCACAAAGAAATGTTTTTTTTCTACATTTGACCGTGTATTAAAATACTGCCTGCACACAGAAATGGCCCTTTGTGGATCTCTTAATGAAAATTCTAACATGTAACTGCTTGTAGTCTATTTTTCCCAAAAATCTTAGTATAATACATACAGAGGATAGACACAATATGATGAACATCTGTACAATGTATTGCAATCAAATAAAGTTGCCCTACAGTACCTGTTTTGCAGCTTATGTCATTTTTTAAAATCCTTGTGTTAAAATCACATATACAGTATCTCTATTTAAATTTTATAAACTTTTTCTATACCATTACCCTGCTACTAAAGGACTGTAATTTTAGTGTCATCTTTAAAAAAAATTCAAATCTGCACCTCTTTTTTTCACTTTTTCTTTTGTGCTTGCTTGAATAACACCCAAAACCATTTGATATCCCATCAGTTCACATTCATCAGTTGATCCCTTAATATTTCCCCTGCAGCAATATCCCCTTTGCATATATGTGATCTGAACTATAATCTGAGATTATTATTTTGTCCTAAGGGTTTTTTGTCACCCTGCAGGCTACTGATAACCAGTCCCTGTGTCAGAATTTGAGACATTTTAATTACTAAATCTGCCCACAGCTATTGTTCTTTTCATTTTATTGGGCCTATTCAATTAAATTTTTTTTAAACTTTCATCTTTTAGGGAATTTGCTCCTACCATATATTATATTAGAGATTTTCCCATATATACTTGAAAGTATGTATGCAGACTAATGAGCTTGCACATACATTAAACTATTAACAATTTATAATATGACATGCACACACATGCATGGCTGAAAAAAACCTGTTTTAACTTGTGTATTTTCATGCAAATGTAATGTAAATGCATAAGATGAAACAGTGGGAAAGACAAGTTATTATACTATTGCCCTGCTCCTTACATACTGTTTGTCACTTTTTGTTTTCCCACTAGACTCACCTCACATGTATCTATGTGTGCACACATGTTTAAGTACAGATGGTTACATACTGTGTGTGTGACACCTGCATCTTTATGAAACTCAGTTCTCTATATACCAGCTGAAAGTTCAACTTTGTCTTCAGGTATTGTTTCTTTGTAATAAAACCAGTCTTCCAGCAGCACTTAGAATTTCACAATAGTCTTCCAATCCTCTCATTGTAATGTTGTTTTTTCCTCTGACAAGCACACAGCTTATAACAAAAGGCTGTCACTCTTGTGCTGTGTGTGTGTGTGTGTGTGTGTGTGTGTGTGTGTGTGTGTGTGTGTGTGTGTGTGTGTGTGTGTTTTCCTCCGTGCGTATGCATGCATTTGTATGTGCGCATGTTTCAAGCATACTTGTCATTCCTCACCTCTTTAGTCTTTGTGTCAAGTGGTTTAGGTTGTTTTAACCAGGCTGTGGGTCAGGGGTCACCAGAAGGATTATTGTAATTGGGTGGCAAATTACTGGTAAAGGGTGGAACTGGACAGTGCTCTCTGTCAGGTGTCGAAAGCTCACAACATCTTAACAAAAATAAAACCAAACATGATAATCATCAAGACAAATTTAGTGAGAGGTGGAACATGAGGAAGGGAGAGGGAGAAATATGTTGGAGTTGATTCATCTGCTAAGTCCAACACCAATACACATTTTGTATAACATTTTATATTTCAGTTCTATGCTGCATTCAGATTATGTCAGCAGAATAGAAAGGGCAGGAATAGCACCCCTTATTCGGATTTGGGAGTGTTCATTATTCTAAGGTGGTTAGTCCTGGTGCTAATCCTGTAGCCACACCAGATAAAATCTTGGTGTGTTACATATTTGTAGCAGTTTATTACCAAGTGAAACCAGATACAACCAAACCGCATGTACTATAGCTCCTGGGAAATGAGCTGAATGGATTCAATTGGCATTATTGATGGATTTTATTTTGATGTAACTGCAAGTGATGTTGCATTTGCAGTCATTCTGTCAACAGGATGTACTTCTTTTCACCAAGTTTCACAAACTGTCACTGTCAGAAATTCCCAATATCTCTGACTCAGAATCAAAAGTCATAGGCTAACATGAACAGTTTTTCCCACTCGACTGTTTGTAATTACGTTTTAAACGATACAACGTTAACACAGCATTAATCCTTTTCAGACATGCAATACATATCATTACTGCCTTTATCTGTCTGTTAGGGTTTTTGTCCTTATCTTTTACAAAAATGTTCTTTACAGCTTTATGCAGTCATGATAGGACATTAATCGAATAAGCTGCAATGATTGCACGTTTAGCACTTGGTGCTCAAGGGAAAGTGGCACTGCCATGGTATAGCTGTAAATTGGAAAGTAATAATAAAAAGGAAGAAGATCTTTTAATTTTCTCACAGACTGTGTCACTAATGGATTTTAAAATTTAATTTGCTGTTGAAACCGTAATTAATGGCCATCGTAAATTGAGTGACACTTGCATACATCTTCTCACAGTGAATTCCCTGATACATTTTCTAATTTTCTCATTTAGTTGACTGATCTAAAATTAGAGGAATCTCCTCAACAATTTACAATTAGCTCGTTCACAGTTGTACCTCGTTTATTGAAGTGATTTTATTTTCTTTGTGCATAAGGGAAAATAATTAATTAAAGGGTGGAAAAAATGTGCATTTAAACTCTCTGTGTATTTAATCTTGTGGACAATTGTTTGACACAATGATTTATGATTTTTTCAGTGATGTTAAATGAAAGATACAAAAACAAGTTGGTATAAAATGACTACACATGTAAATTGTAAGTTTTATTTTTTTTACATTTTTTGCTGTATTTGTCTGTACACAATAAATAGTGAAACAATATTTTTTACAACTTTAAAATGTTTTCTGATATTTTGAGTAATTTTCATTAAAGATTTGTGATTTTTATTTGCACCTGTGTCATTTTACTTGCGATTTGGCACCCAGGCAGTTTTATTTGCTAATTGATAAAATTATAAATCAGACTTATACCGGAGTTTATGCTGAATGAAAGAATACCATGAATGTGCAGACAGTTTAAAAGCTGCTAGTGAAAGACAGAAATGAAGAAGTCTGCAAAAATTAACCAAAATAAACCCGAATTCCAGCCGGTTAAACATGAGGCAAACATGTAAGATTGCTTGTACATTTACATAATAAGGTGAATCTCTAAAAGGGGCTTAGATCATATATGATTTTTGGCCAGCAAGTCAGTCAGATGAACTCAAAGCCTTCACCATCCCTATGTGAAATTGAAATTGAAAAAAAATTGAAAAATTTTGCATAATTCAAGCTTGATCCAGTTTTTGTTTGTCCTTTTACCTCCTACTAATTTTTAAAGTCAGCGCACAGTCATTTATGCACCAATTCCATTTTAACATTGTTTTGTTTAAAGGTTTTTCTAAAATCTTGCCCTCAGTATGAACAGAGTTTAAATGACTGAGACAATGAGCACTGCTATATTTTACCCAGGGCAATGAAACAGGCAGATATATATACAAACATAAAAAATCTAACCGCAGGAGTACAGTATATACAGTACATACAAGTAATGGGAATTTGTTATTTATCTTGGGAGAATCCTGCCAGGGCATTTAAACATTTAAACCTTGGTCTTGTTTTACATTACTAATTTAACTTGATTTTTCTGGTAGACAGAAAAGATTACACTGGGCTCTGTCCAACTAAGCAGACCACATATTTATTTAAAACTAAATTAGACTAAAATAAATATATTTGAAATAATTTTTGTCTTTGTTATATAAACTGTAGATGGTATTTTGTTTGCAAATGAATAAATATTTGCTTCTCTCTGTTTGCATCGCCATGCATTTTTAGGTCGGAGCAGGATTTGAGGCTACCACAGCAACCATCAAAGAATAAAATTATGTTCAGAGCTCAGATCATATCAGACTTGGCTAAGTGGGTCCTGCTTTGGAGGGGTCAAAGTTCAGGGATTGGTGCCCTCAGCCTTAAGGGTCACACTACCTGAATACCACAGTCACTTGACATTATACCATAACCATGTGACATATCTCTTGCTGTACTGTATTGTCTAAGTATCTTGGGTGTCTCTATGGCTTTGTCACTAAGGAATCTTGTCAGAATTACTTTTCAGTCATGTTGAATTTGGAGGAGAACATTCAAACAATAGTAGTAGTATGCTATGTCCTCTTTTGGCATTTGTCTCTCAGAATTCCCTCTGCTTTCCTTCCTGTCTCAGCAGGTTCAAATGCACTATACACTTTGATAGTTTGGCAGGACCCAAAGTCAGTTTTGAGATGTTCTGTAAGTCCCTGGATCAGCATCATTTCAGCATAGAGAAATCAATTTCTCTTTTACGTTTTACCTCCAGATATTAGGTTACAAACTCAGCTGTTATATTATGAATTATATAATTACCCTACTTCCATCCCATCTCTGTAATGAAGTAGCCACTATGCAGGTGGTATATTGGTAGGCCTTCACCTGAGGATAAAGAGCATGTCACAACACTGTAGAAATGGATCTGTAATCCTATCTGAGAGTTTGGGGAAGGTGATGATTGAAACACATTATTCTCCTGTTACTGCTGCTATTTCTGTATTCATTAGTAAGGTGATATTAGTAAGGTGATTTCGAATTCTGAAACAGTTAACATGGCTGAACTTTGATGTGATTCATTTCTATTTTTAACTCTCTATATGCATATTATCCATACCATGAAAGCAAATACAACTGCAGGATATTTTTTCAGTTAGTGAAAGGTACTCCAACTAATAAAGAAAAGAAAAAAAGAAGAAAAAATATGTGAAATATTCCTTAAATATTCCTTAAAAGTTTTCAAGAGCACAGACATTCACTGGCTAAACACTGGGGTCCTTGCCAGTTCAAGTTTTTGCTACATCCTATGGTAGAGTGGCATTGTTTTACCAAAACAAGACCCCAGAGTGCCACCTATGTCTTTTCATTATTAAAAAAAACATGGTCAATCCCATAATTTCAAAAACAGTAAAAAAAAAAAAATCCATTAATGTGTTTATCTCAAATAATATCTTTTTAGTCACAGTGCTGTTTTCTGTGTCAAGTAGCTATTTCAGTTCAATTCAATTCAATTTTATTTATACAGTGCCAAATCATAACGGAAGTTATCTCAGGGCCTTTGTCATCTAGAGCAGGTCGAGACCATACTACAGAGACCCAACATTCCCCCATGCACAAGCACTTGGTGACGGTGGCAAGGAAAAACTCCCTTTTAACGGGTAGAAACCTTGAACAGGGCCAGGCTCATAGTGGGCGGCAGTCTACCTCGACTGGTTTGGTTGAGAGAGAAAAGGGGGGGGGGGGCAGGAGGGAGGAAAGAAAACATAGCACAGTACAGGTTCCACACAAAGATGTATAATAACAATTACTAATAATAAAACTAATAATTATAATAATAGGGCTAATAATAACACTAATAATTATAATTAGACTAAATATAAGAATAATGATAATTGAGGCAGCGGATGTTGAACAGGAGCATGGGGGCAGCAGGTGGTTTGCAGTTACACATTCAGACTCTGCAGCTCTGGAGGTAGAAATACCTGCAGAAAGCAACAGGAGGAGAGAGGAGAGAGACGAGAAAGCACAAAACTATGGGAGAGAGAAAAAGACAAGTTAGTAACACGCATTGATGTGATATAAATGCGTATGGATGGAGAGGGAGAGTAGGAGTGAGGAGCTCAGTGCATCATGGGAATTCCCCCGGCAGTCTAGGCCTATAGCAGCATAATGCTATGGTTCAAGACAATCCTGAGCCAGCCCTAACTATACGCTTTATCGAAAAGGAAGGTTTTAAGCCTTCTCCAAAACATGGAGAGGGTGTGGCCTCCCGGACCCAAAATGGAGGATGGTCCCACAGAAGAGGAGCCTGATACCTGAAGGCTCTGCCTCCCATTCTACATTTGGAGATCCTAGGAACCACAAGTAAGCCTGCATCCTGGGAGCGCAGTGTTCTAGTGGGGTAATAGGGTACTATGAGCCCTTTAAGATCTGATGATGCCTGACTATTAAGGGCTTTGTAGGTGAGTAGGAGGATTTTAAATTCTAGTCTGGATTTTATATGGAGCCAATGGAGCGATGCTAACATAAGAGAAATATGATCTCTTCTCCAAGTTCCTGTCAGTACTCGTGCTGCAGCATTCTGGAACAGCTGGAGGGTATTTAGAGACTTTTTGGGGAAGCCTGATAATAAAGAATAACAATATCCACCCTAGGAGTAACAAAAGGTGAATAAAGGCAGTCCTTGAAGTTTGTTTCATGTGGGAGTTAAAGGACATATCCTGTTCAAAGTTAAGTCAGAGATTCCTAACAGTGGTGTTGGAGGCCAGGGCAATGCTATCTAAAGTAACTACATTATTAGATAATGTGTCTCTGAGGTGTTGGGGGGCAAGTACAACAACTTCAGTTTTGTTTGAGTTTAATAGCGGCAAATTGCTGGTCATCCAGGTTTTTATGTCCTTACGGCATGCTTAGAGTCCTTTATCCTCACTACACTGTTACATAACACCACTACACCTGCATTTTAACAATTCCCTTAACAATGGCAGAGGTGGTGTGTCTGTGTATACAGTATATCCATGTCTGTGCTTGTGTCTGCCTGAGTGATTTAAAATTATTCATGTATATGGACATAACCTGATTTTATTTTGCATTGTGTTTGATCACGTGAGGCATGGCATATCAGCACACACATCAACAGCAAGGTTACAAAAACAAATTATCTCATATTGAATATAGCTAATGTTAATATGAACTGAAAGCGTGCATATGTACTTAAAACGTGTACACAAACACATTTCCCCAGGACATGAGAAGTGAGTACAGGACAGGAGAGTGGCTTTCACACTGCTGAACATACAGCCAATAACACCAGTGGCTCAGATGACAAGCTTCAGGCAACACAAACTCTTACACACCCACAAGCTCTTGTAGTATGCACAGACATGAATAACGTCTGTTACCCTTCTTATACCCTTCTTGCAGGCTGCAGGGGTCACATATGTTTTGCTGCTCTAACAAGGGAAAAACTGAAAAACTATGGCTCTAATTGTGTCATTGACTTTATCCGTTAATACCTGTGCATAATGATCAACTTCTATTGGTGTCCTCATGCACATGGGGACCAAACAACTACCTAACATGGCAGCTTTGTCCAGGTGGACAGATACACACACAGAAACACACACACACACAAGTTTTATAAGACAAACACAACAGTACTCGGGTCTAGATATTGAGCAAGAACTTCTTTCTTCATCCAAATTTTTAACACAAATTTTAACTGAATTTTGAGAAAAATCGTTAAAATGCAAATTAACGCATGGTTCTATCCACTACTGCAGGAGTTGGTTCATCGAGATTAACAGCTGGTGGCACTTATTCTCCAGTCAGGTGCCATTAAACCACTGCAGAAGACAAGATGACATCATTAAATGAGGGACAATCAAATAATGTAGAAAACATGATGGAAATATTTAATCTCAGTTTGTTTCATATATTAATTTGAGGAATATTATACTCTCCTCATCGCCCCACACATATTGTTTATCTCTTCAGTGGAGCAGTAACTTCAGCGGATGTTTAAGTCACATGTTACATGTACATCCTGATTTAGTTGATAAGTCTGTTTTCATTGCACCTTGATGCATTTTGCTTTTATCGATCCACAAACTTTTATACCTCAGCAAAGCTAAAAAAAAAATGTTAGCGATATCTAAACATTTTTTTGAATTTCCAGCATTTCCACTCAGGTTTTTTATACAAATTTTCAATATGTGTCTAAAAATGGAAAAATATTTACACTGTTTGCAAAGTGTTTCTTGTAAAAGGAAAGAGTTCAATTAAAAACATATTCAACTAACAATACAAAGAGTAGCTGAAAAAATATAACATATATAATATATGCTCCAAGGAACATTGCATGCAAGGCAAAATGTTCCTTATGTAAGCAGGATACAAATTTGTGTTCAAGTGAAAAAGACTGTGTGACTGTTTGAGCTAGTTACCTGGCACTGTGACTTTCTTAATTAACGCTGTGATTCTCATCTGGAAAACATGTTTTCTTCCCTACTAGCCTGTCTATCACAGTGCTGTTAACATATGCATATAGCACATATGGCAAAGATAATAGGATAGACAGGCATAAATTCTGCGAGTAGGCCAAGATATAGCAGGTTCCACAAGACTGTTTAATTATGATTAATGTTAAGTTAAATTCCAGTCTAAAAATGAGAAAATAGTGATGAAACCGGTTTGTGTCCTTGACGCGCAGTCAACTAAGGCAACGACGTAATGGGTCTTGCATGTCTCGGTTTTGAACTTGACCTTTGTGACATGTCATCCTTTCTTACTCAGTCATTTATATCTCTCAATGCTTTGACTTGTACAATAATGGTGAGAAGAGATAGGAGTTCCAATTATATTTTGGTATTTTTCAATATTTTTTTTTTACATTTTTATAGACAAAGCAATTAATCAAGAAACAAATTGGCAGATTAAATTGATAATGAAAATAATCGTTAGTTGCAACTCTAAAGCAGACAGAATGCAAACTGTACTACTTAACAGTATGGTAAATGATTCTAATCCAATACACTTTTCGTCACTATATCTTGTCTGCTAGCTAGTTCTGTGTGTGTGTGCTAAAAACAAAATCCAGTGTCTGGACACCGTCAGAAGAACAAAAATTGAAAAAGAAGTGTTATAATCAGGCAAGGGCCACACTGGTGAAGCTTTCCCAAAGAGAGTTGAAAGGCATGAAGATGGATGAGGAGGTTGCTTTGTTTCTGCTTGACAGGTGTGTAAAATATAAGTTTTGCTATGTTTCAAAGAGCCAGTAGATCAGTTTTGTTTTGTCCCGTTTGCTAATGTTTGTGACAGCTAATCCCAACTGGTTAGTTACCAAGCAGGTACCTGTCTCACATTTGTATGTCCGGTAATGTTAAATTACTTGCTAACTTTCTAGTTTGCCAAGATATGGTGTTGGTGTGATGTTAGCTATAGTAGCAGGAGAGTTTTAAGTATCGCTGTCTGCAGATGGTGTGGTGGCTCTGGGAAACGTCTCGTCCCCTCTGCATGCTGGCTTTACAGCAGTAACAGTTTACTGTGTTGTTGTTTGCCCTATATCAGGGTATTTGTCTGTAAACATGGGAAGTGCTTTATAGTCACAAAGACCTCTGAAGGAGCACTGAAGGAGGGGTGTTTGTTTTGCTGTTGAGTTCAAATATCAACAGTCTTTCTCCAGAATCACTCACTCTTCCTTTAACAAGTTCAAGTCTAACAGCATATAAGCACAGTAAATGGTTATTGGTTATGTTAAAAAAAAAAAAATTAAATAATTTAAAAAATAAAATAAAATAATTAAAAAGTTGGAAAGCTAAATAACAACACCCAACTTGTATCTGCCTGCGATTTTTGTTTTCCTTGGGAAGTCAGTAATTGCCCTGGACAGCAATAATGCAATTAGTCACTAATCAACAACTGGGTCTGTCTTAGCAATACTTCCATCCTTTTCCTGTAGGTATCCCATGTTTACTGTTCAACAAATATTAGTCTCTGTCACTCCCTCTTTTGGCTTCTGTACTTTGACTGAATTTAAGACAATTCTGTTCCCTGATGTGACCTCCTGCATTAGGGAAGTCACAGAAAGAGGAAAAGTAATTTTAGGCTGTGTATGTCAGCGCCTCCGGCAGGCAGATACTGTCCATCACTGACGTGGTGAAGACAGGACAGCTAAGGTTATCTTCCTGTACATGTCAGTTGTATTTCCTTGTTACCCACACATAAAAGGAGCAAGTGCACATAACTGACTCAGTCACAAAGTACTCTGTTAATATATATTCCACAAAAGGCATGTATACATACAGTATACACACATAAAGAAAGTTGTTCTGTCAATAGTGGAGATGTGTGTAGCCCCCATGAGGTTCTTGGGAGGGACATATTGAACAGAGGGTGCGTAACTTACAATTACACAAAAGGATGGGTGATCTCTTTCTGTCTCTCTGTCACTCACACATACTCATCTCATAAACCCATTAGAAAGACCATAAAGACATTAGTGTGTGACTGATTTATCATTACAAACCAATCAGTCTGATAATCACTGAAGAATCTGGCTGTGGTTCACTGGGGCATGTGGGTAGAGCACCACAGTCACATGTTGGAGACAAGATTTTGTTTTTGTGATATCAAATATTCATCAGAGTAAAGATATCATGACTAGAAAATGAATATCAGTGGTGAAATATTTACCAGCCTTGTTCCAGCAACATTAATGGGATGACAAATTAAAAGGTTATACTTCAACTAAGCAAATGAATACAAGAATGTAACCCTAACCGTAATCTATCCCTAACCTAAACCTAATACCAACCTGAACCCTAAAACCAAATTTTAACCCACAAATAGTCCTTTAAAGTTGTGAGGACCTTCCAAAATGTCCTCACTCTCCCAATATGCCTTCACTCCCAAAGTGTAAAACTCAAACTGGTCCTCACAAAGATAGAATTACAAGTAAATGCACACCCAAACAGCTTATTCAATTTGAAGAAACAAAGGGACAGTGGAAACGTTATTGCAGTGTTGAGTGCTTAGATCAGCCAAGTGACACCTTCATTGCCCTAACTACCACGAACAGATCAAGCATGGCTTTAACCAATATTTAATGTACAGTAGCTTAACATAAACATCATAAAAAGCAATAATACACTGACGATGACACAAATATACTGACAATCATTTTACACTGCATATGAATGATGGAGAAAACAAGTCTAACTTACTAACTAACCTACTGGGGTGGCTGTGGCTCAGGGGGTAGAGCATGTCATCCACTAGCCGGCAGGTTGGTGGTTTGATCCCTGGCCCCAGTCTGCATATCGAAGTGTCCTTGGGCAAGAAACTGAACCCCAAATTGCCTCCGATGTATCATAGGTGTGTGAATGTGTGTGTGTGTGTGTATAGAAAGCGCTGTACGAATGTGTGTGAATGGGTGAATGTGGCAGTAGTATAAAGCACTTTGAGTGGTCAATAAGACTAGAAAACTCTTTTATAAATGCAGTCCATTTACCATTTAAAGAAATAGTGATAATGGATAAACACTTTACATAATATACAGTCCAAGTCCTTGACTACAGTCTAATTAAACATCAGCAATGCTTTGCTACAGGCAGAAACTGCAGGAGCTTCTTATGGTGTGACAACACGTTCCTCTTTTTGCCAGTATTGCTTGGTGGCAGGGTGGTCAGAGCATTGTTAGGAACCCTTCTGAATCTTCAGGAGGTATCACAAGGTCCCAAGCGTTTTGCCCCTTTACCTGTACGCCTTGTCTGAGAGGGGAAGGGAAGACTGACTAGCTTTCACATGCAGAAGGGTTCCAACTGTGGGCTCTCATCAGCCACAACCATCTTGAGGTCGTCTCAGCTGCTGTGGCAATGTCCCCAGTGGCTTCCCTCAGTTGTTTGGATTCAATTGTTTGGTTGCTGCCACCTCCTCTGGGAAGACAAGTCTCTTCTTGAGGTCCACTCTCATCTCCTAGTCTGAATCTCGATGTAGAATGGAGAAAATGCTCTTGACTGTTGTTCTTGCCCTAGGAGCCTTGTCACCTTCACTTTGGAAGTAGATAGTTCAGATATATCAAAATAATTGAGTTCACTCACTTAACATCGAGTGTGTTATGCAGTGTTTTTTGTGCTCACAAAAGTGACAACAAAGATCAGAGCTCTTTTGATTCATACCATGCTGTCTAGAAGTATTTAGGTTTTAATCCTGTATTACCACTCCTTCCTTTTGTCTCTAAAATTAAAAAAGTTAGTGATACGTATTAGATATAAGGCATGGGCAAGACCTCATTACCTGAATGCATTTTTTACAACTTTTTCTGACTGTGCTACTAAACCCCTCAGTTGAGATACTGGCACTTGTGTGGTTGTAAACTCCAGGACTTTATGTCTGCAGTTTTCTCAGCATTTAGATTTCATTAAAGCAGATTCCAAAGGTATTTGAAGTAAGGTTTGATGCATTAAAGCAAAATTCAGGTATTTTTCTACATGGGTCCTATTCTCATAATTGTGGCCATTCTAAATAAAAGTCACGCTAACTTTGCATCACCTCCTCTATTGTAGAAATTCGGGGAATGCAATTCCGGAAAAAACAACATATATCGGGGCAAGCAGCAAAAGCATCCTGAAACTTTCCAAAATCTTGTACATAAGTCATTTCAAACACTTTGAAACACAGAAATTAGCCCCTTGAATTAGCTATTGTAGCTAACTGCATAGACATCTACTACTGGGGTAACTTGCCTTGCTAAGCAAGCCAGCTGTTTGTTTGCCCAGCGATCAAACTACCTATACTTCTACAGTAATAACAAACATTTATCACTTATAGTTTCGTATATAATTTCTTTGTTTACCTGTCATCTCTCATGATAATTATGGAATGATGTGACAGAAATTGCTTACAAGATAGTACCACAATAAGGCGACATGGTGCTGCTCTATGTGTCAGTTTGCTGACACATAGATTGCATTATACTGAGAGGTATAAAGAAATACAGTTTCTAATATTTAGCCTGCCCTCATTGATGTAAATGGGTGTTACATAATATTAGAAACGCATCTCAGTGTGACACAGCATCATTCACTATCACCACAAACTACAGCCTCCAAAATTACCATAGAGTTGTATTTACACCTTTCTAACATTATAACCTTCACAAAGGTTGGATTTATTGAATGACTGTCGTATTAGATTTTAGTTTTAGCTAGATGCCCTAAAAACTGGCAACTGAGTGTATATTATGTAAATACTCTCCAGCTGATCCAGAATTCTGGAGCGTAAGTACTGATAGGAACTAGTAAAAGAGATCTATTTCTCCTGTGTTAGCTTCTAGGCATTGGCTCCCTGTAAAATTTAGAATAGAATTTAAAATCCTCCTCCTCACCTACAAAGCCCTTAATGGTCACATCGTAAGATCGTAATATTTGGTATGCACTATTCTTAAAACTAGAGTAATGTGACAGGCACAAAAGATGTAGCCTCTTAAAACTTGTCTCAACTTGCTTGTCATTTTGAATGACATAAAACAAGGAAGTGGTAATCATGTCCTGCTCACCTGTGAAATGTGACTGTTTTAACTGATAATAATAGTCTATATCATCACTGCCCTATATTGTCCAAGTGTTCAGTTTATTTTTTTTCAGATTTCAGCAAATATGCATGTGTGTTCTCCACTTTCCCTTGGAACACGACACCACACTAATCTTAATCATTCGTGACATCACTCCAGATTTCCCAGCAATTCCCGACTGTTTTTTCGTGTGCGTGTATGTTTAAGCTGACTGCACCTGCAGTAGGCTTTACTCATGATAACATTTTTCAGGTCACACACTAGTGAAAAGGGAAAGGGTCTCAATGATATCCCACACCAAGGCGTTTGTTTGATCAAAGAGGCAGCCTCAAGCCCTACAGAAACACAAACTCCTACAACTTTAAGAATGTGTCAACCCTAAGCCTCTAAGGTTTGCAAGAGAGATGCAATAAATTAGCTGTGTACACTCTGGTTGAACTTAATTTCCCATTTAGTTTCCACTCATACATTAACTACAGTTTGTGGTCTAAATGTTGGTTTTTGTTTCCAAGTCTTCTTTTTGTGTTTTGATTTATCAGTTCAAAACCAAGGTAACCTTGGTATACTCTACTTCTTCCAATCATTCATAATTATATAGCCGACAGGGAAGTCTTAAGCTCTTTATAACAGTTTAAACCTCAGTATTTCTAATTTAGTTCAAACATGACAACTCTGGGTAAACCCCTCATTACACCAATCGGGTAATTATAGTATAACCTCTACATGTACACACAAAGTTCTAATGGTAAAGTTTTACACTGAGGGGGTCTGCCTCAAGGCAGAGGTAAAGCAAAAGTGAAAGTCAGCTTTGCCCCATGCCTTAGTGTTTATCTAGAAAGATGACAAAAGCTAACAGGTATAAATGTAAAAGTAAGTGAACCATGAATGGGCCACACCTCACTGTTTTTCTAAAGGCGAAATGGAAAGGGTTGCCCCCATGTGTGCATTGAAAAGAAGTGTTTAATTGAATAGGTTGAAAATAACTTGCTTTGCGAGGTACAATGATTGTTTTTTGTCCAGTGTAAAATGGAAAAAGTATAAGTGTTAGGATTTTACCAAGAAACATGTCATAAGTTGTTGCACATCTAAAATCTTAATGAAAGGGTTGGTTTGAATGCCAGTCACTGCAATGAATGGCAAAGGTCAAATTTAATGACTGTCAGGGAAAAGGCCATCAAGGTCAAAAGTATAAAAGTGAACAAAGCCATGATAAAGGACAATGCAAAGTCCTCAGATGCACCGGGAATTTGGGTGTTTTGTTTGATTGATTGATTGATTTTTCACATACTTTTATTTCTTAATATGTGAAGTATATTGCAAGGTGGTTACTCTCAAAGCAAGTCCTGAGTCACAAGCAGTGCAGATGGATCCATCAACCCATAGTTTCTGGTTCTGAAATGACCCTACAGTCACCATTGGGATGATATTGTTGGCCAGCATTTCTATGAAGGTTGTCACTACTTCTGTAAACTCACTGATGTTGTCAGAGCTCGAATATATCCCCATCAGAATCACTCAGCATGCCCTACGGTATAGCATCTGATAGGGCAGTCCAACACATGACCTCTCTCTCCACCATAGCTTCCAATACCATTCTTTGTTTGTATTCCTGTATGAGGAAGATGGCAGAATGATCTGAATTGCCGATAGGGATGTATTCTTCCGGTCGACTGGTCAATTGGTTAGTCGATATGTTCTCATCCAACCAAATTCTCATCGGTCAGACAATTGCCGATGTTACTTTCCGTAAGGAGAAAAGCGCTCATCAATAGCCTTCCAGGATTAGAAAACCAAACCTAATGGAGACTGCTGGGTCAACTTATATAACGTTTACTGAACATTTACTAACATTTATTTTGTTGTATTTTCAGAAATCATATGAATATCAACAGATGCACGCTGGGTGGCTGTGTGTTATCATTTCAGTAAAATAATTAGATTACAATGAGTTAACTAAGTTTAGAATATTTGTAGCCATGCTATTGGTGTGGCTCTATGAGCAATGGCTGTCAGTCAGTTGGTCCACTGCTTTGTTCCAGACTGAAATAACTTCCTAACTACTGGCTGGATTGCAATGAAATTTTGTACAGACATTTGAGCAGATGTTGATTCCTACTGACTTTGGTGAGTCATTTTCTCTAAAGCCACCTTTGTGTTTGTATAAAACATTTGTAAGTGCTAATAAGCAAATGTTAGCATGCTAACACCCTAAACATGATGGTGAACATGGTAAACATTATACCTGCTAAACACAGCACCACAGTATTTCACAATTATAATTGTGAGCATCTTAGCACACTAATGTTTGCATTTAACTCAAAGCACCACTGTGCCTAAGTATAACCTTGCAGAGCTGCTAGCATGGCCATAGACTCTTAGTCTTGTTTCTGATATAATGTTTTGCGAGAAATTCAAATTGATTTTACCAAAAGATCACTTCTTTGTTTACCCACGGTATTAATACAGGAATTCCCCCAGGACCTCTGGAGTTCATGTAGGAAAGGAAATAGGAAAAGACAGAAGAGAATGCACTCTGAATGCCCTCATCTCCTTGTGTTTATGTAAGAATCTGATAAAACACTGGCCTGAGGCTCCAAGTGTGGGAGCAGTAATTACAAGTCTACAGGCCTAGAGATGCTACATTGGAAATGTAGAAATGTAGTAAAATTTGAATAAAACCACCATCATAGAGAACCTGTTAAGGCACAGCGGAAACAGTTACAGACACCAACTTACTCTTTTCCTACCCTGATCTACATTTGACTTGCCTTAATGAACTGTCATGTTACAAGTCTATAGTAACTTCCCAATATTTCTTATAGCCCGTATCTAAGATTGTATTTGATATCTGCTGTGTCTTAATGTGAACACCTGTTGAGGACAGGATGAGGAGGATGGGTCTGTAAACGTTTGTAGTGAATGACTGAGTTTATTGTCTCTATTTGGGAAAGGAGCTCATCACTGAGTTGTCAGATGGACGTAAACACAGGCCAGGTAGGACACAAAAAACAAAAAAAAGCGTTTTCCTCCTCTTTCTCATCCCAGTCATTTACAACTCCCTTCCCCCTCTCAGACAAAGAGGAAGGTGTTTCACAGAAGATGTTTGAGTTCAGTCCTCACCTTGAGTCATTTTCTCTTCAGTCATTTATTGTGACACTTGTTTGACCGTAGTTGAGGTAAAATTAGCCTCAGAGTTCATCGTCAGATATTATGTGGTAAATTCACATATTAACATTTATAGAGCGTCACTTGAAAAATAATATCTTTGAAAGATGAAGTAAAACTCATTCTTAAGTATTGTCTTTTTACCTTCAAGTATCTAGATGATATTGCAAACCAGTGTCTTATTATTAAAGGTTACTGATGTACTACATACAGTACATTAGTAAATCAAGGGGGAAATGCCTTGACTAACAAATAACCTTTTAATATTAAACCAATATGTAGTGCTGCAATTAAATTAAATGAAATGAAATGATGGATGAATCATTTAGATGATTTGCAGTAAATTAATCACTAACACTTGATAATCAATTGTTTTTTTGATGGTAATTTCATTTGGCTGGTTTTGGACAAGACTAAAATATCCCAAAAACTACGAAATGGATTGGCACTAAATTTTGTATAAACATTCATGATTCCCAGATGATGAGTCCTAGTGATCACTGACTACTGATCTCTTGACATTTGTTCTGACTGAAATTTCTGAAAAACAGTTGGATGGATTGCCATGAAATTTAGTTTAGACATTTATGGTCCCCAGAGGATGGATTCTAATCACTTTGGTGATCCTTCATTTTTAGTTTTGTTATGGCGAAATACCTGCATACATTCCCATCAGCCTAAGCTGTACTTTGTGTTTAGTACTTATTAGCAAATGTTGGCATGCTAACATGACAAACTCAGATAGTAAATAATTATAACGATTATCTGGTAAACATCAGCAGTACAGCCTCACAGAATTGCTAGCATGACTATAAACTCAGTTTTATATCATTGTAAACTAAATATGTCATGTTTGGACTGTTAGTCATACAGAACACGCACTTTGTAGAGGTCAACTTGAGCTTTGTTAACTTGATATGAGTAATTTTTCACTATTTTTGGAAATTTTATAGACTCCGCTGATCAAAAAATAAAACATTGACTGATTAATCAATGATGAAAATAATTGTTGCAGTCCTATCCCAATATGGCATAGACAGGCTTAAAGTGGATAGTGCCATACTGCAGTTACACTTTGGTTCTCTGAGGTGAATTGGCTACTGGTGTCAGGTTTCACCACTGCATCTCTGTGCTAAGAACTTAGTTATGGCAGAAAGAGCTGAGAATCTGAGCTTAGTTGGTGTGACTTGCTGAGTCACTGAAAAGGAAATGGTTTTAGTGGCGCAGCACAATACAGCTTCCTGTGCTTCTCTCTAAACTTTTCTTCTTCTCCTTACAGTGTAATTGACTTTAAATTATGCATGATGTACAGTATGTCTGCTGGAGCAGGGAAGTAATAATCATTCCCTTTGTTCAGGTGTTTTTGTGTACGTGTATGCTGTCCAAACCTGTCTATGGATGTCTATACATGTGTAAGCGTTGTACAAATATGCGTGTTTTTGTATGGGATATGCATGCTGTACACCTTTTGTGTGGGTAGCCATTTATTTTTATAAACCCTGATTGTATGTTTGCATACACTCTCACACAGCCTCCAAGAAACAGAAGCAACCTGAGCTCAGTTTACCTGATGGATGTTACCTGGCTAACACTTTTCCATTACTGTACCATGCACACAATGACAGTGTTTGTGTGGACGTGCGTACCTGCGTGTGTGTGTGTGTGTGTGTGTGTGTGTGTGTGTGTGTATGTGTGTGTGTGTGTGTGTATGTGTGTGTGTGTGTACCTGACGATGTTACTCAGTCACCTCAGTCTAAATTATTCCTATCCCACTGTAGCCTGGTCCCAACTCGACACCCAGTCTAAATGTTTTAGTAGTTCCATTATTGCCCCTTATCAATGGAAACCTTGTTAACTAAGCAATTTTGTATGACAGAGGAGCAAACTACTGTATAGTGAGCTCTATATCAGTGAAAAATGTGGGGCCAAGTAAGGTTATACAACTCTGTCAGGCCCTAACATGTCAAAAGAGCTCATTGTGCTCACTTTTAGTTCAGCAGCCCCTGATAGACATGAATGATATCATCTTCACTATTTTCCTTTGGAAGTTTCTGGTTTGAGGATGTTTTTTACAGAGGCATAGCAGAGAGAACTGTGGCTCTAACCCCTGTATAGCTAAAGCTGAACTGTAACTTTGGTTTATGATTGTCAACATATGTTATTACAGCCCAGAAATTAATCAGTGGACAACATCTTCAAGATGCAAATTTTATTAATGCTATCCTGTAAACAGGATGGTCACACTCTTCTTAGTGCCCCTTATTATCTGTTGCTTACTATATTTGACTGCAGCCAAAATAGTAAGCACAGCAACACTGAGCTGAAGCTGAACTTTTTAAATTTGGTAACACTTTATTTTATGAGTCCACTATTTTGTAATCATTTCCTGAGATGTTTTCTGGAAAGAACTATGTAATTTGGTACTGATTATAGTGAATATAGATACAGAGTTCAATTAAAACATTTGTAATTGATTAATTCCAAACCTAACCTAACTTAGAGAGTCATTGTACAGCAGGTCAGCCGAGCATGCAAAAAATGTTAAATATACATACATGCAAACAGACAACACAAAACAGATGAAGAATGAAATTTAAAGTAATAAATTAATAATTAATCCATATTTACTCACTGCTGCTTATTAAGTAAAAACAACTGACTAAAGTCACTAATTGTAATTAGTAATTTGTAATTAGTAGCAAAATTACACAGTAGATAGGAAGTTATTATGAAATTACGAGTGTTACCGCTAATTTGCGTTCAGTGTAAAATTGATGAAATGTTAAAAAATGCAATTTGATGGCAAAGTAAGTCTGTCAGATTTTAAATTATTAAATTATGGCTGTACAACCCCCTTAAACAACAGAAAATGTGTCAGATTAAAGGATAATACCTGTAATTTCCAACCTGGGGCTTAGTTGTAATTTTAAACTGTGTGTATCATCTAAAATGACTAGTTGAATACAATGAATGGAGAATAAAGGTAGATGATTACAGGGATTGATGGATTTTAGACTGCAGGTTTCCACATAAAATGAAGAAAACAGCTCATGCATCATGCCAATATCTGCACACGTATGCATACAATAAACAGGTCATTTTCCATGCAGGTCCTTCCCCCAGTTATTGTGTGAGACCATTTCCCTTTGGTGGTGACAAAGATGTCTTTTATTTGTTCATTTTAGTAGTGTTTGTATGTGGGTGGCAGGGTGTGTATTATTCTCCAACTGGTCATTTGGGGTTTTTGTTTGAACCATATGTTATTTTTTTGTGCAGTTATGCTGCCTTGGAGGCTGTCTGTTATGTTTAATACACCTTATTTTTTCACAGACTTTCTTTTGGTAAAGTGAAAATTTGATTATTTAGGTTCTTTTAAAGGCTTTGGACAGAATAACATGGGCTCACCTTGCTGGTTGCCCCACAGACTTGGCCATACACTTGTGTAGTGGGGGCCAGTGTCAAGGAGCACCAATACCAAAGTGTCAGTTCTTCCATTGAAGGATCTCCATAGGCTTGTATTGTGGGAGAGCCAGACTGAGAGCCAGCCACAGTGAATGGCTGTTTACCATCAGGTTGGATCTGTCTCCAGTCACATGCAGCCAAAGCAACTGTAGCTGATCTGCTTAAGGTAATCACTGCACTGCAAAAGCAACACTAACTCAATCACACACACAGTCAAAAAGAAACATACTCCCACAGACAAACTCATATCTCTCTTTCAGCCATGTTCTCCCTCACACACCCCTCACACCACAGTCTAAATCAGACATTTTAATCCAAGGAACAGAAGTGGAACAAGGGCAGGCTGTGCTATGAGTGGTTTACAGCACAGAGTAAAACAGCTTTGACAGTAAAGATGAGGTCATACTCCAAAGTCCAAAAAAGCTGTCAAACATCTGTAATATTATGGCAAATGCTGGCTCCATGGTGAAATGACCAAAGGTCCATAAGTATTTGGGCAGTGACACAATTTTAAAAATTTTGCCTCTGTACACCACCACAGTGGATCTGAAACAGAGCCATCAAGATGTAATGTAAGTGTAGACTTTCAGCTTTAATTCAAGTGAGGAAACTCAGATATGGTGATGTTCATGGCTTCCAGACTTTAGGCAGTAATTAGCTGCAAAGGATTTTCATCCAAGTATTAGAAAAAAATCCTTATATTTATAATTATGTTGGTTTGTCCAATTACTTTTGAGCCTTTGAAAATAAGGGACTATGTATAAAAATGGCTGTAATTCCTAAACAGTTAATGCGATATTTTTGTTAAACCCCTTGAATTAAATTTGAATCTCTATACTCGAGTCCCATCTTGATAGCTTCCTTTCAGATCCATTGTAGTGGTGTACAGAGGTGAAATAACGAAAATTGTGTCAGTAGTTTTGCCTATTTTTCCACTTGACCCATAAATGTGTAAAAATTACTATTTTTATTGTCTAACATAGGTGGGACTAATGGCACTGTGGGACTGCTTTTCTTAAAGTTAGATTGTGGTGACATCCCTTCGTGTGTGTCTGTGTGAGTGTTTTTGTTCCTGCATAATGAGTCAGTTTTTCATCAGGCTTCCAAGACTATATTCATATCATGTAATTATTGTAAGTTAAGTCAAGGTTGGAATTGGAGAGTTTCTCAAAGTTTTACTCTGTTTTGTTTATTACATATTAATTGAGGGGAAATATTTGGAAATACATATATATACACGCACACATTTATATGTATATATATATATATATATATATAATATATACATATATACATATATGCATGTATGTATAAATATTTGTATGTATGTATATATATATATATATATACACACATATGTATATATACATATATGCATGTATGTATAAATATTTGTATGTATGTATATATATATATACACATATGTATATATATAAACATATGTATATGTATACACATATGTATATGTATGTATATATAATCAAATATAGTCAAATTTTCCTAAGCAACTTGCAAACATGTTAATGCATGTTATGATTTGGTGCTATATAAATAAAACTGAATTTAATTGAATTGAATACTGACTGTTCTCTTGCAAGTAGTGGGCTGTTATTATAGCTCTGTAAAACATATTATCGAGGAGGTCATGGTGGATACTAGGGTTTACAGTCTGCGACTTTGCTACTGGTCCTATCTATGAAAAACAATCAGTGTTGGTGTCTTTTAAAAATTACAGTATTCTTTCCCTGAGCTTAAATAAAGAATTGAAGGTGTTCAAATTTTCCGTTTTTCTGACCACTTTAAGAACATCTCGTCCCTGTTGTCCATGTTCATGTCAAGCCAAATGAAAAACTGACATGACAACATGTACTAGAAGACCCTCAGAAATTTGAACATCATCATTTTGTGCATCAAGGTAAACTCCATCTGCTGATGAAGATCATGTCACATGATCAAAAGCCCTAGAACAGACACTAAATGGACCTTGTGGTGAGATTGTTTTCTGAAAATCCTCTACAGCCCAAGAAGCATTTTCTCCATACACCACAATAATGTAAGACATGTCTGTAAAACTGTTGACAGGACAGCTGCATTGCTATTTTTCATATCTCCAGTGGAAGCCTCAGTGGAGATTGTAAGTCACATGCATCATGTACCTCAGGATCAATTCATCTGTTTCAATTGCCTTTTGTCGCATTTTGCTTTTATCAATACACCAACCTTTCAGCATGCCAAGCATAAAAAAAATTTTCAATATTTTGAGTTGTGTTTTTTTTTTTTTTTTTTAATTTCTGACATTTCCAGTCAGGTTTTTTATGCGCAAATAGAAGATGTAAATAAAACCAGGTGGATGAAAACATACTCTGTGTTTACTATGGTGGTAGTTCAGACTCTAATCTCACAACTCACTAGGACCTCCAATTCCTTGTTATGTTTTCCAGTCTCTCTTCTTTTTCCTATCAGATCTGTATGTTTATGAAATACCGTAGGAACATAAAGTCTTAAGATAAATTTCAAATTTATGTCCAGCTTTGCTCAAGTTGGGCATTCTTGTCTGTTCAGCCCAGTCACATCTTTCCATTGATTTTGAATGCAGTCCTGCCACATCTGAAATTCACTTTCTGTTCCTCCTGAACACACCTTCAGAGCAGTTACTGTATATGGATTGTTTTAGCAGACAGTTACACATTTTTTTGTTAAGGTATGAGGACTTGTTCTTTTATTTCACATGCTTGTGAAATAAAGACAAAAATAAAGACATACTGTATCATGACTGCTTGTGTTGAAACTATTACATTATATTCAAACTGTCACCTCTGTTTATGTATTACCTGGAAATCTAAGTATCTCCCAGTTCATTAACACTCATCTGCATTGTCATTATAGGAAGGCTTGATTTAGTGCTGGTATTAATCTGTCATGCCAGGACAGAAAACACAGTTAATTTACAGCAGATGGAGGAAGGGTGTGGGTTGAAACAAGAAAACACCGTTACGTGACTCTATGATACTACAGGCTGTTAAAGAAAACTGTAGGTGAACACTGAAAAGAAACAGATTATGGCAATTATTTTTGACCCCTTCTCCTTTTTCTTACAACTTTCTTTTTCTTTTAAGTAATAATTGTTCATCCCCTATCTCTCTTTTCAGTGTGAGGTGTTTCAGTAGTGACCTATTCAAAGCTGTGGAATGTACAGAGTGGACTCTCTGACCACTCTCTAGAGTCCACTGTAATTGTAGACATGGTAGTTCAGTATCAAAGACAAACTGCACAACCCCACCAGAATTGTGGGGGTGGACACAGGGGTCACATACCTATGTTCACTTAGCCTGCACAGTTTAAGTGTCTCAGATTATGAAATCAACACTCAGAGTATGAGAAACATTAAGCTTTAACCTTCTACTTAGACATTTAAATTTGTTACAATGTGTATTTTGTAACTGGATTTACAGGAAACTAAGTCTATGTTAAGCCAAGGTTTTTGTAAAACAAAACAGGAAGATCTCATTTCAGTCAAAAATTAACATTAAGATGTTTTACTCATATTTCCATCTACTCCTCCTCCTACAAAAATACACATCAAACAGAGCTGCCTGGCTATCTTGTTTTTAAGGCATAATTATCAACACGGGTATATTTTCAGCGTTGTACGTGATATTTCTTTTCCAGGAACATTCATTGTAATGAGAAATGTTTTCCCTTTGTGATGCTTCACATGAGGAATCACAAAAATTGCTGTTTGGAATGTGCTGGGAGGTGAAGAATACAAGGCACATATCATGTTATTATTACCTCTGCTGTGGAAGTGATTTTTTTTGTTACCATTATTGTCTGTTCACATGCTTCTCTTGAGTTCTCAAAAAGAACTTAACAGGTTTAAGTGAAATTTGGTGTTGAGTTAAGTCATGAACCAAGGAATTAGATTTAGTTTAGTTTATTTAGCACTTGTCACCTCTTCACAGCAATATTGTACCACTGTGCACAAAATATACCATAGGTAGCTAGTATAAATATATAAAATATACAAATTAATAACGAGAGGAATTCAAGCGAGAGGAATTCAAAAAGATTCCTAACGTGGGGTTAATGATTGTCTCCTATTTCCTAACATCCTGCCTGTTAAGCTAATCTACCATCACATTCTGTCATGCCAAGGGAAAGTGGAGGAGAAGCCCTCTAAACCTGATATCAGTGCACCACAGTAGATGAGCAGTATGGTGAACCAATATTGGAGTGTGTCATTTTAAATTCTGGCAAGTCCTGCAGCTTCATACCTAATGATGACAGCATGAACTAGGAGGGCAGTCAGCTAGCGCAAACCTCCACCAAAGCCATACGCCAGACTTCAGAGAAAAAAATTCTAATTCATAGTAAATGATCCAGATCTCCCCCAAAATTTAATGGGTTCTTCCATGGCCTATGCCCCATCCCTCTACCAAGTTCGGTGCAAATCGGTTCTGTACTTTTTGCTTAATCCTGCTGACAAACAAACCAACAAAACAGACACAGGTAAAAACATAACCTCTTTGGCAGAGGTAATAATCACTTCAAATGTCTATACATAATAAGTTCAAGTGCGGGCAGGACAAGACAAAAATAAAGTCACGTAAGTATAAGACAGAGACTACAGAGTGGAAAGATAAACATTACATGAAACAGAACCGAGAAGTTCATTTGAGGTGATTTAAATGACAACTCTAGCTGCGCATGGATCACTCTCATACCAGTCTTTCAAGCCACTGTTTTGAGTCAATGTATGATAATATCCTAATTTAGTCAGAATAACCTAGTTAAGCTCTGATTGTGAGAAGTGTTTAAATGCCCAACTTAAAGCTGTATTAAACAGGCAATCTTAAAATGTAAGTGCTGTGGATGCATTTTGGATTGTCTTGCACCAGCTATTCGTAAATCATTCAGAAAGTTTGTGTACAGTCCTCCAAAAGTAAAAAGTCTTTTAGCTAGTTTCGCAACTAGTTATTTTCTAAAAAAGAAATGGAATCAACAGCAGTGTACAGTTACTTGAAAATGCAATGAATTACACATTATATATTACTTACTTTATTTTACAAATGACTTAACAGCAAAAGTATTTAGTTACATTACTCTTTACATTACTTTCATTCCTCAGTTTAACAAGCAGTAGTCTAAGTCTTGTAGTACAGTATTTACTGACAATCAAAAGCTAGCCTGGTGTTTAAGCTTGTGGGCTTTGCAAATAATTGGCTGACTTTTTGGGGAAGACCTGGTCTGATTAAGAGAGACGGCAAACATCCCACTTCGGACGGAGCCTCCTCCTACTCATCTACAAAGTCCTTAATGGTCAGGCACCATCATATCTGAAAATCTGATCATCTGAAAGAGCTCATACCTATTACCGCACTAGGACACATCAATTCTGGAACGCAGGCTTACTTGTGGTTCCTAGAGTCTCGAAAAGTATCTCTGTTATGATTTGGTACTATATAAATAAAATTTAATTTAATTGAAAAATTAAATTGAAAATTGAATTTAACACCTTTCAAATCTGAACAAAACTCTTAAAAAGTGATTCCGTAAAGAGTAACTTAACACTAAACCCACTTATTTGAGTTAGTAAACTACATGTACGGTCACTTTCTTTGATCTGTTTCAACCTGGTCCCATTTTAGAGTGTTTATCGCAACAGAAGTTATGGTAACACTTTACGATACTGGACACTACTTTGCATTCATTAATGCTTAACTAATGCAAAGATCATCATGAGTTAATCTATGACTCATTAAGAACTAAGCCATGCATTCATGTTTACTGCATCAGCTTCTAATACAGAGTCTATCTGATTAACAGACTGAGTTACATATATATAAATTTATTAATTAAGTCTGCCACCATAGATTAAATCGCCATCAACATCTAGCCATAATTAATACTTTAAGTTCATGTGTTAAATACCAGAATGGGTCGAAGCCATTGATTTTAACTTCTAGCCATCTGCAACTGGGATGTCACTCTACTGGTGCATCTGTTTATTACTTGATGCCTTGTTGTTCATGGCATAGCAATACTCCTCGTTGAGGCTTGCGGTCCAGGATTCAAAGGTGGGACACTGCCAGGTATTGCTATTTTAGTAGTAGTAATGGCTAAAAATCGTTCAAACTGTGGTGTTGTGATATTTTACATGCAGCTCAACTTACCCCTCCTTCAAACACATTGTCTGACATTGTATTTACTTTGCAACTGTCCCACAGAACTCAAATATTAGTGTGGTTGTGTGGCCTGTCAGGCAGTATCAAAACCAATAACCATAACCTCATATATACTTAATAATGAGTTAATGGTCGTGTGCCTTACCAAGTAAAGTCATAACATAATGATATCTTCAAAAATCATTAGCTAATGATTCATTAAAACAGATGCTGATCACGCAGTGATAAAATGTAAATTTATAATTTTACAACACTGGGTTGTATAACAAGGTGAGACTCTACCATGACAAATAGTCATATTATAAATATTTTAAAAAATATATAAATATTCACCCATTTACTCTATATACTTTTTGTATATAATTTTTCTTATTTTGAGTAGCACAAATGGGATTACAACTTGCGCCTCTTTATACAACCCTGTAAAATAAAATATAAATGAACCTTGTAACCTTATACTTAGTTATGTAACATATCCCCTATATTTATATATTATGTATTGTGCATTATAACATACTCCTCACTATTATCACCTGTAAGATTCCTACACATAATACTTTAGCTTAACTGTCACTGAGAATTGTTTTAGTTGTTAGTGTGTAGTAGCAACAGCCAATCGAACGTGACATGACACTGGATGTGCGCCAGTCGATTGAAAAACAGTTCTCCATGTACAAGTTTAATAGTAAATATCCAGTCAAAGTTAAGCTTGATAAATAATAACATTATTAATGTTAAATTCATGAATTGAGATCTTATACACAGTGTCATATTTTATAAAATATGTTCACAAAGAATAAATGAAAAATAAAAGGGATGAGTTGGCTGGCCCTCAGTGGCTGACTAGACTAATGAAGATATATGCCAAATGATTATACATATAGAAATGATCAGTTATGCTGAAAACAACAAATGGACTGAATGATTAAAATAAACACGATGGTAAGTAAGCATATGACACAAGTTATCTTTTTTCAGCATGGATGGGTATGAAATCTGGTCCATTTACAATGTATCTTAATCATATTTACAATGTGTAAAATCTTGCGTTAGCCCAGCCCACAACATTCCATGCCATGGTGTTTACTGTCACCACCACATGCCGTTTTATTAGCTAATGTTAGCGTAGCTTAATCTACATATTAACAATGAACAATGAAATTACAATACAGCATTTCTACACAAAAACAACTATCAACTCCAACAGCCATACTATCCAAGACCTTAACCAGGTTGCTGTCAGTTGTTGTACCTTACAACAGTTAATGTAGCCTAACTGAGACATTGTAACTTAACTAAATACGGTTCAGTTCTACACAGCAATTACAACTACATTAGTAAGACATTAAGGGCTTTTTGACTTTTACCCACCTGAAAGAATGAAAGGAAAATATAAAGGATGAGTTAACTGTCCCTCAGTGGCTAGATAACTGCCAAGTGAAGAAGCAGCACAAGCCCACCGCTCTAGGGACATGAAAGCTGCCCACAAGCATCCTCGTGTCTTTACCCTTCATATTCAAACAGAAATGTATACAAAAGTGTAATAAAACAATAATGATAATAATAACAGAATAATACTTATCACTGATTATCAAAAAAAAAAAAAAAAGCTCATAGAAAGTCTGCGTGCTCTTACTTTGAAATGCAGGAACCATGTCGTCAGCAGGCGATCACTTGCTTTATGAAAATGCCAAGTGAAAAATCGAGTGATAAAGGTGGATTTTTGTATAATCTTGTGGAAAGTTTGTCTCAAATCTCCATGTGTGTAAAATGCAAATCCATAAGTGTAGAACTGAGATCCACAAATACCTTTTCGATTCATAAATGCCTGTGCGAAAGTTGTAAATGTTAGGTAGATATTCACAAATACCACATTCACCCATTCACAGAAACATTCATACAGCGCTCTTTTCTATACATACAGAGCTTTCCACACGTGCCAATACTCACACACCAGTGATACATTGGGGCAATTTGGGGTTCAGTATCTTGCCCAAGGACACTGATGAACAACTGACCTTCTAGTTAGTGGACGACCCGCCCTACCTCCTGTGCCACAGCTGCCCCTGTGTCGACATGTGTTCACAGATCTTTTTTTTATTTGTGGAATTTATTTATGTATTTGCAGATCCACTTTATATTTGCAAGATATTTTTCTTGTCTTTCTTTGTATTTGTGGAAGGTGTATTGTATTTACAGATTACAAATTTACACACGGATTGTCAGCCTGTTCACACAAATAATATTGAGTGATGAACCTTAATTAGCTAACACTGAATGTTACTTTAGGGAAAAGTTATGGTAACGCTACCAAATAGATAGCAACATAACAGATAGCAAAGTTACTTTACAAATGAAAGCTAAAGGGTCACTGCTAACTTTACTACTTACGATATAAATCAGAGCTATATTTAAGCACAGAAGCCTGAAGCTCTCCACCGAGCACAACGTGGAGCACAGTTGGATCTTGCACATCTTTGGTGATGTCAAATCTTGTAACTTATGTCAGAGCAGGTGCTAATCTATGTACTTTTAAAATTTTTAATTAGTTTTTTTTAGTTTCAGAATATTTACTCCCCCCTGCATGTCTTTGGTTTGGTAGATGCAGTTCCTGTGGGATGCCAGATTCACTGCTTTCTGGCAATTTAAGGTCCTGCACTGAGTTAAGAAGTGAGTCAGTGAATAAATGTTTGGCAGAATGAACATGGGAATAGATTTACAAAAATAAATTAATACATCTTATGAAAAACATGAAATTGTTATTTTAGAAAAGGCTGAATTGAACATCGTGTGAATGAGTGGACAAAATCTCTAATCTTTGTCCTGACCAGTCATTTAAGATTAAAATTATTATTTTAATTATTATTATTTTCACCTGTGCGTGTGTGTGTGTGTGTGTGTGTGTGTGTGTGTCATCGTGGCAAGATGTGGTCCTTGAGACACCTACTGTAGCTGTTAGGTGGTGTGTTGTTGAGATCAAAATGAAGGCTGAGTTCGAAGATGGGTGTGGTCCAGGCAAGGGCGCTGGAAGCAGAATGGTAGGGAGTAGGGAATGCAAGGCTCATAAAATGGCTTCACAAAAAGAGACTGCTAGCAAAGAGGATGATGTGTCAGATATGTGGTTGTGACATGAAGATGAAAAGATGAAGCAATATATCCGATGGCTGTCTCTGATGGGTTGTATCCTTAGATTTCTGAATTTCTCCTGCCATAGTTTCAGTTAAAATCTCAAATGTTATTTTACTTCTGCTAAGTACACATGCTAACTTTTGACTGATCAAACATTACAAATTAGCTATCTGTTGTTGCAGCCAAATTAGCAGTGCAAATTAGCAATTTGAAATTAGCAGCACAAATTATCAATTGGAAATTAGCAATGCAGATTAACAATTAGACTGTATTCGCTATTTTTGAACCACAACGACAATTAGATGAAGGGCAAACTTCTGCGTGATCTTACCCGGATTAGAGTAATTGGGGTACCCTCCTGGAGTCAGACCTGAAATGGAAGCTCATCGGCGAACGTCTGGTGACCAGGCCTTGGCTCATGGGGCCCGGTTGGACACAGCCCAAAGAAATTACATGGAGCCACCAACCTGTGTGCTCACCACATACAGGGGTAAGCATGTGGTTGGGGTGCCTTTGTGACCTCTCTGGAGGGAAGGAGCCGGAGTTGGTGCAGGAGCTGGAGCGGTACCAACTAGATAAAGTTGGAATCATGTCCACGCACAGAACTGGCTCTGGAACCAAACTCCTGGGGAGGAGCTGCCCAGGGTGAGGGGGGGCAGGTGGTTGTGGGGATACTCACAGTCCCCAGCTAAGTGATACTGTGTTGGAGTTCTCCCCAGAGAGTGAGAGGGTCGCCTCAATGCAACTGCAAGTCACTAAGAGGAAGGCTCTAGCTGTTGTTTGTGCTTATGCACCTAACAGCAGTTCGGATAGTCCAGCCTTCTTGAAGTCTGAGGGTGGGGTCTTAGAAAAGGCAGCACCTGGGGACTCTATAGTTCTTCTGGATGACCTCCGCGCTCATGTGGGCAATGATAGAGAAACCTGGAGCTGGGTGATTCGGAGGAATGCCTGCCTGATCTAAACCCGATTTATGTTTTGTTGTTGGACTTCTGTGCAAGCCATGGATTGGCCATAATAAACACTATGTTCCAGCACAAGATTGTTCCTAAGTGTACTTGGTACCAGAAGACCTTAGGCCTACAATCAATGATCGACTTTGTGGTCCTATCAGCTCATCTGCAGCAGTGTGTCCTGGACATAAAGAGAGGAGCAGAGCTATCAACTGGTCACCTGGTGAATTGGATCAGATGGCAGGGGAGGTGGCAAGACAGACCCAGCAAACCCAAATGTGTAGTGAGGGTTTAACTGGGAACATCTGGCAGAGGCCCCTGTCTGTGAGGCCTTTAACTCCTACTTCCAGAAGAATTTTGGATGCATCCAGGGGGAGGCTAGGGACATGGAATCTGAGTGGGCCATGTTTAAAGCCTTTCTGGACATGGCTGTTAGGAGTGTGGTCGGAAGGTCGTCGGTGCCTGTCATTGCAGCAACCAAAGAACCCGATGGTGGACACTGTTGGTGAGGGAAGCAGTAAAGCTGAAGAAGGAGGCCTTTTGGGTCTGGCTGACCCAGGAGTCTTCTGAAGCAGCAGACAGATATCAGCAGGCCAGAAGGGCTGTGGCTGCAGTGGTCACAGATGCAAAAACACGGTTGTGAGAGGAGTTAGGGTGGGCCATGGAGAAGAAATTTTGATTGGCTTCAAGAAAGTTCTGGCAAACCATCCAGTGTCTCAGAAGGGGAAAGCAGGGCTTGGCCCAGGGTGTTTTCAGCAGGGGAAGAGAAATGCTGACTCAGACTAGGGATATCCTTGGGTGTTGGAAAGAACACTTTACAGAACTCCTGAACCCGACTTACATGTTTTCTGAGGAGGAGGCAGAGTGGATGAGATTCGCCCTGAGATCCTGAAGGCTATGGACATCACTGGGCTATCTTGGCTGACACACTTCTTCAGTGTCACAGCGAGGCTCAGTGCCTGTGGACTGGCAGATCGGGGTGGTTGTTCCCATTTTTAAAAAGAGGCATCAGAGGTGTGTTCAAAATATCGGGGTATCACACTGCTCAGCCTCCTGGGCAAAGCTTATGCCACGGTGCTGTTTATGATCTTTATGGACAGGATTTCAAGGCACAGCCAGGGGGAGGAGAATGTCTGGTTTGGGGGCCACAGAATTTCTGGTTTGTTGGCTTCAGACTTTGACCTCCAGCATGCACTGGGGTGGTTTGCAGCCAATTGTGAAGCGGCTGGGATGACGGTCAGCACCTCCAAGTCTGAGGCCATGGTTCTTGTCAGAAAACGTTGGATTGCTCCCTTCCAGTTTGGGATGGAGTCTCTGCCCTAAGTGAGGGAGTTTAAGTATCTCCGGGTCTTGTTCACAAGTGAGGGTAGGATGGAGCTTTCGATTTTAATTTCGATCTATGTTCAGACATTCACCTATGGTCATGAGATTTGGGTAATGACTTAAAGAATGAGATCTATTTAATTATATTTAAAGTACGGATGGTATCTCCAAAGTAACAGCTTGTTAACAGTAATTTAACATTGTCTTATGGTTTATCAAGGGAATTCAAACATAAAGGCTACAGAGGCAGAAAATGCAGCAGAACTGTAAGAGCAAGATCATTCTTTCAGAATTCAAAAATGTCCCTGTCTTCATGGATGGCATTTGTTTACCGGTATGTCAACAGAGTTGTCCTTACCACTTACAGGATTCAATAGACCACATATTTGACATTAATAATAATCTTACCTGTTACTGTAATTGTTGCTGCCGCTTAGTAAGATGAAAAATAACTGATAAGAATATCTAATAATCTTCACTACCAGGTTCTCACAAGGCTTGCACCTCAGACAAATTGACATGATGCAAGATGAGATTTCAAGAAGTTCACAAACTATCTCCAAGATGGCTGCCACTTATAGGATCGTATTTTGGAGATGTGTAGTTGGTGGTATAACATAGCAGATCATACAGCTCTCTACATTCATGATAGTCCTCATATTTGTTTTGTTTTAGTATTAAGTTGGGCACTAGGCTTAAAATAGTTTTCTCTGTTCTTAGCAAGTTCTGATATATTGGTGTTAATCACTTTTGTAATCGCCTTTTTTGTAAACAACAAGGACAGTTTCTGGTTCTTCTTTAAAAGGCAAACTTTGTGCTATTGATAATCTGCTTTGTTCACTGTGATTGCAGTTGCTCTCCCCTTAAAAGAAATACTAACTTCTGCCAACTCCAAGCAAATGACGACAACAGTACTTGAAAAATATACAATCTCTTTTCTGCTGTGGGGCAGTTGAGTCTGTGCCTCACTTGCCAATGCTTAACCATTACCTCTATTTGTAATTAATATACATTCTTGATCCATTATGGGCATACTAAGCATGCATTTTTACTGTGTAAATGTTATTATGAAAGAAAGTCCTTTACTTTTTGCCACTGGGTTTATCTTTTGTTATGTGTAAGAAATATTTTCAGATTAGCCATGTGATATCATTTACTCTAACTATTATTACTGTAGGGCAAGGAAGGGCCACCAAAACTTGGAGACAAAGGAAGTGGGTCTTTGACATACGAGGAGTGAAGGATGAACAGCGACATCCAGTCCTGCGACTTGTAAAGTGAAAAGGATGGGAGCATCTTGTACCAACAGTGGTCAGGCATGTGCATCCAGATACCACCAATATCAGTGCTGAATGGAGACCTTATAGAGGTGCATTAGCTGCCATGGGCTACATCCACTTTAGAGTCAATCACACACAGTGGTTTGTGGATCCCTACAGTGGAGCCCACACCCAGCATCTCGTGAGAGTATGGTTGAAGTATCAGTCTACTATTTGGAGACTAAAGGAAACAGAACAGAAAAAATCCTGAAGCAGCACCTCTCGGTCATTGAATGGACTCATTGGCTGGGTGACAAACATAGTCAGGGTTCCCCTTGATAGACTGTTGAAAGACATCCATCATCAGTTTCCTGTGTAGGAATGCACCAGAAGACACAAAAGTTTTTTTGGTGTTAACTGTTACAAAAAACGAATGTATGGCTCAGTGTGTTTTGGAGCAAAATCCTGGCCTCATCATTGCCACAAAAGGAGCATAAAAAGAAGGTGTTACATTTAGCACTTGGCCGCTACAGTGGTTCTTAACAGGAACATTTAAAAATTTTGAAAATCCCTTGGTCCTATACATACATCTATAATTATATATACATACATACATACATCTATGAATATATATATATATATATATATATATATATATATATATATATATATATATATATATATATATATTCAGTGACCCCCCTCCATGAATGAGGGCATTGTCATACTGAAAGGGACCCCTCCCATCAGGATAGAAATGTTTCATCGTAGGTTAAAGGTGATCACGCAGAACAACTTTGATTTGCAGTAACATAAAAGAGCCCCTGGATCCACTCACTGTAGGGCTCAAGGATTCAGGCCTGTACTGCTCTCTAGATGTACACCCAGTTGTCGAGAATGTTTTCTGTTTATCCTTACATATCATGCATGAGCATCACACTCATTGAATATGCACTGTTGACCACAATATAACCCAATTTACTGATGACTGTACCATAGATCTAAATGCATATGTCACTTTAGTCACTGTTCCTAGAGACACTAGCCAGTTGAGCAGTGTTTGTGACTTGAGCTCCTGCCATTCGTGCCCCAACAATGAACCCTCTGTTAGAGTTGCTTACATCTTTTCCTCTTGCCATCTTGATATAAAGTCAGAGTCAACTGGGCATGCTAAGCATTCTTATGTATGCTGCAAAGCATGATTAGATGTTAATTGCTTAATTGTCCCATGCAGTGCACCTGTGTGGAAGCATCTACAATTGTTATGTTTCTCCACTCATTTACTATAATATTAATAAATTATATGATAACATAATAATATCAGAGCACCAGAATCTGAACGATTTACAGCCATTCTACTACTGAAACAGTAATACCCAGCCACATGTTCTCAGTTTCCCACCTTTAAACCCTCGATTGCAAGCCTCAACCAAGAATATTCCTGTCCCATGAACAACAATGGATTAGGTAAGAAAAGGATGTGCCAGTTCATCTGGTACAGTGTCATCCTTGTTCCAGACAACATCCAGTAGTTCTGTTCTCAAGACCCCAAAACAATCACATGAAACTTTGGAAAGTAACATTCACTCCTCAATCCCATCCCCACACCCCACACCCAACTAGTACCTGTACTACTTGTGAGGTAGTAGTTTACAGCTGATCAGTGTTTGTGACCAATTTACACTTGCCCTATCACACATTCCTAACCTCTATTCTGCCCCTCTTCATTTGCTCTACTACCTCTGCTGCACCCTAGGCTAAGCTAACCATTTAAACAGCTCTTAACCACTTCTTAGCCATAATTGAAGATGGATAGTAATAGATATGCTTTGGTTCACACAAGTTAAACACAAATAACGAGAGTTACATTTGTGACTAAGGTGCTATCTATCTCGGCATTAAAACTATGTCTGCATTTCAACAAATGAAAACAGCTGAAACACATTGGTTTAGACGGGGAGAAAAAGAAGAACACTGGAGAAATGATCTGAAAGAACTCCTCTTTTGGCAGATGCTAGCCACCTCCCCACACCTCCATCCCACAAACCAGTCTAACACGTACCAGACCAGTCTCTCAACTGAAACCTCAGAGACAAAACTGATATTAACCCAAACCTAAGTCCTGTTGAGACAGGGAACAAGCCAACCCCCAAATTGTTGAAGTAACTGAGTGTTACTAGGATTACTAACTGTAATGTAAATACTGTATTCCAAATTGTGTGTTTAGGAGTAAGTAGTGTTCTTAAGGCCAAAACACACCTCTGCTGAATGGCGCATGTCAAAACAGCCGCCCCTATTATTTTCTTTGTACAACTCCCACACCAGCTGTAGCTAGGCACGCATCAACGCGCCATCCCGTGACATTTCACACCACTGTCCTATTTCCAGCATTGCAGCCCCTGAAAAAATGCATTTTTCCAGGGAAAAGGCTGGTTTGTATGTCCCTTAAGAGTGTCTCTGTGAAAAATCAGACAGACGTTCAAGTTTATAGGGCTGGTCTTACTGTTGCGGTCCAGCCAAAAAGATATTGCCTGGCAAACCATAGCTCTGGAGGTTGGTACTTCAGGTGAAAAATCGAATTTATGTAGTGGGTGTCCACACATGATTTCAAGTTAATGTCTGCACATTAGTGAAAACATTTTTATGGTAGTAATTTTATTAGTATAGTATGATCAAAGAATTATGACCTTGCTCTGTGTGCGTTGCTGGTTCTGTTGGCGCACTGCAGGGGGACATTTCCTATTGGTGCTAGGGTTTACACTTGACGCGTGTCAAAGGACATGCCGTGGTGCTGCTGTTGTCATATGATACAACTGTAATGCATGCCAGCTTTACAGTGTAGATGAGTGAAAAATATCCAATTACGATAACCTAACAGACCTTACTTGGTACTTTAGTTCCATGTTATTGACATAACATTTGATATTTGAGGTGCATTGTGTCTTTTGGGGGCAATGTAATTTAAAATATTCCCAGTTTACATTACTATACTATTAATTCAGTTTTTTTTTTTTTTTTAGTATTTACATCAAGTAACTGCGGTGCAACCCATTTTAATTTCGTGATGCATAAATCTCCACCTGATTAATTATTACCTTATAACAAGGCTAAGTTTAAACAGCAGCTGATGCAACTGGCTCCTGGTCTATTGAGGTAAAAGGGATCAGCAAAAAAACTACTGTACAACTGAGTTAAGTTATGTCAGGGTTAAGAGCATGGTACATGGATTACCTACTTAAAGAATAAAAGGGAGAAGTAATTCACCTACCAGAAGGTCATGTCAAAATCATCACATACAATACACACATTTGGCTGAGCTAATGACAACTAGGAATAAAAAATGAAAACCTGAAAATAGAGTCTGACTTACCCTTTCACACATACACACCAGCATTTCCAGCTGCTGACGAGAGCAGAAAAGGAAAGTAAAATGTGTTACACTCACACATGTCTTATATAAACACACATGCTGCAGAGGTAATAGGAATCGACAGACAGGAAAGCAAAAGGCAGCATCTGTTTCCCTCTATTCATTTGTTGGTGAGGATGGTGATGAGGCTAGAGTCAGAGCGAACATCCTGAATGCCGCTCGCCCTATCGCCTGGTCACTCTCTCATATACACACATACACACACAGCATGCCTCTTCAGATGTGCAGCCTTGCCGTTGCTCTGTTCAGCATTATCTGTAAAATCACTCATGGTGCTGTGTGTAATTTTTTCAGAGATAACCAACGTGTAATGATACTGAATGTGTGTTTGGTTCAGTGAAAGCAATCACACTCACTGAAAATATTGCATTTTAAACTGATATGCATCAGTTGGTTTTCTTTGGATAAAAAGTTAAAGGAATAATTCAACATTCTTGGAAATACACTTATTTGCTTTCTTTCCAAGACTTAGATGAGAGGCTTAATACCAGTCTCATGTCTTTACACAATACATGAAGCTACAACCAGGAGACAATTGGTTTAGCTTAGCATAAAATACTGGAGACGGGGAAAATTGGCCTACCAGCATCTCCAAGCTCAATAACACATTATATTTGTTTGTTTAATCCACAGACACACTTAAATGTGAGAACAACAAGCTGGATTTTACAGGTAGTTCTGTGCAAGACTCTTATTTGGTTCAGAGCAGTTATTTCCTGGAGTCTTGTCTTTACTATGAGGTTGCAGGTCACTGCTACCAGCAAAGAAATACTCCAGTACTTAACCCTCTGTGAAACCACAATTTTTTAACTTTTACACGGTTATATAACATGTTAATCAGTATGCTTTAGAGGTGCCGACAAGCCTGCTCACTGGGGGGCGTGTTAAAGGGTACAGATGACCCTAGCCCAAGGCCAAGGCCATGTAAAAGTCTATGGTTGACTGTTAAATGGGATCAAGAACAACAATTTACTTACTGACTTATATCACTGATGATACAATTTATATGTATTTACATATAAATATGTGTTGAAAAAACATTTCAACTTGTCATCTGATACCCCACCCCGGGTATTATTGTGAAAATGTTGAAAAACACTTGGTTACTCAGATGTACAAAATACACATGTGCCGTGAGCTGACAAAATGGCAAGTCACCAACAATTTTTTTCTCTCCTGTTTTGTTTTAAGGTACAAGGAGGAATATACCTGTCACAGTCTAATTTGAAAGTAAGTTGACCTTTTGTGCTTAATAATCATATAGAGTATACAGTATGTATGCAAAACAGAGCATGGGTCTTTGGTGCTGCAAATATATTTTACAATGCCAAGATAACCGACTTTCGAATCTGATCTGACCCCCCCTTTCTCTCTTCCTCTCTCTCTCTCTCTTTTCTTCCTCTCTCTCTCAACCCAGCCAGTTTGGGCAGATGGCCACCCACCATGAGCCAGGTTCTGTTCAAGGTTTTTACCTGTTAAAAGGGAGTTTTTCCTTGCAACTGTCTCCAAGTGCTTGCTCATGGGGTAATGTTGGGTCTCTGTAAATATAACTATAACAAGTACGGTCTAGACCTGCTCTACATGAAAAGTTGCCTGAGATAACCTCTGTTATGATTTGGCGCTATATAAATAAAATTGAATTGAATTGAATCATTGTTTCATTGCTTGTGTGTTTTTGGGTGGAGTGAATGATCTTGTCCTTACTACAAAATCTTTACTCAACATGGTGGTTCTTTCATTTTGCCAAAAAAGCAAACAGACAGCTGAATCCCCTGACTTGTGATACAGTTAACTAGAGAATTTTAGAAGCTGACTGCTTGTAGTTCAGTGCCATTCATCCCCAGATGTCATCTGACAAATAACGCAGTTGTGCGCGGTTTAAACAGTGGCTGTCCATTATGATGCCGGCTAGTTCGTTTCACTTGAGTGAATTAACTTATTAGCTAGTTAGCTGACATTAATTCCATCCATCCAATGTCAGACTGATAAACTCTCAATCAAAGTTGAAAAGTTTTTCCTTCAATTCAGTTTGTGAAAAGGGTTTAAAAGGCACGTTAAACTGTATACTATATTATTTTTTTTTAATTGCAAGATTATCCTAGAGGAGGCCGGTAACATTTGCATATAATTATCAATTGACTCTGTGAAAATGAAAAGACTGCATCAATCAAAGCTAAAGAAGGGTGGAGATGCCAGACAAGAGGAAGAGCCTGAGAGCAGAAGAAAGAGTTAAGGTGATGGAGATGAGAGAGAAAGAGCAGGTACTGCCCGTTGTGCCCAGGATAGGATTGGCATTATGTCCCTATGCTGTAAACACAAACAAAAACTGACTGATCACACCAAGAACCTAATCACCTTAAAACAATGTAGAATCTAATTACCACAGATATTTACGTTATTTGGTAATTACAGTGGAACCTACAAGCTCAATTTAACAACACAGACGTAGCATAATTACAGTGTCATAAAAAAGTATTATTGTATAAATATATTATCGTATAAAACACAGTTTGCTTACATCTATGTACTGTTTGAGACACATTTCTATAGTTTCCACTGACATGGTTTTAAAAGTATTGTTTTAAAACTATTCAATTAAATTTTGCAATCCAAATTTCTTAAAATTCACGTATGTAGATCAGGGAAATCAATTTTTTTGGTGGGGGGGGACATGCCCCTGAATCCCTCTAGCAAGATCAGTTTTTGGACCTTGGTATGTCTAAAACCCTGTGTACGGTCATGGAGACACCATCTGTGTAACTACAAGGCTAATGGCCAAGAGCTTATTTGAAATTGACTGTGTTGGTATTGGAGCTAAGGGTGGGTCGGTGTTGGTGATGCTTGAGTGGATATGGATGAGTGGGCCCAATTTTGGAAAATGATGCCCCCCTGTCCATAATTCCTAATTGCTGGCCTGGGTGCCGGTAAGCATATTTTTTACCAAGGTAAAATAACCAGAGAGTAGTATTAACCCATTTCTAAAGCCGGCAATGGGTTAATACTACTCTCTGATGTGAGAGTAATCGCAATCTTCTCACCTAAACTAGCAGTCAAAAACACCTCCATTTTACCAGTTGTTACATAGTGTAATGTCTCAGTGTAAAATGAAATTAAAGAATAAAACAAATAAACAATAAAGATAAAAAAAAAATAGCATTGTTCCAGAAGTTCCCATAAATGTGTTGAACCTACAGGTTGCTTTGCTTTCAAGCTTCTGTTCAGTTCATCCCAAACCAGCTACATTTAAATAAAAACTGGAAAAAAGGGGGTGTTCTAAAACTTTTGACCGGTAGCATAACTCTCAGCAAGAAAGCAAATAAGCTTTTTTCCCTGACTGAGCAAATTGGCCCCTTTATTACTTTATGTTATAGTATATGCATGCATGTATTATTTTGCTTTTCCTAGAAACTAGAATAATTTGTCTAAATTTATATAAATAATTGGAAGTCCCATTTCGACCTCCTGCACTAACAATAAAATATTCTGTAGCCAAATGGGCAACAGATAAAAGACAATGTTCTAACCTATTTAATATCTGTAAATCAAATCTCAAAAAACATTTATTAATTTGATAGCATAAATCTTGTAGGCTACAGATTTTCCTACAAGTTGGCTTGAATACCCTCATCAAAATGAAGTTCCAGTGAGTTGAAATTCACAGTTAACTTTCTCCCGATCACCACAAAACACACCTGATTGATACTGCGGGGCCATTCGGATCCACTCTTGTATTGGACATATTGAGACACAGAACCAAGACCTGTAACATTAAAAAAAAAAAAACCCTACCCGACCCAACTAGAATTTGGACTGGGCTGCACTGAATTGGGTCCCAGATCAGTTCTTGGTTCCTCAGAACTGAATAGACCCATGAAGACCTCCACTATAGAGCTCCATTGTTGTCAAAAAATTATTAAAACACATTAGTGAGCCACAACGTTGCACTGGGTGTCGTTTTCCTTCATTTCCATGAACACACACACTGTAGTTTATTTGAGTCAATCTCACGTACAACGTCCTGCTGTTGTAAATACTCAATAGAGCACCAAATGTGTTATAAAAATACAAATACACAATTTACACCAGTTTGAGTAAGATTTGCTAAAAACTACTATAACAGGGTTTTTTCAAAAACTGAAACTATACATTTGTGAGTTGTTTTTAAAGATTTATGTCTTCGGTAAGCTTGGGTTTGAGAGCCACAGACCAGGTAGGGAAGTCAGAAAGTATTAAGTCGCAAACTAACACATGCTTGGTTTCGGTCTTTTCAGGGGACTTATTGGCAGTTGTATACATCAACTTATTTTGTGATTTCTTTTTGTTTTTTTGGTAACAAAGCTCATTTGAATTGGGTTTTTCACTTGGTGATTTTTTTTTCCTACATTGTGAACAGCGCTTTTTGTGTTTATTCAGAGCTTATGTCACTAATGTGGTTTTAAACCCACCACAACAGCCTGCCCCTCCCCTTTCTATAAAATAAACAGTGTCCTTATGTAATTAACTGCCAAAACCTGAGGCTACAGTATGTTGTAACCCCGCCCAACCCTAATCCCTCTGCATAACAAGTACCCACCCTTCTAGCTTGATTTCTAGCTGGGCTTGTTTTCTTGCCCAGAGCAGCCTGTATTATGACACTTGATGCCAAAATTTCAAGGTAAAAGTAGATTTACTCCAAATGTATAATTAAAATCACATTTTAAATCAGCATATGGAGCTGCTATTTTTCTTCTTCGAATCTATTAATTACAAATTTATCTTGATCCATCAAACAGCTTTGCATTCTTTGACCTCTAAACTGTTTCTTAACTTATCAAATTTCAATCAACTTCCTCATTTAGCTCACATTACACTGTGGCATGACAACAAAAATCTAACCAGTAAGAAGGGATTTAGAGACATGTGAAATGTCTTTGCTTTTCATTAGAGGCATGTTTCTTAAATTTCAAAAATTAATTATCTTCATTATCAAGAGTTTTATGGAGGGTGGGTGGCACAGTGTTACAGTGTTAAGCGCTGTTGCCTCACAGCAAGAAGGGCCCTTCCTGTGTGGAGTTTGCATGTTCTGGGTGTTCATGGGTCTGCTCTGGGTAGACTGGTTTCCTCCCACAGTCCAAAGACATGAAGGTTAGGTTAACTGGCCACTCTAAATTGCCTTTAGGTGTGAATTTGAGTGTGACCAGTTGTTTGTCAGCCTTGTGATAGACTGGCAACCTGACCAGGGTGTCGTTCCCAACCACAACCATCAAAGGATAAGTTGTATAGCTAATGGATAGATGGATTTATGGAGGGTTGAAAGCCTATTCATTAATTTAATTCAAGCTTAAAAAACCAGTGCTTGTATTTTACTTTACAAAACTTAATTTTAACTTCCAAATATTCTTACATTTAGACCAGGGGAAAAGGAGAACATTTTGCACCTGAATGAATGCAAAGAAATACAGCTCGTGTGTGTGTATTTCACAAAGTGTAAGATAGGTAATGATGCACCTGTCTCTAATTCAAGTGGAATATGACTGAGTTGTTCGCCCTCAGCTCTAATGCCACCCAACTGTGGGAACTCATTTGTTGTTTACACACACATACACACAGTGCTTTACCCAGTCAGTTCTTTTCCTCGAGGGGGTATTGGTCTGGTGAGAGTCTAAGTCTGGTGAGAAAAGAATGTTATGCGATCCTATTTTCTGCTGTAGTTACTGTTTTCAACAGAATACCTCGCAGACAGGCACTCACAGATCTGGTAAATGTCATATTCTTTGCTGTTTAAAAAAACCCTGACACTGGCAGGTCTGTTTGCTTTTGACAAGTGAGAGTAACATGAGGTCAAGGCAGCTTCAGGCAGTGTGTGTTGACTCCTGGTTGATGTTTAATACAGAGTTTACATTACTGCACTGGGTAGAGCGCAGCCTGCCATCAAAACTCTGACCAGTGCAGGAACAACCTCACCAAACTGATAAACACAGCTGGAAACAAACTGAAACACTCTTTGTATAACTATTTTTAAAATCAAAGCCACAATTATTATCCCAGTTTGACTGAATTTCAAAGCAGATATTTGTATGTTTGGATTGAAACCAGAAAAGATAGAGAAAAGATCATTTAAATCACATCAGATGAGGACAAAAAATTGTTGGTTGACATTTACATTTTTGACTGAATGCCAGTACCAAACAAGCAATAGAGCAGTGCAATCTAGCTGAAATACGTTCTAATTTTAAAATGCACTGGTATTAGAATTTGAAGGTCTAATGTTTAGTGAGTTAGTTAGAAATATTTTGACCAAAATATATTCCTAATGCCAGAGGAAAATGGATGTACTGCTCGTGAGCCCTCCTGGGCTGTTGTTTGGCAGAGTCATAAGGTCTCTCTCCTTCTCTTTGACCCAATGGGTGACGAGGATGTCCTCTCGCTGTCAAACTCTTTTGACCTGTCGGATGAGGTGTCATCAGCTCCCCACAACCTCCTCAAAGAGCCTCCTGATGGGTCAAGAAGTGGGGCCCCTCTCCCTGCTCCCTCAACAGGTCTCCATTAACATCTTCCAAGAGGAAATGGTCCCGTGTTGCAATTCCCCCCATTGCTGAGTTGCGGTGTCACCTGCCGCAGCAACAGGCCACCACAGTCCCTGTGAAAGCCACGCCACCTTCAGACATAGTCGAAGGTCCCATTGTCCATACTGTTATTGTACATGTAGGCACAATGTACATGAAGCTAAGACAATCTATGGAACTTCAGAAGAACTTTGAGTTACTTGCAGAAGTGACTGAAAGTTCGGATGAACAGTGTGTCTTCTCTGGTCCAATTCCGACACTGAAGAATGACTGTGAGTGGTTCAGCAGTCTTTTTGGGACTGACCAGTGGTTGCAGAATTTCTTCATTGCCACTGGTCATGGCTTCATCAGTCGTTTCAATTAATTCGGGGACAGGAGAGATCTCTTCAAAAATCATAACCTCCACCCCAATAGGAGGGGCACCAGCCTACAAGAAACTAGAATCATCTAACACTTTAATAGCCTATCAGGTGACTGTATATCCCCACACAAAGCTAACAAATCCTAATGGGGGTGGGTTTATCAGTGTTTAAAATAGGTTTAGGTGCTATAGATCTGATTTCAGTTTATTTTTTTCATTCAAAAAAACTATTCAACTGTTTAATAAAGAAAAAATTTTCATAAAGTAGAATGCAATTGGAAGGCTACAAAACTTTCCCCTCTCCTGGTAAGGCTGAGGGATCTCATGAAAATGTTTAACTTGGAAGTTAAAAAAGCACATTTTTCTCTCTTAAGGTTCAGGCTGTTAGGACCACAATATGCCACCCTGCCAGACTCTCCCTAACTTTTGTTATTACACACACTGCACCTAGTTGCATTTAATTATATGCTTAGTAATACTAAGCATATAACCAGTACCATTACTGCTAAAATGAATTCATACTCCTGTTCACTGGACCTTCCAATTCACTTCTTCAAAGAAATATTTCATTCAGTCCCTCCATTTATCCTAGCCATGATCAAATCCTAACTCTCATCTGGTCAAGTGCCTGGGTGTTTTAAATCAGCTTTAGTTCAAGTCTCGAAAAAATAGTTGCTGGTTGGCTCATTGATTATATGAATGGCAGTAGACTCTTTCAGTCCAGTTTTAGGGTAGGCCATAGAGGTGATAATTAATGATATTGACCGTTGCCAAACATGTATTTTACAGCTTTTAGATTTCACTGCAGCTTTTTATATAGTTGACCATATACTTTTTATTAAACATGTTAAGCATTGGGTAGGCATATCAGTATCTTCCAGTGAGCACATTTCCACCAACCTGGGATCTCTGTCCTCTTGCATTAAAAATCAGTGCAGAAATCTAGGTGTTACCCTTGATAACAACCTTAATTTAGACTACTAGGTGAAGTATGTTGTTCGGTGTTACTTCTTGCACATTTGCAATACTACAGAAATTGACAGCACACCCCTAGCAACACTGGCTCTCAGATGTCAGTCACTGCTGTCATGGGAAACACCTGCCCAGAGGTTTGAAACACAGACATTGCTTCACAAATATTTCCAAAGATGGTTCTGTCATCTTTTGAAACATATGCACATAGCTGCATAATCAGTATAGTTTATATTTCTTTACACACTCACAGTGTAGTTTTAAGCAAATGTTACACAAACAGAGTAAAGACTGATTTTGTTGGATTTTTTTTTATTTGGTGCACTTTTGAGTATTTCTAGCAGCAGGAAAGTGTATGTGACAAACTACTGTGTGTGCTCATAGTAGTGAGAGAACATGTCACCCAGTACAAGGGTGCGACAAACTGATGACAAAAATGGAACTGTATGACTCAAAGGAATAAGATATATCAAGCTTTGGATACACAGATACTTCTTGTTAGTAGGGTCAATTAAATATTGATTTTTAATGGAATTTGTTTGCAATGATAAAAATATACATTATGTCAAACGGACAATTATTTACACACCATCTTTCCTCCAGCACAACTTAGAGGCTCATCCACCAGCTTGTGAAATTCTTATTTTTCCATCTGAGTGCCACACAAAAATAGCAGAGAGAGAATAGAAAGTGTAGTTTTGGTTATAATGTCAGCTGAAGGCTTTCTGTTTCAAAATGGTCTGGTCATGTGTCAGAGGTAGAGGGAACACAGTCGGTTGAATTTCTGGTGCATCATCTGTTTAAAAAAACAAGATTAAAGAATATGATAGGTGTTTATCTGATGATGTCCTAACATCATTACCATCATGGAGGAATGACATTCATCTATTTTAGTTGTTAGTTTTCCAGATGGACAGGGATGGGTCAAGTGGAGTGGAACAGTACACATTACCATCAGGCTAATAGAAAGGAAGGAGTTTGTGATACAAAAAAATCAAATCCTGTAGAATGAATTAAATAAATATTTGTCTCTGCATCTTTTAAAACGTCAGTTCACCCAGCTCACCATAACAGCATGGGAGGAGTTCAAAAAAATAATTTGCATATTTTGCAATTTTGTGAAAAAAAATTATAGGCACAAAAGGGCCATGGCCTATATCATGAAATTCAGCTAAATTCAGGGAACATGTGGATATAAGGTTTTTTAACATGTGATGTACAGTGTGAGATTTACTGGCAAAAAAGCGCTTACCTGGATCAAAGCAACATCATAGGTGCTTTGCATGCATGGCCCCCAACCCTCTCGGGCTTGGACCCCTAATAAAGACAAAACAAATACCAAAGATATATACATATAAAATGGTATGCAAAATTTTAGGCACTCCTGGAAAAATTACATATTCTAATATTATGAAGGGCCACTTATTATTTTATTAACTTAAAAAAATGAAGAAAAAAAAACAGTAAGTGTGGTATGGCCACAAAATTTAGGTGGCAAAAGCTTGGGTATGAATTCAGTAGTTAGTAACCCCCCCTGCAGATAATACAGCTGGCAAAGCCTATTTGTAGCCAGCTAAGAGCCTTTCTATTCTTGATTTCAAAATTTTCACCCACTTTCTCTCCAGATCACTTCAGTTCTGTATTTACCTCCGCCAAGAAGGTACTGAACTTGGTGGAGGGATGGGGCCTGGGCCAGGCAAAAAACCCATTAAATTTTAGGGCAGATCCAGATCATTTACCATGAATTTGAATTTTTTCCTCTGAAGTTAGGTGTTTGTTGTTTAACATTGGCCATGGCAGAGGTCTGCGCTCTACCGAGCACTTTTTCTAGTTTTAGGCCGTTTTGGATGCACAGCATGTTCAAGATTTACCCACAGATTTTCAATGATGTTCAAGTCAAGGGACTGTGAGAGCCAATCCAAAAGATTTAGTAGTAGTTCATTAAGGATTTTGAGGTCTGCATTGGATCACAGTCCAGTTGTGGAGCCCAACTTCTTTTACTTTCACCTTCTTGATTGACTGCAGGACATTTATATTCAGAATTTTCTAATATTTAGTGTAATTCATTATTCCCTCTATTTGCAGAGTGTTTCCTGTACCACTGGCTTCCACACAACCCCAACGCAGAATATAACACACCTTTGGTGATTGTGGCCAAAAAGCTCACTTTTTTCCAAACGACTCTGGCTGATTCAGATGTTGCCTTGTATACTTCACCAGTTGATTATTTTGATGAGGTTTCATGCAAGGTTTCCTTCTGATGACTCTTCCACATAGACCCTGTTTCTGCATCAATGCTGCACAGCGGAAAGCTGCACCACCACTCCTGTGTTAGCTAAAACCTTCCTGCAGGTCAATTGTTGTCATATGGGGGTTTTGCTTTGCTTTTCTGCCCACTATACAGACAGTTTTATCTGAAACTTTTCTTGGTCTTGCAGATCTTGTCTTAACTTCCACAGTTCCCCTTACCTGCCATTTCTTAATGAAATTTCAGGCAAGGGAAATTTCAAGCTGGAAGTGCTTTGAGATTTTGGTGTGTATATTTGTGTCTCTGACGTCACCAGTGCCAATCTGTCTGTTTGAGCTGCTTTTGTAAAATATTGATCATCTCTCCGCCCTCCCTGCTGGTGTTTGCCTTAACTGACTGGCATACAAGTGCAGGAACAAAACTGGAGAGATGATTGAAGTGACATAATAAAACATAACCGAACGGGCTCATCAAGTTTATAAATGTCAAGACCTTATTCTCTCCTCTGTCTTTAAAAATCCTAGTGTTTTATTTCTATTGTTTAGCATGTGCTCTCACATGCTTTCACTGCAGTTTCGGCTCTCTCTCTCTTGTTTTGTTCTCACTCCATCCATCTTTGCTCTGTAGGTAATTGGAGACTAAATCTGATGGGGCATTTTGAGAGCAACATACTGGAAAAACCCAATACAAAGACAGTCGTGTTGAATTATATGTACTAGTACAGGGCCTGTCCAAAACATGCTTGTTATCCTTGATAGTTCAATATTCTATTCAGTCATCTAATCATCATCATCTAAATTCCATGTCCCTGCTGTGTTATGATATTAATAATAATAATAGAACCTATTTGTCAGATACCTGATCAGAAAATACTGGACCACAAATTCAAAAGGATTGCTGTGACACATACTGTTAGGTCCATAAGTATTTGGACAGTGACACAATTTTTGTAATTTTGCCTCTTTACACCACCACAATGGATTTGAAACAAGCCATCAAAGTGTGATTGAAGCGCATTTGAAGATGTGATTGAAGGGGTTTAACAAAAATATTGCAGTAACCTTTTTTACAGCCATTTTTATAGAGTTCCTCTTTTTCACAGGCTCAAAAGTAATGGACAATTGACTGACAATCAATTTCAAGGCCAGGTGTGGCCTGTGCCCTCCATATTTCATGACAAGTTAAGTAGATAAAAGTTTTAGAGTTGATCCCAAGTGTTGAATTAGCATTTGATAGCTGTTCATGGGAACCCTCAAAATGCAGTCCAAAGAGGTGCCGATGCAAATGAAGGAGGCCATCATTAGGCTGAAAATAACAAAACAAACCTATCAGAGAGATGGCAGAAACTTTAGGAGTGACCAAAATAACAATTTGGTACATTCCTAAAAAGAGCTATGCAAAGGCAACTGGACTTGCTTGAAGTTCTTGAAGACGTTACGCCTCTCATCCAAAAAGCTTGTTCAGTTCTAATAATAAGAAGCAATCGTTGAGGTCACATGAGTCGTTAACCCTCCCGGTCATCCTTTGAGTCGTTAGGATCACACGGGTCAAGGTGTGGATGGGTGCTAACACCTTGAGGGTCCTTAGGGTGACAAATGAATCGTTGACCCACCCTGCCATCAATTGAGTGGTCACATGTCTCCTGGTGTGGATGGGTGTTCAGCTGTCTGGGGAGTGAACTTAAAACTGCATTGTAGGTGGCTGGCAGGTGGTGTCTCAGACCACCTCCTCTGTTAAGCGACAGTTGTTCCAGATTGACAAAAATGGCTTCTCTGGCCAAACGTATACATTTTGGCAAGAGATAACCTCTTGTTGCTGATCTCACCAGAGGATATTTACCTGGAACTCCCCACTAGTCAGTTAGAACTGAAGAAGCCTTTCGGATGAGAGGCAAAACGTCTTCAAGAACTTCAAGCAAGTCCAGTTGCCTTTGCATAGCACTTACAGAATACCATGACCTGGATATCTGACAATCTTCTCAGACATTCCTAAAAAGAATTAATGCACTGGCGAGAACAGCAACACCAAAAGGCCTGGAAGACCACAGGAGACAACTAAAGTGGATGATAGCAGAATTCTTTCCTTGGTGAAGAAAAAGGGAGGTAGGCGTAGCATTGTCGAAGTCTACAATCAAGAGACGCCTTAATCAATGTAAATAGAGAGGTTTTATCACAAGGTGCAAACCACTGGTAACACTCAAGAACAGAAAGGCCAGATTAGGCTTTGCCAGAAAACATCTAAACAAGCCTGGCCAGTTCTGGAACAAAATTCTTTGGACAGATGAAACCAAGATTAACTTATACCAGAATGATGGGAAGAGAAGAGTATGGAGAGGGAAAGGAACGGCTCATGATCCAAAACATACCACATCATCAAACATGGTGGAGTCAGTGTTATGTCATGGGCATGTATGGCCTCCAATGGAAATGGGTCACTGTTGTTTATTGATGATGTGACTGCTGATAGAAGTAGCAGGATGAATTCTGAAGTGTATAGGGCTGTACTATCTGCTCAAATTCAGCCCAATGCTAGACCAATGATAAGACAGTGCTTTACAGTTCAGATGGATAATGACCCAAAACATACTGTGAGAGAAACCCAGGAGTTTCTCAAGGCAAAGAAATGGAATATTCCTCAATGGCCAAATCAGTCAACTGACCCCAACCCAACTGAGCACACTCTTCACTTACGGAAGACGAAAATAAAGGCAGAAAGACCCACAAACAAGCAGCAACTGAAGGTGGCTGCAGTAAATGCCTGGCAAAGCATCTCATGGTGGGAAACAGCATTTGGTGATGTCCATGGGTTCCAGGCTTCATCCACTCATTGACTGCAAAAAAGTTTCATTCAAAGTAAAATCCTTATATTTAAAATTATGTTGGTTGGTTGTCCAATTACTTTTGAGCCTCTGAAAGTAGGGACTATGTCTAAAAATGGCTGAAATTCCTAAATATTTTTTAAATAAGTGCAGAAATATTTAATAATAATATTTTAAATAATATTTTTATTAAATCCCATAAATTCTGGATGAAATCTACTCTTCAATCACATCTTGATGGCTTCATTGCAAATCCATTGTGATGTTGAACAGAGGTAGAATTACGAAAATTGTGTCATTGTCCAAATACTTATGGACTAACTGTACACTCACTTGCAAATCTGCGAATCTTTTTTTGATTTATTTTTCATGATCATTTTGGAGGCTATAATTTGTGTTGCTGTTGAACTGTACTGGGTTATACTGAGAGGTGTTCTTAATATTTTGTCCATCCCATTTATATGATTAAGGTTGACAAAATATTAGGAACACCTCTCAGTATAACCCAGTACAGTTCAACAGCAACACAAATTATAGCCTCCAAAATGATCCAAAAAAGAGTCATGCTAGCAGTTTCCACCCTGCTGCAGTTTTTATGCTAAGCTAGGCTAACAATATCCAGACTACAGCTCCATACTTGACGCATAGGCAACAGTCATTGTTGCCTATGCATCATTGTTGCAGCATTGCCCAAACAATGCTGAAGAGTCCTCAGTAGAAGTCTCTCATTCATTACCATCAATCAAAAATGATATGAAATAGTGTGATTTCCTGGCAAGCTGGAGATACTTTTAAAACTGTCTTTCTTATTATAATGGGTAATATTATAACATTCATATTAAATTAATTGGAAAGCACAGATTGTTGTTTTTATCATTCCAGTGATTGTTTGAGGAATAAGTGGAATCCTACATTGAGCTGTTGCTAATAAAAAAGTAAGGTCACCTTTAAAATACTGCACCATCATTGGAGTTTTAATACTGAAAATGTTTTGGAATCTAAAGACCAGCATTACCAAGCTGAAATTAAGTACTTTAATCCCCGTTCATCAAGGGTGGCTCACTTCGTAACTGGAAAAGCTTGTTCCTGTAATGTTGGGTTCTGTTAACTGGCGTTCTCCACCCTAATTAAGTACAGTGATGTAGACTGTTTTGATTGGAAAATTTATTTGAGTTGCCCCTAGCATTGCTTTGCCCTTAGCATTAATTTGAGGAATAATATTGCAAGTTGGGAACATTAACAAAATGCAGCAAGTACAAGCCTGTTCTTTTGTCTTGTTAAAAAATATTGTGAGGAAACCGCAAGCTAACCAATAACCAAATACCAGTCACAGTACTTTGGAAATAATTGCTGGATTGCACCTTGCACATCATAGACAAAATCATTCCACCTGAATGCGACCATATGCACAGAAACTTTTCTGTGAGTTTATATCTATGTGGTGGACTTAGGACCTACCTCTGTATGAGTGTGTTTGAATAATTGCCGAGCATGTATGACCTTCCTTCTCAGTGTAAGCAAACACAACTCAGTTGTGTTGCTGATGGCTAATGAAGGGAATTCATGCTATGTAATCACATGATGTAAATGTTTACAATAGAAAGTATTCTTGATATCTCCAACATGTCACTTGGTATCCAAAAGATAGTTTGTTTTATTTTTATAATTGCTTTGCCAGTGGAATAGAATGTTTAACTGAGCCATGTGATTTGTCATTGATTAGTTTGTCATAACAGACTTTCAGAGGGTTGTATGAAATTTTTGTGTTATCTTGGTGCCATCTTTGATGCTAATTACTTATTTCACCTGTGTTTTTGTTATGCATACCAAAATGCATCGTGTGCTTTCCTTTGTATCATCAGGTCCTGTGGCTTTCATAACTTCTTCTCACCTACAGGTTCTTGATGAAAAAGCTCCAGTCACAGGGTGTTTAGATGTAGATGTGTAAGGTTTCAATTGTTATTATAAAATGCTGCTGATTTATACTTTAAAGCCACTGAAAACTTGGTTACAAATCTTAAGTTTGTCTCCATAAAATTACATTTTCATGACTAAACAAACAAATGTACAAGGTTAAACTTTGGAAAAATTACTTTTTATTATTGTTTATTAAGAGTTTAATACTCATAAAGTCTTCTAATTGGCTCTATTAGGACTGTGGATGTGGTTTGATCACATTCGATGGAAAGTGCTGGCAACATAAGCAAAAAACCCACAATTGTCATCACCAGTGTAGAGAATCAAAGTTAGGGTGTAATGTCAAAGCTAGCATCTGTTCCACTAATTTCTGTGAATCAATGCAATATCTCATTCGGTGTTTTTTTTTCATCAGTCTATTTTAAAAATGAAGCATATTTCTGGGGTTTACTTTCTATATTTTAACACAAACTGGCATCCACTATAGCAGTTGCTACAATAAATTGAAGCCTTCATGATTTTAAAAAAGATAAAAAAAATAATTACTTTGTGAACATAGAAAAAACTATAGTTCCCATGAAAAAACTGCAAGCTGGGTACTTATGTCAATGTAACTTGGATTCATCCATATCCCTACAAATCACCAACATTCTCTTCTAAAGTCATTTTTCAACGTTTTAGTTGTAATGTCTACTGTCTAAAACTTCTACAGAGTCCAATCCTCTGTCCTGCTGACATTACAGACATTGACTCTCCCATTAACTTGTTTCCTTTGTTGACCCATGATGTTTAGCCTGTGAATGTCTAGAACTATATACTATATATATACCATATTTACTAGTATATGGCTAGACTGCCCTTTATCTGTTTGCTTCTCTCCTACTCTCTGTTCTCACATAAACAGTATTTTAATACAGTTGAATTCCCATAAAGCTGTTCTCATTTATACATTTTTCTGTATCTGTTCTAAGACAACAGAACAAGTAGAAAATAGTGACTGAAACATGGCCCATTAAGACTACATGTTAACCAGTAGTCACTACCAAGTCATTTCCAAGCTTTTTATAACCGTGACGTTGTTGACAAAATCACCATACACATAAGTTAAAGACAATGACTGTGCTGTGATTTTGGATATATTTACTTGTAAAAAAGCAATTACTTAACAGCAAAGTTTGTTACATTACTTGTTACTTTCATTACTTAGCTCTGTTCTGTAAAAGATGCCTTTAAATATTTAAAACGTGTAGAAATAGAAAACAAAACCATGTGATTTAACAACCAGCCAACCTACATTGTCCTGTCCACACAATGAAGCTCTGAGGTTCACACACTCTCCAGCGCTGCATAAAACCAACTGATTCCTGATTGTAAGCTGTGGCTAATGTCATCAAGCCAGATGATAAATTAGATAGCAGGAGTCACCATTCTCCTCTTTTGATAGGGGCTAGCTGCTTCCTCACACCTCTGGTCCCTATGCTAAGCTAACATAATATAGTCTGTCCACATGTAGAAACCTTGAACAGAACCTGGCTTATGCAGTGGGTGTTGGGCAAGATCGTGGAGGCAGTAGGTGGCCTGCAGTCACAGATCCACACTCTGCAGCTCCTGAGGCAGAAATACCTGCAGAAAGCGATAGGAGGAGAGAAGAGAGAGAGACGGGAAAGCACAAAACTACGTGACAGAGAAGAGCCAAGACAGTAACAAGCATTAATGTGATATGAATGCATATGGATAGAGAGGGAGAGGATGAGAGAGGAGCTTGGTGCATCATTGGAAGTCCCCCAGTAGTCTAGGCCTATAGCAGCATAAGTATGGCATGGTTCAAGATAAGCCTGAGCCAGACTTACCTATAGGTTTTATCAAAAAGGAAGGTTTTAAGCCTACTCTTAAACATGGAGAAGGTGTCTGCCTCCTGGGCCCAAACTGGAAGATGGTTCCACAGTATAGCTGAAGGTTTTGCCTCCCATTCTACTTCTGGAGACTCTAGGAACCACAAGTAAGCCTGTATTCTATGAGCACAGTGTTTGTAGTTGGGTCATATGATACTATGAGCTCTTTAAGATATGATGGTGCCTGACCATAAAGGGCTCTGTGGGTGAAGAGGAGGATTTTAAATTCTATTCTGGATTTTACAGGGAGCCAATGCAGTGATGGTTACACAGGAGAAATGTGATCTCTTTTCCTGGTTCCTGTCAGTACTCATACTGCAGCATTCTGGATCAACTACAGAGTCTTTAGAGACTTGTTCGTGCCTGATAATTGGAATTGCAATAATCCAGCCTAGAAGTAAAAAAAAAAGTTCCTTATGCAGCCTAGTTGGGATGGGGTCGAATATACAGGTTGAGACTGGTTTAGATGAAGAAAATTGCTGAGGTTAATTGGTGAAGGTTTATAGGGGAAAAAACAGTCTAAATATATATCAGGTTGTACAGCTGCTTCTAAGGATCCTGTGTTTGAGGATAAATTGGTGCCAATTGAGGGCAGAAGGTGGTGAAATTTGTCTCTAATAGTTAGAATTTTATCATAAAAGAAGCTCATAAAGTCGTTACTACTTATCTACACATTTTAAGACTGTCTTGCAAAGCTAAGTGAGATTCATCCAGTTTGGTTAAACGCCATATCCTTCAAGTTTTTGCACTGTTTGCTTTAATATATTGGTTTGGGAGTTAACCCATGGAGTTAACCTCTTGTGTTTTATTATCTACTTTTTTAGAGGGGCTATAGAGTCGATTGTCATTCACATTGAGCCTGCAGCAAGATCAACAAGATGATCCATTTGGGAGGAACTAAAGTTAGCATTGGAGTGTTATATTGAAACATGGCATTGAATTAAGAGCTGATGGAATTACTTCCTTAAATTTAGCTACAGAACTATCAAATAGACATTTCGTATAGACATTTTTTGCCTGATTTTGTGTAGTCCAGTAATAGGTTTATTTACACTCTGAGCGAAGCCAATTGAGTCTAATAATGAGCTAAACGCCGTGCTAAGGCTATCATTGTCAATGTCCACATGAATATTAAAATCACCAACTATAATTACTTTATCTGTACTAAGGACTAAACTTGATAAAAACTCTGAGAATTGAGACAAAAATTCAGAGTACTGGCCAGGAGCACAGCAGACTATAACAAATAGACACAGCCAGGTCTTAGTAAGGGAAAATAAATCAATGTGGTAATCTGATAATAGATTGTTTACTGATACAGTGTTAGATGAGAGCTATCTAATATTTAACAGTCCATATTTAATTCTTTTATTTGTTGTACTTTTGCAGTGGTGGTGGTAATTTTAATTAGGTTTTGTAAAGCTCCTATTCTATTTATTTTTAAGTTAATTAACTTAAGTGGTCGGAGGGCAGACAGTTTTTATGGGGTTTTGGGTGGGATTTGTAGATATGAGAGCTGCTCCACCCAACTTGGGATGTATGCCATCTCTCCTAATCAGATCATGTGAAAATACCAAAATTTTCACGAAATACCCAAAATCAGTTCTAACTTATAAAAATTGTGTGTTCCTGTAAGACCATCGCTCACAAAAAGAAGCTACTATAGAAAATAGGTTTTTAAGGCCTTTAAATAAATATCCTGCTAGTACAGCAGCACAGAGTATCTTGAAGATACAAATGATAAACATCATCGGTTTTAAACAATTTCATATTCAGATTTTTTATGTCATCCTCTTCCTTGTTCCCTGTCACTTTATAGGGTGCACTATAATTGCACAGCACCAACCCTTTTAGAAATTCCATTTCTTACTCAGAGACACTGCAGCAGGAAGGAAGATAGCTTTTTATTGGGTTTTAAAACAGATTTATTTCCTTAATGGAAGTTTGTATACCACAACTCAAATTACATATGCTAAAAAATGTTAAATAGTCATATATATTCCCCTTCTTTTTGTCAGCTGGTCTTTTACATGCCTGCAAATGCATTTTGATTTGCTCATGACGGTTGTCACTACACTGTGGAATGTCTAAGTAAAATGTATATTTATTTTCCATTCTTGCTGGCCTCATCAGTCCCTGCCTTAATGCAAGTTGACATGACAGAACAGCAGCTCTGTCTCTACAAGCTGTTTCTGCTTCATTATTTATGAAATGAGTGTCTTACTCATTTGTCATTGTTGGTAGATTTTATAGAGGATGTGGATTTAGACACATTCTGCACTGGGCTAAAAATCAATTTAAATAAATAATATCACTGACAAGCTCAATAAATCATGATCTATGTGACTTGTTACTCAGGGGTCAGTGCTCTATGTAAGCTACAATAAAAGGTTAATGATGAAGGGGTATCTACTATCTACTATCTACAGTGCTACAGAAGTGTATGATGTGGCTCCTGCAGAAACCTTTTGTCTGGGTAAAGATTGTTTTTTTAGTCATGTCAGCCTTAAGGATGGCAGTGACAGTTAGTCTGTCAGGCCATTTATTTGGTTCAAAAGGAAGTATCTCAACAAGTACTGGGTGGATTCAGTGCCCCAAGAAGACAAATGACTCTGTTGATCTCTTGACTTTTCTGCCAAAACATATTTTTGTATTATGTGCTCTTGCGTAAAATATGTGTCAACCTCCCGAAGCAAACCAATACTTTTTTTAAAAATGTTTTTCCTCTATTTATCTTTCTAAAATTGGTATATGGTACCTTTTTTAAGTTACCGTTTAAAAAAACAGTTGCCTATTCTGTGTAGATATGGCAACAATGTTCAGAAATTTGCAAGCTGGGAAGCACTGGATTGTTATCTTCTATGAAATGATAAGTCGTTATGATTGATAGCAAACATGGCAGAGCCTGTAACAATCCCTGTACTTATTTAAATTAAAATGTAAACTTCTATTTCAATTTCAATTTAATGTGATTTGTACTTAAGTCAGAACATAATTTATCTCAAAATCAAATACAGACGTCCAAGTGTAACTTCTAAATTTGAATTTTAGCTTTCGCGCTTTCTGCCGATTTGAAATATGCATTTTACATTTCAGTTTTAGCATAATTACAACTTATAACTGGATTTTCTATTTGAGCTTTTATTTGAATTTTGGCATAAATCATGCTTTTTTCAAACAAAAACAAAAAAAAGATTTAACTCTGTCATTTATTTAATTTCAGTTTAGTATTGTCAGTCCTGGGCTTTGTCATTCCTGGACTTCCACCGGTTGGATCGAACAATCTGCTGAGCAAAGATGATTTTATTGTCTGTCATACAAATGAGACTCATTTCTACTTTCTACTTTAAGGTGATAGAGGCCATTTCATGACAGAACAGAGAGATGAGGTGTTGGTTTCATTCTTATCGCAGTAGCTGATCACTGCCAGCTAAAAGCTGCTGAAATACAGTATATGTAACATAATGTCAATCAGGCCATAAAAAAATAAACCGAGTATCTGCTGTTTTTCTGATATTGTCATAATAAACTCTGTTAAAAGCCTTAATTTAGTTTCAATTTGACAGATTAACTGCTGATGAGGTGTATTAAATATACAACAACAAAAATTACAGCTACATCTGTCACCAGCTGTGTGACCCACTAGTGTCCCTGAGTGTTGGCAACACACACACAGCTTAAAAGGTCAAATGACGCACTACTGTATTAAAATTGAATCTAGTCACTTTTTTACTGTCTCTTTTACCTGTTTGCTTTGAATCCCACATTTCTTGATGATTACATGTCTTAAGTGTGAGCTCACAACTTCAAAAATCCTTCCATCCATGTCTCACAACAGATCTGTTGTGACATGAACAGAAAGTTCATTAGGTAACGTACATGATTATGAGCACCAAAAGGCTGAGACAGCAGAATATCCCCTGTCTATTTTAAGTTTTATATCCAACTGATGATGAATTGCTTGTATTGTTGTTAAAATAATGCCAATGATATTAAGTGTGTGTGTGTGTGTGTGTGTGTGTGTGTGTGTGTGTGTGTGTGTGTGTGTGTGTGTGTGTGTGTGTGTGAGAGAGAGAGTCACACAAAAACCCCTGGTGCAACAGTCTTATCTCAGATCACAAATACTACACACATACATTCAGTCCTGTCTGTTTGTCCGCAAGCTTTCTCCAGAGATCAACTCAACACACAACTGCACATGCACACACATACACACATTTACATGCTATCCTTTTTTGTCTGAGCTGGACTGCTGTTTATGTATTCACATCCTCAACCTGAAGCATGGTTGAAGGAAAACTAATTTCTTTAGTTTGTTGTATGGTTGTAAGCTTTTATTTGTTGTGTTGTGGTTTTTTTCTCATTGTGAGGTTTTCAGTTCATTTGTACGTAACAATGTTGTATGATTCTTACACTGTCATGCCACTGTAATCACCCCCACACACATAAAAGCACACATGTACAAATACTGGTGTAGAGATTTTTGTCATCGTGATGTACATAAAAAATAAGTGTATTTTTATTCATGGTGAAATGGTGAAATGATTGACTAAAATAGTTTAGTCAATCAACAGAGAATGAATCAACAAAAATTTAAGAATGGATTAAACATACTCTGGTTTCAGATCCTCAAATGTGGGATTTGCTGCGCTTATCTCTTTTATATCATTGTAGACTGAGTACTGTTGGGTTTTAGACTGTTAGTTAGACAGAACAAGTTATTTGAACACATCATTTCGGACTATAGGAATTTGTGATTAACATTTTCCACCATTTTCTCACATTTTATAGACTGGATAATTAATCAATCAAAAAAATGACAAATTAATAATTAAGATGACAGTCCTAATTTGTATTATCATTAATCAAATTTAATAATTTTATATTTATTAAACTGACATGGCAAACTGCTCCCTATTTACACTTCCAGCAGTTACAGAGCAATATTAGTTTTCATTTAGAGCCATGTTTGTCTCCACCTGACAAATATAAGTCTGATACTCCATCACCTCTAGGTCTCTACCAACTCCTGATGGAAATATATGGGTACATAGCTGCTAAATGCTTTGCTATGTTCACCCACTTGTTGCTAACTTTGTCTACTGTTTGGTGCTGGTCAGGTAGTGTACAGTGGGTTTGTCTGAGTTTTTTCACTGAAAATAGCTGCATGCTATAGCTGGAAACAACATTGAGCTTTTGACACTGAGCCAAAACAGTAAATTTGCTGGCCTGAAAATGAAAAAAAATGATTCGACAAAACCATAGAGCAGAGGGGAACGGCAGACTTTGCTAATAATTCTCTGTGCGTTTGTCACTATGAGCAGGTGAGATTAGGCCATTATTCAAAAACATGTTAACTAACATCAACTAAATGTGTCCATTTGATCATTCATTGTGACTGTTGGATCCTTGCAATGAATTTAGACATAAAGTTTTAAAGGATTTATTACATTGTTAGACTGCTTTAAAAGTAGGTATACACAATATTTTAAAGGTCTCATTTGAATTCTCTGCTGTTTATGTACTGGAGTTAGTTTTAGAATAGGGTGTTCTCTCTGAAAATCCCAAGAACTTTATTTTTTTCTTTAAACTGGAGTAGCAACATCAACAAAATGTGCACAGCAAGGACTTCACACTGGCTTGGACATAACACACTGTTACATCTGTGGCTGACTGTGGTCATTAGAAGCTCATGAAGATAGTCAAATGCTGCATTACCACTGCTGATGAGGTGTATTGAATATACAAACAATACCACTCAACTGATTTACACAGTCACACACACATGCAAACTTTTGGTGGTCTGGTTATATAAAGTGCAGTGTTTTTGGTAGAAAGATGTGAGCAGTTGCAGCTAAGTGGCCTCATACCACCCCACACTGTTTCTGCCAACACAGCACCAGGGGGTCTAAAACACACGAATGCACACCCACACACACATGCACACACACACACACACACACAAACAAAATACTCAAAAATAATAACAAGGTTGCATAACCTAACCATATCACTCTTTTCCTTTCTCTATCTTTGTATCCATTTACTGCAGTCTCTCTCTCGCTCTCTCTCTCTCTCACACACACACACACACACACACACACACACACACACACACACACACATACACGCACACACAAATCCACACTGAAAGCATCCACCGCAGCCTAAATGTTAAATTACATAAATTCCAGTGTTTTGAGTAAAATAAATGGTTTGCCAAACAAGGCACCAGGAGATCAAACACAATGAAACACACACACACACACACACACACACACACACACACACAAACATACACACACACAATAACAGTTACACCTTTTCATATTACAGCATTTTTGTTTCCTTGGCTGTACAATAGTTTGTTTTGTTTGATATACTACTGTTTTTCACAGAGAGCTGCAGCTGCGGTCAGTTTGGATACACGTCAATTAAAAAAGATTCCAACTGTGTGCATGCAAATTTAAACAGAATCTGTGTGTTTAGCCATATTTTGGTTAAGTAAATTGTTTTTGGAAACATACTGAGGGTACCTCTTTTAACAGCAGAGACGCAGATTATTCTGAAGTAGTGACTTTTATTTAAAAAAAATTTTTTTCCTCTGTGAAAACTGGTCACTATTGGCATCCATAAGTACAGAGGTGGAGTCAAAATGGATTTAGCCTAGTTTAGCCAAACAACTACAAGCAGGGGGAAATAGCTAGCCTGGTTCTGTCCAAAGTGAAAAAACAGACTTATCAAGAACTCTAAAGTTGACCAATTACACAATGTATCTCATTTTTTTAAACCATGCATAAACAGAACTGCAGCAACAACAATTCGTAGTTTTAGGAAGTTAGAACATTTTCTTGACAAACAACAGTTGCTTTTGAACGTAGAAAAGAGCCTGGCTAGCTGTTTCCCCCTGCTTCCAGTCTTTATGCTAAACTAAGCTAATCACACCATGACTCCTGCTCCATAGTTAAACATAGGGTGAGAGCGGTATCATTCTTCTCTTCTCAAGGATATTTCTCTGAAGCATAAATTCATGTACACAAAATGATCTTATTGACACTAGAAATAATTACCTCTAGTGGTATGTAGCCTCATAGAAGGTTTTGGTTTAATTTGCAGAGGTTTTTATGTATTGTATGTCTCAGCATTGCTGTAGCCCCCCCCGCCCCAATTATAATTATAATTATAAATATTTGGATTTCTAAAATTTATTTTTTCAGTTAATTCTTCAAATATATTTTCTGCAAATTATTTTTCTTAACTTGAGATTGAAAATTCATACTTAATCTTGAAAGAGCAGCTGGCAAAAAACTGTCACTACAAAGTACATAAGTAGCTGTTTGAGAACTTTCAATTGTATTTCATGATCTTCATCAGCAGATGGAGTTTGCCCAGTTTTTAGGGTCTTGTAGATGTTCAGATTTTTATTTTCCTACTATTTTAAGGACTTCTCATTTATGATGGTTTAAAAGTAGACCCTGAAAGTTCAACCTTGGAAGTTGGCTTTTCAAATATATACCTCTAACTCACACCTTCCTTCCTTTGCCATCTAGATTCCTCAAAATTAAGGTTTAAATTCTGTTTCAAAGCAATCTCCACATTATGAAGAATGAAATTCTTCAAAAGCTGAGTCCTTCATAGGGCTAGGTATCAAGCCTAAATACACTCTGAGCATCAACCAAAGTATCAGCTTTTGTTGGCCTGAAAGTAGTCAAATTGATGCATATCAAGTCTAAACATGCTGGAATCAGCTTCCAAAATAACGAGCATCTGTACGTTTGTAACTGTAAAATTTATACTCCCCCAAACCCAATACACTACATGTGAATGGAGCATCACATTACTATGGATAGTCCACAGAACTTGATGTTTCTTCCATAGAAAGTAGTTCCCCATAAAATTGTCACATAAGTCACTGAGACCGTATTTCCGATAAGGGATATTGCTGTTGAATTTGAAAAGGTCATTTATCATTGCCACAAATTAGATTCCATTCACCTCCATTGATTCGGCTGGATGCAGAAAAGTCAGAAACAGATATCTTAAAACTTGGAAAAATAAAACCAAACTATCTACATAATTAGACAACAGTAGGGTTAAGTGAGAAAATATGTTTTTTATAACTTGGGTGAAACAACCCTTTAAGACACTCCCGAGGAACATGTGAAGGTATGTGTTACTTAATGCTAACGTGCTGTAAATCATTGCACTGTACATTCTGGTCTCTGTTTCATTCTGTCATAATTAATGCAGGAGTACATGCAAGAGCGATCAGGAGGCAACAATTAAATACAACTATGCATGATGAGTATGTGGGGACAGGCAAAACGCACTTGCACAAGAACACTTTCGTACACACCTTTCACTGTCAAGCTCTGCAGCCTAGAGGTATGCAGACTATCTCTCCATCTAGTAACTATACATCAAACCCAAACCTGTGTGTATGGAAAAGATATTCAGACAAGGGGGGAAATTGTCTCTTAACTGAGTTGTGAGAACACTGAGCTGTTCTCACATAAAAAATACTGTAAGTCGTGTCAGTCACGCTGAATAAAGTCACACTACAAGCCAGGTAGGTTTTGATGTTTATTTCAACACTAACAGTCACGTGTCATAATGCGCTGACTGGTGTCACGAGGCAGCCGCAGATCATCTGATTTCTCTTGCTCTAGCCTCAGAGTGAGAAGCTCAAACTGTCCCATTTCAAGCAACATAAATTAACTACACACAGGTCATTCTGTTATTTAGATACAGCTAACAGCTAACTCCTCAGAAACAGTATCATAAATGCCTTCTAGGTGTTACAAGGTTATTACTTTTCACCATTTCACAAGTCAAACATGTAAGATGTGACATCACAATAGCCTGATGAAAATACAGAGTAAATGATTTAGTCAGTGGATTATCTCAAAACAATGTATTCTGCTGGCTTCTGTTTTATTTTCTGTTGCTTCTTGTCTGTGCAGTTCTTGGAAGAGAGTACCAAGAAGAACAGCTACTACTTTGCAGCAGCTATTTCCAGGATGTAAAACTTAATGTCACAGCATTCAGAGATGCAGGAGCTGTGGGATTACTAAATGGGGCCGTTTCTCCTAAAAGTATCTTAAAAATCAATTTTACAAGTGTTTGTACACATAGATGGACTCAGAAGTACATGCCTGCCAACATTGTAAAGAGTTAGATGAAATTATGTATTTCTAAATAAGTGTAACACATTTTTTTCAATACTGAAAATGAAAATAACTCCATTATTAAGTCAGTTATGCAGTATATAGAAGCAGGGGGAGACCAAAAACCTTTGACTCTCAATGCAAATTTCACATTTTTGGATTTTGTTGTTTTCCATAGGATGTTACAAATTTTTTGACTAAACAAGAAAAACATATAATTTGTAAATTTTAGGTACCTATTATGCAGATTCATGTTTGTATTCCTGGTGTGTTAATTTTTTTTATCTTGTCCTCTTCTAATAGAGCACAAACATACAAACATGATGCTTTTCTTGTCTTGCTTCTGGTTGAATAAGATGCTTGTCAGGGAAACACACATCCACCCAAACAGCCAAACTAATGTCAGAAGAATGGTCAAAACCCAGATTTAAAGGGACACTCCACCAATTTTACAGATGAAAATCAATTTAGTTGTAGTGAGGGGCACTACTCTGTGAAACTGGTTGTACACAGATCAACCACAACATTAAAACCAGTTACCAGTTTTAATATTGTGGCTAACTGGTGCTCTGTTGTTCTTGAGTGCAAAATCTCCCATAGGTGTTATATTGGGATGAGATCTGGTGACTGCGAAGGCCATATAGCATATGATCCACATCATTTTCATACTCTTCAAACCATTCAGTGATCCTTTGATGACAGTGCCCCCATCCATGGGGCCATGGATGGGGGCATTGTCATCCTGGAAGAGACCACTCCCATCAGTATAGAAATGTTTCATCAGAGGATAAAGGTGATCACTCAGAACAATTTTGTATTGACTTGCAGTGACCCTTCCCTCCAAAAGGACAAGTGGACCCAAACCACACCAGCAAAATACACCTACAGCATAACAGAGCCACCAGATTGCCTCACTTGTAGGGGTTAAGCATTCAAGCCTGTACCATTCTCTTTGTGTATGCCACACAGGTACTCATCCACTTGTGAATATGGTGAAGGATGACTCATCTGACTATATCACTTTTTCCACATCTCTTAAACTAGTTCCTATGTTTTTTGCACCACGAACTCTCAAATGTGCATTCATCTTTGTAATCAGGGGTTTATGCACTGCAATCCTACTATAATATCTCTATGTAATTGTCGATCGACTGTTCCTGCTGACACAGTCTGATCACGTTCTCAGTCACCTGACGAATAGTTGTTCTTCTGTTTTTCCTTACTTATCGCACTAATGCACGAGTGGATCTGGATTCGTCATGTTTCTCCACTCATTTATTTAGGTTTTTCCTTTAATTTGTCACCCATCTGTATGTAACTTTTGATAATGGGATGAGTTGACTTTGTATTGCTTTAAAGGGTCACAAACCAAAAATGCTGGGAACCACTGCTTTAAGCAACAGTTTCAAATTTTAAGCAATTATTCGCTTTTTTGCCAAGAGTTAGATGAGAAGATTGATACCACTCTCTTGTCATGTAGATTTGTAGCAAGCATGTAGATTGGTAGATGGATTTTTTTTTTTCTTTTGATAGAGAGAGGCTGGCTGTTTCCCCTTGTTTCCAGTCTTTATGCTAAGCTAAGCTCACCGGCTGCTGGCTGTAGCTATAAATTTACCTAATAGACCATAGACATGATATGGCATTGATCTTCTCATATAACTCTCAGAAAGAAAGTGAATAAGCAAGCATACCCAGGTTATCGAACCATTCCTTTAAACAACCATGAAACAACCACTAATGGTCTGTGATGACAGAACAGGAATCAAATGTTTCATGTTTATTTCCAGCCTGTGAAAGCTGACCAAGCACAGGATAGAGTGTAGTAGATGATACTCCATACAGCTCTAAAACACGACTAAATAAATATCACTTTTTGTGTTAAAGAGACAGACATTGTATTTATACTTAGGGCAATATCAACTCTGCTGAGCTTACAAGATCCCTATCAGTGTTTCAACTCCTATTCACAATATTCTGAATAGTAAGGAGTTCTGGATAGCAATTTGAGTGGCTATGATTTCTATAAATTTAAATTTTGAAGGGACTACAGTAAACCCATCCCACTTTCATTATTTGTTTGAAAGAAAGAGCTTTGATAGCATGTTTGTAGCTGACCTATCTACCTTTATAGAGACAGATAGCAGACTGTACTTAATACTTAATGTTGACCTTTTAAAGAAATCTGTCCATTTATTCCCAACCTTCCCAGCTTATTGTGCAGTGACTACATATAGAAATTATTGCTGTAGAATTACATTGTCATACTGAGGTGCATTTTAAGTAGGGAAGCCCATCTCCTGGTATTGCCAACACTGATTTCTCTGACCCTGAGTTTGTGCCTTTGAATTACAGAAAAGTCCAACATGCTTCCAAACAAAGTGAGTCTATACCAGTGACTCGCACACAGGTGGGTTGTCAGAGTCCTGGCTGTGCATGGAGCTCAGGCCTGTGTCCGAGTCCTCATCATTTGTGTTGCAGGACTTGGACAGACCTCTGGCCTGCTCCACCCAGCCGCTGCTCTTCTCTGATGATGCAGGTTCAATCTCAGCACTCACTGCACCCAACTCTCCCTTACCATCATCAGTCACTTGCTTGTTCACCTGCTCTATCTCCATGGTCTCAACTTTGGCCAAAAGGTCCAGCAGTTCACTCTCCTTGGTCTCCCAGAGTGCCAGACTCAGGTCCAAGTCCCCCCTGATGGTATCCAGGTCTGTCTTCAGCTGCAGGCCAATGTACAGACTGGTGTCCAGCTGGGTTTTGATACTCTCCTCCTCAAGGGCAAGCTCGTTCTCAGACAGACTCTCAACATCTGGTTCCACAGCTGGAGCTGCAGATACAGCAAGGCACATCTCCTCTGCGACAATTTCTGTGTCCTTTATAGCCTCCGCTCCTTTCTCCTCGCGCCGCCGCTTCATCCACCGCCGGTTGAGTTCCTCCTGGATCTCTCCAGTGATGCTCTCCACGAGCGCCTGGCGCTCCGTCAGCTCCTCCTGCAGCCGGACCATCTCCTCGCACCGTCGCGCGTAGTCCTCAAACTGCGCGAGCGTCTCCGCCGTATGTAGCGCATCCTGCAGCTCCGCTTTGTGCTTCAAGTCCGACGAAGCAGGAGCCTCCGATGAGGTGTCCACCATGTATGTGTCCTGCACGTAGTTCACCCCGTGTCTCTTAATGCGGTCGAGGTGCACGTTTGCTTCGTAGTGTTCGATCTCCCGGTCAAGTTCCTTGATCCTCTGGATCTGCTGGCGGATAGTGTGGTCCTGGGAGATGACCAGGTGAACCAGCGTTTCCATTTTCTCCACGGAGCTCTTATCTTTAGAAACAGCCTGCTCTTTCTTTTTGTTCATCTTATCCAACTTCCTGAAAGCCTTCCTGACTATGCGCCTTTGTTTCTCCTGTGACAGGTTGGTGGCAGCGGCGGTCCAGCAGGTCCTGGCGGTGCACTTGAGCACCCCGCCCGTGCCGCCGCTCTCTCGGCTCTGGACCACCCGGGCCTCGGCGCTGCGGGGCCCGTTGTTGGGCAGCGATGCCTCGTTCTTCACCAGGAGGAAACTGACATTCTCCTGCTCGTCTCCCCAGGCGCTCCAAAGCCTGAGGATTTTGGTCTTGTTAGGTAAAATCCTCTCGAAGCCCCTCCATTTCTCCACAACGCAGTAGGACTCGGGGGAGGCGGACAGCATCGCAGCTGAGGTGCCCTGCCGCGGGTTGCGGTCCTCCAGCAGAACTTTGACCACGTCGGCGCAGGTGGTTCGCTTTGACAGCCCGGAGACCAGCTTCTCCTCCTGGCATACCCACACCGAGATCTTCCCCTCCTCTGATTCCATCTCCGGCTCAACTCCTGGAGAAAAAGTTACTTCAGCGAATCCTCTAAGTCAGTCTACCTGTGGCAACTCAGAAAGCAAAGAAGGCAAAATTAATCTTTAGATTTCTGACTACGTTTGTAGTTACTTTAAACATAATGATCGGGGGAAATCGAGGATAATCCAAAAACCGTCGCTGCGTATAAATTCTCATTTTAAATACGCTCAGAGGTCCGAACATATAACCTCGTTAGCCATTGAGGAACCATTAGTGTCGTCTACAGAAAAAATACATCCTTTTATTTTCCAATGGTTTGTTTCCGGGCTGCCTGTCGGGACTTTATCCCTCGCTACCCGGCAGATTGATCTCAGCCCTGCGCACAGCTCCCGATAAAAGAGTTGGAGAGGTGCGTCCTTTGTGACAGAACAGGCTGTTCTGCTGTGTGGGACAAAACTGGAGAGGGCTGTAACGACTGGGACACGCCTCCTTGCTCCTCCGTCCGTCTCCCTCTCTGTCACACACACACAAACAAACATTCTCTCACTTCTACTATGGGAAACATGGACTCTCTCACTTCTACACGGGAAAACAAGGACTAAGATAGTGAAACAAACAGGCAGGAGTCTATTGAGTTTGAGCTAGATCTGAAGACAAGTTAGCCTCGTGCTAACTGCTTAATTTTATAATTAATGAATTTGAGAAGTTTATGTGTCCATATGGACACCAAATCTCAACCCAGCTGAACATCTCTACTCTTCACCACCATTATTAGACGGAGAATGATGGTATTCATATACTCCAGTACAGTTCCACAAATTTGTGCCAAGGAGCACTGAAATGGGAGGTTTATTGATGGACAAAAAACTGAGACACCTTTTGCTGGTGTGTCCTTTAAGTTATCACCAGCATGTAATTCCTGGTGGTGTATACTCAAGGTTACGGTTCAAGACTAGTGTTTTAATGGTGATAACTGCTACTAAATGATATATAATCCACAGCTATACCAACAAAATCTTAGTCAGCACAAGAAGTCTACTTTAGTTGAAGTTGTTTTTTTTTTTTTTACCTTGTGGGTATGCAGGGGTCATACAGCCATATATCCTCCCCCTGGATTTTTGCACTAAAGTTATGTTTGATCTTCAACCAACTCTCACAAGGCAATCTCATACTCTTGTTATATTTTTACAGAATTACCCACAGTTTGCAGCAGCTCTGCATTCTGTAGATGGAGTTAATCGTGTTTGTTTATGATGTTCCACACAAACCAGATCTAATGATTCATGGTTACAAGCCAAGAAGACTGAAGCTAAAATCAATGATGAAGCACTTACTCTGCAGTGTTACACTGTGGTATGCATTGTTATACAATTTTATCCTCATAATCACCAAACTGCTGAAAGTTTGAGAACTCAGCTGGATTGAGCATAAAGCAGAAAGAAATTCATCTATTACAGCCTGCAGGGTTCTCATATAGTGTCTGACCCCATAATCTACTCTTTCAACTACTTGAGGCCAGAATATGGTCGATGAATCTCATATCAGGATTAAATTATTTATTTGCATTAAGAGTGTGTGTGTGTGTGTGTGTGTGTGTGTGTGTGTGTGTGTGTGTGTGTGTGTGTGTGTGTGTGTGTGTGTGTGTGTGTGTGTGTGTGTGTTTCTGTGTGTGTATGTGTGTATGTGTGTGTGAGTGTGCGTGTGTGCATGCATATTACATTAATGGCAAGTGTACATCCCCACTAGCCACCATTAGAGTTAGTTTGTGTACTGTAACCACAGCTCTGAGTGGTGCATCAGGCCGGGTTTGTTGGTAAAATAATTGCTTAGAAAACCATCTTGGAATGTGAGAACACGCCAATGCATGTGTATGCACATAGCATACATAAACATACAGTATTATTCAGCAGCATGTGCACACACATTCAGAACACGCAGTACACTAGATTTGGATAAAGAGGATTGTCAGTGCTATGTCTGGGCTGTGAGATAACACTGAATATTTTTCTCATCTTTGACCTCATTTCCTATGCTGTCATCATGTCTGTCTGACCTGTAGAGTAGCTGTTAAAGGTTTGGTGCTTCCAGTTTTACCACAATAAATGTGACCACAAAGCAAATCCGACTAACCCAAACATTTACTGTCGCAAAAATGGCTTGGTTTCTTCAAAATCCCATATCTTACATGTGAAAATAAAGTCTTATATGTGAGCCTAATGTCTTTGATTCTGATTGATAAAACACTAATTAGTAAAGAAATAACTTAATTAATTTAAAAAACCCAAACAAATAAAATTTACTGAGAGGTGAAAAAATTCTATTATCTTACTGGCAAATGAATATGAATAATCAGGTCTGTTAATAAAAATAATGCATGAAAGCATGTTTTATCACTCCATGAATAGATGGATGGATTGTTTTTTTGAAAATGGCTCCCCCTGATGTTCATAAAAAGTACTACACAGTTGCAGCCACTTTCACCCGCTGGAGCTCTCCATTTACCTAATTTACAAAAAATTATTTTAGGACAAAATAATCAGTTTTCTCAGTTGCTTTGCGATAATTGTCGAATGAAAATCTGGATTCTCAATACACTGTGAAATTCTCAAATGCATTTCATGTTGCTTCTGCACAATATTCAAATGTATAATTAACTTCAGTTTTCATCACTTCAAGTGATGCATTTAAGGAAGGCTTAGTGGTTAAAATTGATTACACTGCTTTTCTAATGAATTGCAGTATTCTCAACTGTGTTTATCAATATCCTCATTCTGTAAATCCTCACATGCAAAATATTTTAGCCAAAGATCAGATCCTCTCAAACAGAAATTTTTCATATTGTCAGAAATCACCTAGTGTCATAGAGTCACACAAACACTTTTTTCAGCATTCTGTTTACTGGTTTTTGTCACTGTCAGTGTTCATCTTTCTGTGAGTCCCATAGTCACAGCACACCTTTTATGTAACAGTAATTTTAAAAAGAAAAAAATTGAAAGTATATTAAAAACAAAGGCATCAATACAACAAATTCATTCATGTAAACAGAATTAAAATCTCCTCCAACATCTCTCCAGCCATCCAAATACACATTTCTATTGTCACAGCATTTTATTTCATATTTGCTTTTACAAAATACAAACACAAAAACACATTTTGGTATGTGAAGCCCTCCCCTAAAGTTTATGATGTGATGCTCTAACAGCAACATGTTGGCTCTGTTAATCTGTTTCCAGCTCTCCTCCTGACTGCACACATCAAAAACAGTACATTGACACATTTTTCTTTCTGTATTAGAGGATTGATGTCCCTCTCTGATGTCTCTCTGCTCCATATTTAGTATGTTACCTACATAAAACTGATACCTGAAGCCTGTAAATTACAGTAAATTTGACATGAGATAAACTAAAATTTGAGGATGGACATGTTACTAATGGAATTTAAAGATTCTTTGGTTATCAGTTCTTTTAATGACCCTACCAGATTACTGAAAGTTTTATTATTTATGTTTTATTAAACATCTGAAAAGTCAAGACAGAAAATAAATATAAAAAAAAAATGTTCTTAGACATTTAACTTCTATGTGAAAACAACAAATATAGCATTATGAGAACATAATAACTATGGACTTGAAAATCACAGTGTTTTCAGAACTTTTTGCCTGTATTGAGCTGTGCAATGATATGGTTAACTTTTTCAGGTTGAGAACTGCACCAGTGTTTTAGAAAATGTGCGTAAGAAAAAAAAGTAACTGAAAGTCCACTTACTGGCTTTTACCAAGTGCTGAACTCTGTTCTTGTGATAACTTGTTTTTGTATATGAAAATGAGAATGTAATGTATATAATTATGATAAAATTTAATTAAAATAGTGAAATTATGAATTTCTAGTTATGACTCTAGGCGTCATTGTTCAATATGAACTAATGAGTAAAGACAAAACTAGAGAGCAAAGATTGGAACTGACCATTTATTTAAACTGAACAGCATATGCGTACAAAGTCTCTACAAAGCTAGAAAATATCTAATATACTTTAAGCCATGAGGGGAAAAGAAGTTACAAAGGAAAGATCAGACCCTGTGCAGTACCAATAGACACATTACTAGCTTTTGGATTTTTCCTAAATTTACTCTCTTCTTTGCAAAATAGGATAAACATTAGAATATCAAAGATATACACAACATCTGTAATAAACGTTATTGTCACATTTATAGAAAGCACCTTATCAAAAACCCTCAGTGCACACAGATGTGTTGCACATGCACCGGAGTGAAAAGATTCAAGGCCATTTTGGAATTGATTACAGACAGGATTTCTGTATCACTTGAGGTTCGGAAAAGAAGTTAAATATCCAGCTTGCAGATACAAGATAACATTACCAACACAGACAATGATTCAGAAACTCAGCAGTTCACTGCAGTATCAAACCTATTGAACAGCTTTTAGACATAATGTATACACTGCTTTTTGCGGGACTTTATTATTGTGAGCATATTCTCTAGTTAATTTGAATGAGTAGACATTTAACAGTAAAGCCCTACAGTTGAGTTTAACAGACATTTAGGGCATTTTAATAAATCAGTTTCCAGTGGCCTTCTCATACAGGGCTTCTTCACACTGCCAAACAAGATGATAAAAGGTGTCCAGATTCGTTAAGAAAGGTCAACTTAAAAAATGTCTTAAAAAGCATTTAAACCTAATTCCTATGAATTTTATTTATTTCGGTATGTTTTTTGTTTTGTTTTGTTTTGATTTGTTTTTTTTTTACTTAAATCTGTACCGTTTTACAGTGTAGCCCATGAGCTATAGATGTTTCTAAGTTGATGCCTGTTCCTTTTTGGCAAAAGCTTGTAAGTTACTCTAGCTTGTAATAAATCACTTTTCCTCCATATTTTGTGTCCCATGGTGACTGTCTTTGGTAAGCAGGTGGTAGATAATCTCCAGACAGAGGGTCATCATTGCATCAGCCCATCTGAGGCTGTGTGTTCAATTATCATGTACATGTTACTTGTCGGTACTCTTGTTTGAATGCTAGGCTGTCTGCCTGCAAATAACAAACTATTGTGGCATGAGTCCAAACTCTGGGAAAGATGAAGGCAGGGGAATTTGAAAGGGCTTTTCCTGCCAAAATGATTCACCAGTGTGTTGAGATGGTAGTATTTTGCTGGACAGGTGGATGTAGCACAGAGAGACACCCACCGCAGTCTTTAAACAAATAAAGTCTAAATATAGTCGGTTTGGACAATGGCAAATTTGAATTCTTAGGCACAAAGGTAGAAAGTTCTCTGAGTAAGATCTGAGTCATTATTCATTAAGACCAAATATTTAACAGTTGGCAAGCTCTGACTAAAGATGGCTCTTTTCAGGCCTGGTAGTATGGTAAGAATTGCACTAAACACCATATTCCTGGATCCACTGGACACCACATAGCATCCCAGCTGGTCACACTGAAAACTTAACCCTGTGAGCCATGACAGTTTGCTGATTAACTTCCAGGATGCCTCAGGAGGAATTAATTATTATAACATACATGACAAACTCTGGGCCTCATTCATTAATATGCAAGTAATTTAACTTCAGTTTTAATCTTGGTGAGTAAAGATTTCCAAATGATATGGTATTATTCACAGATGTTATGAGTTATAAGTTTATCAGGAATTTGAACATGCCACCCAAATGGAACTCTGGGGTCTGTTGTAAACAAGCAAGTATATTAACTCTGGCTAATTTTGCTGAGTAAGTTATCCAAACAATTTTACTTTTTGGAACAATCCCGTGTTTGTCAATGGACCAAGTGTTGATGGACATTTTTTGGCAATGTGGGATGGTAATAGTAAGATAGTGTAGTTTATAACAGCGGCTGGCATTATTTTCGATTCAGTTTTACAGTAGTAGTTTCCCATTGTGGGAAAAAAAACTTATTTGTTTACTTGCCAAGAGTTAGATGAGAAGATTGATGCCACTATGATATTTTTACGCTAAATATCAAGCTACAGTCAAGAGCAAGTTAGCTTAGCTAAGCGTAAACACTGAAAACAGAGGGAAACAGCTACGGTAAAAATAAAATAAAATTAAATTAAAATCTGTCTAGCAGCACCTCTAAAGCTCATTCAATATGCATTTTGTTTGTCTGATCTGTACACAAGCAAAAATGTAAAGATGACAAGCTGTGGCTTTATTGGGTTATGTGCTGAACAATTTCTTGGTCATGCGCATCAGTCAGGTTTCCCACCATATATAGTGCAAATTCTAATTCCACAATTATGTGATTATTAGGAGTTGGTTCATTGAGGTAAACAGTTGATAGCGCTACTTCTCCAGTTGGGTGCCACAAAATGTATTGCATGAATAGTGTGCAGCAAGATGACATAATTAATAGAGCACTAGTCACACTTCAAACAGTGGAACCAAAATAGGAAACATGATGGACACATGGCATTTCTGTTTTTTGCATGTATTAATTTGAGGAACATTATAGTCTCATTGCTCCAGATCTGGATCTGATTTCAGTGGGAGCTTCAGCAGACATTTAAGTGATGTTTTTATGTTTCTGTTGTACTTTGTCACATTTTGCCTTTATCAAACAAATCAAATTTTAACCTTAGCCAAGTGTGAAAAACGTTTTTACAGTATTTTGAGCTCCCCCCCCCGAAGTTTTTTGGAGTTCCCACTTAGTTTTTTTTTGTTTGTTTTTTTTTGGTACATATTGAAAATATGCAGATGGGTGGAAACACACTTATTGACTGCACACTTCAGTTTTTGTATGGATTAAACAATTGAGATTGGCTGGCTATAGAGGTGCTGGTAAGATGTTGTTGCCTTCAGACAGTGCATGGCTAGCTTTTTCCCAACGTTTACAGTTCGTATGCTAGCTAAGCTAAGCTCACTGTCTGCTGGCTATTGATTCAAGCTTATCATACAGGCATAATGCTGGTATCGGTCTTCTCATCTAACTCTTGGCACGAAAGTGAATAAGTACATCTTCCAAAATGTCAAAACTATTCCCATTAGTTTATAAAATAAACTCAACCACCAATAAGGACATTTTCCTATGAACATGATTGCAACCACATTTGATCAAATCTATGATCAATATTGCCCAGATCTTTTCCAATTATTTTACAGTAGGGATGTGAAGATACAAGTTAGAATTGGACTTCTAAAGTAGTAACAAGTCCAAACAGATGCATTTTATGAATGAGGCACCATCATATGCAAGTTGTTTCTGCATGAACCTGTCACACATACATGTATACAAAAATGCAAATACACATAGGCTTAATGACATCAGATACAAAGTGATCAAGAATGTGTCTCACTGACATCATGTGGGAAATAAAAACAGCTAAGATTATTTAGGATGGTCCACTACTGACTGTCTAAAAATTACAACAAGAAATATTGAATTTGGATACAACAGTGAGTACTGGAGCATGTGATATCCAATTATATTTTCTGTATATACACTAAAATGCCTTCCTACCCACCATCTACAACAACAAATTATTGGGACTCGTGTGAAACAGAGTAAAAATGTTTCCTCCTATTTCCAACCAAAGGCACTTCATGCTGAAATGAAGTAACCACCAGTTGACACCTGCTACAGTACACGTCATCAACAGTTTTTGGTTCCTGTTTCATATATTTCTTTAATGCTGACATAATATTGTGTAACTGAAAGAAACCAGACCTCTATTGATTTAATGGAACTGTGTCTTCAAATGTTTTAATGTCCTGTAGTGTTAAAATGGAGCACTGAACAAGCTGCCCTAACATGGAAAACTCTCAAACTGTAGGCCTCTGGTCAGGGAAATCTTCAAATTAAATATGGACGTAATAACATTTCAGGCTCTAAAACCTGTGTAAGTATGGACATGTTAAAGCTCAAGTTAGCTGGTTTAGGAATATTGAATTTAGCTAAGCTGAATTTGCAGATCATATGTTTTTAATAGTTAATTTTAACCACTTGAAACTTTTTCTTTCCTTGAACACCATGAATGAAATTGTTGTATAGTTCATAAGATTCCATTGGACAGAGCACAATATATTTAAAGTTATAATCCTCAGGATTTCAATAAAATCAAAACCAGTCTTTGGCTCAAATAACCTCGCGGGGGAAAAAAAGCATTTATTTAATCCAATGTTACTGTTTGTAATTTTATCTCATTCATATCAGCCTTGTTGTTTACTCTTTACTCTCTTAGAGCTGTATCAGAGCAGTATTAAGTTGCTGCTGGTGCTAACACAACATTTCCTACTGCTGCTACTTAAAGCATTGCTTCTTAAAAGCATTCAACTGACGAAGCACTGAGTTGGCTTTTACTGTGAAGGATTCATAGAAAACATAATGTATTTGTTGCCGACGGCTAACTCCAAATCAAGTAGGACTGAAATCTTAAGGATTATGACTCCAACAAGATTTTGACTTATTTATCTACAGTGGGTTCCAAAAGTCTCAGCACACTTGAAAGCAGTCTCAGACTTTTGGACCCCACTGTATATCTAGATGCAGAGTCACCTGTTGCACAAAAAGGCACCTGAATTGTTCAATTTCACTGATAGTTTCTTATTGACATAAATTTTAGATAATGTTCCTGGAATTAAAATATAGTCTATATGCTACTATTAATAAACAATTTTCCAAAGTTTAGGACATATTCTTTTTTTTTTCTTTTTTTTTTAAGAAAACATACAAAAGGTAAAAATTTGATTATTTTCTTTGGGACAAACCTCTTTTTTGTGCAAGAATTCAGCTCACACAATTTGCACTGGCTATCTGTATAAATCCACCTCTATACTGTAGTATATGATAATGCAGTAGTAATATTCCTACTGATGATACACAGGGTCTGACCTTCAGTGTCTGTCAATATCTTGGTAGATAGCACACACACTTATTTCACAGGGGGAGAAAATTTGATTTTTTTTTTTCTTTGACTGGGCTGAGTTTCCCAAATGCACATGACAGAAATACTACTTTAATTTCCATCATCAGACAAGCAAAAATACAAATTTACCAGGAGAAAGTGGGTCAGTAACCAATTAGCAGGAGACATGACATCTCCTGATATCCGAATCAGGGTCTTCTTGGAAAATCACCCAGGTCGATTGTAATGTCTTTCTATGGCTGCAATGCCACTGTGCTTTTTACAGCTAATGAGCACCCAATATTCAGGTTTGTCAGGTTAGTTGATATTTTCTGCTGAAATCCTCCTGTTGGAGAGGATTCTGCAGCATACTGGGTCATATCTTACGTGAAATAAAAATGACTCCTTTATTATTGTTGTAATGTATTCTCATGAGCATCTCATGAGCAGCAGTGAAAATACAGCCATTTTCTTTCTTCACTATGTTGTTGTTTGGTAGAATTCATATATATATATATATATATATATATATATATATATATATATATATATATATTCATACATACACAGAAACACATATATATACTGTAAGTGTGTGTGTTATTCCTTGACGAGTCGATAGATGTGGTGCTGTGCTCCGTGCTCATTGTTGGACACTTCAAACACACATGCCATACACAGCAAGGTCTCCTGAGTGTCTCTGTTGCTCACCACCTGGACACACACACACACACACACACATGGAGAGGAAAGAAAGGATAAAAAAGTTAGGTGTTGTATTTGCATGTAGAAATAATGCAGGTTACATACAAAAAATTAACTTACAAATTCTTTCTATAATACATGCAACCATACACATACAGGCGGACACAGTGACTGATGTCCTTACCAGCAGAATAGTGAAGTTCTCCAGCACACTGTTCATCATGTATTTCTCAGGCAGGTGTTTGAGCTTGTGGATGAAGTTGATCATGTATTCACACATAGGAGAACGACTTATTCTGTAGATGAAACGCCCATTTTCAAACTTTGCATACTCCGTCTGAGAGAAAGGGAGAGAGAGAGGACAGTTATTATCAAAATAAATGTGGTATCTGACCATTAAAGGGGAATTCCACCAGTTGTTACATATCAAAATCAGTTTATCAGTCCTGACCTCAGCCTGTGAAAATAGTTGTATAGTTGTATCTCTGTGTCTCTGAAGGAGCTTTATAAAGTCTGAGAAAATAACCTTAGAGATGTCATACTGGGTTATTTACATCAAATTGCAGTATGGGAACTGTAGGATCCAGTGGTTTTGGAGATTGACTCATAATAGGGACTAAAAGTCAATATATGTCAGCCTCTGCTGTACTGATTTCAACCATTCTTTTTTAATCTGTCTCTTACAAGTCCCACAACTTTATGAGATTACAATACTAAATCATGGGAGTACTCTTTTAATATAATACCATATTAAAAGAGTATTCCCATGATTTAGTATTGTTTACTAAATCTCTAACAACTTTGTGCACCTGATTTCAAGCATATCTAACCTGAAAGCTAAAGCTCTGAATGAACTTTTAAATTGATAATTTGTCAGTTAGACTAGCCTGAAGGATTTGTTTTTTTTGGTTGTTAAATCTTAACTTTGAATGTCTCAGGTTTCTTTGTTCCATAGTGGCTGCCAGAATTTAATTTAATTTAACAACTGGATAAAACCCACCACTTTCTGTGAGCTAGAAACGCTTAAATAACATGTTAAGAGCAAATGTTAAAAGTTTTATGAATGGGCTTCAAGTTTAATCCCCTCTTGTTTGATGTCAGTCATAAAGTACAGCACAGCAGACATTAATGTCCACAAAAAGGTCCTAGATTGCTACTATCAACCGCACTTCATAATGAGAATTTTAAAAAAAGAATTCCTTACCTCCACCTTCTCAACCACCTGCTTGCCGAAAGAGCAGACCTTGGTGGAGCAGGTGATGGTCATGTTCTCTGAGCTCTCGTACTGGCTGGTCACACCATAGAAAGCCGCAGGGTCATCCTGCACATTATAATTCAGGTCCGCCTGGCAACCAAACAGAAAACATTAGAATTTACACTGTTATCTACAATATAAATGATGCTGATGAATTTTAAAATTGGAAACAGTCAGTTACTGTACACAGAAACAACACGCTTTCTGTTACCAAAGTTGGCCAACAGCATCCTCTGCTGGTAACTCAGTCTCATTAAATGTGTCCATACTGCACAGCATGAAGTATCAGGTTGAGGCTGACTAAATCCCCTTATTACACAACCAAAAGTTGTTCATGTTCAGTCCATGTTCAAAAATTAAGCAACATAATTGCATAACAATCTTAATTTTCATCAGGTAAAGGGACATAATAATCTATAATTTCCCCTATTTAACAATCTGTTTTTTATCAGTGCTGAGTGGTCGGTTGGACTGGCCTGCTCTGAAACCTGGTTTGTATAGTTCCCATCATTTTTTTCTCATCAAACAACTTATAAGAAGAAAATAGTGTGACTGTAGATATTTACATTTTCTTAAAGTCAAACCAATATAAGGGAGGTAATTGGGACAACTTTAGTGGGACTACCTTCTCCAGGATAAATAGTCACTACTATATTACTGAAATATTTAAATCAAAGATTGCATGTTTTTATGGTTGGACCATCACATCAAATAGAAATATTTGAAATATTTTGTGCATAATTTCATACAAATTTTCCCAAATTCAGTCTAACATATTTCTATCTTTGGAGAGGGATATCCCCAAGAATTTGAAATAAATTTCTGCGAACTTCTACAATTTTTGGCTGTGCAGCATGAGTTTTACATGAATGTCCCTCAGAGACAGACATCTCAAAACCTGGACAAATAAAACCAAGTATCTGCCTGGCTAGATACCACTGGAGGTACTAAGAACATTTGTGTTTTGTAAGTTGGGTGAACTGGCCTTTAAAATAGCTGTTTCACGTATGTTTGTTCGTTGGTTTGGTAGCATGTTTGCTCGTGTTAAATGTAACTTTTTTAAAAATATACAAATAGTAAGATACTACTCTGCCTTCTAAAAATAATACAAGATACTATAGGGCAAAAACAATATTCTTGTGTAACTTTGTGCCATTGAAGTTGAAGCTGGAAAACATTTAATCAGAACAGTGAGGTCATACCGCACCTGGATTGCAGGCTGAGAGAAGTGGAGAAGGGTTTTTACTATTTGTAATGAGTTCTCTAAGGAGCATGGTATGTTTCACGACTGAGAACACACACACATATGCACGCCCACATGCCGCACATACATACACACAAACACAATATTTTAAGTCACCCACATTCAGATTATTTCATGCTTGCACACTCACAAACATCAAACTGTGCTTAATTAAACCAGCAGATTTTAAATTAAATTCAGAGTGGAAGCTCTCTACATGACAAACACACTGTTTTCGTGGTGCAAGCACACCTCATAATTTCTACATTTACCATATACTTCACCATCCGCTGAATGATCCTACTGTCTAATAAACTCACAGCTTACAACTCACAACTCACAGATATTCATCCTGCCCATCACTTTGATAATTGACCGTTGCTAAACTCCACCCCCAAATTGGAACTGTCCAATCACAGCTTAGCAACTGTAACAGGCAACTGTCAATCTTTGGATTTCTCCACATGCTGAAGTGGTATACATAGAACTTTAGAAAGATACTCTGCATTTAAAGAGGTGGTACCTTTTTTAGAAGGTGTTGTCTTTTTTAGGCTTTCCAACACCAAAAACATAAGAGTAAAAGCATAAGTCTTGTAACATAACACAACTACCTCACTTGATACAGTAGTAACTTAAACCAGGGTTACTTTTAGACATTATTTTGTGGCGTTACGTAAAAAACTCTTCTCAATGGCACTTCCACACTGTATAGAAGCTCTGCTTGGATGCCAGGGGTCTCCCACCTACTTTGATAAAATGTAATTGGCTGAGAGTTACTCATACTTTATATTACCAGTTATATTTTTTCACATATTGTATCAAAACACTAAAACTGATCTCCAAACCAAACCAGCTGAATAAGCAATTGTTTTGTGTAACCAGTTATCAAATATCAATATCCAAAACGCAAATTTTGTACAAAAAACATCTTAAACTCACATCAGACATCATATTGGTGTCAATCTGTGTGTCAAAAATCTGAGTCATAATTCAGTCAAACGTGAAGATACAGATGTGATACACATATTTTTGATTCAGTGTGACTTACACTTCCCGAGAATACAATTATGTCCGATGTCAATTGCAAATAACATCCATAAATCTCTTTAGAAATCAGACAAAAAAGTGCTCCTTATAACTCCAGAACTTGCCTAGGTATCTTTACGTGTGGAAGTTTTCTTCAGTATCAAAGTAATCCAGTGATAGCTGTCAGTACATCCAATGGTACATAGCAAACAGGAACATATAATAGCTAATTTGGGACACTTAATTTTCCAAAATGTAAACAAACATAGGCTAAAAAAAACAGTGATCATGTTGCAGCATAACTAACTTAATCCATGGCAACAATCTGTTCATATAGGTGAGAATTTTAACTTTTAATGTAATATTATCCAAAAGAGTTGCTAACACTGCATGTCGCCTATGGCATACCTGACGTAAACAAACCTGATGGCAGCATAACTCATTTGACTGAAGGCTACTTAGGAAATAATTATTAGGTGTCGGACAGCTTTATATTTGATTTTATTTCATTTGGAGCAAATTTACTGAGTGAAGTGTTGCTTAATGTTTGTAATATGCATCCATGGTTTGTACATTAATATATTCTCTGAACCTTTGGGTGAGTTACTCTACAACGGGGAGCAGCTACTGGAGACCCATGGGTTAAGATAATGTTAGCAGCTCTGTCCTACTCTCTATTGGATTTGGGGAAGTTTACACTCTCACATCTCCAGCCAAACTCATTATCTAAAAAAGCGTTGCATTCATTGAAAATACATAGGTTGGTTCACAACCCAAAGGTTGTAACATTACAAGTGAAAATTACTATTTTAAAATGCAAACAGTAAAGCATACATCTAACCTCTGGTCTGCCTGTCCAAGTAAGCTAGTTAGCTAAATAGGGTTATGTTAGGATAAAATCCGAGACTGATCTTTTTTCCTTATCATACTTATAATACTATGACTAAATGCTGTAACTTCTCACTTCAATAGAAGAATAATGCTGTTTCTCAGTCTTTTAGCATGTCTTTTGATAGCTATCATGTGTAGCCATCAACTTCATATTTTAAACCCTTTTTTACAGGGTTCTCATTTTAAAACAAGTCAGCTGGAAACTGATAAAAAAGCTGATAAAATCTGCTAGCTGTCATTTCAGTCAGCAAATTGATGGTTGCTAGCTAGAAATGAGAAGACTGCTTAATCAATCTGAAATCAACTAGAATTACCGCCTCGCAGTTATATGCCTCTGCCAACCAGTCAAGTTGCAGTTTACATCCGTGTCTGTCCAGACACATATAAAATATGTAGTGAAGATTTTGAAGGAATTTAATAAAGGTATTAAGTGTATTCGCAGAACATTATATTAAATGAGAGAATGAGAGACAGGCGGACAAAAAACATGATGCCTCTGGCCACGGCTGTTGGCAGAGGCATATAAATGACTGTGAATCCCTTGTGGAAAATCTGCCACTGTACACATTGCAAACTGCATATACCCAGATACCCCAGATACATGATCCTCAGTTTTGTTAAATCAGTGTCTGCACCAGTCTGTTTTAAAAGAAATGACCAAATGTGGTATGTGTTCCGTTGCCCGGATTTTTGAAAGTCCTTTGGTATACTGCAGCAATTAAAGTAAAGTAAAACACACACCCAGGTGGAGACAGAGCAACACATGAATCAGGAGGTGAGCAGGTGTTCAAATAAAGTGACTTTGCCTTCATTAACCCACCACCTCCATATCCCAGGTGGAAAGACAGAATACACACACACATACAAAGACACACACACACACACACACACACAAAACTAGACCTAAAAAAAACTAGTAAGGGACATACTAACACTCACAACAAAAATTGTCTTCAAAAACAAAATTAAGAAACAAAAAGCTGACTAAAAGTTTTGGGGTTTTGTTTCAGAAAATTTTCAGATTCTATTTTGAGGCCTTAATTATATCAGATGGATAGAGATGAAATGAAATGAAACCAAACTATCATGAACACGGGAAGTTAGCAAGTGTTTGTCTGCTTACCCAAAACTTAATCAGGTAGAAAGCGTTTTGTGGGCCCTTGCCAAACAGCTCCTTGAGCCCCCCCTTCTTTTCTGGGAACTTGTCATAGATCTGCCTGATGTCCACACACTCCAGCAGTGGGTCGCTGTAGCTCGGACTGCTCTGGCTAATGTGCACAAACAGGTGCTTGTTGTACTAAGGGGAGAGAAAAAACTGAATCAAACAAGGATAGAGGAAGAAAAAATGCAGAGAGATGGAAAACAATTCAATTCACATTGGGTGAAACAATAGCAAAAGAAAGACTGAAAGAAATAACACTGTTTTCTGTGGATTGGTTGACATTTTGACATTTATGTTAATTCCGGAGCCCTTTCCAGGGTCAGCATTTGGACATTATCTATTCTAAATATAATATATATTTTATTTGCATATTGAATAATAAGAAATTAAAGGAAAATTTAACGTTTTTACAACTTGGGTGTTATTTTAGTTTTGACTATCTACATCCATTCCAATAACATTTTACCAACCACCTCTATTGCTTAGTTCTAGAGACATGATGCAGGCCAAGAAACATAAGCAGTCAGATGATCACACAGGGTCTAATCACTGTAAAAGCATACTGTGATGCAATTTGGTCCAAAGTTTTAATGAGCATGTCCCTGTTCTGTTTGTATCCCATGCATACGCATGAGGACACACATGCATAACCATTTTGCCGCAGATGACATGATACGCATTCCTGTCAATAGTTGCTTACTATCCCACTAAAAGACAGTTCGTAGCAGTGTTAGGCCGAAAAAAAAACAAAAAACAGTGATGTGCTACCAAAAGCAACAAAGAAGAAGACTGCAAGCTAGCAAACATGGACATAAATAATGTAGGTTTCAAAATACTAAAAAACATTAACTTTGCAAATGTCTTGTGACGGGGTTGATGCATTCAACACATTTTTTGGGCTAAAGGACACCCACAATGTGTGGGAAAACACTGAACCTAGGCTGTGATTGTTTAAGGGAATAGTTCAACACTCATGGATTACAAACAAATGAGATGTGATGTGTTAATAACTGAACTTTGGGTGCAGTAATGTTTATTATGCAGGAAACGTGGCACATTTTGACAACAGCGTCTTTCAGTGTCATGATACAAAAGTTTGAGGTGTTTTACTGTCCAAACAGAAAGCAACAAGATGAATGCCACCTGTCTGTGAGACCAAGGTAGAAAAATGACAGTGGGTCCAAAGTGTGGCAGGATGACAGATAGACTGAGCAGACAGTGAGATAGATCTTTACAAAGGTTATTCATACTAGGAGACACACAAAGGGCTTTGACGCATTTCTCTGCTGTGTGGTTATCTGCCATCTCGGTTTATTTGACAATAGGGAGTGCTTAATGTAGTCTGGTGTATGTGATACGCACTGCCTCCTGGTCCCTCTGTGTCTCCAGGAAAGAGGAAAACCCCACCAGCCGTAGCTTGGTGGTGCCGATGGAGCGACCTTGCCATGCTGGCTCTCTGTGTGTTTGGGCTGTAGTCGGAGGCTCATAACCTAGACAACACATACACACACATTCAGATTAACCTCTCTTCACCACTGTCATAATGTACAATCATGCTATTTAACAGGGTTAGCTGCAGTGCTAGCATAATTCTTTGCTGCAAATGTGTAAAATTAATGCCATTACTGGACTCTCATGGACACAGCCTGGCGGAGGTGAGGTGCAGCACTGAAAAGCATATGATAAAGGTAAATGTAAAGTGGTAACAATGATTAGGACACAGTGAAATCCCATGGGGTCTCATTCACTCATACGCTCAATTTACAAAAGCCTCTCTCCTCTTGACATTTAGTTTCATGCTACTGTAACTGACAGCTTCAATCACCTACTTTCAGTAAAATTGCCAATCCAGCAGAGGGATTTCGATGAACTGTTATCAAGTAAAAATCAACACTGGAGGAGAGTCCGGTGACAAGTAGTAGTAGATTCCTGAAAGTAACTTTTGTAAGCACATATTCCCACTAGAATCAGCTACCTAGTTTAGACTAGCTTGCTAACATTAATGCTGATTCCCGCTAAACATTACTTTTTGTTCATGTTACTCCAGCACTTGCTAAGTAATTTCTAGCTCCTGCACACTCTGTGTTTTCTTTGTCTCGTATTATTGAAATGCAGAGCTCTAGCTAGCATTAACAGTCTCTCTTTCATGAGGCCAGATGTGTCAATGGCAAATGACCAGACTGTCAAACTTCACAGCAACAGGCAGTCTGTGACCTTGATGGTCTGTATGTTAGGTAAAAACATGACACAGAGTAGCATGTAAGGGTGGCACTCAAATCACAGAGGAAGCTTAGAGTAGTACGAAGTCAGACATCCTTTTTTTTCTCTTTTTGACCCCTTCACAGGACAAACCTCAAGTCCCACAGGAGATCAAGGTGCCCAGACAGAGCCAAAACCCCCCCTGTAGATAAGCCAGTGGCCTAAATGACCGGAGAGAGAGCCGCCTGTCTGCTAACAGAAAGGAGATAATTATACCGTGGTCCCTCTCACCTGAGATTGTGGTGGTCCCTGCTGTCTGCACATTGTAGGATTGCTGAGAGAACGGCTTGATACTGAAAGAAAAAAAAGGCAGCGGCAGACAGACAGGAGAGCATTGAAAAGGTTGACAGAAGTAGAGACACAGTTGGGTAATTCATATTGTACCTATGTTTTACAGAAACGAATGCTATACTGTGTCCTGTATGAACAGTAACAGGAGCACAGAGGTCAAGAGTGTCTCTCAGTTCAGTAAAAGCCCTACCAGCCCCTTTACTACAATTATCATCATCACATGGTCGTGTAACAGCAGCTGGCAATGAAATGAGCAGGGTTTGAATTTGAATTTCCCCTCTAGCCACTATCTATGTGAATAGAAAATAATGTAAGACAAGTCCACCAAATTTGAAAGTCTGCATATGGTATTTATATAGACAATAAAATCAGACAGATTCCAGATATCATTCATGTGACTTACTTAATCACACCAATGGTTTCTTAAATATTAAATGAGAGAACACATTTGATGCTTATTTTATTCTTTTTTTTTGTGTGATATTTCGATCTAAAAACAAGAAAATCTGTCTACATCCTTAAAGGCCATAAAGGAAACTAAAGCCAGCTGCTCCATCTTTTAAAATTCAGACTTCACAGATGAAATGCTTAACTATTTTTTTGGCTTTGGAAACTCTGTTACAATAACAACAGCCAAAACTAAGGCCTTTAGTTCAGTATTTTTGTTCAAATCCCGTATTTTTATATTTTTTTGGCCTTTGATATTTTTTAATTTCCACACTCTCAGAAAAGCCTCATGTCCATTAGTGGAACAGACCTTAAATAGTGGCATAAAATTAATAAATTGAATGGATTATATTTGGATAAAAAACAATGATTGATATCATATGGGTGGAAAAAAATGGGTTTATGATACCCTCAATATCACTCTCGTTCAGGAATTTGAACTGTTTTTCCAAATTTAGGATCTTATATATAATCAATAGGCATGCGTTGCCTTTAAATGATTCTCTCATAATCAGAACATGTTTGTCTTCCATCCTACAAAGTCTGGTGAAGCTAGTAATGTTATTTCAAGATAATCATGACCAAACATGGCTTCCCAGATAAGGCATTTTTGAGGCTATAAAAATGAGATAATATCAAGGGCTGGAAAAATATTAAAACATAGGATTTGAACAAAAATATTTTACAGGCCTTGGTATTGGGACCAATTTATGATATGGACAAAGTTTGAACAAAATCTGAGACAGTGCTGCAACAACCTTATCTGATTTGACACAGAATGACCCAGTGGATACAGGTGTGATCCAACAGGTGCTGAATCTTAATCATCAAAATACCTTATATCCATGTGCACAATTTGGGGCAGGGAGACATGTCAAACCAGGTGTATGAAAGAGAGAAATCTGATCCCCCTAAAATGTCATCCACGCCAAAAGTTCAAGCTTATACTTTTTTGTATTTAATTAGTACATTCAGTTGGGTGGAGGCAGCATTCATTGTACTAAGTGTAGTGTTGTACCACAGAAGAAACAAAAGAAGAAGATACTCCATGGGCGCATCTGTGTGTATATGTGCATGCACACCTTCCAGTAAAAAGTGACATCAGAGTCAAAAGAGGCAGACATAAAGCGGACTGATACGATAAAGATTTGAGGTGAGCACCAAGACACTGTTTACCTCAAACAACACTCAGATAACAATATTGTTAGCAGCATGTCGGTGTTGTATTCAAGTTCATTATTTCACAGTTTGTCAAGTATGAGTATGTTTGTAGAACTGGGCAGCCAACAGCCAACCTCCATATCACTCGCTGTTATCCTGAGGTCTCTGTCTTTTTTGGGCTATTTTCTTCACTAAAACTAATCATGAAGCTGGTCAGTCGCCTGTCTCTTTTACCACTGGGGTTTCCAGCTGTGAGTGGAAGAGGCGGGGTTGTTAACTGCTACATTACAAGCCACATAATCACAACCAAGCATGATGTATTGAGATGAGATAAAATGGTACTCAGTAGTGATTAAACATTAGTCCACAACCAAGTGCTAGACCACAATCTTTTAGAACTTATATGACATGCATACACTTGACGAGTACTTTTTTAGGAACACCTGTACACCTGCTTATTCATGCAGTTATCCAATCAGCAAATCATGTGACAGCGGTGCAGTGTATAAAATCACACAGATACAGGTCAGTGGCTTCAGTTCATGTTCCCATCAAACATAAAAATGGGGAAAAAATGTGATCTGGTATGATTTTTGGTGCCAGACAGGGTGGTTTGAGTATATCTGAAACTTCTGATTTCCTGGGATTCTCATGCATAACAGTCTCTACAGTTTACTCAGAATGCTGCAAAAAAACAGAAAACTTCCAGTAAGTGGCAGTTCTGCGGACAGAAACGCATTGTTAATGAGAGAGGTCAGAGAAGAATGGCCAGACTGGTTGGAACTGACAGAAAGGCTACAGTAACGCAGATAACCACTCTTTACCACTGTGGCGAACGGCAGAGCATCTCAGAATGCATAAAATGTCGAAATGTCCTTGAGGCAGATGGGCTACAACATCAGATGACCACATTGGGTTACACCACACTCAGCCAAGAACTGAAATCTGAGGCTGCAGTGAACACAGGATCACCAAAACTGGACAGTTGAAGACTGGGAAAGTGTAGCCAATACTGATGAATCTGTATTTCAGTTGAGGCACGTAGATGGTACGGTCAGAACTTGGTGTCATCAACATGAATCCAAGGACCCAACCTGCCTTGTGTTAACAGTCCAGGCTGGTGGTGGCTGTTTAATGGTGTGGGGAATGTTTTATTGGCACAATTTGGCCCCCCTAATACCAATTCATCATTGTTTGAAAGCCACTGCCTATCTGAATATTGTTGCTGACCATTTGCATCCCTTTATGACCATAATTTACCCATCTTCTAATGGCTACTTCCAGCATGATAATGCATCATCTCACAAAGCAAAAGTCGTCTAAAAACTGGATTCATGAACATTACTATAAGTTCAGTGTATTCCAGTGGCCTCCCTAGTCACCAGATCTGAATCCAATAGAACACTTTTTGAATGTGGTAGAACAGGAAATTTGCAGCATGAAGGTGCTACACAATCTTCACAACTTATGTGATGCAATCATGTCAACATTGACCATAATTTAAGTTAAATGGTTCCAACATCTTTTGGAATCCATGGCACAATGAATTGATGCTGTTTTGAGAGAAAAAGGAGGCCCTACCCTGTATTAGTATGGTGTTCCTAATAAAGTGCTCAGTGAGTGTTGGTTTAATACTATTTTCCTGTAAGATTGTTGGACTCACGATGTACAGTTTAAAAAAAGGATCAACATCGATGCAACAGAGCCAGAGATATGTATTCTTCTGAAAAGCCTACATTACCCGAAATGCAATTAAACCACCCACAGTTTATAAGAGATTTTGATGCGTTATGCAACAGTGGCTGATGTACTTTCTAACTCTACACCCCCAGATTTCTTTCATTTTTAAACTTCAGATACAACTGACAATGACTCAAGTGACATCACTTGAGGACATTTATCAGACTTCACACTGCTCGCTCTGGAGCCACAGAAGGCTTTATATAAGTTTTTTCACATCTGCAGTAGTACTCCCAAAGACATTTAATAGAACAATTATTAACAGTGACTTTCTGAAATGTTTCCTTTACATACATAAACTAGGTATAAAAAACAAGAGAAATCAAAAAAGATCACTAACTACTGCAATGTTCACCTACTGACACTACCATATATTAACCCACATAAGTCCCAGATTAAGCAGGAAAATATTTTAAAGCTGAAAATCAAAAATAAAGTCAGATATGGGTGCATAAGGTGAGTGTGACTTACTCCTCTGTGGTGGAGCTGGACTGTCCCCCCGGAATCATACCCTGCCACAGCTGAAAACACACACACACACACACACACACACACACACACACACACACACAATACACTGAAATTATGCTGCAAACCATAATTGCAACACAATAAGAATGTGTCTTCTTTTGTGTGCACCAGGAACCAAAATGAGCATATGTGGTCTCCAGATTGTAGGAAAAAAGATGCCTTATTATTATTCATGTCCTTGTGTTCCCTGTATTTATTTGAAGAGAATAAGTACAGTTAGTCTGTGTTACCTGTGCATTGCTGGGGAAGCTAGCCCGTACAATTCCAGGCAGTAGCTTGCTGTGTATGGCAGTGGCTGAGACAATTTGAGCAGAGGACATGGAGGAGATGCTGTGCAGAGCTTTCTCCTTGGCATTCTGGTCCTGCACGTCAACAAACACACCATCACCGTCATCATTATGAATATCACCATGATAAATAAACTTAACTGCTCATACAGAGCGGTACAGTGAGTCATGAAAAGCAGGAAATTCTTGAAATAATTGGAATTATCTTGAGTAATGGAATCTAAAATCCTAAAGAAGATCAAAGCTTGAGGGGAAAACTTATAAAATTTGTCATTCTCCTGTCATTATCTAAAGTCATTATCTAACTGGCTGTGATTTGACTGGCTTCTGCTGCTGCTTTATGATTACACAAATTAACATACAGCAATTTGAGTAAACTTCCAAATATGGAGCGGCTCATTTACCAAAAGTACAACACGGTGGAAAGTAGCAAAGGCACTTTGCTACAAATTTGAGGCTTTGTTTGTATGTTTTATTAGAACTTAAGAGCTAAAATGTGCTGGATAGACAATAAAACACTGATTAAAAATGAATTTTAGTAAATACTGTAAAGGGACCTTGAGGAATAGAAACTATTTACAACAGTTTCAAAGCTTTTTTGATAATCTCGACAATCAGAGCTCCCTAGGCAGACAAAGGGTTGAGCAACGTCACCGTTTGTATTTAATCTTTCAGATACCAAGAGATTCCTGCTGCAAGTGGCTTACCTGGCTCACATGAAATTAAAGAGTTTGACCTTGCTTCACATTTCTAATTATAGCCAAAATCCAACACAAATCAGTGTCTGACCATGTGTGTTTATGTCTAAATCCTCTGTTTAGCCTTAAACTGTCTCTCAGTGACATGAAGGAATATACCTTTCTCCATGCGTGTGTAGTTTGGGTGTAATGATCTGGCCTATGGCCGTGGAAGGCTGTAAACACAAAGTGTGCTGCAGAGATAAATGTGCTTCAGACAACACAATGATCTGGTCATTGATCACTGTTAAGGGCTGTTTCATTTGGGCAAAGTTACATATGGCACAATCACAGTAAGTCTGAGCTTGTGGACTTATTTGCAACACCTGAACTAAAAGTAATATGAAACATGAAGTAGAAAACAGCTGAATGAAATCAAATTACTGGCTATGCAATAACTGGAGAATCACTATTTGGTAGCTTCACTCAAGTTGATTAGCACTGAGAGAAATGTCTCTGAGGTCATAATATTATAGAAGGTACTGAGATGGGAATCATGCTGGAATTTCATATTTAATACCAGGAACCATATGGGTTTGATAACCATCCTTGACCTGAAATAATTTCTTTCATACGACCAACCCATGTGTTTTTTTTTTTTTTATACGAAATCTAACTGCAGGTAAAGATCTTACGTCATGTTCAAATGAATGGAGATTTTATGGCATTTTTGATGTACTATTAGCAGATCCATGGTATATATTGCTGAAAAATCCATTAATAATCTTGTTTTTTGGATAATTGATTAATTTTGTAGGTCTTTAGCTTAAAGATCCCAATGAAAAGACCAAAACGACAAATGTGTTACTCCCTCTCTCAATACTTTTCCGCTACTCCACTGTGTCTGTGGCTCAGTCTCAAGGCCATTGGTTCCTTCTGAAGACATACTTTTTAAAAATCAAGGTCACAAATAGATAGTTTTTATTAAAAAGGCTCTGTAGTTTTCTTAGGCTGTTGGGCACTGTAGTTTTTAGCAGACATTACTCAAATGGTAAAAAAAATAGTGCATTTGTTGGGGACTATTTTCAAATGCCAATTAATACACATTTTTGTGCTCTAGTGAGTATTTCCAGCAACAGGACAATGTATGTGAGATCAAAATTATAATTTTCTAGATTTTCATGGTGTTCAATGCTGCACTATTTTTGCACTGCATTTTCCAGAGATTTTTTTATCCATGTTTTTAATACTCTGATAAGGCGGAGCTTTTTCTGTTTGTTCATTCATGCTGGTTATCCCAACTGATCAGCTTTATTTATTCCTAAAACACTGGAAATGTAAAACACACCACTTCCTGAGCACAAGAGGTTTTTTTCACAGTAAAAAACCATCAACCCCAAAGACTAAATGTTGAAGTATAACATTATTTTCAAAAGTGTAAATGATTACTACACCCCTTACCTTTAGTTTGGACTGAAACTCCCTGGATTTTCTTCTGGCTAAGACCTGGATATGACTGGATACCTGGAGAGAGGAAAAAAAAGAAAGGGGAGTTGGAGGGTAGAAAAGGGAGGAGGAAGGACCAAAAAGTGAGTTGCCATAGTTATGAAAGGACTGTTGCCAAACTGAAAGGGCAAACACACGCGCGTGCGCACACACACACACACACACACACACACACACATATTAATCCCCTGACAAGAGTGAATAGACCCATGAATGCACATCTTTTGAAAGAGCCAAAAGTCAACTTAGATACGAAGATTACACAACATACGGATGGTGCCACTTTTTGTGCTGTCAAAAAAATCTATACATACATAATCTATACATAGTAAGCTGTACTCCTTTTTTTTTTTTTTTTTTAACTCTTTTTGCTATTAAAAAACAATAAAAGCCTTCTTACATTTCTAAATTACATCTGCTATTTAGCAGTTAAACAGGAATGAACTTCTGAACTAGCTTTTGAGCTAAAGCTCCATTAGCCATAACACTGAGTAGTCAGTAAAGGTCTCTCTACGTGGACAGCAATGTAATAACATGTCATTTTCTGTGCTTATATAGTTGTTAATTTTGCATATAGTTGTTAATTTGCTAACAGTAGCAACTCTTCAAAGTTTTGATCAAGGAGTAAGAAAACCATATTTAAAATCACAGTGACATGCAAATGAGCAAAAACTATACATACAGTGAAACAGTGTGTTTGTGTGTCATCATGGCAAAATGCGTTCCTGAGTACACCTACTGTAGTTGGAACTACCACAGAGGTGGTCTTGAGTACTTAGTTTGTATACTGATTTTATATGTCTGTCAGTCTGCTGGGAAAGATGCAGTCACAAAACTTTACAGGTGTGTAGTTGAGATCAAAATGAAGGCCAAGTTCAAAGATGGGTGTCATCCGTGTACTGAGTACTTATGTAATATTGTAGGGAGTGTGTGTGTGTGTGTCTGTGTGTGTGTGTGTGTGTGTGTGTGTGTGTGTGTGTGTGTGTGTGTGTGTATGTGTGTGTGTGTGTGTGTTCTGACCAGTCCCACTATAGGGATAGGGAGCTTAGACTGATAAAATCTACAGCTCCCCATGCAGGTGTTTTCCTTCTAGCAGTCAAAAGCTGCCACTGATGACAGCACACACATACACACACACATACAAACACACACTCACACACACACACACACACACACACACACACACACACACACACACACACACACACACACACACACACACGTGCAGTTTGTTCCGATGAATCTTCCATGGCCATATTTTTGCTGGTGTCGCTGCACAGTAGGACTGTGCACCACCACTCCAAAGTCTGCTTAGTCTTCCTAAAAGTCTTTTGCAGTCAAACGGGGGTTTGATTTGCCTTTCTAACAATCCTACAAGCAGTTCTCTCGGAAAGTTATCTTGGTCTTCCAGACCTCAACTTGACTTCCACCGCTCCTATTAACTGCCATTTTTTAATTAAATTAGGAACTGAGGAAATGGCTACCTGAAAATGCTTTGCTATCTTCTTATAGTGTTCTCCTGCTTTGCAGCATCAATTATTTTAATTTTCAGAGTACTAGGCAGGTGCTTAGAAGACCCGATGGCTGCTGATTGTTGGGACAAGGTTTGATGAGTCTGTGTAAAAAAAACCTAATGATGATTGTGAACAAGCCATAGCCTTAACAACCTCATTAAGGTCTGGGACCTTGGTAACAGTTATCTGAGAGCTCAAATCTCCTGGGGTGCCCAAATTTTTGAATGGTACTCCTATACTTTTTTCACTCTAAAATTGAAAAAAAAAAAAATAGTACACTAATTTTACTTAAAATGTTTATTGTAAATTTATGCATTTTGGAGATCAGTTCATCTTCTACTCCACTACTCTCTCTACACTGTGTGTATAAACAGTATACTCTATTTATACACGTCGGTGTGTACACACACACACACACACACACACACACAAATTCACTTGTCGCTCTAATGGTACAAAAGAACTCATCCAAATTGTTTTTTACCTGCCCATTTCAAGAAAAAGTAGCCCATCTTGGTGGAAAACCACCCAATCTCGTAACACTGATGGTGATCCCAAATGCCAACAAGAGGTAAATGTTTAAAATGTCAAAAACTCAAAAACAAACACACAAAAAACTAAAATAAAACACAAAACCTTAGGGATCCTTTAAAATAAAATCAGTTAACCAAGGCTCTTGTGTTTAATCAATTCAACCACTTTTAGTATGTTTACTTTTCTCCTAATGTAGAAAACAGAATTATAAAAACGTTAACAAGTGCAGCTTTATATTTAATGTAAATACATGCTTTTTTCTTTGACCAAATGTAACCACTGACCATTTCACTTAAGATTTTCAACCATTCTTTTCATCACTGAAGTTAGCACCATTTCCTTCATTACATCTGTATAATGTTATATGCTGTGATACATACTGTACCCGGTATGATTGGAATTAATGCACACTCCCATTATTACCTGTTTCCTTGTTCTTGTCTTGCCTGTTCGGAGTTTGATGTATCTGGCTATCAGCTCATTTCGGCCTGGAGGGAAAAGACACAGAATATACTGATGAAACATTATGCATGCTGTTTTTTCTCTTAATACACACACATAAAATCCTATTTGAACAACAGCTCTGGAAACAATTAAGAGACCACTGCAAATGTTTCTGAAATCCGCATCTCTACATGTATGACAGCCATTCCATTCCAGTGTCCAACACAAGCACACCTCATTTTACTTAATGAGGTACTGATTAGGTGATCACCTGAGCCAAATCTTATTTAACAGGGAAAAGTATACAAACCACTGCTGTGGTCATCACTATCCTCTTGCAATAGAACCAGCTGGATGGCAAAAACATTGCTAATAGTACCTCAAAAGTAATTGGAATCAAAAAATAACTACTGACCATGCCAAAAGAAAAGTTGAAAAGAAAAATTTTGAGTGAAGAAAAGAAGGGTTCAATTCTGGCTTTACTGGGAAAGGGATACAGTGAGCATAAGGTTGCTTCCATCTTAAAAATTTCTAAGACAGTGGTTCATAAGAACAACGTCGAGCAGCAGACACTGGGGACAACAAAGCTACAGACCAGCAGAGGGCAAAACCGACTCTCTACTGACCAGGATGACTGTCAACTCATTCGAATGTCACTCAGCAACCGTAGGATGGAATCAAGTGACCTACAAAAAGAATGGCAAAAGGCAGCTGGGGTGAAGTGCACGTCAAGAACGGTTCCAAACAAGCTCCTAGGGGTAGGGCTCAAGTCGCTTAAAGCTAGAAAAAAGCCCTTCATCAGTGAGAAGCAAAGAAGAGCCAGGCTGAGTTTTGCAAAAGACCATTAGGATTGGACCATAGAGGACCGGAGTAAGGTCATCTTCACTGAGTCCAATTTTCAGCTTTGCCGAACACCTGGTCGTCAAATGGTTAGACATAGACCTGGAGAGGCCTACAAGCCACAGTGTCTCGCACCCACTATGAAATTTGGTGGAGGATTGGTCATGATCTGGGGGTGCTTCAGCAAAGCTGGAATCGGGCAGATGTGTCTTTGTGAAGGACGCATGAATCAAGCCACATACAAGGTTATCCTGGAAGAAAACCTGCTTCCTTCTGCTCTGACAATGTTCCCAAACTCTTGAGGATTGGTTTTTCCAGCAGGACAATGCTCCATGCCACACAGCTAGGTCATCAAGGTGTGGATGAAGGACCACCAGATCAAGACCCTGTCATGGCCAGCCCAATCTCCAGACCTGAACCCCATTGTAAACCTCTGGAATGTGATCAAGAGGAAGATGGATGGTCACAAGCCATCAAACAAAGCTGAGCTGGTTGAATTTTTGCGCCAGGAGTGGCATAAAGTCAACCAACAGCAAGGTGAATGACTGGTGGAGAGCATGCCAAGACGCATGAAAGCTGTGATTGAAAATTATTTAATATTATTCCACCAAATATTGATTTCTGAACTCTTCCTTAGTTAAAACATTAGTATTGTGTTGTTTAAAAATAAATATGAACTTGTTTTCTTTGCATTATTTGAGGTCTGAAAACACTGCATTTTTTTGTTATTTTGACCATTTGTTATTTTCTGCAAATAAATGCTCTAAAGGACAATATTTTTATTTGGAATTTGGGAGAAATGTTCAGTAGTTTATAGAATAAAACAAATGTTCATTTTACTCAAACACATATAAATAGTAAAATCAGAGAAACTGATAATTTTGCAGTGGTCTCTTAATTTTTTCAAGAGCTGTAAATTTCTTTCTCACAGACAATCACAAGCAGAAATCACATGACCGTGGCAAACAATTTAGTGCCTGATTTAGTGCTGTTGACCCAGTCAATTTGTGACGTGCAGTTTCACATGGTAGCGCTGTAATTACCGATACCCATGTTGAGCCCTCTACACATGCTCACACTAACACAGAAACAGTAATGCGCAGACACACGCCATGGCCCCGAATACACATGACCGAACAATACAGGCATTCATGCAGACCGGCCGTCCCCTGATTAAAGTAACAAGCAGGCCAGCTGTACCTATGCTTATGTGTGTGCGCATGCGCATACACACATACACACACGCTTACAATGCTGAATAATTCAACCAGTTCAATAGGGAGCACAGCAGACTCAGCATGACCTGGCTAGTATAGATTGGTGAGGGAGAGGGAGACAGACAGAAAAAAGAAGCAGCAAACCACAATGTTACATCCAGAAAACCTGTTACAGATAAGTGTGTATGTATATTTGCTTGTGTGTATTCAACACAGTATAAAACACAGATTAGTTTACAGATTAACAGTGCTGCATTGCATAGGCCTCTGAAGAAAAGTCTGACCAGTTTATGATTTTAGAGTCTTGAAAATTCAAAGACAGAAGTTTATTTTAAATATTTTGTGAAATTAAGTAATTCGACTGTTATTTTATTTGCTAACAAGCAAATTTGCGATTCTGTGGCTCAGTTTGCTTTGGTTTGTCTCCTCGCCTGTTTTCTGTTCCGACCAAGTGTAAAACCAAAGTCAGGCCAGCTGGCCTTCTGATGGTAAAGATCAGCACAAAGCCAAACCTCTACACGCTACCGGAATGGCTCAAAACAATAGCCCTAACTAACTAGCAGATGGTGTGCCTGTGCTTGTGCCTGTGCCTGTGCGTGTGCATGTGCATGCGTGCGTGTGTGTGCGTGTGTGTGTGTGTGTGTGTGTGTGTGTGTGTGTGTGTGTGTGTGTGTTCTGACCAGTCCCACTCTCAATGAGATAGGGAGCTTAGACTGATAAAATCTACAGCTCCCCATGCAGGTGTTTTCCTTCTAGCAGTCAAAAGCTGCCACTGATGACAGCACACACACAAACGCAAACACTCACACACACACACACACACACACACACACACACACACACACACACACACACACACACACACACACACGCGTACACGCACATATACATGAGTGCCAACACACACACAAACAGTGGTTCCTGGCCGCGGAGGCTGACATCTGACTCCAGAGGGGCCAGCTGGTCTTTCTAGGAGGCTTAACGGTGAATTGTCATCCTTCAGTAACCCTGCGGCACACATCCCTCACTCTTGCCCTCCCTCCCTCTCAAAAACTCTCCAGAACGCACACACACCCATCCCTCCCTCGTTTCCCTCCCTCTCTTCACCCTTCCATCCATCCTCTCTTCTGGCTGTTCCCTTTTTCCCCTCCTCTGTCCCTCTTGTAGAGAATGGGCATCCCTTCTGCTTCCTCCCTCTTGTTTTCTCTGTCCCTCCCTCTCTCTCTACTTGCCCAGTGAAAGACTTCAAGGCCAAAGTCAAATGGTCATTAACTGACAAACAGAAATACCCCCGCTCCCCCCGCTGTATCTTCAGGCTGTAGCCACTCAGAGTGCAAGCAGATATTGAGAGAGATGAAACACTCAAAATAAACAGAATTTACACGTTTAATTCAGGTTTGGATTTCTGATTTTGGGACCATTCAGTAAAGATTTGAGGACATATAACAGGATCCACAAAAAAACAAGAATAAATACCAGACGAGTGACTTTATAATAAAATCAAAAAGTGATTCAGTTTATAGTAAATGTGAATATGAAGTCCAAATGAGGTGATGAGATGGAAGAATTCTCAAATTGAGATAAAGTAATTGAAATGCAATACTCTCTACAAGGTAGCAACCAAGGCACCAACACCACACGAGAAACAAAATATCATCTAATTTGTCACTTGTCATTGAAAGAGCATGGAAATACCTGAGAACAAATAAGCACTTAGCAAATAAGTTTTTTTGTACTTAGAAGTATTTTCTTCTTATCCTGTCCTCTAAAAAAGCATTACTGCAGTAGTTTACTGTCACTCACCACACTCAGTTAGCAGAGTGATTAAGAGCTTCAGCTGCTTTATAGAATAGCTCGAAAACCCTTTCGGAGTAAGGTCAAAGCCTCGTTGACTGTGCTCACTAACAAAGCTGCAGTGGAGTGGTGTGCATAGGTGTGCCCCCTGGGAAGACCTCAGAGACCACATGGGCTGAACTCCGGGCCAGAACCTGGCTTCAGTAATGGCAAGTACGGGTTGTGCTTGTGACAAAATCCACAAGACAATTTAAGTGTTTTGAAAGTTGGTTTTGAGTACTCTCAGTTCATTTGTTTGGTGCTCTTTTCTTTGTCTTCTCGGGTACAGTTGCTGAGATCACCATTGCTCCTGCTAACCAAACAGTTAATAATTCGTTTATTAGAAACAAGCTGCTCATTCCTTTGAAGAGTAACTAAACCCTTGGAATCTTTGGCTGCTGAGTGAAACAGGAAGTGACATCACCTTACACCAAAGATCAGCCAACAGCAACTACTATGGCTGGGTATGTGACTTATTTTAAAGGAATTGAAAGGAGCAAAACCTTTTACAGTTTCAAATGTAAATCCTTTTGTAGCGAGGTCTGGTGGTAAAAGGGATTTTATACCCCCCTTTTAATAATCACTTTTTTTTAGTGTCCCAACTGATGGGTCTGCATAATATATAAATGCATAAATTATACAATTTTTTAAATAGTTGTTTTCTTTGTAAGTGTTGGTCATTTAATTGTGTGATGGAATAAAGATTAAACCCTGTGTATTGACTGTATTATATAGGACTCATAGTGTCACACCCACAAAGCACCCAAATCTGCGGTTCACCTCAGCTCTACAGAACAATTTAGTGTCTTTCAGCTCATTATTTTGTTTGTTGTTTGTTTTGCCCATTCACACAATTAGCGGACATAAAGCAACATTAGCATTGCATATTTACTGTTTTGGTTCAGCCTCACTGAGCTGATCAACCCTGTTTCTAGCAAGAGCAGACAGCAGTTTTGACAGACAGACAAAATTAGCAATCACCTGGGGAACATAGGAACATTGAGCATCTAAAGAACCAGATATTTCCCTGTGGAGTTTGAGGAGACCAAAACAGAGCCAACAGGCAAGAGAATATTAGACTTAGAACAACTTGAAACATGCTCAAATGAATAGTTATATTGCTTTGAGTCTGCTGAATGTGTATATAGGCAACTGATTGCTAGGATATTCACCATAATCAATATATAAGTTGATAACGTGAATATTTTGTTTACAGCGCTGCCCCTAAATGGCAAAAAAAAAAAAAAAATCAATGAATGCAGGTTCAACAAAATATGCTAAACTGCTCAATACCCTTGCCTGAATAAAATATAGTCTACAGTTAGAAAGGTTTAGAATGAGGAAATTTCAGGTTGAAGAATCTGCAAAAAAATAGAATAAGCTGACCAGATGATTGATGCTAACTTTAGACAATTAACACTTATTACTTTATTCGCGCATATCAGTCAGTATTCAAAAAGCATTGAGGCTCATGCTAAATATAGCTGCAAGCAGCGATAAGCGGAGTCCAAGCAAAAGGTTTTGACATTTATGGATTACACAGCTTTTAAAGCACAAGAGGAGCAATGAGTTCACATCAGACAATAGAGTGAGACAAGGATGGAAACACTGTGGTTCCTGAGTTGCCATCAAACCAGTGACCTTATGGTCACAGGGTATGTGTCTTAGACCACTAAGCCATCAGGTTTCTTTTGCAAGCAATCGACACTAAACATTGACTGAGTTCTACATAGAATCACTTTGTTCAGTCTCATTGACTTCAGTATTACCTTCAAATTTAATAATTATGAATTATTGTGCCGGTGATCAGGCTGTCATAGTGAGTTTGGAAAAGTATGAAATGTTTTAATGGCTCAACTGATTCTGTCTCGAGTAATGTCACTTTAGGCAATTTATCAGACTTTGTGCAGCTCCATCTGGAGCCACAAAAGGCTCTTAGTCTTAGTCTCTCTTAGTCTCTTTTGTAACACTGTTAGTGTGTAGACCAGAAACAAACAAAACCTTCAGCTCTGATGAAAAATGTGATACAACACCTCCACTAAGTGGGCATTAAATTTTGATTGAAATGGAATGGAATGTAGGCATGTTTTGTACAATATGACAAGACTAAATATAAAACACTTTAATAAGACACATACTGAAGATTTTTGAGAAATATGTGTAGTCTATGTCAATGCTTCAGCCAACACGTCCTCCTTTACCATTCACAATATGTTGTAGACTTCTGTAATGCATCTGTTTTTAATATGTCCCTGATCCGCAGATTAAGAGACAGAGAAGGTTTAATAGCAATTAAATGACTTTCATATTTATCCAGTAGATCTATATGACATGTCTGTAGAGGACAAATCCACTGCCCATAGCATTGTACCTCTGATGTACTTTTGCCAATGCTATTATTTGCCTTTTCATTCTCTGTCCCTTTTATATACATCCATTTATGATTTTTCTATGCTTCTCCTCTGCTAATTTCATCCCGGGTCCCATTTTCTTTCTTTTCTATTTCAGTCCATTTCCCTGGTCCAGTGGGGGGTATTTTAAGACCCACATGGGTCCACTATTACCCCTTTCTTTTCTGTAGGACTACTCACCTGCTACTCATTTTACCTTAATGTAATGCTCAAGGAAATCACAAAACCATCATTACTGACACTAGAGTTTGGTTTGAATAGCAAGGAAAATAATGCAAAGTTTTTAAAGTAACCCCAAGGTTGTGTACATACAGTATGTTGCTTCTGAATAATCAGAAAAACATCATTGAACTTTTTCATGAAAAAAAGTCAACAATAATAATCCTATTTTTCAAAAGTCAAAAAACATGCATGAATAAAAATGTGAGATTGCCCTATCCTGTGTGCATCGAAAGCCAAAAATAAGAATAAACTAGATACTGTTTCATAACTCTGGTTTTTCACAGATGTTCTAGTAACAGTTAAAACCCCTTGGTATCTATGTCAAACGCTGCTCATCCCTTCTCGCCATTTCGCCTTTCCTGCTCTGCCTCAGAAAACAGACATTGTCTAAATCTAATTAGGTCACGATGATAAACATGTCAACAACCTCAACACAGAGTCAACAAGGTAAACAGCACTGCCACTAAGGCAGAGTACAGGATGAGCCTGACTGATGGCCACTAAGCCCTAACACAAAAGAGCTTCAACAGGAGTTTTTAGTATGATTGTGGCTACTGCATATCACCATTTCAGGTTGTGTTGTGTGTTCCGATATAAGTAAACTACTGTATGTATGTGAACAACCGTGCCAATAACATACTCTTGTGTACTTTTGGTCTACAGCTGTTTATCCTGTTTTGGGCCCCTGTGTTCCAGTTGAGAGAAATCTTAATGCTACAGCACTGCTATTTTAGACAGTAGTTTGCTTCAACTTTCCAACAGTTTTTAGAAGACCCTTCCTTCCCTATTTCAACATGCCCTCATGCACAAGGATAGGTCCTTAAAGCTTCATTAATTCATTTTTTTTCTTCTTTTTTTGGCTACTTAGGGGATACCCAACAACCTTTAAATACTGACTTATTATCATATCATTAAGTTGTTGTGGCTAGTTTTTTTATCTGAAAACAGCTTTCTGTTGCTGCTGCTGCTGCTGGAAATTAGGCTGGGAGAAAGAGCTTTGACAGCGAGCCAAACACTAAAATTGGGCTGAAGGGAACTGCAAGGTTGGGTGGTAATTTTCTGTGGATTTGTCCGCTGTGGATCGTTTTAATATAAAAAATATGGATAAGTGCGGCTTTAAAGAGATGGAGAAGAGATTTTCAAGTTTGCTGTGGAAGAATTTTACTGGCCAGCACAGAGCCCTGACCTCAACATCTTTGGGCTGACTTGGAACACAGACTGCAAATCAGGCAGTCCTGCATCAGTGCCCTTACTAATGCTACTGTGCCTGAATGGGAGATGTTCAACAATCACATATGGTCAAACTCTCCGGCTGTCCACAAACTTTTGGCCATGTAGTGTGTGCTTGAATCCATCAAGGTTCTGAGGCAAAACTTCATCAAATGGGTATGGAAAAAAAATCTAATGTCTGGCATTTAATTTAATTTAATACTCAGAAGTCTAAAACTCAAGTAGTATGAAGAAATCACTAGTGTGCACTCTGCACAGTGAGAGAGAAAAAAAAGGAAAAAAATGGCAGCAGAAGAGAGAGGGAGGGAAGCACAGCTGGTGGCAGCCAGAGGACCATCTGTTCATCACTCTATTAGTTCACACACACAAACACACACACACACACACACACACGCACACACGCACACACACACACACACACACACACGCGCGCACACAAATACATATACCCTCCCCCTGTGTCATGCTCATACAACCACACACACATATATGCATGATGAACCTATAGCATTTCTCTATCTCCTCTTTTTTACAGTTTATTTTTCTTTCCTGTGTCTCTGACATTCAATGTCCTGTGAGACGGCCCACATACACAGCCATCTATGCAGTAATTCTCAATTCTGACACACCACAGCAAACATTTCAGCAGCTCGGCCAGTCATTGGATGTGTTTATAACACTATACAGAGATGTTACATTCTACCACAACACACTGTGTGAATTAGTGAGGAACAAACAAAATTAAGACACTCTTCATGCAGTATATGGTTCGTCACTATATAAATACACAAACAACTGTCCAAAAATCTTCTTCCTTCTGTATGAAAGATTAGCGACCAGAGAAATATCTAACACTCAAATAGATAGAGTACATCCAACTTGTTCTGAAATAATCAGTCCTTTAATCAGTTATCAACAAGTTTGATAACTGATATACAGTGGCTTCAGAAAGTATTCTGACACCTTCACTTTTTGCACACTTTACTGTGTTGTAGATTTAATTTTAAATGGATAAGTGCCATTTTTCAGTCTACACTCAATAACCCATAATAACAAGTTCAAAACATGTTTTTATTAATTTTTGCAAATTTATAAAAAATCTAAATCCAAATCTCTAATTTACAAAAGTATTCAGACCCTTTGCTGTGGAACCACAAATTGTGGAGTGCCAAAGATGTTGATTGGAGTCCACCTGTGGCAAACTTATTGGACATAGTTTAGAAAGGCTCACACCTGTGTGGTATATACAGTAAGGTCCCACAATTCAGACTGAATTTCAGGACAAAAACCAAGCCATGAAGTCGAATGAACTCTATGTAGACCTCCATGATAAAACTGTGGTGAGGCATAAATCAGTGCAAGGGTATAAAACCATTTCTAAAGCTTTGAGTGTTCCAATAATTGTGAAATGGAGGAAGTTTTGGAACCAACAGGACTCTTTCTAAAGTTGGCCGTCTGGCCAAACTGAGTTACTAGGCGAGAAAGGCCTTGGTCAGGAAGTAAATGGTAAATGGACTGCACTTATACACTGCTTTTCTAAGCTTATCAAACACTCAAAGCGGTTTATACTACATGCCACATTCATCCATTCACATGCAAATTTATACAGCGCTTTCTAGACACCCATACACACACAGTCACAGGAGCTGGGGAACAAACCAGCGACCTTCTGTTTAGTGGACAAGCTGCTCTACCTCCTGAGCCACAGTCGCCCCTAAAGGGAGGTGACCAAGAACCCAATCGTCCCTCTAACAGAGATTCAGAAGACCTCTGCAGAGATTGAGAGAACTTGCCGGAAGGACAACCATCTCAGCAGCACTCCATCAATCAGGCCTTTATGGTAAAGTGCCTAGACAGAAGCCACTTTGAGTAAAAGGCATATGATGGCCTGCTTGGAGTTTGCCAGACAGCATTTAAAGGAGTCTGGGAGCATGAGGAAAAGAATCCTCTGGTCTGACAAAAAAAAATTGGAACTCTCAGAGCAGGACTCTCAAACTAGCAACTAACAAACACCAGGCACTGCTCATCACCTGGCTAATACCATCCCTACAGTTAATTATGGTGGTGACAGCATCATGCTATGGGGGTGCTTCTCAGCGGCATGGACAGGGAGACTGGTCAGAATTGAGGCAAGAATGAATACAGGCAAATATAGCCAGGTCCTTCAAGAAAATCGGCTCCAGAGCTGATCTCATCTTTCAGCTCAACAGGGTAATTCCGTATCAAATAACAGTGTTCGGAAAATTTTCCCAACTGGCCGACTTGGATTTGCGTCATACTTCATGTAAATGAAGTCACTTTAATTCAATTCAATTTTATTTATATAGTGACAAATCATAACAGAAGTGATCTCAGGGCACTTTTCATATACAGCAGGTATAGACCATACTCTTTATAGTAATCTTTACAGAGACGCAACATTCCCCTATGAGCAAGCACTTGGCGACATTGGCACTCAACAACTAGTGTGCAAAATGTTTGGCTTGTATCTTTTTTAGTTTCTGAGATATGGAGTCTTTAAATAAGGGGTTGTGGCCCTAATAAACAAGCGTTGCTAAAAAAATTACAAAGTTCCATAAGCCATTACTTTTGAACTATTCATGCTACATGCTTGAAATTAGATACCTTAATAAATATAGTTTGGCTACTGTGCATTTACTAATTAAAACACTCTCTTTCCAGTTTTGATGTTTTTAGGGTAAAGTTTGTCATACATGGGCAATATGTACTTGAAATATAGGTGTGAAATCTTTTTTTAATGCCTCATAAATCAGAAATTTTGATTTATTTCAGACATTCATACTATAACGTGAGTAATATAAATAAAAATTTAAAAGATCTGATGTGGATCATTGTGAAAATATAATGGGCTCCAAAGCACAAAAGAATTTTTCACTACAATTTTCAGCAAGCCATAATTTGGCAAATATGCAACTGTAGCCTAACTATTTTAGAAGTTAAAGACATCTAATAGTGTAGAAAAATCCCTGAAAATTTCAAGCATGTAGTACCAATAGTTGAAAAGTAATGGCTTATCGGACTTTGCAGGTTTTTAGCAACACTCGTTTATTAGGGCCATGACCCCTTTTTAAAGCCTCCATATCTAAGAAACTAAAGAAGATAAAAGCCGAAAATTCTGCATACTACTTGTTAGGTACAATGACATTATTTACATAAAGTAAGGCAAATCAGATATGGTTAATTGGGAAGCCTCTGTTGATTTGAAAACATGTTTTCACTTTATTATTATTATGAGTTATTAAGTGTAGAGTGACGACCAGAAATGGCAATTTTATCCATTTACAATTAAATAGACAAATCTATGAAGTGTGCAAAATGTGAAGGGGTCTGAATAATTTCTGAAGCCACTGAAAGCTTCTCCAATGTGAAAATTTGCTGCCTTCTCTGTTTGATATCATTTAAATTCGATGTTTTTGTTTTGGGGACTGTTGATTGAACAAAACTAACATTCTGAAGATGTCATTTATGGTCATTTTCATTCTTTTCTGATATTTTATAAAGTAAAGCTTCCCTTCTTCAGTGACAGCAGTTTACACCCAGTTTCTTTTCATTTCCAATCACTCACCGTACATCTTTCCCTCATCCGACAGTATAATCTTCCTCCTTCCACAGGGTGGGTAGATGGCCAGGGCCTCCTGGAAGCTCTGCTCGATGTCGGGGCTCCAGACCCCCTCAGGGTCCCCGTCCATGGTCTTGTCCCCTCCTGAGTCACTCAGTCTTTCCATGTCCTCCCCAGGACTCTCACTGCCACTCCAACTACTGTGCTCCATACTGGAAGCTAATGTTAACTAGCCGACGTGTACTCAGCACTATTCCTGGTTTGATGCTAAGTAGTGATAAAAAGCTATTGGTAAACTCAAGTTAACATTAATACTACTGGCAATAATTAACTCCCAGTTGGGACAGCCAGCTGTTGGCAATTAGAAACTGAATGCTAATGCTAACTGCAGTTTCAACAATAGTGCTCCCCAATACTAACTATCGATAATAATACTGAAAGTGATAGACTGTAGAAAACTCAGCAAGCTGGTCCTATATTCAATGCCAGACAGCAGGAACCCTAAAATGAAAAGAAAGAGAAAGATTGTATTGTTTGCTGAAGTTCAAACTATTTTAAAACCTTAACTCTTGCCATACATGCAAATATTTGTGGCTGAAACACACCACAAACCAAAAGTAAAAACAATCAATCGTCAGACAGTTTTACTGAGATTTCAAAAACACTGCCCCATTTTTAACTAAGGCATCATTGATTAGCCTCAACACAACACAACATTACTAGAAATATTTTACCTTCCAGCAACACAAGTCAAAGTGAAGTTTCACAAGGTCAAATTACATGCTATTGTTTTCAAATCGGAGTCAGTGACAATTAATGCTTTGACTTGCGGTCAAAGTTTACAATCAAAGATACGCTCACAGCATTGGGGTGGAAAACACATTTCCACAATGTTATGACAGCTTATATACAGAAACTATTTCACTATTTAGAAATAAATTTGGAGAAACTCATGACATTACTGTTTAGAGGTTAATTTGTATGCAACAACCACACGCCAGCTTTGATAGACAACTGTGGCAGCTAATATGACACATATTCCAGAGATACAGCAGTCAGAAGCAGTGATTATGGTAAACAAGGCTATACACAAAGTTATCTCCACAGGAAGACAAATAAACTACCTGTGTGTGTCCAAAAACATCAACTGACAGCACAAGTTAAACTGAAGTATGTTAGCATAAACAAAAACAACAGTTTTTGCCTGCTGCGGGAGTTAAGAAAACTGACACTCATTCTGGTTATTATATTTTGAACATTACTATGTATCTTTCCTCAAAATATACCAGACACTGGATATATGCCAAATGTGCTACATTAATAATGTAGCACAAAAACTCATATTAGAGGTGACTATGGTGTAAACAGACAGAGCCAGACTCCTGACAAACTGTGTCAGTGATTTATTCAGTATTATTGATCAGCCACACAGGATAATGAAAAGACACTCTGTACGCCTGTTTATAATTTTCTTGAAAATTATAGGCATAAAAATGTGACAAATTTTCCATCCTAAGCCATTAGTCAGCTCCTCTATCAGCTATCACCCGTTCCCAAACTTAAAACTCTAAACGCATGTCAAACACAGAGTCTTGCCAATACTCAATAAAGAGCTGGATGATGAAACCTCATTCAGTACTCTAGTGAGTTTGTAACAGTATGTAAGGTTGTATATGCTTCCATTTATATGGCTGGCTGTTAGTTTAGTAACATGTAAAAGCCCACTAGGCACCAGAAGGCGAGAGCTTTTATCATTTTGGAGTGCAGCATATGGCAGTACGTAAACTTGATTCATATCAAACTCAAAAAAGGAATAGTAGAAAAGATTAGTTTGTAAATTTTTGCCATCACTATTGGTAAGTCCAGCTTTCTCTGTGCTGCTCACTGCTTTTCAACAGAGTTTGGATTCAATTTTTAAATTTTGATTTTCAGCATGTGTTGTACAGACATGATAGCCACAATCAGAATTTCATGTCAGAAAATAAGGCAAATAAAGTGGAAATGGGCCATTCTCCTCCCTTTTTTTTTTACCAAAAATATTTTCTAGTGCAGCTTTAAGTTCTGATCAACATGTCATAAGCCAGCTCCTAGAGGGAAATTATTGCTTCTTTTCATGTAGGAAATTGCCTATTTTGTTAAACTGTTGTTGTAGCCTAACATTAAATCAACATGCACATACAATAAGTAAAGCAAGTGAATGAGGCAGTCAGACATACTACTACTACTACACAGCCACTAGCAGATTTGAAAAGGAAAAAAAGGAAAAAACTGAAAGGGCTTGCCAGCTGCCTACAATTCTTCTAAAATACCCCATGGTAAACTGCAGGGTTGGCACGGCACACACCATACTCACACACCAACAAATACAGACACACACACACACACACAATTACAGTGCCAGCTCCTTGGGCGAACACATGTAATTTTGTCTGGTCACACTTCCCATGCTGTGTCCCTTGCCACAGCCTGTAGAAGCCTTCAATGTGAAGTGTATTAGTGTGTGTATATTTGTGTCTGCCTGGCTAATTTTAATACAGATACACTTTACAGTGTGCAAACGTATGCATGCAAATGAAGCATGCAAAGCAGCAGGCAAAATTTTGGATACATTTTAACCCGGTCCACACACTTGAGTTCAGCTCATGGATTTTTAACATCTGGGAGAAAACTGCAAGGCCGCAAGAAAACATTTGTTGGCTTAGACTTGCAGGCATGTGTAATGAATGGGATCTACTGGTTTTACTAGAGATTGTCCTCTGGTTCTCTCTTCATGCTTACTCTATTCACCCTCATTTCCGTTTCCTCTCCAACTTACCACCCTTGCTTTCTTCCCCTCAGCCCTCCCCCAGCAGGACTCATTCATTCAGCGGGCTGTATGGTTGAGCACCAGCAGCAAGATTTGTTTCCTCTACTCCAAGTGTGATTGTGTTTGTGAATATACAACTGTGTATGCTACAGTGAAGTATCCTTCCTCACACATAACCGAAGCTGTGATAATCTTTGATTCAAAGATAAATTTTAATGGCAGAAATAACTTTCCAAACCACTCCTGCAGTTTATCCAATTCTAGGTTATCTATCCATATGCTCAGTATGTTGTAAATAATCAACACTTTACAAAATTATGGGTAGGTATGCTACTTTTGTCTGAGCTTTGGAGGTTAAAGTAGGGTGAAAGCATGACATGGTAGTAGAGCTGAAAAAATTAAACTTTTATACCGTCAATTGCCTTTTAAAGTCTTCTGGGGAGTCTGATTGTGGCAACTTATCACATACAGCTTTAATGCTGCACATAACAGTATTTTCTGTAAAGAATGGATTGAATGTCTATGTGTCATATGAATAAGGGTCACCCATACTGACAAATTTAAAGACGACTATCACCCAACTTTGCACTTCCCCACAGCTCTATGAAGCCCTTTAGCGTCTTTTAGCTCACTGTTTTGGTTTTCTGGCCAACAAACTAAGTTCACATTAACGTTATTTCCAGCCACAGCAAGCAGTTATTTTCGTGGAGAAAGCTCTGATAAACCCACGATAAACTACTCGCCAAGCACCAAATGAAAAAATTAGCCTTTAGCTAGTGAAGATAGTGGAGCAGTTAGTAGCTAAAGAGCTAAATACTTTCTTCATGAGTAGTTGGAGATAAAAAAAAAACCTCAAATAAGAGTGAATATTAGGCTTTCATTCATCAGTTGGACAGAAACATGACTCTACATGATTGCTAATATAGCCCCATGTCTGCTGAATGTGTAAACAGGAATATTTTTGTGAACATGACAGTCATAGCAACTTTATAAGGTGATATCAGTGTTATGTTTTCAGCTTCAGCTGCCCCCAAGTGGACAAAAAATAAATAAAACAATCAATGCAGCTTTAAGGAACTTTTGGCAAGTTCTTCGCGTAAATTTGGGTTTATCTGCCATGTCACTGACAAAGCAGAGTCTCATGTTTACAAGGGTCTTGATCTACTTTCTTCTATAGTAATGTATGATCTGTGATTCACTAAATATAGATATATATAATGTAGAGATAAAGGTCTCAAGTCAGCTTTAAGATTTTACGTTACAGAAATATAGAAAATTTCTTCTTTCCATGATCTGAATATTTCTGTATTTTACTGCAGAACCATTCATAAAACATTTGACCCCTTTGAAGGCCTACACTTAAGCAATGACAATGAACAACCTGCACATAAAGTCAATGGGCTTTAGATTCCCACAGTTAAATTCTGTCTTTATTGTTCTACAACACTCAAAAATGCTATTTTTTATCATTGTGCAACAGTCTTCAAACACCAAACTCTGCCCGAATAGCTGCTATTATTATAGTTCACTGCTCTACAGGTGCAAGGTGCAAACCACTTGTAACACTCAAGAACACAAAGGCCAGATTAGACTTTGCATGAAAAAATCTAAAACGCATGCCCAGTTCTTGGACAGATGAAACCAAGATTAACAGCTCATGATCCAAAGCATATCAAGTCATCTGTCAAACATGGTGGAGGCAGTGTTATGGCATGGGCATGTATGGCTGCCAATGGAACTAAGTCATTGTTTTTTATTGATGATGTGACTTCTGATGGAAGTAGCAGGATGAATACTGAAGTGTATAGGGCTATACTATCTGCTCATATTCAGCCAAATGCTGTCACTGATAGCCCAGTGCTTCACAGATGGATAATAACCCAAAACATACTGCGAAGGCAACCCAACAGCTTCTGAAGGCAAAGAAATGGAATATTCTGCAATGGCTAAGTCAGTTACCCGACCTCAACCCAACTGAGCACTGTAGACAAGACTGAAGGCAGACAGACCCAAAAACAAGCATCAACTGAAGGCGGCTGTAGTAAAGGCCTGGCAAAGCATCTCAGGGGAGGAAGGTCAGCATTTGGTGATGTCCATGGGTTCCCAACTTCAGGGAGTCATTGACTGCAAAAGATTTTCATCTAAGTATAAAAATAGATTTATTGATTTATATTTATAATTATGTCGCTTTTTCCAGTTACTTTTGAGCCTCTGGAAATGAGGGAATATGTATAAAAATGGCTGTAATTAGTTAATTAACAGTTAATGCAATATTTTGTTAAACTCCTTGAATTAAAGCTGAAAGTCGAGCCTCAATCACATCTTGATGGCTTAGTTTCAAAGTGGCATTGTACAGAGGCAAGATTACAAAATGTGTCTCTGTCTAAATACTTATGGACCGAACTGTATGTCTAATCAGTTTCCATCAGTGGACTCCAATCAACAACTCTGGCACTCCACAATTTGTGATGCCACAGCAAAAGGTCTGAATTATTGAATTATAATTGAGGCAACTGTGCATCAGGGAACACTCAAGGCTTTAGAAATGATTTTATACCTGGATTTATGCCTCACCACAATTTTATCACAGAGGTCCACAGAATTCCTTGGATTTCATGGCTTGGTTTTTGTCCTGACATGTAGTGTGAAGTGTGGGACCTTATATACATAGGGTTTGCCTTTCTAAACAATATCCAATTATTTGGCAGCTGTGGCTCAGAAGGCGGAGCGGTTTATCCACTAACCAGAAGGTCAGTGGTTCAATCCCCGGCTCCTCCAGTCTGCATGTGGAGTGTGCTTGGGCAAGATTCTGAACCCCAAATTGCACCCTGATGTATCATCAGTGTGTGAGTGTGTGTAGAAAGCGCAGTATGTATCGAAAAAGAGTGCTGTGTGAATTGGTGAATGTGGCAGTAGTGTAAAGCGCTTTGGGTGGTCAATAAGACTAGAAAAGTGCTGCAGTCCATTTACCATTTGAATTTGCCACAGGTGAATTCCAGTAAAGTTCTAGACACATCTCAAGGACAATTAAAGCAAACAGGATACACCTGACTGCAATTGTGAGTGCCGCAGCAAAAGGTCTGAATACTTTTGTAAATGAGAAATTTCAGTTTTTAATTTTCAGTAAATTCACATAAAATTCTAAAAAACAGTTTTTGTCATTATAGATTATTGATTGTAGATTGATAGGCAAAAATGGCAATTTTATTAATTTAAAATTAAATCTACAACACAATAAAGTGTGCAAAACATGAAGGGGTCTAAATATTTTCTGAAGCCACTGTACAGCTTAGAAGAGAGGGACCAAGTGGCAGATGGACACTGGAGAGATACAGAAGTTTCAAATCAATCAGTCCACTGGATGACTCCTGTGCACCATGTGTACCTCTCTTCTGTGTGTCTCTGTGTCACCAGACAAGCCCGGGCAACTCCAGCCAGGACAGCAGGCTTCTGGTGTTAGTGCCAGCCCTCAGGAGAATACACATAGGGCATACAGCCACAAACCTGCAGCTGCCTTGGACTCTCATGCTCTCCCTCTGTGTCTCTTTTCTTCCTCTTTCACACCTTGTTCTACAGCACTTACTTGGCTTCCATGCCAACTACATGTATGTGTTTGTGTACATCCAATGTGCATTTTAAATGCAAACTTATTCTCGAAGCAAGCTAGTGAGGTTGTTATGAAATGTTATACAACTGATGTGTGAGAGCCTGCATTACCATAGGTACCCGGGTATGTATGTTCAAATATACTTTATGTGTGCTTGTGGCAGCAGGGGTTTCTGTTGGTATACAATTTGACTGTGTTATCACTCATTCTTCTATTGGAGCACTCAGTGATATCTGTTTTAACTGCTGCCAACTTGTGCACACACATACACACATAAGTTTTATACAAGAGGATTTTCTCATAATCCTCAAAGTAAAAAATGTTCCCTTTTACAATGTTATGGTCCTTTGCAACCTAAACAGGATTATTCTGCATCTGAGGTGATATTTATTGTTTGTTGCGTAATTTTTTTCTTTTTTTGCATCTAGGACCATTAGGCAAAACACTCATCTTTTACTTGTGCAAATGTGACTAAAGCATTTGATATCTGAACAGATTCATGGGTGCTTCATTTATCATCCCGCTTTAAGAGCCTCCACAGTGGACACATCATTTTTAAGGTTAGATAGTTCAAGTACACCTCATGTTATTCATGTATTTAAGTATATGATTTCAGCCACATCTGATTTACTGTCAGTCCCTGAGGTCCTCAACCGAAACTATAGGACAAATCTAACATACATAAAATACTATGTGCCATTTTCCTTTTGCTACACTAATCTGTGTAGTATTGTGCTGAATTAAACCTTCAATGTTTATATCTCTTTTTTGTTGCTGCATCCAGTATGTAATCGTGTATTCTGCTTGGTCTGAAAGGATGCTGGGCTGCATGAGAGCTACAGCTTCAAGGCTTTACTGTATAGTGATATGTGAGATTAATAATATGGTAAGAGAGGTCTGTAATTCTACACATAAAATTTCTGGACAATTTTCATTTCAAACATGCAATGGATGATGGTTGATGATGGCTGCTGTTATCCCACATCCAAATCAAAAACGTTGTTGAAAAAAACATGGATATAGCATCTGTGACATAACCAGCTGGGAGACGCAAACCAAATTGCCTTATTTAATATACTGACCCATATTAGCTTATTACAGTTGTATCCATATTGCTGTATATGTTGGCTGATTAGAAACAGTGTCTCCATTGCATAGTTTGTCTATCAGAGAGCACTGACAAGTTTAGCTTAATATGCATTTTGGTCAGAATTTTAAAAAAAAAACAAGATCAAGATTGTTGTTTATATTATGTGTTTATGTGAAGAAAAATGTTCTATTGGCCAGATATACTGTAATCAGATTTTTAAAACTCCTAAATATGGGGATACGTATCAGCCTCAAATGTCTCAGTTGTGTTATAATGTGGAGCTTTCTCCAGAGTTAACTCCATGCTTGCTAGTAGTCTTCTTCTTGCCTGCCATCTTCGGCGCATTGCTAAGTTTCTTTGTGTGTTACTGCTGATAACAGTCTATCAGCAGAATAGCCTAACACGAGTGGCAAGTATGTTTATCGTGTCAACCACGTACTTGTGCAAGGCCATGTGCATCCTTGTGTGCTTGTATGATGGAAACAACAGGGCAGCGAACTAGTAAAATCAGTGCACCATAGTGCTGCTAGTAGTCAAAAACCCACCAGGTACCTTTAAAAACTGGCACTCAGACACACAGAGAAATAAAATGAACTGTCAACAGTTTAACAAATTGCAGAAATACATTTATTAAGTATTTTCAAATTTTTCTTTATAGTTTATTCAATTCAATACAAATATCTCAGAGCCAGTATCTAACAGCCATTAGAAGAACTGCAATTCAGGAGTGGATTCAAAGAAAACAACCTGATCTAGAACCATCAAAATTTGGACTACATCCGGTTAAAACAGATTTCATTTGACATGCAGCATCTCAAATGCATTTGGAATGATCACTTGTGATCGCTTTTAGCTTTTCTCAGTCACATTTGATTGTACTGTTGTACTTATGATCCACTCACACAAGACAGAATACCAAGATGGGCCAGATATAAACAGGGAACAACAAGCAGAAAAAAACTATGCTTTCTAACAAGGCTACAAAACCATATGAAAAGTGTTTGTTTCAACTAAATTATGACTGAACTGCTCTAATCTCCCCAACGCTTCAACCAACCATAAAGCACGATGTTGGATGGTGGATGTTATCTATACTGTGCACTGATGGACAGGAATGATCATGACGCTTTATTTTTATAGTGCACACATATTCAAAATAATGTTTGTCATGGATTTTGAAACTGAAATGGGAGCCGTTTTTGCTCAACTGGTTTCTAGTTTTTGTAACTATCCTCCACAGCCTTGTATGGATGATCACTCAGATTACACTTTGTTCTTTACTCCACTACTTGTGATTTTTGTCTTGGCGCTGACGAACATCTCTGAATTCACTCTTTATAGTTTAAATGATCACAATTTCTCTTAATCCATTACTAATTAGTTAATCTTGCACAATGCCAGGAAAACAAATATCACCTGTATGAAAGTATTAAGTTGGTTCGATTAGCTCTGACCCGACTTCATGTTTAAAAACAAAGACAGATATTCATTGGGCCATATGAAAAAGCAGAATCAGTGAAAAGAAACCAGCATAGCTTATTTTATTATTTCTCTGTGCTAATACACACTTGAGAAAAACAGAGAAAGTGAGAGAGAGACTTCCTTTATGAGTGGTGAAGAAGCACAGTGTGCACTCCTCATTATTTCACCATCTCTTCTCACAGAAGCATCACCATTTATGCACACCAACAGTAATTGGTCACAGATTGCACACTGATACAGTGAAGTGCTTATTTCCTCCTGGAAATGTGATGGTAAAAGGTTTTGCTAGCAGCTCTTCTCCCTGTTCTATATCCCCCTCTGTTATTTTTCTTCTTTCACCAGTTTTTGCTGAGTCATACCGAGCCATTATCCAGCCTCCTCCTGGGGGGGGGGTTACTGTCACACACACACACACACACCAGTAGAAAGAGGCCTGGGGGGGTTACAGCAATACCAACACCATTTAATAAGTGTGAACTTGGGAGCATGGGAGCATTGTGGGAAGACATAAATCACATGTGCATTGTGTGTTCGTGTGTGTGTGTGTGTGTGTGTGTGTGTGTGTGTGTGTGTGTGTGTGTGTGTGTGTGTGTGTGTGTGTGTGTGTGTGTGTTTTTGTACGTGCATGTATGAGTCCTACTCCACACCTAGTAAAGGAACATTGTATGGCTGCCTGAATGTGAAAAGAGTACAGTGAACTCCATCTATCCACTCACCACTACAATCACATTCTCTAGAGCTAACACAGGCTCTGCTCTCGTCTGCACTCCTGAAAACATGCATGCATGCACGCACTCACGCACAGAAAATGAATTAGCCCCTGAACTGTGTTTTTCATCTGTGGTCCATTAAAACTTGGGTACTGCTTTATTTAGAGAGATGCAGGTTAGCAGGCAAAGAGTTTGGCGGCTCTGCATCCTGTAAACATGCTGGTGTGTGGTAAGTTATTTAAGAATATAACTGGCTTTATCTGCTAAATCTGATTATTTCTTATTCCTCTATCTCCAAAATTGAGTCAATAACTAAGCTTCATCACATATCAGGACAGAGCACAGTGCTACATGGACATCAAAGGTGAGTATCATTTCTGAGGAAAAAAAACAAATAGTGGAATAATAAAATCAATTTTTAAAAAATCCACCCAAAAACATTTTTTGGGGTTTATTATTTCTTTTTTTCCCCAAAAGTATGAAAAGATTTACAGGTCCACTAAGCTGGACCATTAAAGGATATTTACAGTTTATTACAACTTGGGTCTTATTTTCATAGTTTTCTATCAGTTATTGTAAAACATAAGCAGTCACACGATAAGATTATCTATCTCCATTTTATTTGAAGGTAAAACTAAAAGTGAATGCACCTGAAATGTTAGAAATAATTCCTCATATCATTAGAAAACTAGCTTTGCCCCTATTTCAAGCTACATGATCACTTACTCTAAGCAAGTTAAAAGAATGTATTCAAAATGGAAAAGAAATAGAATTAAATACACTCAAAAAAGTTAGTATGGATTATAAAAAATACTTGCTTTGTATTGTGCTGTAGGACACTGTTGTCAACCAAATTGCATTTTAAAACTGTTGTTTGCTGTTTCAACTTCAGAAAATAACATACTATCAAGATTAGTTTATAGCTCTCATTAAGTATATTGTATGGAACTGGGACACAGCATTTTAGCCAAATAAATTTGGCTAACCTGGGGTTTTCTTTAAAATCTGCCCGATCATCTGACCACTCATATTTGTGCTCCTATGTGACTATTTTTTACCAATGTTGACGTGTTCCCAGATCTCAGCAATCAACTTGTGTGTATAATGAATATAATGTTATAACTGTCAACAAGAATGATGGACAAAAATACTAAAATAAGAAAAAAATTGTAATAAATTAGAATTTTCTTAAATATGCTGTCATACTTCATGAAAAAAAATGATTCACCACATTATTGGATTAAATAGGTTGTGTGCCTCTACCAGACAGTCAAGTTGCAGTTAAAATCCATGTCTGTCCAGACTCATATAATATATGTAGTGAAGACTTTGAAGGAGTTGTATGTTATAATTAGTGCACGACTTCTCGAGTTGTAGTGAGAAACCTGTTTTCAGTTCATACTAGAGTCTAAGTGAACGTTTGTGTCCAATTTGAAGATATTCCCTCAAGGCGTTCCTTAGATTAACGAGAATGGGATGGACGTAAGGTCACAGTGACCTTAACCTTTGACCTCCAAAATCTAATCAATTCATCCTTGAGTCCAACTGAACGTTTGTGCCAAATTTGAAGAAAGTCTCTCAAGCAATCCTGAGATTTCATGTAAATGAATATTGGATGACGCAGCTTCCCTTTCTAAAAAAAAAATCCTTCTTTTTTTCCATGATAAAAAAGTTACATAACGGAGTCTATGCTGTGTCTTCTTCTAATTGTGTCATAGGTTAAAACAATGCAAACCATGATGAAGGTAGGTCTGTATGTTAAACACTTCCCACACCATTATTGTGTAACACAATTGAGTCTTGGGGTCATATTCAAGAATATTGTGGCTGGGCTTATTATGGCTCTTAGCAGTACAGCAAAACCTGTCATGAGGAAAAAATCTTGTACTCACAAAATAAAAACCAAGCTCATTTGTAAACCGAGAATTTGTAATGGGTACAGCATACAGATTTGAGTTACATCAAATAGAAATTCTGATTTGTGACAATATAAATTCATATATTAGTCTAACTTTGAGTAAGTTAAAAAAAATAAAAATTCTAAGTTCAAAGTCTAAATGAAAGCAAAGTTTATTGGCTTGAATTTCTTTTTCTTTATTACAGTTTAGAAGGCTCTGAAGCATTATCTTTCTTGATTTTAAATGTATTAGCAAACAGTACACAGTTAATGTGGCCCATAGCCAACACTAAAACAACAAACCTGTTATCTGTCCTGTTAGCTCTTTGAACTAGCCTCTTGATTCAGCTCTTGATTAAACATTAGACCAACTTCCACTCCAACTAACAGGAAGAAACAAAAGACCCGCCTAACTGTCAGGTATGCTATCTCACTCAAATCTATGTCATAGTTTAAAATCTTATAACATATTCACTCACACCCTGGAAATCTCAGTAATTGTAATAACAGTACTTAGCTGAACTCCTATCTCTTAACACAGTGATACTCATAACAGGTAAACACTAACATGACAGTCTGTTACATTAATAACAACCACAGAATGGAAGATTTGTTTGCACTGCATTGCTAAACTTAAAGCAAAACAATGTAACTTTTGCTAAACATTACTTAGCGTAGCCACAAGTAACAATTAGAAGATAATGGTAATAAATAAAATGTAGTGAAACAGTAGCACAAGTAAAGAAGAGTCAAGAAGTCAGCTAAGTGACTCTTTCATATTAGTTACACAACAATATCTAGCTAAAGTTTGCTAACATTGCATTAGCTATATAGCGAGCTGCTACTGGTCTTCCATGCAGGCAGAATAAGCCTGTAGCTGGAAAACCACTGAGTGTCTTAAATCGAGCAAGGGTTAATTTTATTGCTTATGAATACTTAAACTTTTTATAAGAGAAGAGAATGTGTTATTTCTGGAAGATCAAGATTCATTTTTGTGGTATTTTCCGCTGTCATTCACAGTTACAAATAGCATCTAAAGAACAAAAAAGGCAAATCAGTGTCAAACGAGTTACAATAAAATGTTACAAGCTCTAGAAAAAGTAATAGCTGTTACATTTTTCATTCACTTAAAAAATTTCTGGTTTCTACTTGGCCATTATTTAGCTGCTTTTGAACAATGCATTACTCTCTACCCTGAGTTCAGAAATTTTATCAGAGAAATACACAATAAACAACAGTGAGTAATCAGTGTCAGGCCAGCTGAAAACAAAAACTGAGGTGTGAGCACAACAGCAGGGAAACATTTTCCCACTGTAGAGAGCAGAGAGCAGAGTCAGCTGCTGCCCCGCTATGCAGAGTGTTTATGATGTCAATTCTTCCAACCAGGAAAGTAAGCAGGAAGTAGTTGAAATCTAGACTTCCTGCTTGCTTCCTGCTGAGATCAGGAAACATAAGGTTGATTCACACTTCCCATGGAGTGTTAGCTGGTCTCATCCATTTCTCTGCTTGGTGCTAAAATCCTGAAAGCCTTAGATCAAGTCCATGCTAATGCAGAAAACCTGAAAATGCTGTTAATGTGTTTTCGGGTTTGTAGAAGCTCTTTCTAGGTGTATCATCCACACTGAAATGGCAGAACAACAGAAAGACACTAAACTGTCTTCCTATTCTTTTGTTGCTTGGCAAAATGGTCTATTACCACCATGCTCTGGTAAGTGATGTGGCTGAATGAATAGATTTCTTTGACAAACATGGCTACACTTGGCGGGTAAAGTACACTATCTTTTCTGGGTAAAGCTCTTTTTTTCCCAACTTTCTCTGTGTGTCTGCTGGTGTTTGTTTTAAATATAAAAAAAAACAGGTGAAATAAGGGATTAAAAACAGACAAAAAATTTAAAATCCGTATAAAAGAAACAAGTAATTATTTTTTTCAATTTTCATGTGTTTTTTTTTTCTCCTAAAAAAGTAGCTCGGCATATTTATCTATTTATCTATTGGGAGCAATTCTTTAAAAAATATAAAAAACACTAAACAATAACAATAAAAAACAATAACAATATACCTTAAATGGATATAGTATAAAATGAGTGATTTAATCAACACAAATATTAATAGAAACTCCAATGATGCTTTATTCTCTTTCAGTCTTCTGACAGAGAAACCGAAAAAAAAGATCTGAGAGAGATTTGAAAGCAACAGAAAGCTGTCTTTTTAAATCTGTTGTAAAGTATATGTGTGTCGGCCATGTTTGTAATACCATTTTTACACCAAAACTAGCATGTACTGTATATGCAGGCTATTTGAACATGGGTAAACCCACTAAAAAAGGTAATTGACTCCTTTCCCATCAGCAATAGACGAATTTGCCAACTCAGCGTTGACTCAACGATGTTCAAGCGTTGCTTGAACGGAAAAGGGGTGGAATTTGTGGCTGAGATGGCACATAGACTGTAAAAAACAATAAATGTTCCTGGCTATTAACACGACAACGTCTTTGATGTGCATCATAGCATCTCACTGGAAAATGGGCGAAAATTAATCTGTCCAAACGAGCATCGTGTTTCCATCACTACGGATCAGAGCATGGGCCAATAAGTACCCGTGACTACTATAGTGTCATTTACCCAGGAGTGAATGCTGATTGTACCCTTTCCCACTGAAGACAAATGCAAGATGTTAGTGAGTGTTAATGGGTTTTTCTGTCCGGTGGGAAAGGGCCTTAAAGTTGAGAAGCTGGAAAACACATCAGTGTTTCAAAAAGTTATTCTCCTTTCCATACTAGTGCAGTTTTGTTAACTATACACATTATAGCCTGACATTATAGCCCATTATAGCTAATATCGGCTGGTATACTGGCCTGACCAATTTATTGGTCGGGCTCCAGTATAAAACATAAAGTGGATTAAGGAAGGGATGTATAATTTATATTTTGATAGAGTCTCTTGTGATACCTTACTGATATACTGGGTCTATAATTGCAGTCTGTCTGTTGTGGCACTGAGGCAGTGTTTCTTACTTTTACAGAAATTTTCTCTCTAAACTGTTCTGCTTTCTGACAGTTTATGGCTGTTTAACATTTGAATGTTCACATGGCAACATGTGTGTGTTAAAACACCTGAGACTCTCTACACATGAGTAAGCATTGTGACATCTCAGCTTTTATAAAACCTTGTGGAACTGAAAAATCTCTATAATGCGGAAAATAAAATAAAAGCAAAATAAAGTACATCTTGCTTTGTACATATTGTTTTAATCTTTTCTAGTGTCACATGAATATGTGCCATGTTATTGTATTATAAATATGCCATGATATTTAATGACACATCATGATGACTGTGAAGGGAATCCTTCACAGTCATCATGATGTATCATTAATGATGATTAATGACACACCATGATGACTGTGAAGGGAATCCTTCACAGTCATCATGTGTCATTAATGATCATCTTTCAATATGTTGCAGAATTAACTGTATGATAATTGCATTCTTATCATCTGCTGATTCATGCAAAATACAGAAATATGGAGATACGTCTTATGGGATGTATTTACAGTAGTGTGGACATGAGAGAGAGACCGACAGACAAGGAGCCCAGGCAGTGAGAAAAGCCAGCACATGCTCCGCTGGCCTCCTGCAGCCAGAAAGCAGCATCACCCCCCCCCCCCCGCACAACATCGCCCCCTACCCCACCCCACCCAAGAGGATGTCTATTGTTCCCCCATCACCTAAACAAAGAATACCCCACCCGCACCACCACTCCACCCCACCCCAAAAACCCACCCTCTTTTTTTCGACCTACCCCCACTGCCCCCTTCTCTCCTAAACCCACTAACTCACCCCCCACACACTCAACGTTGTTGCTGTAAAAAACCAGCTTCACTCCCTAAACTTCTATACATGCTGTATGAGCTTCGGCTCCCCTTCTTTTACACTCTGAAATTTTATCCCATTAAAAAACACAATGATCAAATTTATCCTAATTCATACTGCCAGCTGCTAAATTCCTGAAACTATTTGATGAGCCCAAAATGTGGCAAATCAACATATTTGTGAACAAATATTTAACAAATTGCAACAGCTGTAATGGTCCGAGATGTGTTAAAAAAAAAACAACCCAAAAAACAGGAAATCAAAACAGATCTGCAGGGACGCTGTAGGAGTTGGTTTCAAATTAAAATTAAAAGGGAATTGTGTTTAAAAAAATAGAAGATTGTCAATAATACCAATGACAAAACACACCCCTTCACATCCAGAAGCATCCCATAATTTCGGAGATTCACCGTTTCACCTGTTGATTCATTCAAATTCTATACTATACTACTCTATATACACGCATACACACACACAGACACACATTTATATATATATATATATATATTTTTTTTTTTTTTTTTTTTTTTTCATAAAAATGAACAAAGTGAGCCTAAATCTGGATGTCATAGAACATAATTTCATGCCGGAAAGATTACTCTTCCTAATCCCACTTCCATAAAAATCTGTGTACCGGATTTTGTCCTCCTGTCTAGAGATGAGATGACAGATGAAACAACAAGGAGGAAGGCAGTGAGCAGCCAGTCGTTCCAAACTCCACCATATTGTAACAGCATTGGTGAAGTACATGAACGCACACACAAACGCACACGTACACAGCGGTTGTGACTAAAGCACACAAAGGCCATATGGCGCATCCTCATCCACCAACGCCTGTTGCTGCTGCAACAATGGGCCTGCCTGGCCTGGACAGCAAGATGCAAAGACACACACACACACCAAATGGTCATTAGTCTGTCAGTCTGTGTTGCTTAGGACAGAACACACGCCTGGATTTGCATTCTGCGCCCCCCCTCTCCCTCATACACACACACTCACACATACACGTTGCCATTGTACAGGTGCACAAAACACTCAAAACAGATGTCAACGGACTGGAGAGGAAGAGACATGGGGTGGGTGGGGGGGTGGCTGGTAGTGGGGGGGGGGTAAAGTGGAGGGGTTTGCCCCCCATCGTCAAGACAATGACACAAACACACACCCCCACACACACACACACAAATGCCTCACCTTCCTCTGTTACACTGGACTGCCTGATTTATCGGACAATTAGAAGGAGCAAAAAGCGAATAAAAAATGCAGTTTATTCCGGGATAACGATTAACACCTTTTCAAGAGGTTTTAACATTAAAAACTAATTTGTGTCATTTCGTGAAATCCCCATTTTCAGGAGAAATTACAACATCATGCATACTGTTGTTGGTGTAGCTGCCATAAATGGACCAAAACTTACATATACCTTTATGAAGTCAGAAATTTAATTTATAGTGTTTAGTATATCAAAACATTTGATAAACCTTACATAAATCAATCTGATTTTTTTTCTGCTTTGTGTTGCCGTTATTTCAAAAGACAGTTAAATGTCATCTCTACCTCAAATACTGATTGATTGCACTGTAACTGTGGTAACTAACTACAGGCAAGTACACTGGTTATCATTAATACCTTGAATAATTTCTCAGGTAAAAAGGTCTAAAATTCTGTGGTTTGGTTGGTCAAACAAAAAGAGATATCTGAGGACATCACCTTGGGATCTCAGAAATTTTAAAGACACATTTCAATATTTTCTGACATTTTAGAGACAAAAAAACAAACACGATGATCAATTAATTGACAACTGTTAATTGCAGTCTTAACACACTGACTCATAAACTCCCTATGATCACAATTATTTTACTGGGAGTACATCTCATCTCATTGGCAAAATATGTATCTCCATTGAACAATTTAATTAAGCCACAATAATTCTATCAAAAAGGAAGCCAAAAGTATTCTCTAGATTAAAATAATTTTATATCTAACATACCCCTCCCCCAATCTGACAGATGGATTACTGTTTCAGAATTAATGAATCTACTACGTTTATTCCTACAGGCTGTAATTTTCTCCAGTAATTACATTGTGGTTTGACCTGCATTACTGCATATCTCTTTTTACAAAGGACAAGTACAGTCCTTTAATCAATATTCAAAAGGAAATACATACCACCACTATAAGCTCAAATGTGGGATATTATAGGATGGTGACACTAAAGGGGACTTTAAAAAGCTGTAAGGTCTCTCAGAAAGTAACCACTAACGATCACAGACACCTAAAATATATATGAAGTGATCTAATGTTAAATTAAGTGTTAATCTGATTGGAATAATTAGAAAGAAATAAAATGACAAATTTAAATCAGATTTTTCAGAAATACATTCAATTACCCTAGTTCATGGCAGAAAACTCCAATTAGGTTTATGAATATGCGTTTTAAGCCATTAGCATTATTCGTTTTTAAGGTGGAGAGAAGGAGTAAATACGTTAACAATTCCATCGGCTACCTGTATGATTGTGTTCTTTGTGAGCATATAATCTGCTCTGTCCACTGGGTAAACACTTACTGTGTGCATGTTATCGGCCTATGGCCTGCTCCTGTGACTGGGGCCTGTCTGTGTAGGGAAAGAGAAAACCCGATGCAACAAGTCCCCCATTCACTCCCAGCTTTGTTAAGCTGCCTCTCAGCGCTGCAGCGTAATTGCTTTCATCTCTTTCGTGTTACATTTAGATAAATTCACGAAGCCAACTCTGATGGTGAAATATCTCAAATTATGTAGGCTATTTTAGTACGGGAGAGAGAGGGAAGTGCTAGAAAACAAGGTTTGTTTTTGGTTTCGTGAGAAAAACTGTAGTGAAAGCGACATCCCTGGCTTTAAAGCTTACACGATAAAGCATTGATAAGCTTGTTAGACTTGTTTAACATCTACAAGGGGTGTCTGTGTGTCGATTTCGTTCTTGATGTCACCGAAATTGTTAATTTGAGCTTCAGTGACCAAGTCAGGGCTTTAGAAACAAGCGAAACGTCCGGGGGCTTTCAGACGCGAAGGTAACGGGCTGAGGGGGGACTCCTTTGGAACTTACCTCGATTCATACGCCTATTTATGGATTAATTCCCACACTTTTCCAAGGACCGAAGTCGCCACACCATCGAGAAACCCTCCGCCAACTCCAGTCTCTTCCTTGGTTTTGGTTTGATGAAGGATCGGGCGCGCTTAGTGCGTAAAATGCGCAGCGTCTCTCCAAGGATGCGAAATATGCGCGGAATGGGAGCAGGAATGAAATGAACGCAGTGAACTGAGTTGAACGGGGCGGGGTGAGAGCAACCGGCGTCACCCTGGATGAAAATAGAGTGAGTGAGAAATGGGAGGGTGGGTGGAAAAAAAGAAAGAGAAAGAGAGCGAGGGGGAAGGGGCCGGACTGTATGGGCTTCGTTTAACAACAAAAGAGTGGAGCGCCTAAACTCTATTCAGTGGGGGAAGAGAATGGGTTGAGATAAAACACAGTCTGCTGTGCATGGAGGAGCAGCTGGCAATGAATCAAATAAAGTTTATTCTAATAAATATACAAAAAGCTTTCTTAGCGATATATTTAAAACTTTTACAGCTATGAAAAAAGTTAATCCACAAAAATATTCCACAATTTAAAAAAAAAAAAACCCCAACTAAAAATGACACTGTTTAAATAATTTCAAAGTTATTTGAAACACTTAATCAAGGCTATTTGACTTTTGAAAGAAAAAAAACCCATTCTTCCTCTTAAAGATGGAACCTTTAGTCAATTCAATACACTCAGGGGTTTTACTGCTACAGCCTTGCTTGGTCTGGTATGACCAGTAGCTTATGATGGCTAATGTTCGAAAATTTAAACTAGATATTGTTACTTCCACCAAGGAGGATATGAAATCACCCATCTCTATGTGTTAGTTAGTTAGTTTGTTTGTTCGTTTGTTTATCAGCAGCAGTACACAAAAGTATTGAACCGATTTGCAACGATCTTGGTGGAGGGATGAGGCATGGGCCAGGGAAGAACCTATTACATTTTGGGGCAGATCCAGATCATTTACTATGAATCATAGTTTTTTCCTCTGAAGTCTGGTGTATGTTCTTTGACACTGGCCTTGACTGATGCATCTAATGAGTGCATTTTCTATTTTATAACTTCCATGACTGAGTCACTGAGCTGAAGTCTTGATTCTTTTTTACTGTGCTACTGTCACACCACATTTTAACATTTACAAGGCATTGTCATGTAATTGTCACTTTGGGTTACAGTGGCTAATGTTTGGCAAAAGTTGCTTTCAGTTACCTACCTTTACGTGTTTAGTTACCATAAGAATGAGTGCAGGATTAATCTAAATCTTCTTCTGGATGTTTTTCAGAGAAATATCACAGCTTTAATGTTATCTGATATTTAGGCTCCTCATCTCAACCTAAAAAAAAAACCGAGCAGTGAGATAAACTAATTTTGCTGTGCCCCCCCCCCCCAGAAAGCCCTGAAGGACCCCCAAGGTTGCTGGGGATTTTGAATGCAGCAAGCAGCCTCCTCTGCCTCATAAAGGAGTTGTTGTTCACTACTAACCTCTGCCTATCTCAGATTTCATCCCTTCAGGCACTGCTGGACTGACATCCCTTTAGAAGGAGGGGCTGTGACATAAAACAAACACAAATTTGCTCAGTCAACCGGGAACACCTACTGTAACCCAACACCACAGCCGGGAACACCTACTGTAACCTGACACCACATCCAGGAACACCTAATGCAACCTGACACCACAGCTGGGCCAGCCAGTAGACTAGCAATCCACATGGTAGCCTGTCTGTGTTTTGAGCATAAGTATAGTTTCCCACAGATGCCTACAACAATACCCACACAGGGGGGACTCGTGTGGATTGTACAGAATATGTTTCTTTGACATCTTTGTGAGGCATGTGTATCTCATTCTCAGACTCGAAGTCATGCAAACACAGAACAGGCTAGTAAAAAATTTAGCTCAGTGACCTTAAGGTCAACCGCCTGACCTCAAATTAGACCTCACCTGGTTTATTGATGTTCTATTAATACTGTCTGTGCATGGGATCCTACATCTTCATGGAGGGCAAAATGCTTGAATATAAGGACAAAAATGCCATTGAACTTTTATTGCTTAGACATGTATCAAGTTGACTTTAGTTTACTAAGATTTATATATGCATAATGTTGGCTTCTGTGACATAAAAATATCAAAAACACTGCTTAGACCTTGTCTGACTGTCACTCCCTAGAAACCCTTTGATGTGCTATAAATAATTTTGTGGAGAGGAACATTTGTCCAGTAAGCTCCACTTTGGCAACACTGCCTTAACTGCAACCTTCTAATATGTGCATCCATTTCAAGCAGTGTAGGAAATGACAGAGGGGAAAATAAAGATGGAGTACAGTATATGTCTGTGGTCACGGATGCAAAATGACAGTAAGAGCCCTCTTGTTAAGTTAAGTCAAGTCAATTTTATTTACATAGCACCAAGTCTTCACAGAAATGATCTCGGGGCATTTTTCAAATAGAGCAGGTCTAGACTGTACTCTTTACAATATTACTTACAGGGACCTAAAATTCCAATGGGCACAGCAATTTTTCAATTTATTAATAATAAATATATATTCATAACAAATATGTATCTATATTAACACTACAGTGCTATTCAGTGTCATTTTATTAAATACTTTTCCCTGCTACATTTGCCCTTTGCACTTTGTTGTGCCGTGGCAACGCAATGCCCTCCATTTGAGTTCATCCAATCAAACTGCACTGCAACCATTTAAAATAAACAGTGGTAAAGTGGGGACAACCTTTACTGAGGTAGTTTACTCTTTTTAAGTAAGCATTATATAAGTAAATTTTTTATGTAACGTTGTTTTTCATTGAGCTATAATGTGTCAGTACTGCTTGAATTTGCTTGAGCTGGTGTTATATCTGCAATGTATTTGCAGCCTTTTCTACACCAAAGATTTACATTAACTTAGCTAACTCCAGTTTCTTAACATTGCCTACTAATTTCTCTCCTGCTATTACTTTGACTTCTGTCCGGCAACAATGAGTGTTGCCTAATGGCCCCTTGTCCCTCACACAGAAAGATGGAGAGTGGAAGTAGCAGAGCAGTAGGACACACATTTAATCAGCAGTTATTGGCATGGCGCTTCAACGCTTGGTAAGTGACACATATCCCAAATATGAACATTTTCATTTGAATGCAAAATGTTTCTAATGCCTCTGTTTTTTTGAACAGCCATTATATGGGTTGTTGAGGTTTTTTTCGAAGCAAGTAGACAGGTTAATTCAATGACAATATGCACATACAGACAGTAGATAACATCAGTGTCAAGATAATGACGCTAAGTAGAACAAATAATGTTACTGACATTAGTTAAGGACACAGACGATGACCTGTGATGTTTTAGGGGTCAACAACTGTAAACACTTTCAGACTAGCCCCGTTAACCATATAATATTTTTTTAATGTAAGTTAACAGTTCTAATCTTTTCCCTCGTCTGTCTGTGTCTATGCTTCCCCTCCATATTCCCACACCTTAGCAGATCTCATTGCGGACTAAACAAAAAAGAACAAACAAGGAACATTAAGATGTGACCTTTGTGATTTCACCAACATCTGTACACAGCAGACATTTTTTAAACACCTCAGAAGTCTCCTGAGAACACACAAAGTTTTAAAATGTCCTTTTAAAAACTGTTTAAAACAAATCCTCTCTATGTAGGGGACCATTCCCCTCATTAACATGCTCCTGCCTTCTCACAGTCACGACAGTGCAGTGGTGGGTTTACTTTTGCAGAACTACTTAAGCGAATATGGTTTGTTTTTATGCAGACCCAAGACATCCCTGCACATCCCAACCTTTATCTACGAGAAACAATGCCAGTGATGAAGACTTGCCTGATAAGCTGATTTCTGGCCAGTATGAGAATAAGTCTTTTAAGCAAGTCTGACAAAACTGCTGTTTTGAAACCTCAAACTATGACTAAGCTGTTAAACCCTTGAGAGTATGTTACTCAACACAGAAATCTCTGTGAGCTTGAACCTGTTTCAGGTAAACATAGGCTTAACACAGAAATATGTAAAAATACAACTCATGAAATGTTGTGGAAAAACTCATATTACTGGGTTTAAATAAGTATGTGTTCTATTTACTGAAGATTTTCTTTCAAAAAATCTGGTCAAATTAACATTAAAAAACAAAAAGAGATGTAAACCAAATTTGCCCTCACAACATCCATTACATTCAAAGTACAACTTGTCGTATATTATCCCAAATTCTTGTGGGAGAAATTTGGTTTCTGAGTATGTAAAAATTATTTGTAGAAAAAATTTGATGTCTAATTAAAATTTGTGCACAAATGTGATATCAAAATTGTCAATACCATATGAAACCATAAGCAGCATTCCCTGAAGATCACCACATTAAAGTTCTAAACACATTTTTTCACCACATAATCCAGGGCATTTGCTTTGTACAGTCACTTCAGGAATTATTCAGACCCTTTCACCTGTTGCACACTTTATAGTGTTGTAAATTTAATTTTAAATGACACAATACAATTGGCATTTCCCCCGTCAATCTACACTTGATAAGCCATAATGACAAAGTGAAAACAGGTTTTTAGAAGTTTTTGCAAATTTATTTACAATCAGACACTGAAATCTCATTTACAAAAGTATATTTATTAATTTAAAACCAAATTTACAACACTAAAGTGTGCAAAATAAAGGACTTCTTTTTTTTTAAAAGTGAAAGGGTCTAAGTACTTCTGAAGCAAGTGTAGATATCTTATACTTTATGTGGCAAGTTATTGAGATATTGTCTCATTCACAAATTTACAAGCTTTTCATTGTTTTCTACCAGAGGGGTGCTACTGTAGAGCTATGTGTCAGAGGGATGACAGCTGGACTAGTGCTGATGGAGCATACTGACCCTGGAACAGTTGAAGTTGCTGTCATGTTGGAGGCTGCAGTAGTCCAAGAGGGCCTGAGTGACTTTGCATCAGCTTTTGCTCAGCTCACATTCAAATGCTGAGAAGTAAATTCTTGCAGTCATAGACTCTCTATGTTGAACTCAAACTCAGTGAAACTAGTACAGAGAACTAGTACAGTAGACTGTAAAAGCTCCATAAAAAAGAGACATGCCACATCCTGTGTTTCTTGAAACACGAAAACCATATAACTAGTAAGACATTTTTTTCATTATTTTGCTGTTTTTATATTTCTTGTGTTCTTTAAGACAAGAGTAATGCATGCAAGAAGAACATGTATTTACATCTTGCAAAGTAAGGAAGAAGGGTACCGATTTGATAATAGCGGTACAACAATTTGGTACGTTCTTAAAAAGAAGGAATATACTGGCATGTTCAGCGACACTAAACGGAACACCACAGAAGAAAACTAAAGTGTTTGATCGCAGAATTATTTCCTTGGTGAAGAAAAACCCCTCACAACATCTAAACAGATCAAGAACAGTCTGAAGGAGGTAGGTGTATCATTGTCAAAGTCTACAATCAAGAGAAGCCTTCATAAATGTAAATACAGAGGGTTTATCACAATGTGCAAACCACTGGTATCACTCAAAAACACAAAGGCCAGATTAGACTTTACCAGAAAAAATCTAAAAAAGCCTTCCCAGTTTTAGAACAAGACTGTTTGGACAGATGAAACCAAGATTAACTTGTACCAGAATGATGCGAAGAGAAAAGTACGGAGAAGGAAATGAATGGCTCATGGTCAGAAGCATACCACATCATCTGTCAAACATGGTGGAGGCAGTGTGGTGGCATGGGCATTTATGGCTGCCAGCGGAATTGGGTCACTGTTGTTTATTGATGATGTGACTACTGATAGAAGTAGCAGGATGAATTCTGAAGTGTATAGGGCTACACTATCTGTTCAGATTGTGCCAAATGCTTAAAAACTGATAGGACAGTGCTTCATAGTACAGATGGATAATGACCCAAAACATACTGCAAAAGCAACCCAAGAGCTTCTCAAGGCAAAGAAATGGAACATTCTTCAATGGCCAAGTCAGTCACCTGACCTCAACCCAAATGAGCTTGCTTTTCTCTTACTGAAGACAAAACTGAGGGCAGAAAGACTCAAGCATCTCAAGGGAGGAAACTCAGCATTTGGTGGTGTCCATGGGTCCCAGACTTTAGGCAGCCATTTACTGCAAAGGATTTTCTTCCAAGTTTTAAAAAGAGTCCTTTATATTTATAGTTATGTTGGTTTGTCCAATTATTTTTGAGCCTTTTAAAATGAGGGACTATGTATAAAAATGGCTGTAATTCCTAAACTGTTAATGCGATATTTTTCTAAAACTTCTTGAATTAAAGCTGAAAGTCTACACTTCAATCACATCTTGATGTCTTCGTTTCAAATCCATTGTGGTGGTGTACTGAGGTCCAAGTACTTATGGAGCTAACTATAAATTGACGTTATTTATTTTAAAATAATGAAAACATTGAAAAGTGTTTAATTGGTCATAATTCTTACTTTAACATTTATAGCACTAAAATGCTGCATTCTGTCAATAAGAAAAGTCCTGCTTACTATCAAATCTAAAGTAAGTCCATCAAAACAAGTGCAGCATATTTATAATTGATTTAAATTAACCATTAAAGTCAGCCATGCAGTTTCTGCTTTAGAGCTGCTCAACGTAACACTGCTTTTCTTTCTGTCAAAACCAATGACACAGCAATCTTGTTTTAATAAACTTTATTGAATTGTCACTGGATGAAAGCGTACAGGTGCTTACGTTCAGTGTGAGCTCCAAGTGGTGGCCTGTAAGTGTGATCAGAAAAGTCCCAGGTTCTGGCAGTGCAGGAAAGAAGATTAAAACATGAAGTGTGGGTCGGCCATTCAAAAAATTACAGCTTCTGCCCAGCTTTCAAGGCTAACCCTGCTTTCATGCTATAGCAGCAGACAACAACCGCTGTGCGGCCAAAATCTTCTGGGTGGAATTCACACTCAAGAATTTTCGTACCTGTGGTGCAAGCATGTCAACATGAATACACTTCTGACAGTAATTGTTTGGATCACAGACTGTACCGAATCAACGAAATCTCATCCTGAATGAAACGTTGTGTACTGAACAGTTCCGGACAAATACATGTACCGTTACACACCCGTTCTGTACTGATACTGGTATCGAGGGATTTTAATTCCATTTTCTATGTTAGTCCTTCTTTTTGAAGTTAACTGTTGACAGCTCAAGCTAAGGGCTTCCTAGTTAATGTCACTGTAACAGTACACCAAATTTACAATTCGATATGTACTGTACCTTGGTTTTGTGTTGTCAAATGTTCTGAGGCATGTTATTATAATTCAGTGTTCTTGAGTCTTATTATTAAGTTTGGATTTTAATGACTTTGCAACTCATTTTTGGGGTTATGTTTGGTCACCTATACATTTGTTAACCAGGTTAAACACTACTAAAAATCTAGCCCATCCTGGACCGCTCCTGAAATATATAATATCCGGGTTAGGGAAGGTCACTTCCTCTTCCTCTCACTCTACTCTGACTGGTTCGCGGGTTAGACTGAACTGAACACCCAGCGTTCTTGACATACTCTTTCCTAAACCCTCTACACTAAGTGGTGAGTTATGAAATTATAAATGTTAATTATTGTTAATTATTCCTTGTGTGACCTTTTTAGAGTTCACGTGTTTGTGGTGTCCTGTCAGGTGTTGCCTGGATCACCTGAATACCTTCAGCTTTTATTGATGGTGAGCTACCCTGGATTAAAACTGAACTGAACTGGACCTCCCTTCCACACTGTTTAGTAGGAATGAACTGAACTCTTCGGAACTTTTATTTCCCACTTGGAAGAATTGAACTTTGAATGCTTTAAAAACTAACTGAATTGAAAAGGCCTATTTTTTATGATTGTATTATGTTTGTTTTCTAAAATTATTGGAATACAATATGTAGTTTAAAACCTGTGTGTCCTTGTCCGTGGTCCACTTCTAAACGTGCCTATCTTCTTTGCATCTCTGGTCTATAAATTAAACTTTAAATTTAGCAAATCCCACTTGCTACACACTCTCGATATGAAATATGGAATAGGAAAACGAATAGAGACACAGACTGAATTGAAATGACAGTAGCCTACTAATGTTATTAGCAGCACCGAGCTCACACTATTCCATTGATCTACAGTGCAGTGAAGCAACAAAGCCAGTCAAGAAGAGGTCTGGTAGCAAGCAAACTTGACTGTAAACAATGCAGAATTTAAGATATCTCTACAAATTGGCTTTTTAAAAATGTGTTATGTGAAGGAAATACATGTAACACATGGTGTTATGTGTTTTGTTGAGAAACAATGAATGTAAACACAACTTTATTTTGTTTACAAAAACTCCATAGAGCAGCTTTAAGTTGTAAAGACAATCTTTCAGATCAGTCTATAAAAATGTGTTTACATTAATTTTATTTCCCTCACGGTGCGGGCAAAAGAGTTACAAAAAACAACAAAAACCAAAAATCAAAAACAAACTAAAACTCAAAAAACCACAATAATCATTAGACCATCAGTCTTTCTAAATTTTAAACTTCCAGTAAAACTACAATTTAAATGTTGAGTTACTAGTCACTGTAATTGTTCGTCCTGTCCATATTGGCCCTTCCTAAAGTGATTTGAATGAATGAGATGAGGGACAAAATAAACAGTTCTCATTCTTTTCAAAAATGCATTCCAAAGTTAAGCCAAAACTTTTATGAGGCTTCCACAGTCTGAGGTAGACAAATCAAATGGGGATCAACCAAAGTTTCACTTTAGAAAGGGAACTCATTGTGGCCACTACAGACAAGAAGAGCAATTGCAGCAACCAATAACTATTTTAATGTACACATTTATCCTATCTTTTAATATCATCATTTCCCCACTCACCACTGTTCTTCAGCCATCACTTCCTCTCACACACCAAGTGCCAAATATTGCCCAAGCATTGCAGATCTACCCATTACAGTCCTGTCAAGTTTGAACAGAGCCATTACGGAACATTAAGGTAATGGAGTTTGATTGCAAAAAAGCTATTACTGGATAGATGGGCCACTGTTACAGATTCTAGAACTAAAAAGTCTCTTCAGTATTAAGCTGTCATTGTTTGACACAGTCCCTCAAAGTATCATGGACTCAAGAACTTTGCCTCATTTTTAAGAAAAAAGACTGAAGCTCCTTGACTATATAGGAGTCCAGTACCATGCCTAGGTCCCAGCATGATACTGTAGTGCAGTATACTGTAAAAGGAACCTCAGATTCAGGGGTAAAAATGTTTATTGCAGAAAAGTGGACAAGCTTGACTTACTCTCCCATGTGATTGAGTTGGCAGGGGATTTTACTAATCCCATTTGCATGTATGTTGCAGATCTGGAACTAGCCCATGAATGAACTGTATGCGTTCCCTGATGTCTCCTGTGGAAGGTATTGCTGGACAAGATGGTGCCACACATGTAGCTGTGTTCACCATTCACTCAGATCAAAGCTGTGTTTGCATTCTTTGCTCTAAATCAAGCTTGTTAAAAGGTGACTTATACAAGGATGTCCATTGTCTCCTCTGCTCTTTGTGGTTTTCATGGTGATCTTATCAAAGAGATGAAGAGAGTGAACGTTTTGGAAACATAAATGTGTCATTAATACAAGTAGATAAACTGATTGAAAATTAAAATTAACTGAACTTTGAACTTCTGTAATACTGCAGAAGCCACACTGAATGGATCTGAAATAAACAGAATGAGTAATTTAAGTAATACTTGCACATAAGTTGACCAAACTTTCTACTGATGAAATTTATTCTATTATACAAGATGAGCCTATAACATGAAAAAAGAAGCAAAGCAGCATTCAGTAGTGCTATAGCGATGTATTTTCGCACTTCACTGAAACCTTGAGCTTTCCACAAATTAGTAACAATATTCAGGATGGGTTTGTTGTGTAGATTTCGATTTAACCTTCAGTAAAGTGTGTGTACATTTGCGTGTATATGTTTTGTTTGTGTAAGCCTTCTTATACAAAGACTAAGGTGAGTACACTAGGCAACTCCAAGGCTTTATAATAATATATAATTATATTATTAATTATTTATATTAATTACCTCCACCAAGAAGGATTTTGTTTTCACCCGTGTCTGTCTGTTGGTTTGTTGGGTTATTTGTCAGAAGGATTATGGAAGAAGTATTGAACCGAATTGCACTAAACTTGGTAGAGGGATGGGGCATGGGCCTGGGAAGAACCCATTAAATTTCGGTGCAGATCTGGTTAAAGGTGCGATTCTTGCAACTTTACAGTTTTGGTTCTGTGTCATTATCATCAACCTCGTTTCCAGACGAGGCAGCTGTCTTCAGTTAAAAAAAAAGTCTCTAATAAACCCACTTTATGCCACCTACTCAGCAACAAACGGCAGACAGTCAAAGTTGGTGTCTAGCTAGTGAATATAATGGAGCATTCACTTGCTCAAGAGTCAGATATTTTTCGCATGAGTTCATGGAGACCAAAGCAGAGCTATTAGGAGAGGGAGTAGTCAACTTACATTCGTCATGTAAGTTCGTCACCCCAAATGAATGCTAATGTTGCTCCATGTCAGCTGGACATTAGGAAACTTAAGTTGTTCCACTGCCTCAAAGTGGCCAAAAAATCAATACTACTACTACTTCTTTCTCTGAATAGCCAACAGTTAAGCTTATTTAAGAGATCAATTAACATATCAGTTAGTTAATGTAGAAGCAACATAGATTTTGAGCTTGAAAGTTCATTCTTTGCCTTGGAACAAGTTATTAAACTAGGACCTTAAATTGAGATTTTTTTTGTCAAACATGGATTACATTTGAACTTTAAGCTTAAAGGTGCCCTGTGGGGTTTTCTTGTAAAAAACTTATGTTTCCATATAGTGTTACTCACAAAATTGCATTGGGTGTATCCTTGAGTGAATGCATTTCCTTTCTCATACCACATTTGCAAATCCAATTTTTGAAAAGTATTTTAATTTCTGCATTGTTTAAATCCATTTTTGCTATCTTATAGTTTTCTTCCTTACAGCTATTTCTGGTGCATCACCACCACCAACTGTTGATCAATGGAATAGTGTGAAAAAGGGCAGCAGAAATATATATCAAGTCCTCTGCGTGCTTGTGCACATGCATGTGTTTCCTCGTGCTTGTGGACAATAGAAACAAAACTATTTTAACAGTATATTCAGTACCTACAGGCTGTGAACAAGATTATAAAGCAGATTGCTGTGAAAACATATTTACATCAGCCTACTTATAGTATTTTCTCTGCAGGGTTTATTTTTAGTCCCAACTGCTTTCTGAGGGCCATGGCAACTCAGCCTTGCGGGAGCCTGCCCGGCACAATGCTTCACTTTTTTTACTTGAATACAATAAGTTCACAATGAAGTGAAATTGTGTATACTGCAATAAAGAGCAGCAGATAGAGTGTGCCAGTGGAACACTGGGCTTTAGGTAGAGCCAGCCTCCTCTCCATTTGTGTTTTTAGATACTCCTTTTTATAAAGAGTGGACACGGACCAGCCTCTTTTGATTTTTTGACATTAATTTGACACGTGGATGGAGAGAGCCTTACAGACATGAAAGCTAGAAGTTACAGGGCTGAGATTTAGGGACTCAATTTCCATGATTGGCAAGTCAAACGAGTTAACAAGCACTTTTACTCTTCTGTTGCCTTTAGAGTACAGAGTGCTGATGGAAACAGTTTTACCTTTAATGTCATTATGTGCTGAGTGATCAGGGACAACATTTAACCACACTGCACTGTCATCCCCAAAACAGCTACCACTGCAGGAGACATGTTCCAGGGATGAACTATAGATCATACACCAGATATGATTGCTATTGAAGGCACATCTATCTCACATGCTTTAGTTTTTGAACTGTAGATGTAGATGTACTGTTGGAAAGTTTGGGTACTGCTTGACTTAGTGTAGGAGTCAATTACACACATATTCAAAGCAAATTTGAATTTGGTGTGATCGTTTCTGACAGACAAACCAGTTCTAGTATCTCAAACAGATGACCCCACTGACAAGATTTTACTTCAACTAATTCAATAAACAAACATGTCCATGGCACGCAAGGTTAGGGTTGTTCAAGCTGACAAGTATTTAAAGAAATAGTTCCACAGTTTCGAAAATATGCTAATTCACTATAAGTCGATTAAAATGTGTAGCATGTACATATATCCCTGATGATGTGAAATTAGTATATACAGCAGCCATGAAATCACAGTGTGTTTACATGTGCACATGTATGGAGCCCCCCTATGGTCAGCTGAGAGAAAAAAAAGAGCCATATAACATAGCACAACATAGCATTAAGTCTACCCTTAAATCTAGATAAATTGGACATACTAGCTCCCTTCCTTATTCTCTGAAGAAAGAAGTCATTAGCAAATCAGGTTTACTAATCTTTGCGCATGGTTTGCAAATCTCTAGGCAAATCTCTGGGTATGGATTGCAAATCCATGTCCACAGATTACGAATCCAAGAGCATGCTTTATAAACCACGCACACTGATTTATAAACCGAGAGTACAATTTACACAAGGCACCTTTTTTCTCCGTGACCCTAGCAGAGCTTCATACACATGTATACCAGTTACTATCAGGTGTTTGGTATCCTGGTTATACAGTATTTTTTCATACGTAAAGATAATATCATATCATGGTTTCTGGACAAGGCCTTATCCTGGTTTTGAGAAACCTAAATATGCTAGTAGGAGTAGAAACCTAGGTACTGTGGCATGCAAACAGCCTATCTGGGTTTTCAGCTATGGTGGTGGTGTGGCTCTAGGTGTGGCAAAGTTGGTCTTGACCTATCCACTTCTTTGGTCCAGTGTGAAATATTTCAACAACTATTGAATAGATTGCCATGAAATGTACAAACATTAATGGTCCTCATAGGATTAATTCTTTTGACTTTGGTAATCCCTTGATCTTCTGATCTCTCTTCCTCTAGCATTATCAGGAAGCTGGCATTTGTGGTTTTGGGTATTGCTATGATATTCATGCCCCCCTCAGGATGAAATGGAACAACTCTGGTTTCAGTTTGATTTTTCCAATAATTTTTGTTATAACCAAATATTTTCAAAACTAGTAGTATTCCCATCTGCCTAAGCTATACTATGTTTAGCACTATTGTTTTTTCTTTTTTTCTTTAGTAAATGTAAACTTGCTAACACGCTAAACTAAGACGGTGAACACAGTAAACATTAGCATGTCATGGTTGTCATTATGAGCATGTTAGTATGCTGATGCAGAATTTAGCTCAAACCATTGTTGTGCCTATAGTCTCACAGAGCCACTAGTGTGACTGTAGATTCTTATTTTTGTTGATCATTTGAGGATGACCCCAGTGAGTGAGTGGCTGAAATGTTGGGACCTATATGCAGACAGTCAATATTGTACTACTTTAAATCATGTCCACAGAGAGCTGAGTGTCCATGTTTTTATGTTACATGTAGACATCATTTCCTGAATATGATCAAAACTAGGGTAAAACTCAAAACCTGAATATAAGTTTTCATGTGATCATACTCAGTGTGTGTAAAACTGCACTTTTTGTCAAAAGTGCAATGTTAACTCAATGTCTCATGGCACTTTTGACAAAATAGACCTGCTAGTGTGACCTACTTACATTAGATCATCGTTCATATGAATTTTTGATGTAGAGTAACAAGCTTTTGTATCTACTAACCCTTATCATGATGTCCAAGAGTGGTCACTGTGAGAGTATGTGACATTAGTAGTTGGGAGAGTACCAACAAACATGAACACATAATGGGATATACTGTAAGAGTTTCATCTGATAATACCCCTTCCCTGTCTCTTTGTTTCTGTTGCTCCCTCACTCTCTTTTCAGCATGGCAAAGTGATATTGTCATACAGCTTCGGCTGAGATATTAATCCTACAGACTGGAGGTGCGCTTCTAAGAAATAACAGGAAAGGGAGACATGTCTGTGCATAAACATACAGTATAACATCGATACACTTAAGACTGATGAAGCAATCCTGCTGTACTTTGTAACATTACCTAAGTGGAGTGCCAGCAAAACAGTATTGGGCTATACGGCCAAGCCTTTTATCTAATGCCACATCATATAATAATATGATACTTTATTGATCCTTGCAAGAAAAACAGTCTTTTCTCTTCATGAAGAAGTCAGAGGTCAGTGCCAGCTACAGAGGAGCACTTCAGGAACTGCTGGACCTTTTACAATGTGCTCAAGTTTTGGTCTCCTGAAATTTCCTGAGGGAAATAACTTGCTTTTTACCAGACAAATGCTCCAACATGTTCACAAGCAAGTCTCTAATTTTGTCTGCTGTTTGGTGCTTTGGTGTTTGGGCTTATCTGAGATTTTAAAACAGCTGAAAACAGCTGCCTGAGCAGTGAGTGCGGTAGAGTGAAGGCGATAACTATGTATGATGTTTTCACTATGAGCCACCCCTTTCACATTAAACAGTAACCTGAAATATTGTTCCAATGCTGTTTGGTGCAGCTTTAAAGGAATAGTTTAAAATTTTGGGATATATGCTTATTAACTTGCTGTGAGCTAAAAAAAAATCAAAAACTACAGACATAATCCCCTGTAAAATGGCGTTTTTATAATTTTTTTTCACACTTAGATTTTTGTACAGATTAAACAAGGATAAAAACTGAATTAGCCAGGGTGAATAAATCAATAAATCAAATATAAAAATGCCACAAAGCTAAACTTTCCTTTATGATTTCCACAAAAACATCATTAGCTGTGATCAAAGTCTTTGCTGTAAATTAATTAGCAAGCAAATTCTGTTAACTAGCTGGTTATTGAATGGTCTCTTGCTAAATTCTGCAGCCTATTAAGCTACCATACTTCTGTTAAAAAATTTTTATAATGGTAGACTATAGTTACATTTCATCTTTAACTCTTGTAACTGATGAAATTTTCAGAACCCACATATCCATCTGTGAGGCAGCGCTCATCCATTTCCCCATTATTGTGGGGTCTTTAATCAGAGGAATGTGGCTCTGTGTCCCCATGTGAACTAGCACAGAGTGACAATGCAACAATAATGCAATAACAATAATGTAACAAGGTAATAACTAGAGCAACTGAATTGTTCCTGGCACAAGGGAGCAGAGGAAATGATCATAACATGGTTTCAGATCCCTCAGGATTTGTTGCAGGTCTTTCTATAGTTGTGAGGACACCCACTAACATAATGCATTCTCTAGTCCCCTACCCTAACCCCAACCTTTACCCTAAAGCTAATTCTAACCTTAACTCTAAAACTAAGTCTAAGTGCTCAAACAGCCCTTTGAAGGTGTGAGGACCAGCCAAAATGTCCTCACAATGCCGAAATTTCCTCACAATGGTTTTGTCCACACAACCATAGAGAGACATGTACATGCACACACACACACACACACACACACACACACACACACACACACATAGCATATAAACACCCCACCACCACGCCCACCCCCTTCTTTTCAAAAGCTATTGTAGAATGTGTACGGAAAAATGAACCTTTTCATCCATTTAGTAACTGTCTTATCTATTTCAGCCTATATTGGGGTCAGCTCGAAATCAGAAAGCTTTTACAAAGCTTTTCTTACTGTCCATCTCAGTTTAACAAAAAGAAGATTGTAGTGGAGGTTCACTTGTCTTTCTGTGTGGGCAAAATTGGTACCAATCTGACCCCAATTTTTGTTTTGTTGGAAAAGCATTCCTTTTTGCTTCCTTTGAGAGAAAAAAAAGGCAGCCACATTCAAGGACTGAACGATTTATTGAATGTAATGCATTAAAACATAAATAGATACATGATAGAGAATGTGTTGTGAGCCTGAACCATGGACAGTTATCGCATGTATTCTTTGAAGAAGTGAGAGTGCCTTGAAACTAGAAGACAACATACAATTTATTGTCTAAAACATTTAACATATTCAGTCAAATTTCATTTGTCTTGCAGAAAGGAGTGAAATCTTATGTGTACTAAAAATATAATGTATATATAATGTAATGTGTTTAGAGTGATTATACCACGCTGATATATCTCAATTACAAATAAGATACACATTACAATATAAAATACAACAAAGTGGATAGAGTGGCTGCTGATTCTTTAAAACTTTTTACATTGTGAATACAACAGAACTTTGGTCAAAAATTTAAAATGTTCCTCCACACATTCAAAGGAAATCTGGAGCATTAAGACAAGTGGGGTTCAAAAGCATCCCAATATTAAGTATTGGGAGCTGACTGTTCACATGTTTGAATAAAGACACTTATGAACTATGAGTAATCTATGAAACAAGTAGAGAGAGAGAGAAAGTTAAGTAAGAGCATGTATCAAAATGAACAATAAATACTGGTAAATGTTTTCTTTTCTGAATTAAAAAATACAAGTGTTGTTCATCTTAAATCTCTCCTTCATGATATCTAGTGAGGGTAACACAAATCAATATAGAATAATCTCTATGACAACTAAATATTAAAAATTGATATCTTATTTAGTTCATAGATGTCTGTAGGAAAGTATAGAAATGCCCAGTTTACAATAAAAAAAACAAACATTCTTAGGCCCACAAGCCAAATGTCTTTGCTGGAATTAAAAAAAAAAAATAATACAGATTTGTGTGTGGAACATCGTTCAGCAGATACAAAATCTGATGCATGCATTCATAAAAAAAACAGATTTTTACAACAAATAGAAGGAAAAACATACAGTATTGTTAATCTTAAGCATGTGGTCCATGGTAAGAAGTGTTTCCTCTTGCTACACGTTGCTCAGTCTACATTCCTGTACCTGGTAAAGAGGTTGTAGAGGACACGCAGTGTCGATTTAAGGTCACAATTCACTATATCTGGGGGAAGAAAAAAAAAAGAAAAAAGAATAGAGGACTTATAGATATACAACTAGTGAGAGTTTAGATCTTATCTATATAAAAAGATCTACTGAAGTGTCCTAGGGGTGACGCATTCCTGTTTCTCTTCAACTTAATGGCCTTTATTCAGCAGGCAAATCTTTCCTTTTGCTAACAAGCTTTAGCAGATGCCTTCAAGATGCTTTGGTTGTATTGTGGTTGTTGAAACTGGAAATCCAATTGATAGCCAAAACAATACAAATATTTTAAAACATCTAAGCCTATTCAACAATGGACCAAAACAGACCTACAGTTTGAGCTATGTTTTATTTCTTAAATTATATTTTAATTCTTTATTAAGTCTTCTTATTCTAAAGCCATCTGTTGGTTAATCCATAAAAATCTATGCTTGAGCTGTAACAAATTTTAAAAACAAATAGGGTGAATGTAAATTGTCAATCCTGAACATCTTAGTGTCAAACATTTGTGAACAATCGACTTCAGTAAATTCAAGAAGGCTGTAAAATATGTACAATTTTCTTTGCATAATTGTACAAACTCCCTTCATATTTATCAGATGTGTGGAGGCACACTGTTTCAATTGCTCTATACTTCCGTCATTTATTTCTTAAAGCTGCATTAGTTTATTTTTTGGCCACTTGGGGACAGTGGAACAAGCTGTAAACACAAGATTGACATATTATCCCCTCTTAAAGTTGTTATGTGTCAGCAAAGAGTTACCTATTTACACATCCAGTAGACAAGGAGCAACATCAGGATTCATTTGGACTTTCTGGCTACTGAAATGTAATTCCAATATTCACTCACATTTTAACTCTGTTTTAGGCTCCACCCACTCCTATGAAAAATATCTGGCTTTTTATCTGCTAGTTGCTTACTTTGTCTGCATGCCATTTGATGCTGTATAAAGCAGTAAAGGTGCTTAAGCATAAATTTATTATGTGTGTCTTACCCTCTGGCCGGGGTTTTGGTCTCTCCAGACCTCCATCCTGCATCAGTTCAAAGGAGAAGGACACGTTGTGGACCTGAAGAGAGATGGACAAGTCTGTTAGGACACAAGAAAGGGTCTAAAGGAGGCATGATCATTAATGTGTATACATAAAACACTACACACACACCCAACCTAAACTTTACACATATAGGCACATGCGGGCAACTACAAATCATAAACCACCAAACACATCTCCTCGTTGATAAGAGAACATTGAAACTGGTTGCTAAATCCCACAACACACACTGGGTCGATTCTGTTGTATTACCGCAGCTTCCTGTGTCAGCAAACACAACACAGCTGTGTTCTGTAAGACCATAAGCCTTCAGCAGCTGCACAAACACCCTGCTCCCTCATTTATCAATGGATACATGTCACCAGTGTCACTTAAAAACTCCAAGAAAGTGAAATTGTCACTGATAGATTTTTTTTTCATGTCATCACAAGTGTATGAGTAACACTTTTACTATGTGATTGTATGTAAACCTGAATGAATAGAACAGAGCATTTATGATGTTCTTACATTTTGTGCAGCTGGAATAGGGTAAAACACACACAGTGGAGATACTGGATATAATGTTTTTTTCTAGGAAACTGACAATTATGGTGGACATGATAAATGATACCAAAATGCAGGACTGGCTTTTTAAAACATGACCTTGAATCTTTTTCAGGCTGACCATTTAAAGGTGAAATTATCTTGATTTTCCATCTTACTGCATTTAGACGAGCAGAGATACAGCTCTGTGGACGAAACCAGCAAAGATGTCTATGTAAACATGACTTGCGAGCAATAAAAAAAAAAGCTGCAAGAGAGGAGGAAAACCAATCGGTAGGAAGAGATAGAAATAGTTGAAAGTTGTTTTCTATTCTTTGCCCACTGTAATAGAGCATGTGTGTGTATGCTTGCCATGCTGTGAAGTACTTAAAGCTTTGCCTAACAAGGGCTCACTGTGTGACCTTAGCCATCTAATACAGTCAGAAAGAAAATAAGAGAATGAGCCTTAAGTAGAGATCTACTTAGCAGAATAAAGAGTGCTTTCTTAATGCCTCATGCTACTTTTCACAGCCTGCCCCAGTGTATCATCGATAGGCCTCTAGAACCTTGAATATACACACACACACACACACACAGACACCCACACAGTAATAGAGCTGAGTCCCTAGGACACTTCAGTGTTTCCCTGTGCAATAGCAGATTACAGATGCTCTGGGCCTGTTCTTCCCGGCCAGGAGCTTCTGTATGTGTGTGTGTGTGTGTGTGTGTGTGTTTGTGTGTGTGTTTGCAGTTGTGTACATTGTAGTATTAATGCCCATTCTGCTTTGCATCTTGGCAGGGGCTGCTGGCCAAGACCCAAACAAAAGGCTACTGTGGTGTCTCTGCAGATTGCCTGTTCAGAATACCATAGTACTAGAGGCCAATGGAGAGGAGAGATGGCTCTGCAATGACTGGACTCTGGGGAAAAGGGATGGCATTTATCAAGCTACTGAGAGGAGAGTCCTGGCTCCGAGTGCATGAGGCTCCACTGAAATGGAGTATTGATTTAGCAGTGTGACTTAAAATATAGATCAAGACCAAAGACAAGTCATAGCCCTGTTTCTCATGGATCTCTAAAAGAAAAGAGTGGATATATCTATACAATGGAACCCCCATCTACAAGTCTTCATGTCCACTGGTCCAAAATACTGTGAATTGTTGCATTTGTGTATTTTGTTGAATTCATGCAGTCCAGTTACAGCAGAACCAAAGCGATTTAAAAAAAGTCATAGTTTCTGTTTTTATTCATTATAATTAACAACAGATTTCAGTATACAGTATAGAGATACAGTATAGCCTTAAAGTATCTGGAATCACCTGTTTTGGCCCTGTATTGCAGTGAACTGGATTTGAAATTAAATGAGTATGTGTGGTGACTTTCAGCTTTAATTTGAGGGTGTTTACATCTGCATTAGATGAAGCATGTAAAAACTGTAGCCCTTTTTATACATACCTACCAAAGGTAAAAAGGCTTACGAATCTTAAGCCATTTTCTCATATGAACTCTGGACAATCCCAGAGAATTAGGTCTGGATATTGTCCAGAGTTGCCTTTTCACACGTGAACCACACAACAGGAGACAGACTGTGTCAGACACATTCTCACCTACTGGAAATACTCCATTTGCATTAGGTGAGGGGTGGCGCCCGGGTGAAGCATGCAGGAGGCAGAATAGAAATGTCATCAACACACCCACTTGCTGGCTGTGAATTCTTCAGACAATGATCTGCTCTATTCACACATCAGCTCAATCAGGCATTGCACAGACTTTGTACTAGGGAACTGGCAGGGTAAAGTCCATTTAATGTCCGGTCCAACTGATTTGGACATTTGTGTTCTCACATATAGCCCCTCCAGGTAATGTTTGCATAGGTTCAGGGTTGCAGTGCATGTTTGAAAGCACTATTATGGTTGGTGTGATCAGAGCAAACATAATTTAACAAAACTCGGCACTTTAATCCCAGGGTCATCTTTGATTACATTTTTTTTTTCCAGTCATCCCGACCAAAGTAAGCAGACGTAGTTGCATGCAATAAAGGTAATAACGTTAAATCTACTGTATGTGCAGCAATGTATTAAGTTCAAGTATTGAAGTGAGAAGTTTCTATTGACACTTTTTTTTCGATTGTGAAACAAGTTAGCTATTGGAATCCTTTGTAGCACATGTAACATCAAAAATACATCTACTGTCTTTCATTATTGTTAGCCAGCTACAAACTTGTCAGAACTACCTTTAAATCCAGCAGGCAATGACGGATTGATTAACAGAACATATGTTTTTGGTGTAGTATTCCTATAATACTCCAGCTCACTGATGTATGTAAAAAAATATTCACACTTCACCTTTTGGTCAAAATTTTCTGGTGTGAGGAAAAAATTGTAGAGTGGCACAAAATATCCCTCCAGCAGCCCCATCAGCAACACCAGATAAACACCATCTGCAAACTGAAACAGCGGCACAGTCAGGCAAAAAGACTAACTGTGTGCTGGTGGGTATTTTCTAATATCTTTTTCTATCAGTGATTTCAATAGAAATGTTGAAACAATTTGAACTGATTTGAAAAGAAGTGAAATCACCTTGAGTTGGACTGTGAACTGTTTGCATTAGAATAAAATCTCAATGACAAATTGAAAATATGTTAAGATGGGCATGCTTTTCCATTAACAGTGACCTATACATATGAATATTTAGGCCTACAAACAACAATTAATTTGAAGTGACAGTCCAAACAAACAACAAAAACAAGAAAATTGGTCTCAGTGAAAAATGTTGATATCATCACAAACCAAATGGCGTCATGTAAAATATATATAATTTTTTATGATTAGGGTGAAATGCCTTTTCAAATCTTTGACTAATAAAAGGTTCTCCTGTAAAAAGCAGTAGCAAATCATGTGTAAAGGGCATACATTTTACAGTATTGTAAAGTATTTTCAAATAAGCATCAGCATATACTATATATTGTGAAGGACCTTTGAGCATTTCAAACTGTTTCCTGTATGTGTGTGTAAGTGTGTGGCATACCTGTGTGTCCAATTCAGACACCTCGAGGTTGAGCTTGTTCAGGTGTTTGTTCACGAATGTGATCAGTGTCTGAGAAAACAAAAAAGAAAATGTGTGTTAGATGAGCTGGGGACATCTCAAACAAAACAGGGAATGTACACTTACACAAATCTACACACCTTATTACCTCAATGCATACATATAGACACAAATATTCAAAAACAAACATGTACACAAAACATCTATGAGGACCAAAGTACACTATAATAATCAAATCACTGTTGCATTTCATTTATTTGCATTTAAATCGTGTTGGCTTGTTAGCGAATGAACAACAGAATTTTACCTGATTTATACAAATGTAATGATGTATCTACAAATTTTTTTTAGTTTGACAAAAAAACTTTAAAAAACTAACTCACAGTCTACTTACTAGTTTTTTCTCTAAAGTTTTCAACCTCATATCACAGTCTTCACAGCAGATGGAGTTTTATCAGTTATAAAGCCATCTCTGAACCAGCTCCATGACAACTATCCAAACTCCATCCACTGATGAAGATCATTGTATTCTTCTCTCACACTACTCCAGGGTCAAGATTGAGCTTTCATGCTCAAGAATTTAATGCTGATATCTAGTAATTGCATATAACAAAGCCAAAAACAATGTTCATCTCAAGCTAAAATCATGGTGATTACACCAAATTCTAGATTTGTTTTGGAGTTATAAGAGTACATTTCTGAAGACAAGACTGTTTACAAACTCACAGTAACTCAAATAAGGAAACAAAATTTACCAGATTATTTTCACTTTAAAACATGGTGCCTACTCCACACCAATCTTTTCAGGTATGTACAGTGGGGTTCAATAGTCTCAGACCACTGTATTTTCTAGGACCTCTCTCTTTCATTATCAATGAAGTTAAATATGCAAAGATCTGATTTTCTGTCTTTTATTTATAATGCAATGTTTGTATTTAGATATTATTTGCCATTTCTCCATGACGGTGCCAGACATGGCTGATAATCTGCAGTGCCAATGCAATGCCCCAATACCTTTTTGACAACATTCAGTTTATCTGGAGCATGGTCAAATAGGGTGTCAAAAGCATCACGCTCTGTGGAAAACAAAAACAAAATAAATCATTAAATTTTATAAAGACAAGGAAACATGAATATTCCTGAAAACAGAACCAGAAATGTGAAATAACATACCATGTCTGCCAGAGAAAGCCCTTTGAAAAAGAGGACAGAAATCAGAAAGAGAGAAAAAAGAGAGACAAAACATGTCAAAATACACAAACAATTCTCCTTAATGACAATTTCACACATTAATATTAAGAGAGAACACGGGGAATCTAGGAGGGCACTCAGAGAGCACAGACCTCCACCTAGACCAAGATCAAAAAACATACACCTGACTTCAGAGAAAAAAATTAAAATTCATGGTAAGTGATCTGGATCTAAACCAAATTTGAATGGGTTCTTCACTGGCCGATACCCCATCCCTCCACCAAGTTTAGTGCAAATAGGTTCAGAACTTTTGTGTAATCTTGCTGACAAAGAAAAACAAACAAACAAACAGACACAGGTGAAATGTAACCTCCTTGGTGGAGGTCATAACAGACAAGTACTTCCAATTCATTCAAAGAGGAATGTAAAGAATTGAGGGATTATGTCACAGAAATGACAATACAACAATGTAGCTAGGGTATCATAATTTGATTAACAGAAAACACAGGTACACCTCGGGTATTCAAATAACCATATCATCTGTGGGATGGTCACAATGACCAAATACTATAGCACAATGCAGTAATCTCAACAGCCAAACAATACTGTTGGGGTATTAATACAATGAATGAAGATGCGCCTTTCTGTCCATGTTGGTTTTCTATGGGAATGGAGGGCTTTTCTTGTCTATTATTACAATATTAGCACTTTGGAGGATGTTGTTGCTGGAAAGGGTCAGGTGGTTTTGGAGCCTAGGGAATGCTGCAGTGTGAGTGTCCCAGAGGAAGTGATATCGCAGTGGGCAGGCTAGCAAGAAATGGCACACACACACACACACACACACACACACACACGCACACACGCACACACGCACACGCATACACGCGCACACACATATGAAAACACACACACACAAACACACAAACACACACACACACACACACACACACAAGAAGAACTCACACACATGTTCATGGTGTAATCTGTAATGGCAAAGGCAGGCAAGTCTGGGCAATTGTTCTGTTTGTGTAGTAATATCTGTATTTCAACTGTGACCATGTGAGTGTGTTTGAGCCTCAGTGTGTGTATGTGTGTGTTATTAACAGTGTATCTATCTACCATGACAAAATGTTTGCGCTTGTGAGCTGGTCTGCTGTTATCTCCCATGTTGGTGCTGTCAGACTGCAGGACAGCCTCACAGCGAGAAAAAAAAGTGTGTGTGTATGAGAGAGAGTGTGTGTGATTCAAATTTTGTAATTCTTCAGCTAAGGGTGCCATCACATCTCTTGTTGAAATACAATGGCTGCCTGTTCATCATTGCACAATGTTTCTTTTAGAAGAAAAAAATGTCTATTTAAAGCACAGTGGGCTGCACAGTTTTGTTAACATAAGGGAAGATATTCAAGGTTATTGGTCCCACCAGTCTTGAATTCTATTGACAGACTGTGTATAGAACTGTGTATTGAACCTCAACACTTTTGAGGTACCGATCAAAATGGGTCCATCACATTGAATATAAAAACTGTCCAAAAGGTCAGATTTGTAGTCTTTTAAATTATTCTTTGATCAGATGGTTTCTGATTTAAAATGTAATTTTGCCATTTTTTAGACTGTATTATATATTTGTTTTTTGGGGATTAGTACAATATTGTGACTTGTACTAAAAAAGTGATACCCACCCACTGATGAGTTATTTGTCATAAAGAGTCAGAAAGTTTTACCAGATCAAAAAACTCCTCCAAATAAAGCTGGGAAATAAAGCTTTACTTTGCAAAACTGACATCAGTTTCCAAAAATACACCGAATACTAGTCACTTATTTAGTTTACAGATGCAATTCAGCCAGCTAGCTTTCAGTCTTGTGAGTGATATGAGTTTGTAGGCTTTATTATTTTTAAAGGAGGAGGACCCTGACATCAGACACAGCTTTGTATCTGACATAAGGATGTTTTTACTCAAGTCATATGTACACATTCTTAGAAAAGTAGGATATAAACTATATCATTGTGCTATTTTTTCAACCATTAAAGTCCTTCCTTTTAGTTAAATGAAAAACGTTTGCTGCTGCATTTAATGTATGTCACCCCACATTACAGCAAAAACACAAATAATAAGCGTTGGCACAGTGACACACATTATCAAATTATCTGTTCATTATCATGTCGTTCCTCCTGCTAAATTCTCAGATAGTCAGCCTTGCTTGATCTTGATCTAACGGAGGTAAGTGGCACCTTTTCACCTTGATTGGTCCAACAGATCAAAATGTATTCAGAAATCAAGGAATCTTTATTATAACTTTGATACTCAGAAGTCAAAAATCAGTAAATTACACACAGCACACTTACAATTACCAACCTGTCTAGTCTATGACATTTCATACCAAATACAAGTGGAAAAGATTTCTCCAGAGTGCTTCAGAGTCAACTGTCAACATGTCATTTCTATAAGTGTCAGTGCCCAACACCAGTACTTTAGTTAGGTTAGTGAGGTAAATCTACCCCATTTCTACAGGATCATCTTCTCAGAAGAAAGGTACTCAAAAGATCTGTATACAGCACCTGTTCCACAAGAGGCTTTTTTGTTAATGTAGATAAGTATTTCGCAGAGAGTTGTTACCAGCATTGTTCTCTTTTTCCACCAGCAACAATATCTGTCAGCAGTGCATGTAAACGCTACGTATGTGTGTGAGGTGTAAAAATCAGTCAGATGGCAGAGCCTACTTACTCTGTGTTGCCAGTGATTTCTTCTTGAATTTGTCTGGACTGAAGGATGCCCTCTCTTTTCTGAAAAACATAAAAGGAGGATAGTATGTAAAATTTTGATTTTTTTTTCAATCTACTGAATGTGACTAAGTTAGGAAAAAATAGGTTGTGGGGAATAACAGAGAAAAAGTCAAAGATGAATAGACAGATGTGGAGAGTGGCGCTATAAAACCAACATTCCCAATAAAGACAACAACTAGTTATGCAAGCAAGTAGACTCGTACTGTAAATAAACACTGGACAGCCTTCAAAAACAATGTCATACCCACCTGGACAACCACTACTTGAATAGAAACGTGATCAGGCAATCTGATTGGTGCTCTGAAGTGCTGTGACAGTGCCACCAGCAGGTGCAGGATGGCAACTATACTCTTAGCATGAACCGCTAGTGTGGAGGAAAGATACAGTATGACATTGTGAATATACAATAACATAAAAATATATATATATTAGTAATGGAACAAATAATATAAATAATGCAAGTAGTTGACTTACATATGACATAAGAAAACATGGATCAGCATTAGCACAATCAAAATTTTTAACCTTTTCACTTATATCTGCTGTTTTCTGACACTTAAATCGAATAACCATCCGTACACCAAGATACATTTCTTATTACCTCTCTAAACTTGCTCACGCTGGTTCCATGCCTGTATCGACATACATCAAGTGTTGTATTTACTGTATTTGCTACTACTCATTTAGCCAACAATTAAATCTTAAATCTTATTTAAATGTCTTAAATATTTTTGAACAAATCACAAAGATGCCATCATCTATAATTTAAATGTGGAAATGTTACTCACTTACTGCTGTTTCTAAACATTTTTATACTCTTTATGTCTTGTATTTTTTAATGAAGTTTCTATGTGAATACCTTGCTCCAGGCCTTAGGTTGCCAAATAACAAGCCACATATTTTCTATTATTTTTCATTATTTTTTCATTTATTTTTCCTTCCTGGAAATTAGAAATAATTAGTTTTACAAGGCAAGGTCATGTACCTTTGATGGTAAATACGAACACAAGATGCCAAAGTTGCCTTGAAGTGAAAAAAAAGTCTCCAAAACACAAGCTTTAGTACTGAATAAGACAGAAAACCTTAAAAAATGTCTGCAGTATCAACCATAAAGAGCCTGTTCAGTCAGGCATACTGAGTGACTTCTCTTTAGTCATCGTAATGAGTAGGATTTACCTTTGGATACACAAAACAATCAGGATCAATTAAGTGTCTGAAGCAAGCCTTTGATCGAATCCCATGGCAATGGCAAATCACGGAGAGCAATCTTAAGGCCTTTATACAACCTATTAGATCCTCATTGCATAAGAGGATCCAAATAAGTTACATCAGGAAAGAGTGTTTTTCTTGCTTCTTAAAGGGAGATGAAAGAAGGGACAAACAAAAGTGAATTGATTCAAAGAAAGCTCCTCAAATAAATGGACAGCAAAATCAATTACATTCCACATTATTAACTGTGCTCTTTAGCAATTTGAGGACATCTTGCACGATCAGCTTTTCAAGGACAAACGTCTGTCAGACATACATTTAAGAATTTCATATTATTTGGTTTGAATTAATTTGATATTGCCTTTCTTTAGTGCACTACTCTCACAATATCAATTATGTTCCTAATCTTAAAGCTTTTCTCTCAATATCTCTGGCATGTAATTTATTTTTCTACTTTTCTTACACATTAAATCTGCTCTTTAGCCTGTTGCCTCAAATGCATTTTCTCTTCCCTCTCTCTCTCTTATATCTCTCATACAGCTAACGACATAAGTGAAAGACAGTGTGCTGAGAGCCTGATAGTAATTATCATTACTCCCTCTCTGTGTGCCATCAAAGGAGAGGTGGAGAGCTCTATTGACATGAAGAGCTACATTTGTTGTTGTTCACAATCTGAAACCTTACAGCTCAGTAAAAAGCATGTCAATCCAATGGCAATCCAATCGGTACATTCAGACATACACTCACTGAGCACTTTATTAAAAACAACGTACTGATACTGGGTAGGGCCTCCTTTTGTTGTTGTTTCTCCATTGGCTGTTGCTTTTTCAAAATGAATTAGCACAAACAGTGTCTTTTGCGTCATCAGGGGGGCGTTTACAGGCAGTGTTGCCAACTTAGTGCCTTTGTTGCTAGATTTACCAACTTTTCAAACCCATTTAGCAACTTTTCTTCACAAAAGCACCTAGCAACAGATATAGCGACTTTTTGGAAAAACCCTAGATACTTTCTGTAGAAGAGATTCATCCCTATTTCCCCATCAGAGCGAGGTCAGGCTTTCCCTCCACAGGCACACCTGTCCATGTGTCTCATTCAACTGACTGCACGGCAGCTTCATAGACGTGAATGAGCTTCTAACTTCCTCGCCTAGGGAATCATTGGAAATGGCTTGGTAGTGACTGCTGGTTAATATGTAGTCTTAATGGGCTGCGTGTCAGTCACTATTTCATACTTGTTCCATTGTCTGACAACAGAAACAGAAAAACATGTAAATGAGAACAGCTTTATTGGATATTCTTCTGTATTAAATCCATGTATATTTGATAACTGAAAGTTGGAAAGAAGCAAACAGATAAAGGGCGGTCCAGCCAAATACTAGGTTTTGGTCTTGTTCCGACTCTTACAATATATTCAATGTATCAAACATTTCAGATAATAAAGTATAAACTAATCATTGTTTTTTAATTCTGTTTTTGTATGTGGCATGCAATACTGAGCTCTGATAACTGATGATCATGGCTAGATTGTGTGCAAGGGTGACAGATTTCTATTATGTTATACTGGCTCTACACTTACTGCTCTAAGCTCTCGCTATGCATGCTTAAGATAGTGCTGGCCAAAAATGAACTAACTTATCTTTTCTACAGGTATTTTTGCTAGCCTGAGATTAATTAGTTTACACTACGCTTACGTGTACTGCCTCCAGGAAATAGCTGTATGCTTGCACGCTAAGTCTGACACTGACTTGACTTTTAAAAGTTACCAAACTAACTGTAGGCCATATAAATGAAAGCATTACAACCTTAAGTAGTGTTACAGACACACTTGCGTACTGTGTGCCAAGGTTTAGCTTGCTTTAAGCAGTACAGGTAGGGACTGACAAGTTTTCCCCTCGGGATTTACCTAGCTATACGTACAAATCTGTACAAACCTGTTTACTGTACTTGACTCAGCTTCTGCTGATACCAGCTCTCAGAGACTCACTGCCCTCAACACTTCCTACACATGATGAACTGCAACCCGTACGCTGAATACCGGTAACTGTCTAAGGGCTTCAGGGCTCGCCAAATTTGTTCATGTACCAAAGTTAGACAGTAGAGTCAGTGCTTGTTAGCATGTTTGCTTGTTAGCTTGTGGAAAATTTTTCGGATTCCTGCTGTATGTGGACTGTAGAGACTCGCTGCTCCAGTTTAGTTACGTTACACAACTTTTAGTGCCTATAAATGTTACCAATTGTTTGCATTTTGATTTACATAATTATATCATTTTATCCCACAGGGATCAGTTAGGTCTTATCTCTACAGCTGTTACTCAAAAGGATACTGTGTTTAACAACTTTCTGTAGTACTTCTACCATTGCAAAATGTATTGCACCTAACCGTTGTTTGTGCATTGTCAAAGTCATTCAACTTTCCTGCAGATACACAGTACATGGTACAAGATCAAAAATAAATGCTGCCTATGGAGAAACAGTATATGGATACAAAAAACTTAAAAAAAAAAAAAGAAAACTTTAAAAAAAATGTGTGGAGTAAAAACAATCAAAACAAATACACTAGATTACAGAATTACATATAACTGTATACAAAGTAAAGGCAAAAATATTTGAGATGTTCCTTACAGTCAACATTCCAGCGAATGTTCCTGGTGGAGAGTTTGAGCGAGTCATTGATGCGTTCTAAAACAGTCTGCAATTTCTGTTTCTGGGCGATCTCCGACTGGGTCACCTCAGCCACGTTCAGTTTCTCACCTTCCAGCTTTTCTAGAGCACAAGTGAAGGCAAAGACACACATAAATTAATATCAATAAGCTAAATACTTAGGAACATACATTTTTTTTTTTATCAGTACAGGAACTTTTAGTACAATGTGGAGTTAATGTACAGAGACAGTTAAGGGAACAGCGTCTTTTCATTATGATTATGTCAAATTATTATACTTTCTCAAAGTACAATAATGCAATAATAACAGTACAGCATTCTGAGTGGTAGTAAGTCCACATGTATAGTTCAATTCCTCACCAAATAGTTTCTGCAGAACCTGTCCATCATAAAGATCTTCAGCCAGATCCTTCACAATGATCCTCTCTCCCACCAGAACATCATTTATCCAGTCGATCAACACCTACATGGGCAGAATGATGGACAGATGTGAAATTACTACATTATCTCAAAATATACTTATTTGAAGTTGCAGTGGTCATATACAATGTTTTCAAAAGTTAAGTATAAATGTAGTTATTTAAATAGGTTTAATTTTGATATTTTTTTACATTAACATTATGAAAAAAAAAAAGCTCTTGACAAAATATTTTGAGAAATGTTTGCAAATTTCATGAATATGCAAACATGTTTGGGGGGTTATTTTGCTCTTTTTTGCAAATTTACTCAGGCTTAGCCAACCTGCTGGTGTCTTCGAATACCTAGATTCAGGCCATTTCACAGATTTTATTGCAATTGGAATGTGAGCTTTAGCTAGATAACTCAATGACTTTGTGACTTTTTTAAAGCTAAACCAACATAAAACGTCTCTTAGTAAGGTGTTGGGCTACCATGCGTGTTGCGCCTTGGCATTGAAGCTGTGCTAAAAGTCTCTTGAACTCTACTGGAGGAATGGAACAACATTCTTCCAAAAGATATTCCCTCATTTGGTATTTTGATGATGGTTGTGGAGAGCACTGTTTAACACATTGGTCCAAAATCTCCCATAGGTGTTCAATGTGGTTAGGATCTTGTGACTGCGAAGGCCATTGCATATGATTCACATCATTTTCATACTCATCAAACCATTCAGTGACCCCTCGTGTCAGATCCTCTCACAGTAGGGGTCAGTCATGCAGGCCTGTACCATTCTGTTGGTGTACGCCACACATGCATTCGCCCACTTGTCAAGAATATTGTTAAGGATGACTCATCTGACCATATCACTTTTTCCCACATCTCTATAGACCAGTGCCTAAGGTTTTTTCACCACTGAACTCTCAAGTGTGCATTCATCTTTGTAATTAGGGGGGTTTATGCACTGCAACCCTACTTATATTAGCCCTCTCTGTTATGTAATTGTCAACAAACTGTTGATTTGTAATGTATTTGACTTGCTGACAGTCTGATCAATTCCTGCATTGACATTCTCAGTCACCTGAGGAACAGTTGCTCTTTTGTTTTTCCTTACATTTCGCACTAATGCACAAGCATCACAGACATCAATTCTGCACTGTCGACCACTATTTCCAAACCTGTTTACTGATGTCTTTCCCATAGATCTAAATGCAGATGTCACTTTAGTCACGGTTACTCTTGAAACACCAGCCCCAACAATGAACCCTCTTTCAAAGTCACTTAGATCTTTTCCTCTTGCCATCTTGATACAAAATCAGAATTAACTGGGCCTGCTCAGCATTTTTATACATGCAACAGAGCATGATTGAATGTTAACTGCTTAATTTTACTTGTGTGGAAGCATCTGCATTCTTTATGTTTTTTCACTTATTTATTCTTGGTTTTCCTTTCATTTGTCACCTGTCTGTATATTGTTGCCCCAATCTATTGCCTTTGGTAGCCTGACAAAAGATCTCCACAAGAATTTTTGACTTTTTGACACTAGTGATTACTCGCCAATCTTCATGTCTGCTTGTTCATGCAGCGGATGCCTGCTCCACAGCATCACACTGCTACCTCAAATTTTAAAGTCGGGATGGTGCCACATGTGTGATGAGCTGTGATTGATTATTCACAAACTCTATATGGGAACACTGAGCCATACTTTTACACTTTTCACACTAATTATTGGCTTTTTATATTTACTTAATTATGGCCTTTGTTTAAAGTTATTACGACTGCTGCAATATACAACTCTGAAATAATGTATATCCAACACAAATAGCTAGTTAGAAATTCAAAAAACCTTACCTTCATGAGCTCCTGCAGTTTGCGGTCATTCTTGGAGTTGGGGTCCACCATGGTGCGAACTTCATTCTCCTCTAATGACCAATCAGAAACAGGATAAATGTTTAAGTTGAGGAGGAACACTTTTTTTCTAAAATGAGGAAGAATAACAACACAACTCACACGAAAAACAGGATTTATCAGCATCTTAGAAAAACTATTCCCCGAAAGTCTTTTTTTAGAGTGGCACGATGACACTACTCAATCCAAAACACTTTGGCAATGTGTTGGTTTGTTGACTGTTAGCTAAAATGTGCTTGTCAGCCAATTAGCCCAGCTCATATAGTGATACAGCAAACCATATTGCCAAAAGCCAGAGCTGAAAAGAGCCTCCCATCTCCTCTCCTGTTTGAAAGCATCAAGTTCTATGCACCTGTTCACACATCACCTCCTCAGCTGACATATGAACATTGTCCAAAGACATTGTTGAGGACAGAATACTGCACTCTAACCTGTGTGGAAATTGCCAATGTACTCAAACAATGTAGTTGGCAACCCTGCCAAGTGTTTTTTGCTAGATACAGCACAAAATTGTAAAATGTTTTGCGGATTGGTCAGGAATGTGTTTTGGTCATTGGTTATGTACATTCTTAGCTCTCTAGTTATAAGTCATTAGCATACATATTAAATTCTCTTTTAAATGAATACATGTTTGTCCCTAACCTCAACTCAAAAAAGTTTCAAAGTGTAAGTGATACAAATGAAAAAAAAATCTGTTGTAAAAAATCTAGAAATGTGTCCGTGTTGTCTTTGAGCTAACTCATTACATATTTTTTGTGTGTAACAAGGACCATGAGTTAGCTGTTAGCTGTTACCTAGCATTGTGTCTTCAGGGTCCAGCTCGTAGTGGGAAGGGCTCAAAGGAAGGTTGATGGCATTTATCCCCTCCTCCTGAAGCTCAGATACTACGAGAAAGAAGAACAAGTATCAGATTAATTTAGATCACATAAGATAGATGTCAGGCACATACAATTTCACCTTTCACCTTCTTAACCTGTACCATAATGATGGGAAGAGAAGAGCTTGGAGAAGAAAAGGAACGGCTTATGATCCAAAGCATACCACATCATCTGTCAAACATGGTGGAGGTAGTGTTATGGCATGGGCATGTATGACTACCAATGTACTGGTGTTTATACTTCAAGCAGTCTCCAATTACTTTTGAGCCTCTGAAAATGTATAAAAATGGCTGTAATTCCTAAATGGTTAATAAGATATTTTTGTTAAACCACCTGAACTAAAGCTTAAAGTCTACATTTAATCACATCTTGATGGCTTTATTTCAAATCCATTGTGGAGGTGTACAGAGGCAAAATTTTTAAAAAATTGTGTCACTGTCAATCAAATCTTTCCTTGATTCCCAAAAAACAACCATTGGCAGACCGTCTGTCACGAGCCACTTGACGTCACAAAAACGACTGGTGTTTCTTCCTGGTTCTCAGCGGGCTTTATGGAAGCCCAGCATGTCATTCTTCTTAGTGTGTCAGATACCTGTGTGTGTGTGTGTGTGTGTGTGTGTGTACTGAAAACATGGATTGAACATCCTGTGCATTTCTCTACCTTCAGTGGAACAATATCCTCTTAATCAACACCATCCACAAATGTAGTATGTCTGCATGAACACACACACACACACACACACACACACACACACACACACACACACACACACACACACACACACACACACACACACACACACACATCACATAACACAGAGGTGTGTGAGAATATTCCTAGAGTGACACCTCACTCTTTTCATTCTGTAAATCACCACCCACTCACCCCTCATAAGCACCACCACTCCCATCTACTAGATACAATATTAGTTCTACTCAAGTATATGACACTTGTCTTCACTTTCTTTTTTTTGACAGTAAAAATTATAACATGCAGCCGCAGCTTTTGAACTGCATGGAATATAAAACTAAACAAAATCATTATACACACATTCTTATTGTTTGTGTATGCAGAACATGACTCTGGGGGACTGATCCAACGAAATAAAAGTATCAAGAAATATCAATGACGACAGTGTGTACTGTCAATAATGCAAGTGCCATTGTTTTCCACTTATTTTACTATGGCAATCACTGAAAACACTAACGTACAATAAAGTCCACTAGACAGTCACCCCACAGTACCCTTTTACTAAGATTGTGGTACTTATTTCAGTCTAACCCAATAAGGATCCCAGAGACTCAGTTTTCAAAATGTTATAAATTGACATGTAGGTTTATTAGGGCTGGCAAAAACCAATGATCAGATTTAATGTCAGACTACGTAACATTGAAAGAAGAAATAAAGAATTTTTCCTCTTTCAAATAAAAAAGTTGACCTCATAAACAATAAAACACTACATTTCTAACTAATTTGCTGGCTTTATTAATCTCATTTGCGTGTGCTACTGTTGTACTACTTTTTAAACATGTCATAAAAAAAATTCAAGTGTGTGTACTTCTTGTTTTACTTATTCTATAAAACTATTTTAATGTTAATCTGTGACATGATAAAACATGGCTGGCAGTAGCTTGAGTTAAAAAAAAAAGATTATAATGTCACCAAACTGACACAATGTCAATAATGTTATAAAGCTATATTTCTTTATGTTTGCTAACATTCGCTATTAGCCACCATAAGCTACTGGTCACACCAGATCAAAAAAGGCTTTAACTGTAAAACCCCTAAGTGTGCTGAAATGAGCAGGGGTGTTTTTTATGCTCAGGAATTCAACTTTTCTTTTGTAAGAAGATTATTCTCAGTAATTAGAATGTCTCATTTTAAAAACACTTAAACCAAGTAAAGATACAGGTGGCATTGCCTAACTTGAGGCAGTTTCTATGCAGTCCAGTTGAGATTTATTGTATGTTGGTGATGCCCGAGTTACCAGGGCAAAATGGAAAGACATGGAAGTAAATAGGTCATTTCAAATTCAAGCTTTTCTGGGCAACTAAGGAAATCATTTTTTTCTCAAAAGGGAGAAAATTGTAATTAAAGAAACACTGAAAATATGGTATTTAACGGTAAAACAATATAAGCTACGGCTTCTGAGCTAGCGTTCTTGGGACACAAGAATCGAACCAGGAACCTCTGATATCAGATTTATAGATTGGAGAAATAAAGGTATAATAGCCCTGTGCAAATTAGTCCAAGGTCGAGAATTGAAGAAGACTTTGAATAAATTTAAGAAGGAATTTGATCTCAAAAACAATTTATTTAGATGCTTCCAAGACAGAGATTATGATGTCAAGGAAATAAGAGACAATCTATTCGAAGAGGGCTCCAAAGTGATACATAGTGGTACATAAAGAGTAAAGTTCTGTATATGTCAAAGTGAAATGAGAATCAGAACTACATGTAAAAACATCAGAGGAGGTAATACAACACACATCTACAGTTCCAGAAATGAAGGGAATTATGATGAAAGAATGCTTTTTTTTCTCCTCACACCTCATATTAAAAATAAACTTAGTTTATACTCAGACAGCAGTGTTGAACATTGTGTGGGCACATGACTTCGTATCGTTCCCACATCTTCTGGTTATGTGAAACACATCTATAAACATATTTTGGAAGAATATATGTTTAAAATTAAAAGTCATTTCAGGTTATGAGTCCTGCATGGAAGATAATAGAGGAAATAAGGAAAAAGAAGAAAAATGCTGAACAATGGATTTCCGTTTCAGTAGATTATGAGCATAAAGGGAATTTAAAAAGCCACTGTCAGTGCTGGCAATTTACAGACTCATATGGGGTATAGCTGCTCTAAAATAACCCCATACCAATTAGCACAGTCTATTACTGTAACTATCACTTGTTCTATTTAAAATTGAGCAAGTATGTAGAAACATGGGTTTGGCATTATAGGAGGAAGTATGGTGGGTAGATTCATATGCATTAATAAGGTGAGATGCCCTAGGTTCTAACTCAGTCATCTTACTTACCAGCTCTGTTTCCATACTGGTATGTCAAGCAAGTCTAATGTGATTTTTTAATATTAATTTCACTGTACAAAAAAAACAAAACATTTGATCACCTCTGTTAAGACAATGTATATATTCAGTGCAGATCTAATTTGTTGTCAATATAAGACATAAGAATCAAAAGCGTCCTCAGCGTCTTCACTGCACATCACTTCTCATCCTCACCCATGCTGTGTCCTATCTGGAGGGCAATGTCTGTCTGTCTCCGTCCACCAGTCTCAAGCATCCTCTCCTGGCTAGCAGGACCAACTTTCTCCCCTGCAGCTCATCCTTCACAGGCTGAGCTCAAAAGTCTCTAATATAAAACCTGACCCCGATATAAATTCTATATTTGCTCTATTATTACAGAACATATAGAATTATGTGCTACCTCTCCTGTTTTATGTGCTTTATTCTCTATTTGCACAATATCCACACTGCACACAGATGGTGTGCATCTGTATCCAATGCACAGCCCTCACCAATGCTCTAAAACTTCCTGACCTTTTCCTCTCTTTTCATACCATCTCTTCTACATCCTATAGCTCTCACTCTTTCTCATCCTTTACCCTCTTTTGCTTTTTTTCTTTTATATACAGTCATTACTACTGTTAAAGCCGGTTACCCCTATCTCCCCAACATACGCAACTGCAATAAACATTACAAGGACCTAAATTTAATCATATGATCAACACATGAGCAACGAGCCCAAATTTTCCATTAAATCTTGAAACACAGACATCCTACACACTGTACTCATGGTATATGTGTGCATGTATGTAGGATGTCTGTCATGAGCCAGCATGAATATATCATGATTGCATGCATGTTCTCAGGACAAAGACAACATAAAACGGGGCTCAGCTGTGCAACAGTATCCAAAATGACACAAAGTAATCATCCAAATGAAGGAGGCCTTTCTCATTCCATGGTAAAACCTGCGTTTTAACAACGAATTGCAGGCACACTGAAGCCTACTGTATTTCCAAAGCGTCCCTGCATGGCTATAAACTGAATTGGAAATTTAAAAAGAGGCTTTTTTGAGTATTCTTATTTATAACCCATTCTTGGTGGTCCAACATAGCAAGATTTATAAACATTATGAAGGAAGATGAAGTACACTGAAGGGTTCATAAGCAAGACAGTGGCTCCAGAGCTCGTGTTCTTTTTTTGACCCTGACCTCTGAACTCAAACCATGCTCTGGGAATCAACCTTGCATCCTTTCCCACAAGTGGAACAACATTACTACTAATTTTCTTGAAGTATTTGTTGCAGTGAAAGCAGGATGGATGTTGGTGGAACAAGCCCTCCTGCCTCAGTCTGTGACGGACCTGTGATTACTCATGCCTCATTCCTCACTTATTACACTAGCAGCAGATTCAATACCTTACATGGGTACAGACATAGCCCGCTGCCGTGAAAACACATAAGCAACTACACGTTGTAGTTTATGGTGATTCTTTGTCATAAATGTAAGTTCAACGCTGAATTAAAAATATAAATCTGAGTTAAATGCAGTAGCTCCTTGAAATAAGGTGGTGTAGTAGTGTTGAGTTTCTGGGGATTATTCGTACATCGCACGACTGCCTTATGCTGTTGGCTAGATTTGAAATACTGTTATAACTCAATAATTTCATCTTTCCTTCTGAAAACGGTACTGTAATACGACCCGACAACAATTCTAGTAGTTTCTGGCTCGTTATTTTGCTAGCTGTTTAACGCTACCTTCTTTAGCCTTTTTCCTTCTTGCCAAAGTTCCACCAAGTTTTCCCAGGAAAGAGTCATCTTTCTTTCTGGAAGACGGTGATTTGGGCGTAGGAGATTTCGGAGAGGACGGGGACTTCTGAGGCGAGGAAGCCATCGTCGTAACGACAATTTAATCCAGGATAGTTAACACAAAACTGTCTGAGTTGACGCAGAAAAGAAAGTCCTTTGGGAGGAGAAGTTTAAAAAAAAAAAAAAAAATCACCGTCCACTCCCTAAAGCGGAAACGGAATTCCAGACATTTTCTCCTGAAGTTGTCTGGAGTGAGTGGCTCCTCCTCTGTGGAGGAGGGTCTGGAGAGCAGGCAAGAGGTTGACAACTGGTTGTCAGTTTCAAGAGTTACAGCTGCTGACCAGGAGGAAACGAGGGGTACCAAAAAGTAGAAATGAATTCAGGCACAACATTAAAACCCATCCATCCATTGGCTATACCGTCTATCTACTATCTAGATAAACGTTCCACTGGTGACGCATCATTAGAAAATTAAGCACTTATTTCTCTGTGAGACATTTTTTATTTATTTTTTGTGTTTGGTAGCGTTTCAAATTGTATCTAAATTATGTAAGCATGTTGGCTTATATCATACAAACCTCAATTAAATACAAAAATAAATAGTAAAATGTCCGTTCAAAGGAGAATGTTAAAAAAAAATCAGCTCCTTCTTGTTCAACAATTTACAAGACATATGCAAACAGGGTGCTCAAATTTAAGAGTTACAACCTCAACCACTCTCAGTAGAAAAACGCAGCCATTATAACAGTTATCAATATCATTATATCAATATATCAGTTATTGTTTTAAATTCATTTTTATTAAATAATTTTTTCCATTCAAAAGATCTGAAACCAAAACATATAGAAACATCACACAGTTAACATTTTTTATCATGAAAACAAAACGTACCCTGAATTTAGTGTTAATTCACACTATAATCAAACATAACATTTAAAGCCCAGGGACCAAACGAGAAGTGAGGGATTAAAACTCATTTAACACATTATTTATCTTCTCATGAGGGAGATAACCCTGTCATTTTGACTCACAGCCCAGGTTAAAACAAGAAAAACAGAACAATCATGATTTAGTTAGTAAGTCACATTGTAAATCCACTCCGAATTAGGAGAAAATAAAACTGCATTCTTTGCATTTAAACTCTCAGGCATGTCACACCTCTGATCAGGCCCCAATGAGTTTTCTGCTCTGTGATTCAGTTTTGAATTATGGGACAACTAGTGTCACAAAGGGGTGAAAAGATTAAATTGTCAGCCACTGGCTGTAGTATATCTTAGCAGCTGACTACAAATATCTGGCAGTTAGGATTATGTTTCTCCTGTGTTCATTAGCGTCTAGGTGTAAATACAACTGAATTTTATTTGACAGTGTTCCAGCACAAAGTGAAAAAATAATATCAAAATACACACAAGAAAGCTTACACTCACACAAATAGCTACAAAGTGACTAACAGTGAATTACACAAAACACAATTCTGGACACAAATTTAAAACAAATCACACTGTGCAAAACTTCTGGAAAAGTGTGGAGTAGTTACATGTGTTGTCCAGTAAGGAACTATAATGCTACGGTAGTAACAAATCTGTCACAGCAGTTAAACTCATAAGGCAAGCAACCACATAAAGCAGTTGTTGATTAGGCAGTCAGTTTAGTTTATGAGGTGTGCATACGTTTTACAAGGCAGTCAGTAACATTATTATAAGTGGTTAATCATATTGTACATCCCTTTTCAGGTTAGTGTGAGCCTGGGCCATGGCAGATTAGACTTCTGAGTCCCCTTGGCTGTAAATGAAGTCATTAGCTCAGGCTCCATTTCTATTTAACCTTAAAACAAAGTGAAAGACAAGTGAAAAGATGAAGCCTCCCGGCTGTCTTCAGGTGGAATAAATACCTAGAATTTCATTAAATTTCCATTCTCACAACAGATTTTTAGCTTTACAAGAAAAACCCAGACACAATCTATGACTGTAAATTCGACCCTGTTTCTGTTAAAAATAGTAATATATTACAGTACTTTTTTACCCTTTTGTATCCATCCTGCTTTTCACCACCAAGGTGCTCAAGATTCAAACTCCCCACTCCAGCTTCTCCTGCCCCCAGCTGTCATCCACCTGGGACCAGTGGAACTCATAGCCCTTGGAGAGCACAAGGCTTTCCAGGTCCCTGTCCTCAGCCCTCTCCTTTAGCCTCTGCTCCTCCAGTATAGAGACCAACATGTCTCGTTTCTCCACCGTCCTCATGATCTCTGACAGGATCTGCTGCTCCTCCTGTAACTCAGAGGCGCTCTTCTTTGTATCTGGAGTAAGGCAGGATGAAGTTTATGTACTATTATGTCTGACTGTCAAGTTATGTGTTTTTGTGTGTGTTCATCCCTTACCCTCTATTGCCATTCTGCATCGTAGATCTTGTTGCAGTTGGCTCTGTGTGTCTTCCAGTTCAAGCTCCTGGGCACTAAGAGAGAGGAGAAAATTAGGTGACCTCTATTGGCGAACAAGACAAATTGCAACAACTTTAACATGTTTTTTCCTGTACAAGTCTATCATCTGTGTGATCAGATGCCGGTACTTACAAGATCATGAGCTCAGACTCATAGCGTGCCATTCTGTTCTTCTCCAGAACAAGTTTAAACCAGGACTGATAAAGCTGGGCCTTATCACTGTCATCTGTCTGAGATGATTCTGGGAAGGGAGGAGTTATTGAGAAAGGAAGGAACAAAGGAAGGAAGGTAGGAGAGACAGATGAAGAGAGGGAGGTAGAAATGGATGAATGTAGCAGCGTTTAGAGTTGGAAGATTTATGTCAATTTTGTAAAGTCATTACAAGAAAAAAATCTGCATCAACCTGACAAGTCCTCAATCTTCACTAGAGTATAAAACAAGGCCCTGTACTGTAAAAAGATGAAGCAATAATAAAGTCTCACTGTCTATTGTGAGTACAGCCACTAACTTTATGTAGAGGCTTTTAACCAGATCGGGATTATGTTGCCATGCTTTTTTCTAAATGGTCTGAGCGGTATGGGCACTGCAATTAAAAAAAGAAGAGGAATGAAGCTTTCACAGTGGAATTCCATTGAGCTGTATTGAAAATTGAAACAAGATGTTTTAGTACACAGATCTGACATTAAAAGTAGCTTTGTTATGTCTTTTTCAGGCTCAAAGATCTTTGTAAGGCACTGGTCTGTGTGTGCATGTATTGTTTAGTACCCGTTTCTCCTCTTATGATCTTTTCAATTGCTACTCCTCTCTCTTCTACGTCTCTCTGTTTCTCTCCAACTTCCTCCAGTTGTCGTTGGATAACCTGGGCAATGCAAAGATAACATAAATGAAACATGCAATTTAACATAATCAAAGGAGATTAGAGTTGATATAATGTGATACAATTTGGTTAAACCAAATCTTTCTCTGAGTTTTCTGCTTCCACCGCTATACAGTGGACGTGAATTAATTTATGGCACGCACAACAAAATTCGGCTGCAACACATCTTTCTATTAAGTGTCTTTGTTATTTTGGGTAACTCTGAAATTACATTGTCAACAGTTTTTTAAAGGTACAATTTCTTTGGTAGAAAGTACTTAAATTAGTTGCAATGAATGGATTATTTAGAGTAAGCAGGATATCAATTCTTCAAAAGGTTTTCCTGTTTTTCAAATGTAACTTTTCAATGTGACTTCATTGTTTTGGGGTCACAGCAGAAGCCTCAGAGACAGATATTTCAAAACCTGGACAAATAAAACGGCAACTATTTCAATGTCTACAATCTCCTAGAGATTAAGGACTAGTTTGACATTTTGGGAAATACATCTATTCATTTTTGGTTAGACGAGAAGCTCAATATCATATATATTAGTCTAGAGCCAGCAGCCAGTTAGCTTATTGTTAAGACTGGAAATAGGGAAACAGCGAGTCTGGCTCTGTTTTAAGGTAACAAAATCATCTTACCAACACCTCTAAAGTTCAGTAATAAACATTTTATACCTTGTTTCCATAATCTTCACAAAACCTTAAGTGTAAAAAGTGTGGTTTTCCAGAAAGGGGAGAGGTCTTAACAATCAAATACAGATGTATCAGCTAACATAAAAAAAATAAAATAAACAAACAATCTTGATAGAGATCCCTTAGATTAGTTTATGTAAATCATACATAAAAAATCCTGTACATAGTGAAGAGGACGTTTAACAGTTGAGAAATCAACTTATCAGTGCTCTCTGGTGAACAAACTATGTAATGATGACACTTGGCTTTCTAAATTACCTCAGATCTAGTTTGACATTTTTGTATTGCAATTTCCTCTTACTTATTAGCTGACATTTATACCGATACATGAACAATAAGGTAATACCACCCGATATATCATCCTGGACAATTTATCCGTCTAGCTCGTCTCTCAGCAAGAAAGCTAATAAGCACATTTCCCAAAATATTGAACTATTCTTTTATCGTTGGTAAATAAGATCAAATCTAAAGATGTTTTATAACTTTGCAGCCCAAAGATGTAATTTAGACTGGCAAGACAGGTGTGCTTGGATATTAAAATTTTGCCTAGTGCAATATTAATCTACACAGACAGGCATACATACAGAGTAACAGAATCCAACATAAAGGTGGAGAATAACGACACCACTCTGTTAAATCTGAAGAAAATTAACCAGCCATAATAAGTAGACATTCAGTGAAGTTAGATTGAGCATACACTGAGTTGGGGATCTTTTCAGTCTGTGGGAGCAGTAAACCATTATCCTTTGGGAGCATCAGGTAAATGTAAATGTAAAATGTAAAAATTTAAAATGTATCATGATCAATGCTTGCAAAAAGCTCTTCAGTCCGACAGATATTGGATATTTTCACATTTTTTGTCAAGTTAGACATAAAAACGCAATGTGCTGAGGCCATGGACAGCTCTCCTGCATGAACAATTGAATTAAAAAATGAGTAACTCTAAAAAAGGAAAAAAATAGTACCTGAGCTCTGTGTAGTCTCTTCATTTGTTCTCTTTTAGTCTGCTGGGCCACTATCTTCTCCTGCTTCCTCCTCTTTCTCTGTGTACACAGCTGGGATAAGAAGTATGGAACATTTCAGTATATATAGCATTTACCTGCATTGTGCCGTCTCTAAGTACATTGAAATGGTCTGTACAAACCTTCTGACTGAGTGGCAGGCTTTCATTTTCATCAGCACTAGAGGAAGGCTCTTCCAGATTCTGCTGACGGAAGGCTAGATCAAAAAAAGGCAATAATAGAGTGACAATTTTACTGTTTCCTTTTTGCTGTATAACAGTTTCTAAGTACATGTCAAATTACAGAAGGACAACTAAGAAAAATCATCTTTTTCATGTTTGACATCCATCACTTCTCACTTGAACCCACAAAACCACTGGTTCCCAACCTTGGGGTTGAGACATTCAAAGAGGTTGTAACATAAACCTCAGGGGAAAAAAGACAGTTAACAAGATAGGAAATAAGGAAAGAAGAACATTCTGTTACCCACTTTTTGTTTAATTTTCAGACTTTTCTTCAATTTTTGTTTTTTACTGTTAAATAAAAGTTTTTCCTCATAAGGCCTGAGAAACAATTTAAATTAAAAAAAAATTAAAGAACAAAACATCACTTTTTGGTTTAACTCACAACTCTCAGACCTTCAGCCTGACACAAGGGGTTGTAAGTACGCATTGCTTCACTTTAAAGCTAAGCAGTAATGTGACGTATTTCAAAGTAAGAATTCAGCTGTTCCAACAACACACACCTCTTACAATGATACTGCTTTGCTAGATACCCACTAGCTTACTGTCAAGTAGGGTTTTTATATGATGGATGAGGTCACCCCAAATCACATATTTAATTGGATACATCTATCTAAAACCCATCCAGAGTTCAAAATGAGTCATCAAAAATCTACAGGAAGAGAACTAGAGGGATTTTGATATAAAAATACTCAAAAATATATATTTTTAAATATATATTTAGCATGTAACCAGAATATTAATGAACAGTTAAAACTGGGATGCAGGAGAACAACACAGAAAATATATTCTTCATTTCACTTTGTCTGGAAAGGCTCATAGCCCAAAAAGTTTAGGAATTGCCACACTGACCTTTGTTTCTGAGGTTGGTGAGGATAGTCCTGATTTCGTTTTCGACTTCCTGGTCCTTCCCCTCACTCTCTGACACCTCCCTCTTCC